>NW_023425401.1:84284480-84986539 GCF_014108415.1 Molossus molossus | reverse complement strand
ACTAACCAGAAAAGCTAAGACTTGAAGGTGGTGTTTAAAGTGGATCCTCCCCTGGCGCATCCAAACCCAGGGAGAGGGTAGCCACAAACAGCAGAACACCAACACCCACTGGAAAAATTTGGCAGACTCCAAAGCAACACTGTGATAGCCAAAATGGTGAAAAACAGAACAAAAGCCAAATGAAAGAATAAGAGACTTCTACGGAAGATGAGATAAATGAGGTGCAGTTAAGCAAGTTAACAGAACTGGAATGTAGAGCCATGATGTTGCGGAAGCACACAGCATGTGTAAGGCATGAGCACCATGAGTAAAGACATAGAAATGTTGAAAATCAACCAGTTGGAAATTAAATACCACCAAGAAGAAATGAAAAATGACATATCAGAAATGATATGGTCTAAAGAATGACATATCAGAAATTGAAGGTCTAAAGAGCAGAGTAGGGGAAGCTGAGGACCGGATCAGTGAATTAGAAGACAGGCTAGAAGAAATCAACCAATCAGAAAACAAAAGGAAAAAACTATTAAAAAACAGGAAGACAGCTTAAAGAACTGTGGGACAACTAGAAATGGAATGATATTGGCATCATAGGAGTCCCTGAAGAAGAAGAAAATAAGCAAGGGTTAGAGAATATATTCAAAGAAATAGTAACAGAAAATTTCCCTAATTTGGTGAAGGAAGAAGGCATTCAAGTTCAAGAAGCACAGAGAGCCCCAAGTAAAAGAACCCAGACAGGCCCACACCAAGACACATAGTAATCAAACTGCCAAAAATTAAAGACAAAGACAGAATCCTAAAAGCAGCAAGAGATAAGCAACAGGTTACCTACAAAGGAAACCCCATAAGGCTCTCAGCTGACTTCTCACAAGAAACACGACAGGCCAGAAGAGAATGGCATGAAGTAATCAAGGTCATGAAGAACAAGGATCTGAATCCAAGACTACTCTACCCAGCAAGGCTATTATTCAAAATAGAAGGTCAAATAAAGAGCTTCCCGGACAAAAAAAGGCTAAGGGAGTACATTAGCACCAAACCAGCACTGCAAGAAATGTTAAAGGACTGCTGTAATTACCAGGAGAACTGGGAAGGAAAATAGAACCACACTAAACAAAAATGGCAATAAATAAGGACATATGAATAATCACCTTAAATGTAAATGGACTGAATGCTCCCATAAAAAGACACAGAGTAGCTGATTAGATAAGAAAGCATGACTCATCTATATGTTGTTTACAAGAGACCCACCTCACAAGAAAAGACTCACATAAGTTGAAAGTAAAGGGATGGAAAAAAAATCTTTCAAGCAAACGGAAAAGAAAAAAGCTGGGGAAGCAATACTTATATCTGATAAAATAGATTTCAGAATGAAGGCCATAATTAGAGACAAAGAAGGCCACTATATAATATTGAAAGGATCTATCCAACAGGAAGATATAACCTTGATAAACATATATGCACCCAATATAGGAGCAACAAAATATAATAAAACAGTTCTGGAGGATTTCAAAGGAGAAATCGATAGCAATACAATCATAGCAGGGGACTTCAACACTCTGCTGACATCACTGGATACATCCTCTAGACAAAAAATTAGCAAGGAAACAGAGACTCTAAATGAAGCACTAGACCAAATGGATTTAGTAGATATCTACAGAGAACTACACCCCAAAACTACAGAATTCACATTCTTCTCAAGTGCACAGGGAACATTCTCAAAGATAGACCACATGTTAGGGCACAAACTAAGTCTCTACAAGTTCAAGAAGATTGCAATTATATCAAGCATCTTCTCAGATCACAATGGCATGAAACTAGAAATCAATTGCAAGACGAACATACAAAGATATTTGAATACATGGAAGCTAAATAGCATGTTATTAAACAATGAATAGGTCACCGAGGAGATCAAAGAATAAATTAAAAACTTCCTGGAAACCAATGAAAATGAAGACACAACAACACAAAATCTATGGGATGTAGCAAAAGCAGTTTTGAGAGGGAAGTTCATAGCCCTACAGGCCTACATCAAAAAAAAAAAGAAAAATCTCTAATAGACTATCTAACCTCACAACTTAAAGAACTAAAGAGCAAACAAAAAGAAAACCCCAGAGCAAGTAGAAGGAAGGAAATATTAAGGATCAGAGCAGAAATAAATGACATAGAGACCAAAAAAACAATTTAAAGGATCAATAAAACAAAGACCTGGTTTTTCGAAAAGATAAACAAGATTGATGGACCCTTAGCTAGACTCACCAAGAACAAAGAGAGAGAACCCAAATACACAAAATCAGAAATGAAAGAGGAGAGATAACAACTGACACCACAGAAATACAAAGATCGTTAAGAACTACTATGAACAATTATATGGCAACATATTCGACAATATAAGCAAATGGACAAATTTCTAGAAACACACAGTCTCCCAAAACTATTCCCGGAAGAGATAGAAAACTTGAACAGAACAATAACAACAGAAGAAATTGAAGATGTAATCATGACTCTCCCAGCAAACAAAAGCCCAGGCCCGGATGGCTTCACGGGGGAGTTTTACCAAACATTCAAAGAAGAACTAATACCCATTCTCCTCAACCTATTTCAAAAAATTCAAGAAGAAGGAAGATGTCGTTTTATGAAGCCAGCATAATTCTAATTCCAAAACCAGAAAAAGACACAACAAAGAAAAAAACTACAGGCCAATATCCCTGATGAACATAGACACCAAAATCCTGAACAAAATACTAGCAAATCGGATCCAGCAATACATCCAAAAAATTATTGGATGTATTGACCAAGTGGGATTCATCCAGGGATGCAAGGCTGGTACAATATTCACAAATCAATAAATGTGATACACCACATAAATAAAATGAAGAATAAAAACCACATGATCATATCAATAGATGCTGAAAAAGCCTTCGACAAAATCCAGCATCCATTTCTGATAAAACTCAGCAGTGTGGGAATAGAGGGATCATATCTAGACATAATAAAGGCCATATATGAAAGACCTACAGCCAACATCATACTCAATGGGCAGAAACTAAAAGCATTTCCCTTAAGAACAGAAACAAGGCAAGGATGCCCACTTTCACCACTCCTATTTAACATAGTACTGGAAGTCTTAGCCACAGCAATCAGACAGGAAGAAAAAATAAAAGGGATCCAAATTGGAAAGGAGGAAGTGAAATTGTCATTATTTGCAGATGACATGATACTGTACATAGAAAACCACAAAGACTCCATCAAAAGTTTACTAGACTTAATAAATGAATTTGGCAAAGTAGCAGGATACAAAATTAATGTCAAGAAATTGATGGCATTCTTATACAAAAATGATGAACTCACAGAAAGAGAAACTAAAAAAACAATCAAATTTACCATCGCAGCAAAAAAAAAACTAAGATACCTAGGAATAAACTTAACCAAAGAAATAAAGGACCGATTAGAAGAAAACTACAGGTCATTGAAAAAAGAAATAGAGGACAATTACTTCAAAAGTTCATATGGAACCAAAAAAGGCCTCGAATAGTCACAACAATCTTGTTAAAGAAAAACAACGTTGGAGGGATCACAATACCAGATTTCAGGTTATACTACAAAGCCACTATAATCAAAACAGCCTGGTACTGGCACAAGAACAGGTATATAGACCAGTGGAACAGAACAGAGAACCCAGAAATGGACCCAAGGCAATATGCTCAATTAATATTTGACAAAGGTGGCAAGAGCATACAGTGGAGTAAGGACAGCCTCTTTAATAAATGGTGCTGGGAAACTTGGACAGCTACTTGCAGAAAAATGAAACTAGACCATCAACTTACACCCTACACAAGAATAAACTCAAAATGGATAAAAGACTTAAATGTAACTCATGAATACATAAAAATCCTAGAAGAGACTGTAGGCAACAAAATTTCAGATATCATATGCAGCAGAATTTTACTGACACATCACCTAAGGCAATAGAAACAAAGGAGAAAATGAACACATGGGACTACATCAAACTCAAAAGCTTCTGCACAGCGAAAGATACAATCATCAAAATGGAAAGGCTACCCACTGTATGGGAGAGCATAATTGCCAATGATATATCAGATAAGAGGTTAATTTCCAATATATATAGAGTGCTCATACAACTCCACAAAAGGAAGACAAAGAATCCAATTAAAAAATGGGCAGAGGAACTAAATAGACACCTCTCCAAACAGGACATACAAATGGCCAAGAGCCATATGAAGAAATGCTCATCATCACTAATCATCAGAGAGATGCAAATTAAAACAACAATGAGGTATCACCTCACATCTGTCAGAATGGCCACCATCAATAAATCATCAAACAACAAGTGTTGGCGAGGGTGTGGAGAAAAGGGGACTTTAGTGCACTGCTGGTGGGAATGCAGACTGGTGCAGCCACTATGGAAAATATGGTGGTACCTCAAAAAATTAAAAATTGAACTTCCATTTGACCCTGTGATCCTACTTCTAGGAATATACCCTAAGAAGCCTAAAACACCAATCAGAAAGAATATATGTACCCCATGTTTGTAGCAGTACTATTTACAATCGCTAGGATCTGGAAACAGCCCAAGTGTCCATCAGTAGACGAATGAATCAAAAAGCAGTGGTACATATACACAATGGAGTACTATGCAGCTGTAAGAAAGAAAGATCTCTTATCCTTTGAGACTAAATGGAGGGCCCTTGAAAGTATCATCCTAAGTAAAACAAGCCAAACAGAGAAAGACAAGTTTCATATGATCTCACTTATTTGTGGAATATAATAAACATAACAGTCTGAGGAATGGGTTAGTCCCAGAGATGCGGAAGTGGGGTACAGACTGACAATCCCCTAAAGGGGGGGGGGTGGGGGAGAGATAAACCACAGAACTTATATGCATGTATGCATGAACAGTGGACATGGACAACAAACTGGGGACAGGGTGGGGAGGGAGGAGGAGGGGGGAATCAGTGAGGGAAAAAGGAGAAACATCTGTAACAAAAATTAATTAATAAAAAAAAAAAAAGAGAGAGAGTGGAAATGTAAACTCCAGGGAGGAAGAGTTATTTGCTTCACACAACTTATAAGCAAGTAGTGACCAGAATTTTTTTTAAAAATCATCTAAATCAATAACATAAATCAACTAATCATAGACAAGAACTGGGCAAAACTTAAATAGGGGCTGTACAAATGAGAAAATCCAGATAATTGGTAAATATATAATAAACTCTTTCTCATATACATCAGAATAACCCAAGAATGCTCCTAGCAATAATTCACATAAAAAAACACCCACAATTAATGGATATATTAATTGTGCTATAGTCATACAATGGAGAGTTTTACAGCCACAAAAATTAATATACTACTGCTATATCTAACAACATGAATGAAGCTCAAACATAATAATAAGCAAAAGAAATTGTATATAACAATATATAAAGAATAATTTGGCCCTGGCTGGTTTTTGCTCAGTGGTTAGAGTGAGGGCCCAAGGACCAAAGTCTTGAGTTCCATTTCCAGTCAGGAACATGTGCCTGGGTTGCAGGTTCAATCTCCAGTCCCCAGTCAGGGTCTCGCAGGAGGCAACCAATAGACGTATCTTTCTCACAGCAATGTCTCTCTCTCTCTCTCTCTCTCTCTTCCTTCCCCCCTTTTTCCTTCCTACTCTATTTGATAATTAATGGAAAAATATCCTCCAGTAAATATTAAAGAAAAGAATAATTCCAAGTATAGGGGAGATAAATGGAGGTGAAAAAAAATATGTTGTGTGTGTGTGTATTTTTTTAAAGACAACTCCATTTATGTGTATTTTAAAATCAGGCAAAACTAAAATAGATGTTTTGACATGTATAAATTGGTGGCAAAACTATAAAGAAAAGCAAATAAATTATTAAATAAGTTATTTTTTTCCCCAAACACTTGTGCCAGGTGCTGTTTTAAGTACTCTGCCAATAATAACTCGCGTTTTTTGTCACTATTATCATTATCACGTTCACCTCTGGGGGATGTAGCATTATGTTTGCAGACAGAGATATAGGAACTTCCTTAGGTGCTAGAATATAGAGTATTTTTCATTTATGCATGTGCTTTATAATTATTCTTAAACTTCACATGTGTGTTTCATGTACTCACATAACTCTATGGTATGTCTCACAGTAAAAAATATGAAAGAATACATGAGTGGATAAATCTTTAAAAATTATAAAGGAGGACAGAATTAGAATGAGGAAAATTAGAAGATGAGATAGAAAAGCAAAGACAAGAGCAGAGACAGTGAATTGAAAAATAATTTAGAGACAAACTATATCATTGAAAGAAAACAATAGATTAAATTCAAAAAGCAAAAGTTGACAGAAACAACTTCCAAGGAGTTCAAGAAAAAGGTAGAGTAAATCAATAGTAAATTTAAGAAAGTGTTGGCTAGAACAGTTATGCTGGTACAATGAACAGAAAACAGGGTAGGATTGTTTGAAAATGAACATAATGGAAGAAACAGGCAGAAGAAGTTGACTCACTCTTTGACCTCAAGATTTAAGAGTTGTGAGCCTTACACAGCTAGTAGTCAGACAGATTATTTTAGTAAACTTTTGTCAATCCAGCATATTCTAGAAATTGGCAATTTCAAAAATTTTGTAAATCAGCAGCGATGCCCAAAATTAACTTAGTTCAACCATGACAAGTAAGACTCTGCACTGAGAATCCAAGACTAAAAGTCAAGAGAAAGTTTCCTTATGGATGAGAAATGTTTTCTACTAAGAGACAATATCTTATTTTATATGTGAAAAGAACTTGAACTAGTCAACTGTACTTGAAAATTTTTAAAGAAAATTACTTTGAGTTTTAAATATGTATTATAAAATTTTATTTGAAAAGAAAGCTCCTATATAAAAATTGTCTTAGCTCTAGATGAGAGTTAACTTGTTAGTAAATAAAACTTCAGTACACAGAGAAGGGGATTTCCATTTTCCTTTGAAATTTTGGTTGTGAGCTGGTATGGAGATTCTGGCATTATTAGAAGTTTAGTATTTCTCTCACTCCCATACTTGCTAATCAGTGGTTGCCTAGCAGCTTCTGCTGAGCTCAGCAATGGTGTAGTCTACAGAGTACTGAGGGCAGGGACTACTGCAGGCTATCCTCACTTTGTGCCATAAGGAGGACTTGGGACCAGGATGAGAGTACAATAATAGAGTGAGGATCTGAACACTCAAGAGTTTGGCCCTCAGAAATGCATGAGGAAGATGAAAATCAGTCCAAGCAAATATTTCCCTGTTTCCTTGTGGCCATAAAGAGCTGAAAGGATCTTGACAAAGGTAATTAATCCTCATCAGATCTGATACTGGAAGGGTATGATGAACCCAGGTAGCAGAAGGTCTTCAGTCTGGTACCTCAACAGGGAATTGTTGACCTGCACAGAAAACAAGAGACCACCGATCCTAACTTCAATCTTAGGTGGATCCCTATCAGCTGAATCTGAGCCAGTGACAAAGCAAGAAAAATTAACAGAACACGCCACAGAAGGAAGAACATGTAACACAAGGACAACTCCCCTAATGACTTAGAGCTGATAGTGGAGATTTCAAATACAGGTATCTTCCTGTACATTTAAAAAGTGGATTTTAAAATTTATAAATTTAATTTGATAGATAAATTTTAAAAGATGATCACTATTGGAACTCAAACTAATAAACTGGAAGATCAAAAAAAAATAACTATTTCAAACTTGATAAAAAAAAAAGTCCAGATCAAAAATACAAAAAGATAGAAATCATGAAAAAAAAGTCAATGAATTTATTTCAGACAGCCAAATCATGACCAATATGCATTGTAGAATGGAAAAAAGACAACAAATGAAAAAGAGATAAGAGGCAATCATTTAACAAACAATACGATTATTTTGCTGAACTACATACACAAAGATTTGAGCCTGCACACTAAAAATTCTCAGTGAGTATTTCTTCAATTCTCAGACAAGATTGAAGAAAACAAGATAAAATATGAAGAGAAAAATCTCAGAAACTTCCAAAGAGAAACAACAAGATACATGTACAGAAAAGAGAATCAGACTGTGAAACTTCTGATATATAAAACTAAAAGCTGGAAGATGGAAGACTGACTTCTGCTGACAACATGGAGAAATAGGCTGCAACACAAGATCCTCCTGCTCAGCTAAGTTATCATTGACCTATAGGGAAAAAGATCTGAGGATATTCAATGATTTAGAGAATGTGTACAATGAGAAAAGACTCTAATTAAGTAGTAAATTAATTAGTAAATTTATAAATTAATAGTGAATGTATTAGTTTCCAGAGTTATTTAATGAATTGCTTTATTTGGTAACTTAAAACAACAGAAATGTATTCCCTCATAGCTTTGGAGGCCTGAAGTTCAAAATCAACATGTTGGCAGGGTCATGCTGCCTGCAAGGCTCTAGAGGCAAATTCTTCCTTGCTTCTTCCAGCCTCTCGTGGCTCCTCATATGTCCTGGTTTTTAGCTACATAGCTCTAATCTCTCTTCCTTTGTCTTCACATGGCCTTCTTCCCCATATCCCAAATCTCTCTCTCCTTTTCTCTTTAAGGACACTAATCATTGAATTTAGGACCCAGTTTAAATCCTGAATAATCTTGTCTCAAGAGTCTTAACTAATCACATCTACAACAACCATATTTCCAAATAAGAAGGTCACACACACGAGTATTGAGGATTAGGACTTGTACATACCTTTTTGAGGGTCATTGTTCAATCCACTACATCTTAAAATAGGAAATAAGTTGTAAATAATAAACCCTAGGTACTTATAAGATGCTGAAAATATGCATGTAACTGTTAAACAAGGAAGAACTATGAAATTGAAGAGAATTTTTTAAATACTACAGAGAAATTCTAATAATAGTCTAGAACTAAAAATACAAGTGTATCTCAGCAAAACTTTTGGGTAGGGGGATTAAAGAAAATAAATATGTTTTAAACTGCTCATTTATTAGAGAAAGGATGAAAGCAGTGGGAAAATAGAATATTGTGATGGAAAAATGGTTGGAGGTTGTTTTTACATATCAGAGAATTAAGTGCTAGATTATAAGATCCAGAAATAGAAAAGAGATTTTCTGCCCTTTAACAAGAGGGAAGAAAAAAATTATTTACAACTTGGTCAACCCTCCTGAAAAAAAAAAGAGAAAGAAAGAAAGAAAGAAAGAAAGAAAGAAAGAAAGAAAGAAAGAGAGAGAGAGAGAGAGAGAGAGAGAGAGAGGGAGGGAGGGAGGGAGGGAGGGAGGGAGGAAGGAAGGAAGGAGAGAGGGAGGGAGGAAGGAAGGAAAAGTAATTACAAAAAAAGTAATAACATAAAAATAGAAGCAATAAAGTATATCAATTAAATTATTAAAATAGAAGTACCAACATTATTACATAAATTTAATACAGTTACAATTGGATTTCAAACAGGGATTTTTTTAAAATGTTGGATTTTAATAACATTAGAGTTCATATGGAAGGATAACTTTCCAAGAAAATCTAAACAAATGATGCAAAATTATTTACAATAGCCAAGATTTGGAAGAAGCCGAAGGGTCTGTTGGTAAATGCATGGATAAAGTACTATGGTACACAATGTAGCACTACTCAGCCATTAAAAAGAAGAAAATTTTACCTTTTGTGACAGCATGGATGGACCTGGAGAACATTATGCTAAGTGTAATAAGCCAATCAGAGAAAGACAACTGTCATATGATTTCACTCATATGTGGAATCTAATGATCAAACTGGACTAACAAGCAAAATAGAGACAGATTCACAGATAGAGAGCAGGTTGACAATTATGGAAGGAGTAGTAGTTGGAGGGATTGAGCAAAAGAGAAAAACAATGAGAAAGAACCCATTGACATGACAAAAGAATGGTGATTGGGGGGAGGAGGGGAAGGTGGGAGTAGAAGAAGCTATAGGGGGATAAATGGTAATGGAAAAGAAAAGATGAAAAAGTTTTAGCATAGCAAAGGTAACCATCAACAAAATAAAAAAAAAAAATAACATTGAAATGGGAGTAGATATTCACCAATGATACTTCCAAGAAGGGGTTCATTCCAAAATTTATTAAAGAACTCAAACAACTGCAAAAAAAACCCAACAATCCAGTTAAAAAAAAATGAGCAGAAAAACTACCTAGATAGTTATCCAAAAATTATATATATATATATATATATATATATATATATATATATATATATATCACCAACAGACATGTAAAAATATGCCCGATATCACTAATTGTCAGAGAAATGCCAATTAAATCCACCAGATCTCACCTCACACCTGTCAGCTAGTGCACTGCTGGTGGAACTGCAAAGTGGTATAGCCATTGTAGAAAACAATATGGAGGTTCCTCAAAAAATTAAAAATAAAGCTACCTCATGACCCAGCATTCCATTTCTGGGTATTTTTCTAAAATTCAAAACAGTAATTTGAAAAGATATGTGCACCCCTATGTTTATTGTTGTGTTAACCAAGATAATGGAAGCAACCTAATTATCCACCAATGGACAATTTGATAAAAAAAAAGAGTGGTACATACACAAATGGACTATTACTCGACCACAAAAAATAATAAAATCTTATCATTTTAAAAAACATGGATAGACCTAGAAGGTATTATGCTAAGTGAAATAATTCAGACAGAAAAAGATAAATACCATATGACTTTACTTATATGTGAAATCTAAAGGACAAAATAAACAAACAAACAAAATAGCCCTGGCTGGTATGACACAGTGGTTAGAATGTCGGTCCACACACTGAAGGGTCTCAAGTTTAATTCCCAGTCAAGGGCACATACCTGGGTTGCAGGTTGCATCCCTGGCCCCAGTTGGGGTGCATGTGAAAGGCAACCGATCGATGTGCTTCTCTCACATCAATGTTCCTCTCCCTCTCTCCTTATCTCTCTCTCTCTCATTCCTCCTTGCCTTTCACTATCTCTAAAAAAAAAAAAAAAAAATCAATGGAAAAAATATCCTTGGGTGAGTATTAGCAACAACAAAACAGAAACAGACTCAGATACTGAGAACAAACTGAGGGTTGCCAGATGGGAGTGGGGTAGGGGGACCTGGGTGAAAAAGGTGAAGGGATTAAGAAGTACAAGTTGGTAGTTATAAAATAGTCATAAGGATGTAAAATATAGCATAGGGAATAATCAATAATATTGTAATTAACTATAGACAATAATATTGTAATAACTATGTATGGTACCAGGTGGATACTAGACTTACTGGGGGCAATCACTTCATAAATTATATAAATCCACTATGCTGTATACCTGAAACTAATATAAAATAATATTAAATATCAGTTATCATTAAAAAATTAAAAAATAAAAATATAATAAAAATTATTTCCATAAACAAAAGAATTATGTTGGGCCCCTGAATGACACACAATTAAAAAATCATTTATTAAACCTTAGAGAGAGATATTTGCTGTCAGTCCTATATTCTGGGAGAGGCTCTATTTTTTATTTCAGAGCAGCTAAATCATTTAATTTCATTGAAGTCCCTGCCAATATCCCAAGCATGAAGTGGTATGGACACATCATTCCTTGGTTCACATGCCGGAATTACAGCTCACTTCTTCCTTTTGTGAAGGTATATGTGTATACACTCCCCTCTACTGGAAGACAGAGATTATAGAGACACAATTCCCTCAATAAGTATGGGAAAAAATTAGAATCACTGAACTTCCAACAAACTTTATTTTACTAATTGTAATCTGCAGTCCACTAAAATGGGCTTCAGAATATGTAAAACAGTTGAGAAGCCAACAGGAGACGATGTGGTTTGAACTAAGAATTTTGGTTTATATCACATAAATATTCTAAGATGTAAAAAATACAAATTGAATAAATAAGTATACTCATACTGTTATTTATAAATTTTTTCTCTGGGAAATTTTTTAATGATTAATTTTCTAAAATTTAGGCTTCTGCACTAATTTGGAAGTTGTCTAAGTTTTCTTGAACTATAAAGTTAAGGTGTATTAACTTTGGTCATGGTAACCCCCATTATGACCAGCTAAAATACTAAGTGATCTCCAATCGCTCCTAGAATATCAACCTTTATAATAAGTGAAAAAGGAATAGAAACATGAAATAATTTTTAAAATTTACCTCGATCAGCTGCTTCCCATATTTTATTGTTGTTGTTGTTGTTGTTGTTGTTATTGTTGTTTTGTTTGTTTGGGGACAGGTGCAAAGATTTGGAGTGATCATACTCCTAATTCAATAGTACATTGACACCATTGGTGCTTGCAGACCTTATCAAAACTGCTCTCTCAGTTTAACTTCCCAGTGACTAGCAATACAAGAGAGCTCCCTTCTACGCACACTCACACCATTATTTGGTATTATGCATCTCTCTACATTTGTGAAATAAGAGGAGAGCAATTTTTACCTGAAATTAACATAATGAACCTTGACCCTGAACAATTTATGGCAGATGAAATTTGAGAGTGATCAATTAATATGAGGAAGTATTTTTATACTCCATTAAAAAGATTTTTATATAATACTCTTCCATTACATATACAGAAGGTACATGGAGAAAATAGAATTTATATATTTCCTAGAAAACAGGTACCTTTCATTATTTGGTTAATTCTCTTTATCTGAAGATTCATCACATGAGTAGTTTTTTTAAAAAATTGCAAGCTGTGTAAAGCAGAGAGAAATTCAATTAATAGACATGAATCTATTACATTGATACTTGTAAAATTCTAGTGACCATCTGAAAATAAAAGAAAATAAATAGAAATGTAGTTATGTAACAGGAAAGGAAAAAAAGAAAGGTAAACCATGTTCATATAATGAACGTCTCATCTTTTCCAAAATTATTTTCTATATTGATGATGGTCTTAAAGGCAAAAGCAAAAGAAAAAAAATTGTTATAATTTAAAGTTTAAACATGAGTAGCAGGTGGATTATTACATTTAAAACTGCCAACTCAAAAAAGAATTTAGATTACAAGACAGCTACTATATGGCAAGTAATTAGAAAACGTATTTTGCAAAGAATTACAAATTAAAGACAATTATTTAGTAATTCATAAAAACAACTACCTAAAATGACTTCCTTAATTGGCTTGACATTGTGAAACCAAAACTCTAAAGAAAGGGAACTTCAGGCTGACAGGGAAAAATGGCAAAGCCTAAGGAAGTCCATCTGCTTGCTCCAAAAACAGGACCAGATCTGAGGCTAAACTGCAGAGCAATTAGAAAATAACACCCAAATAGAGCAGCAAATGGGGGGGGGGTGATTAAAAAGCAGGAGGAAAGTTCAAGGGAGCTTTGGGACAATACAAAACATAACAACATTTGCATCATAGGGGTACCAGAAGAAGAAGAATCAGAGAAAGGAATAGAGAACCTGTCTGAAGAAATAATCACAGAAAATGTCTCTTACCTGGTGAAGGAAAAGGTCACACAAGCCCAAGACACACAGAGAGTCCCAATTAAGATCAACTCCAAAAGACCCACACCTAGACACATCATAATTAAAATGGCAAATATTAAAGACAGAAAAAGAATTCGAAAATCAGCAAGAGAGAGACAGAAAGTTACCTACAATAGAGCTCCTATTAGATTGTTAGCTAATTTCTCAATAGAAACAATGCAGGTCAAAAGGGAGTGGAATGAAGTATACAAAGCAAGCATATGAATGCAAGACTACTTTATTCAGCAAGGCTAGCATTCAAAACAGAAGGGGAAATAAAGAGCGTCACAGACAAAAAAAGCTAAAGGAATTTACTACCACCAAGAAATGTTAAGAAATGTTAAAGGAACTGTTGTATGAAGAAGAAATAAAGAGAGAAAGGAACACGGGAATAAAGAATAACAATGGCAACAAATAAATACCTATCAATAATAACCTTAAATGTCAATGGCTTAAATGCTCCAATCAAAAGACATAGGGTAGCTGATTGAATAAGAACACATGACTCATATATATGCTGTCTATAAGAGACAGACCTCGGAAAAAAAGACACACTAGATGAAAGTAAAGGGATGGAAAAACACTTTCAGGCAAATGGAAATGAAAAAAAAAAAAAAAAAAGCTGGTGTAGCAATACTCATATCTAACAAGATAGACTTCAAAACGAGGGGTATTGTAGGTCACAAAGAAGGTCACTATATAATATTAAAAGAATCAATCCAGTAAGAGGATATAATTCTGGTAAACATATAGGCACTGAATACAGGAGCACATAAATATATTTTAAAACTTCTAGAGGACTTCAAGAGAGAAATCAATAGCCCTGGCCAGTTTTGCTCAGCGGTTAGAGCGTGGGCCTGCGGTCTGGAGAGACCCAGGTTCAGTTCCCGCTAAGGGCACTTACTTCGGTTGCAGTTTGTCCCCGGCCCTGGTTGGTCGTGCAGGTGGCAGCCACTCGATGTGTCCCTTTCACGTCGATGTTTCTCTCTCTCTCTCTCTCTCTTCCTCTCTCTCCCTCCCACTCTATCTGTACAAAAGATGGAAAAATGTCCTCGGGTGAGGATTAAAAAAAAAAGAGAGAGAGAAATTAATAGCAATACAATCATAGTTGGGACTTTAACACCACTCTGACAACACTGTTCTGGACAAAAAATTAATAAGGAAACAAAGACCCTAAACCACACACTTAGATCAGCTGGATTAATTGATATTTACAGAATATTTCACCCCAAAGCAGCAGAATATACATTCTTCTCAAGTGCACATGGGCATTTTCAAAGATAGACCACATGCTAGGACACAAATTAAGTCTCTACAGTTCAAGAAGATTGAAATCATACTAAGCATTTTCTCAGATCACAATGCCATAAAACTAGAAATTAATTACAATAAAAACACTCAAACATATGGAAGCTAAATAGTATGTTATTAAACAGTGAATGGGTTATCAAGGAGATTAAGGAGGAAATAAAAAAACTTCCTGGAAATCAATGAAAATAAACACACAACAACATAAAATCTATGGAATGAAGCAAACACAATTCTGAGAGGGAAGTTCATAGCATTACAGGTCTACCTCAAGGAACAAGAAAAATTTCTACTAAACTATCTAACCCTACAACTTAAAGAACTAAAAAGTAAGTAAAAAGAAAAACCCAGAGCAAGTAGAAGGACAAAAGAGATGGTTCTTTGAAAAGATAAACAAAATTGATGAACCTTTAGCCCCACTCAACAAGAAATAAAGAGAGAGGACATGAATAAACAAAATCAGAAACAAAAGTGGAGAAGTAACTACTGAAACCACAGAAATACAAAGGATTGTTAGAAAATACTAAGAACAATCATATGCCAACAAACTGGACAACTTAGGTGAAATAAACAAATTTCTAGAATCATACAGCTTCCCAATACTGAACAAGAAGGAGTCAGAAAACTTGAACAGACCAATAACAACTAAGAAAATTGAAGCTGTAATCAATAAACTCCCAGCAAACCAAATCCTGGTTCCAGAAGGCTTCATAAGGGCATTTCACCAAACATTCAAAGAATTAACACCCATTCTCCTCAAATTATTACAAAAAAATTGAAGAAGAAGAAAAACTTCCAAGCTTTTTCTATGAGGCCAGCATAATCTTAATTCCAAAACCAGATAAAGACATTACAAAAAAGAGAAAAGTATAGGACAGTATTCCTGATGAATATAGATGCCAAAATCCTTAACAAACTATTAACAAGTCAGATCCAGCAATATATTTTTAAAAATTATTCATCACGACCAATTGGGACTCATCCCAGGGATGCAAGCTGATACAATATTTGCAAATCAATAAATGTGACATACCAAGTAAGCAATATAAAAGATAAAAATCATATGATCATATCAATGGATGCTGAAAATGTATTTGACCAAATCCAGCACCCATTTCTGATAAAAATGCTCAGTGAAGTGGGAATAGAGGGATCATATCTCAACATAATAAAGGCCATATATGAAAAACCTACAGCTGAGATCATACTCAATGGGCAAAAAACTAAAAGCATTTCCCTTAAGAAGAGGAAAAGACAGAGATGCTGACCTTTGCCACTCTTATTTAACATAGTATTGGAAGTCCTAGATACAGCAATTAGACAATAAGAAAAAATGAAAGGGATCCATATTGGAAAGAAGGAAGTGAAATTATCATTATTCACAGCTAATGACATGATATAATACATAGAAAAGCCTAATGACTCCATCAAAAGCCTACTAGATTTAAAAAATGTATTTGGCAAGATAGAAGGATACAAAATTAATATCCATAAATTGGTGGCATTCTTATACACCAATAATAAACACTCAGGAAGAGAAACTAAAAATAAATCCCATTTACCATTGCAGAACAACAACAAAAATAAGATACTTAGCAATAACCTTAACCAAGGAGATAAAAAAACAAAAAACAAAAACACCTGTTCTCAGAAAACTACAGGACATGGATAAAATAAATAGAGGATGACATAAAAAGTGAAAACATATACCATTTTTATAGATTGGAAGAAACAACATCATTAAAATGTCCATCTTACCCAAAGCAATCAACAGATTCAATGCAACTCCTATTAAAGTACCAAGGACATACCTCACAAATCTAGAACGAATACTCCAAAAGTTTATATGGAACCAAAAAAGACTTCAAATAGCCACAGCAATCTTGAAGGAGAAAAACAAAGTGTGAGAGATCAAAATACCAGATATCAAGTTATACTACAAAGCCATCGTAATCAAAACAGCCTAGTACCAAAAGCAGAACAGGCATATAGATCAATGCAATAGAACAAAGAACCCAGAAACTCACCCAATATACTATGTGCAATTAGTATTTAACAAAGGAGGCAAGAGCATACAATGGAGAAAAGACAGTCTCTTCAATAAATGGTGTTGGGAAAATTAGACAAGAACATGCAAAAAAAAAAATGAAACTAGATGACCAATTTACACCATACACAAGAATAAACTCAAAATAAATAAAAGACTTAAATGTAACTTGTGAAATCATAAAAATCCTAGAAGAAAATGTAGGAAGAAAAATCTCAGACACGAACCGAAAAATGGCGGCGGAGTGAACGGAGCTACACAGACCGTCTCCCAGAACCAAACTAAAATTACAACTATAAAACAGACAAATCGTCGGGAAAAACCAACAGAAAAGAGCTTGCCAGGACCATACAACGAGGGACACTGACTCCATCCCAGTAGGCTTGCGAAGGCGCGAGACGGGGCTGGGAGCCCACAGTTGGCAGCTCGGCAGCGGCCTCAGCTGGGAGCAGCGCCCTCGGGTTACACTCCCAGGCGGCTCCACAGCGCAGCCGGGACAGAGGTTGAAACAGCCACAGCCACTCACCTTGGGCTCCGTCACAGGGAGGGCGGACTGGACTGGAACTGTGTCGGGACACTCGGGGTTTGGAGGGCGCTCAGAGCTTTGGCTGAGTGCAGCCACTCAGGACTGTGGCCACATTGCTCCTTCCCAGAGCTCTGAGGAGAGGCAGCAGCCCCTCCCTCGGAGATCCAACCCCACCCTGTGGGCCATTGAAGTGTTAATTGAGGCTCACTAACAACCAGCATCTGCCCCACCCTCGTGAAAGCCCCTTGGCTGAGCACCAGAGGGAGTTTTTCAATCAACTGACAACCCAAAACTCATCAATTAACCTAGACTGCTAGCCTCCAGGCAAAAAGCTAGAGGATAACAGTACGTTTCCTGGGCTAGCAACTTTAACCAGGAAAGTAAGACTTGACAGTGGTGTTCAACGTGGGTCCTCCCTCGCTCATCTAAACACAGGAGAGGGAGCCACAAACAGCAGAACACCAACACCCACAGGGAGAACTTGACAGGCTCCAAAGCCCACAGTGATAGCCAAAATGGTGAAACACAGAAACAGAAGCCAAATGAAAGAGCAAGACACCTCCACCGAAGATGAGATCAATGTGGAGCAATTAGGCATGTTAACAGAGCTAGAATTCAGAGCCATGATCTTGAGGAAGCTGAACAGCATGAGTAAGGACATAGAGACACTGAAAATAAGTCAATTGGAAATTAAAAACCAACAAGAAGAAATAAAAAATGACATATCAGAAATGAAAAACACATTGGAAGGTTTAAAAAGCAGAGTAGGGGAAGCTGAGGACCAGATCAGTGAATTAGAAGACAGGGTAGAAAAAATCAACCAATCAGAAAAACAAAAGGAAAAAAACGATTAAAAAACAAGAAGACAGGTTAAGAGAACTATGGGACAATTGAAAACGTAATAATATTCGCATCATAGGAGTCCCCGAAGAAGAAGAAAATGAGCAAGGGATAGAGAATATATTCAAAAAAAATAGTGAGAGAAAACTTCCCTAATTTGGTGAAGGAAGAAGGCATTCAAGTTCAAGAAGCACAGAGAGTCCCAAGTAAGAAGAACCCAAACAGGCCCACACCAAGACACATAGTAATTAAAATGCCACAAATTAAAGACAAAGAGAGAATCCTAAAAGCAGCCAGAGATAAGCAACAGGTTACCTACAAAGGGAACCCCATAAGGCTCTCAGCTGACTTCTCACAAGAAACACTACAGGCCAGAAGAGAATGGCATGAAGTAATCAAAGTCATGAAAAACAAGAATCTGAATCCAAGACTACTCTACCCAGCAAGGCTATCATTCAAAATAGAAGATCAAATAAAGAGCTTCGCAGACAAAAAAAGCCTAAGGGAATACATTAGCACAAACCAGCACTGCAAGAAATGTTAAAAGGACTGCTGTAATTAGCAGTAGAAATGGGAAGAAAAATAGAACCACACTAAACAAAAATGGCAATAAATAAGTACATATCAATAATCACCTTAAACGTAAATGGATTGAATGCTCCCATAAAGAGACACAGAGGAGCTGACTGGATAAGAAAGCATGACTCATCTATATGTTGTTTACAAGAGACCCACCTCTCAACAAAAGAATCACATAGGTTGAAAGTGAAGGGATGGAAAAAAATTTTCCAAGCAAATGGAAAGCAAAAAAAAGCTGGGGTAGCAATTCTCATATCTGATCAAATAGATTTCAAAATGAAGACCATAACTAGAGACAAAGACGGCCACTACATAATACTGAAAGGATCTATCCAACAGAAAGATATAACCATGAAAAACATATATGCACCCAATATAGGAGCACCAAAATATATTAAAAATCTTCTGGAGGACTTCCAAGGAGAAATCGACAACAATACAATCATAGCAGGGGACTTCAACACCCCGTTGACAGCACTAGATAGATCCTCTAGGCAAAAATTAGCAAGGAAACAGAGACTCTAAATGAAGCACTAAACCAAATGGATTTAATAGATATCTACAGAGAATTACACCCCAAAACTACAGAATACACATTCTTCTCAAGTGCACATGGGACATTCTCAAAGATAGACCACATGATAGGACACAAACTAAATCTCTACAAGTTCAAGAAGATTGAAATCATATCAAGCATTTTCTCAGATCACAATGGCATGAAACTAGAAATCAATTGCAACAAGAACATGCAAAGACATTTCAACACATGGAGGCTAAAGAGCATGTTATTAAACAATGAATGGGTCACCGAGGAGATCAAGGAAGAAATTAAAAACTTCCTGGAAACCAATGAAAATGAACACACAACAACACAAAATCTATGGGATGCAGCGAAAGCAGTCCTGAGAGGGAAGTTCATAGCACTACAGGCCTACCTCAAAAAACAAGAAAAATTTCTAATTGACTGTCTAACCTCACAACTCAAAGAATTAGAAAGCAAACAAAAAGAAAACCCCAGAGCAAGTAGAAGGAAGGAAATAGTAAAGATCAGAGCAGAAATAAATGACATGGAGACCAAAAAAACAATTCAAAGGATCAATGAAACAAAGAGCTGGTTTTTCGAAAAGATAAACAAGATTGATGGACCCTTAGCTAGACTCACCAAGAAACAAAGAGAGAGAACCCAAATACACAAAATCAGAAATGAAAGAGGAGAAGTAACAACCAACACCACGGAAATACAAAAGATCGTTAACAACTACTATGAACAACTATATGGCAACAAATTGGACAATCTAAGCAAAATGGACAAATTTCTAGAAACACACAGTCTCCCAAAACTATTCCCGGAAGAGATAGAAAACTTGAACAGACCAATAACAACTAAGGAAATTGAAGAGGTAATCAAGACTCTCCCAGCAAACAAAAGCCCAGGCCCAGATGGTTTCACGGGGGAGTTTTACCGAACATTCAAAAAAGAACTAACACCCATTCTCCTCAAACTATTTCAAAAAATTCAAGAAGAAGGAAGACTTCCAAACACGTTCTATGAGGCCAGCATAATTCTAATTCCAAAACCAGAAAAAGACACTACGAAGAAAGAAAACTACAGGCCAATATCCCTGATGAACATAGATGCCAAAATCCTGAACAAAATATTACCAAATCGCAGCCAGAAATACATCAAAAAAATTATTCACCATGACCAAGTGGGATTCATTCCAGGGATGCAAGGCTGGTACAATATTCGCAAATCAATTAACGTGATACACCACATAAACAAAATGAAGAATAAAAACCACATGATCATATCAATAGATGCTGAAAAAGCATTCGACAAAATCCAGCATCCATTTCTGATAAAAACACTCAGCAGTGTGGGAATAGAGGGATCATATCTTGACATAATAAAGGGCATATATGAAAGACCTACAGCCAACATCATACTCAATGGACAGAAACTAAAAACATTTTCATTAAGAACAGGAACAAGACAGGGATGTCCTTTTTCGCCACTCTTATTTAACATTGTACTGGAAGTCTTAACCACAGCAATCAGACATGAAGAAAAAATTAAAGGGATCCAAATTGGAAAGGAGGAAGTGAAACTGTCATTATTTGCAGATGACATGATATTGTACATAGAAAACCCTAAAGACTCCACCAAAAATCTATTAGACTTAATAAATGAATTTGGCAAACTAGCAGGATACAAAATTAACGTCAAGAAATCGATGGCATTCTTGTACATCAATGATGAACTCACAGAAAGAGAAACTGAAAAAACAATCCCATTTACCATCGCTCCAAAAAAATTACGATACCTAGGAATAAACTTAACCAAAGAAGTAAAGGACCTATTTGCAGAAAACTACAGGTCATTGAAAAAAGAAATAGAGGAAGATATAGAAAAGTGGAAGCACATACCCTGTTCATGGATTGGAAAAATTAACATCATTAAAATGTCCATACTACCCAAAGCAATCTATAGATTCAATGCAATCCCCATCAAAATACCAACGACATATTTCATAGAACTAGAACAAATACTTCAAAAGTTCATATGGAACCAAAAAAGACCCCGAATAGCCACAGCAATCTTGAAAAAGAAGAACAAAGTAGGTGGGATCACAATACCAGATATCAGGTTATACTACAAAGCGACTGTAACCAAAACAGCCTGGTACTGGCACAAGGACAGGCATATAGACCAGTGGAACAGAACTGAAAACCCAGAAATGGACCCAAGGCAATACGCTCAATTAATATTTGACAAAGGTGGCAAGAGCATACAGTGGAGTAAAGACAGCCTCTTTAATAAATGGTGTTGGGAAAATTGGACAGCTACATGCAAAAAAATGAAACTAGACCATCAACTTACAGCATACACAAAAATAAACTCAAAATGGATAAAAGACTTAAATGTGACCCGTGAATCCATAAAAATTCTAGAAGAAAATGTAGGCAACAAAATTTCGGACATCATCCGGAGCAGAATTGTCACTGATACATCACCTAAGGCAACAGAAGTAAAGGAGAAAATGAACACATGGGACTACATCAAACTAAAAAGCTTCTGCACAGCAAAAGAAACAATCATCAAAATGGAAAGGCAACCCACTGTATGGGAGAACATGATTGCCAATGATGTATCAGATAAGGGGTTAATTTCCAACATATATAGAGTGCTCATACAACTCCACAAAAGGAAGACAAAGAACCCAATTAAAAAATGGGCAGAGGAGCTGAATAGACACCTCTCCAAACAGGACATACAAATGGCCAAGAGACATATGAAGAAATGCTCAACATCACTAATCATCAGAGAGATGCAAATTAAAACAACAATGAGGTATCACCTCACACCTGTCAGAATGGCTGCCATCAACAAATCATCAAACAACAAGTGTTGGCGAGGGTGTGGAGAAAAGGGGACTCTAATACACTGCTGGTGGGAATGCAGACTGGTGCAGCCGCTATGGAAAACAATATGGTGCTACCTCAAAAAATTAAAAATTGAACTTCCATTTGACCCAGTGATCCCACTGCTGGGAATATACCCTAAGAAGCCTGAAACACCAATCAGGAACAATATATGTACCCCCATGTTCATAGCAGCACTATTTACAATAGCTAAGATCTGGAAACAGCCCAAGTGTCCACCAGTAGACGAATGGATAATAAAGCCGTGGTATATATACACAATGGAGTACTATGCAGCGGTAAGAAAGAAAGATCTCTCATCCTTTGAGACGACATGGAGGGACCTGGAAAGTATTATCCTAAGTGAAAGAAGCCAAGCAGAAAAAGACAAATACCACATGATGTCACTTATATACGGAATATAATGAACATAACAGTCTGAGGAATACAGTAGACCCAGACACATGGAAGTAGGGCACAGACTGACATCCCTCAGAAGGGGGATGGGGGGTGGGGGGGTGGGAAGGGATAAACCACAGAACTTATATGCATGTATGCATGACCAATGGACATGGATAACTAAGCCGGGAACAGGGTGGAGGGGGGCTGGGGTGGGGAATGCCAATGGGGTAAAAAGGTAAAATATCTGTAACAAAAAAATAAAAAAATAAAAAAATGTAAAAAAAATAAATAAATAAATAAAATTAAAAAAAAAAATGTCAGACATCATATGTAGCAGAATTTTCACTGATACGTCACCTAGGGTAAGAGAAACAAAGAAAAATAATAATAAATGGGACTACATCAAAGTAAAAGCTTGTGCACAGCAAAAGAAACTATTATCAAAATGAAAAGGGAACCCACTCTCTGGAAAAACATATTTTCCAATGATACATCAGATAAGGTGTTAATATCCAAAATATATAGAGTACTCATACAATTTAACAAAAGGAAGAAAAACAATCCAGTTAAAAAATGGACAGAGGGCCTGGCTGGTATGGCTTACTGTTTGAGCATCAACCCATGCACCAAGAGGTTGCCGGTTGATTCCTGGTCAGGGCACCTGCCCAAGTTGTGGGCCTGATCCCCAGTGGTGGGCAATTTTTGTTCTGTCTCATCGATATTTCTAACTCTTTCTCCTTCTCCCTTTCTCTCTCTCTGAAATTAATAAAGAAAAAATTTTTTTTTTAAAAATGGACTGAGGATCTGAATAAACACTTCTCCAAAGAGGATCTAAAAACGGCCAGGAGACAATGACAAAATGCCCAACATATTTAATCATTAGAGAAATGCATTAAAATGACTATTAGATATCACTTCATACCTGCCAGAAAGGTGGCCATCAACAAATCCTCAAACAGCAAGTGCTGTCAAGGATGTAGAGAAAAGGACACTCTAGTACACTGCAGGTAGGAATGCAGACTAGTGCAGCCACTATGGAAAACAATGTGGTGTTTCTCAAAAAATTAAAAATGAAATTGCCACTTGACCCAGTGATCCCACTTCTAGAAATATATCCTAAAAAGCCAATCAGAAGGAATATGTGCACCCCTATGTTCATAGCAGTGCTATTTACAATAGCTTAGATATGGAAACAACCCAAGTGTCCATCAGTAGATGAGTGCATAAAAAAGTTGTGGTATATTTACACAATGGAATACTATGCAGTTGTAAGAAAGAGATCTCTTAGCCTTTGAGACAACAAAGGCTCTCCAGGAGGGACCTGGAGAGTATTATGCTGAGTGAAATAGGTCAATCAGAGAAAGATAGGAACCACAAGATCTCACTTATTTATGAAAAATCATGAACAAAATAAGCTGTTGATCAAAGTAGATCCAGAGTCATGGTAGTAGGGAACAGACTGACAAACCTCAGAGGGATGGTGGGTAAGAGGTGTGGGAAGAGATAAACCAAAAAAGCTATATGCATATATGGACAACCTATGGACACAGACAACCAGGAGATGGATGGGAGTAAGGAGAAAGGGGTCAATGGGGGGAAAAGGAGGGGCATCTGTAATACTTTCAACAATAAAAAATAAAATAAAGAAGAGAAACTTCCAAATTGTGATTAAAATAGAATTCAGGCTTCTGAACTAATTTAGCAAAATTTTTAGAAGTGTCGAATGATTATAGTACATAATGAAGGTTAGCTTTATGTTTTTATGAATGAAGATGGAATAAGTAATGAATCTGGTGCCAAGAATTATTTATTGTATAATTGTGATCAGCTCTTTTAAGAGAGCTAATACTAAGATCTTGTTATATTATTTGACTGATGACATTAAGTAGAACCTGTTTCATGGTATGGGGAATAGAAAAAACCTCAAAATTCATTATCTCAATCTCTATAGGTTGATAATGGTCTAAAGGTTTTTAGGAACGGATGACTAATGTGTAAAACAGGAGTTTCCAGTATTTTACTAATGATGCAGAAAAAAAATGTTAGAGTGAAAATTGAAATGGGCTTTTTTTTTATGCTAATGTACAAATTTTATTTCAAACTGAAGCCAAAATGCTATATCTAAGTGGAGGAATCCTCTGGCTGGGCAGAGATCATCGCTTTCTACTTTCTTATTATAATTTTTCTTTTTCAAGTACAGTTTATTTTTAATATTATTTTGTATTAGCTTCAGGTGTATAGCATAGAAGTTAGACAATCATATACTTTACAGTGTTCACTCCAATATTTTTGGTACCCACCTGGTACATACATTGCAATAGTATTGACTATATTTTTTATGCTGTATTTTACATTGCCAACACTATTTTGTAACTACCTATTTATACTTCCTAATCCCTTCACCTCTTTCTCCCAGTCCTCCCACCTTTGACAATCATCAGTCTGTTCTCTGGGTCTATTAGTCAGTTTAAATTTTATTTGTTCACTTATTTTGTTCTTTAGATTCCACCTGTAAGAGAAATCATATAGTATTTGTCTGTCTCTGACAGAATTATTTCAATGAACAAAATATCCCCTAGATCCATCTATGCTATCACAGATAATAAGATTTAATTCTTTTTTATGGTTGAGTAATATTCCATTGTATATATGTACCACCATTTTCTCCCTGCTCATCTATTATGGGCACTTGGGTTGCTTTCACATCTTGGCTATTGTATATAATGCTGCAATGAACACAGAAATGCATATATTCTTTCAAATTAGTGTCTTGGTTTTTTTGTGGATAAATCCCAAGAGGTGGAATCACTAGGCAATAAGGCAATTCAATGTTCATTATTTTTTTTTTAGAAAACTCCATACTGTTTCCCATAGTGGTTGCACCAATCTGCATTTCCACCAACAATACATGAAACTGCCCTTCATCTCATCCTCCTTCTCTTGCTGCTCCCATTTCTCCACATTCTCACCAACACTTGTCATTTTTTAATTTATTGAAGATAGCCATTCTGACAGGTGTGAGGAAACATTGTGGTTTAAATTTTCATTTCTCTGACAATTAGTGACATTGAGCATCATTTTATATATCTATTGGCCATCTGCATATCCTCTTTGGAGAAGCGTTTATTCAGCTTCTCTGTCCATTTTTAGTTGAATTGTTTGTTTGTTTGGTTGGTTGGTTTTTAGTGTTGAGTAGTATGAGATCTTTATAAATTTTGGATATTAACTTCTTTTCAGATACATTATTGGTGAATATCTACCCATTCAGCAGCTTTTATTTTCATTTTGTTGATGGTTTTCTGTGCTATGAAAAACTTTTTAATTTGATGTAGTCCCTTTCATTTATTTTTCCTTTTGTTTCCCTTGCCTGAGGAGATATATCAGAAAAGTTGTTGCTAAGAGAATGTTAGATATTTTATTACCTAAGTTTTCTTCTAGGAGTTTTATGGTTTCAGGTCTTTCATTTAACTCTGTAGCCTATTTTGAGTTTATTCTTGCCAATAATAAACTATCAGAAAGGGAAATTAAGAAATCAATCCCATTTAAACTTGCTTCATAAAAAATGCCTAGGAGTAAATTTAATCAAGGATGTAAAAGACCTGTACTCAGAAAATATAAGATCCTAAAGAAAGGAATTTAAAAATATACAAATAAATTGTTCCTGTATAGTAAGTATTAACATTGTTAAAATTGTCTATACCACCCAAAGCAATCTATAGATTCAATGCAATTCCTATCATAATACCAATAGCATATTTCACAGAACTTTAAAAACCATCCAAAATGTATATGGAACCACACAAAATCTCAAATAGCCTCAACAATATTGAGAAAGAAGAACAGAATTGGAAGTATCATGCTACCTTATATTAAACTATACTTCAAGGCTATAGCATTTAAAATAGCATGGAACTAGGATAAAAACAGACATGTAGACCAATGCAACAGAATAGAGAGCCCAGAAATAAACCATGTCTGTGTGGTCAATTAATATTTGACAAAGGAGGGAAGAACATTAACTGGGGTAAAAACAGTCTATTTGATAAGTGGTGCTGGGAAAATTGGACAGATACGTGAAAAACAATGAAACTAGAATTAAATTCAAAATGAATATAGACTTTATACTTCCTTTTATATAAACTCAATACTAGTGAGCTGAGAACTACCCTTTTTCAGCTGCAATATGAAGTAGGACAAAGGGGACATTGCCCCTGGCTAGTCGTGAGTTGTTACCATTTTTGCTGTTGTTATCTCAGGCTTTTTCTCTTTTTCTGTCCTCAAACTGGAAGGGAGACAGTACAGTCTCATTAAGGTTGATACCTTTCCCTCTTCTTATATTGACTAAGAGAGTAGAGAGTATAGTTGTCTGATCATACTTCCCAATTTAGACCTTAGCTTCAATTCCTGGGAATAAAGGTGGCTTGAGCCAGCAAGAACAATTGGTGATACTCTTACCAGTGCAATAACCTGGTTATTATTTAACAGGAAAGGAATAAAGAGAAAATTAAATAATTTAATACTTCATGTCTATTCCCCATATGGTGAAAGGGTCTGGACATAGACAGTTTAGACACATGCCCATTAGAGTCTGAGTCACATGGAAGGTGCCTACCTGTTTTAGGAGGTGCCTACCTGTCTGTCACACCTGGGAGCAAATCAATGGCCAGAATAGGCATGGCCACTACAAGCTCAAGTAACCTGAATATTTAATCTCCTAGACAAAGCAAAGCTGCCCTTCACCTCGCCCTCCCTCTCTTGCTGCTCCCAGCTTGTGGGGCTCCCATGCCCTGCGCCTGTCATGTGGGACCCAAGCAATAGATTAATGGATTGAGTTTTGACTAATCCTAATCTGGGCTCAGTTGCAGGCACCATGGAATGAACACTCTGGACTTTGGCTTTATTTCTGGCCTTGCTAAATCCATAACTGATCCTCTTCCAGGAGTGAACTGTGGGACATAGAACTGTACAATCCCAAAAGTATAATTCCATGCCAATAATAACCATCCATTCTCCCATGTGAGTCTTAGAATATTTATTTTATAAAGATGTTGTAAGAACCTCCTGCCCTCAAGTGTCAGAGGCATCTGGACCCCTCTTCCCTTTGACAACAATGCCAAAAATAAATATTTGTGTGGTTTATAATAGGAAGCACAAGGAATAATGAAAAGCCATAATGAGATCCATGAGCATTCTAAACCTTTACTAGGCTAATGAGAAATAGAAATTATAACATTCATTTTCTTCATAGTAGGAACATAGTTTAAATCCAGAGCCCTTTGTATGTTAATAAGAATGATTTTGCTATTTGGAATGGCTGATATACTGCATTGGACACTTAGAGGTAGAGTTAACTGGAAAAGAGAAGAGGGAATCATTCTGTCCATCTTAAATATGAGGTATTTGGAGTAGAAATTGTTAAAGAGAAAACAACAGACCCAAAATAGCATCATGTGTGCTAAAACCTATGACACTCAAACCTAGATTAATACCTGGCCTGTTTAATACCTGTTTCAACCTCTCCCAAGAAACATAAGCTTAATCAACCAGTCTGGCATTTTCTGGTCTATACCAGAGAGGTAATCTGTTACATGGGCCCTCTCCTTCCTACCCCCCCTGCCAGCCCCCCCCCAGAAAGAAGAAGAAATCTGCATGATAAAAATACTTGTCATTCCCTTTCCCCCGAAGAAGAAGATGTCCTGGTCTAAAAATAGTCCTTTCTTTTGATAATAGCTCCTTTGCCCTGTCCTTCATCATATAAAAACCATTCATTTTATACAACTCCTCAATGTGCCTTTCTATTGCCAGATAGGATGCTTCATGATTTATCAATTGCTTAATAAATACACTTACATCTTCAAATTTACTCAGTTGAATTTTGTTCTTTAACAAAACCACCTATATTATCCCAATGCGATGAGTTGGAAGATCAGCAGTATAAGCCCCACTGGATAGAGTGGGGTTACCTCAGCCACTGAGATACACCATTCATATCTCTTTCTTTAGGAGAGAATCTCTATGAGGAGCATAGTTAGCTAATAGCTTCCAGCTGCTGTACCATCAGGATCTGCTGTAGCACAAATGCTGAGACCATGCTTTCCCCAAATAATTCCAGACAATGACTAAACAAGGTGACCACTTCTGCCCAATGAAAGAATTCTAGTGGAAAATTATTATTCTCATTTTTCTTCCCACCTTAGCCTGGCCAAATTAAGGACACAAAATGAAACAAAAAAGAAGGTAGCAGATGTCCTTGGAAGAGAAAAGATCAATAACCAATATTTTTTCTGTCATGCTGAATTTGGAAAGGAAGAAACAACATGAAATTTTACCTTCCTCTCTCAACCCAGCACCACAGATAAACATCTGGGAGAGTTTACTCTTTGCTGACTTCCACCAGTTTTCCCAGGATGCCATCTGCAGGCTCTGGAATGAGTGGTGTGTCAAGGAGGTTCTCATTCTATTATTGGCATCATAAAGATGTTATTGAAGAGTCCCTTGAGTTGGAGGGAGAGGGCTATCCCTTCCTTGGTTCTTGTCAATCTTATAGGAAAGATTTCAGACGAGATCGGGCGCGTTCAGGGTGGTATGGCCGTAGACAAGGAAAGATTTCAAATGAGTGTAATAAATAGTAGCATTTTAGTAAGCAAATTTATTAAGTAATGAAAGCAAGCAATTTTATTTAAAAAACACTTGGCATAAAACACAAGTGGGCACCCAGCTAATCTGAGTATATACCCAGGGAGAATTCAAGAGGTTTTGTACCCTTCTTCCAATGGGTTTCAAAGTTCCTCTGCCAGATATTTTGGATCGCATATTAGGTTTCAGTCTCCCTTTTACTTTGTTGTGCCTTTTCTTGGGATGATTGTACATACACCTGGTTATCTTTTTTGACAAGTCCTAAAACAGCTGACTTTGTTCAGTGGATGAAATAAAACTCCCCTTTTTTCCTTCCTCCTTTGCCCTCCTGCCTTAGCAGTTCCAGCGTGATTTAAGCAATAAATTCTCTGGTTAGGGAGATGTGTAAACCATTTTCTCTCAAGTGTCCTTGGTTGGGGAAGATAAGGTCTTGCAATTCAAAAGCTAGTTGCAAGCTACCCAAACTGGCCTTGTTTCATTTTCTTGTCTAAGTTTCCCTATTCCACTTGCCCTGGCTTACTGGCCTGTCATACTTCCTTATTGAAATCTTATTCTCATGCCTTTATAAAACATCAAAACAATTTTTTTAAAGTCAAGATGCCTCCAAATCAACTTTTGATAGAATCTTTTCTCTATTTTCTAGAATTTAATTTGGACTTCTAAGTATTATTTAAAACTGTTGATGATTTCATTCCTTTTGAATGTCCCTAAAATAATATGTATGTATATGAATACACAGATGTCTCCTTAATATCAAAAATTATCATTAGTTTTATATGTTAAGCATTTGACTAATTCCAAAGAAACTAATTTTTTAAATTCTAAGAATGAAAATATTTAACATGGACCTCAAATTATGAAGCATGTCTTGAAAAAGATAGCTTATATATCCTTAACAATCTATTTTTACTTCTAATTCAAATTCTTTTAAATTTTTTGAATCCAAAGAGACCTGTTTCCAATGATATAAGTATAATAGCCATGTGATATTCCCTCCTCAGATTACACTTAGTTTTACAGTTTACAAAAGTTGTGATTGGTGGGGAAAACATAGTTATTTAGTCTTAGGCCCTTGGTCATCTTTCCATTTCATCTCTTAGAGTTACAACCCAGTGATTTTTAAATCTTGACTAAAAGAATATTTTCTGCATAAGTCATTACCTTCTGAAAGCTAAGGCATAATATCATAAGGAAAACAAATGACCATGTTTACTGCCGGGAAATCAACTATCAGAAAGAGTAAACAACGTTTGACATATCTGTACACTCACAAACTTAGGTATTTTAAATCTTACATTTTTTCTTTCTGCTTCCTACATCTATCTAATTTAGATTAGACATGCCCTGGCCGGTGTTGCTCAGTGGTTAGAACATCGGCCTGTGGTCCAGAGAGACCGGGGTTTAGTTCCCGCTAAGGGCACCCACCTCGCTCAGTTGCAGTTTGTTCCCGGCCCTGGTTGGGTCATGCAGGTGGCAGCCACTCGATGTGTCCCTTTCGCGTCCATGTTTCTCTCTCTCTCTCTGTTCCTCACAGAAGCATGTTCAATTCTCCTCTATTTGGTTTGTAGGAATATATTGATTATCACTATTTAAATGGAAATCTGTTTTTCAGATAATAGAAATCACATAATCATTTTAACATTTATAGCTGTATAGAGTCAAAAGTGAATTTCTCAACATAATTTACATTTAATAAAATTAATCCAAATAACCATGTTTAAATATTCTTAATAAAAGGTCTGTATTCAATATATACAGACATAGTAAACTTTGGGGAAAGCAAATTGATGTTATTCTTAAATGCCTATGCTAGTAATTTAAAAAGAGGATCATTATTTATGTTGTAATAATAATTAGAGTCATCATTCTCTCTAGTGTTCTTATGTAACATATAGTATGAATTATATCTTCATAAAGGACATAAGATTTTGAGGTAATCCAGAGTCTACAGTTCAAATAGATTACTATTTGACTCAAATTTGAAACTCACACTTTCTGTTTTCGCTCTTCTTGTATTTTCTACCAAATCAAATGCATTAGAAGTGTACAATGGCATTAATTCTTCTACTACAGGAAAGTAATAGACTCCAAGCTCAAAGTGAGTGGAGCAATCTTACCCATTTACAGAAATGAGCATGTCTAGCTCCTATTACATTTTGAAAGGCAAGTTGTATAACAGGTGTTTTAATTCTAGAGTCTGATGACTCTTCTTAAGAACCTAGTGGCATGAATATATACAGGGCACAGTCCTCAGCAATGCTATAATGATAATGTCTGTTCTGTGTAATGGTCTATTCTATTAGGTGCCTAAGTTGTTAGTCTCAGCATTGTTTGTTATAAGAAATCATGAGAAATAAAACATGCCATGTGGGCAAGAGCAGTGTTGAATTTATGTTAGCATTCCATCTTACATGAGGATAACAGAAGGTTTCTAAGATTGTGGTATTTCTCCTTCATGAATTCAACTCTCAGAGATCAGAGATACTTTTGGAAAATTTTTAATTTCCCTTTAGTGACCATTTATATGTATTTTATCCATAAATGGAGCAAAAGCTCTTCTTGAATGTATATACAAATATAAAGCTCCACTTAGACAAATTATTAAGGCAATAATTTCATATACTTATTTTACACTGTGTAAAGTAGTGATTATTTTGTTTAGAATCATTGTTAGTGGTAGCATTATCATTGTAGATGTTTTCTCCTTTGGGCTTCAAGAATAGGCCTGTATTTTGGATTTTAATATAAAAGTACAACTCCACACTATTTATAAATTGTATACAGTCAGCCCTCGTTTATCATGGTTAATTAGTTCCAGACTCTACCACGACAAATGAATTTCCACAAAGTAAGATTCTTTATTTACTATACAGCCATCACTTGCCACTTGCGCTTCGACTTCTGTGGCTATTTGAAAAAGCCGTGGTAGAGTGAAGCCGCAAACGTGGAAGCGCCAAGTGTAGGGACGACTGCATTTTGTTCCAGTTCTGCATGAACTGGCTGAACACTACTGACTTTCTAACTGGCATTGTGTGAAGGTGGGAAGTACATGTAGCTGGTAGTGAAAAATATTCAGAAACTGCTCAAGTCAAGAGGCCTGCTTCAAGGTTACTCTACACAGGGCAGAATATGAAATGGTGAGGGGGGTGTTGCCAGCAACAACCGAAATCTATCCCAGACTGGCAACTGTCCCATGTAAGACAGAGGAAATTGGCTCTGGCACACTGCAGAGAGAAAGGCAGTAGAAGGCCAAGGATAGCTTGTTAATAGCCCCCCAAAATATAGGAATGGCCTAAAGCCTTTGCTCCTCTGAGATAGAACCCCATTTGGCTAAAACTGTTGTACTCTTAGCTTTCCTTTATGTGCAGTAGGGAACTGGTCCTCTTTCCTTATTCTTAGGGGGTATAACAGTGTGGTGGAAAGGAGGGAAGGAGACCCTTTCCTTTCTATCCTTAGCAGATACCTTTTCTTAGTCAGGATAAAAAGTTCTATCAAGAATTTAATGGTATGACCCCTGAGTTTTATCTTTCCAGGTTGATAACTCTAGTCTTTTTAGTCTGCTTTTGTGAGGAAGCTATTCCATTCCCATGTCTACATTGGGATCCTCTTCATAAGGGTTTATGGTTCTGCTAGATATGTCCCAATTCTGTGAACAGACTAAATGAGTGAAACTTAACCCCATAAATGGTTCTAAGTAATTCACTGATCCCTGGTCTATGCCACATTTATTCATCTTTATGAAGTCATATTCTTTATCAGCCTCAAACAACTTCTAAAGCATAAAGAAAAAGCCCAAAATATTGGCATACAGAAAGGTAAAGAAGGTAACCCAGAATAGATGATATGATTATTGAAATTTCAATCCCAATTTTGTTTTATTTGTCTCAAAGTATATTAAATTATGAAACTATATTAAATTATATTCTAACATTTTAGAATCTAACAGTTAAATAAAATATTTTAATTAATTTTACCTTAGTCTCTCAAATTTTTAGGTAAGGTACAGGATGCTTACAAAAATGTACCAATTTTTGAGCCAAAACAAGGAGAAGTGAAATGGTACTTTCTAAAGAAGTGAAATGTCACATAGAAGTAAAACAAATCAATTTAAAAGCTTTTGCAGAACAGTTAGGTAATAGGATTTAGCCTCAAATAACATTCCCCATGGTTCCCTTCACCCCTCAAAGAAATGACTGGGTATCCATGACCATTAACACAATAACATATGGGATATTTATAGATAAATGAACTAAGCACTATTTTTAGGAGGTCCTGGTATAATGACATTGAGTTATTTTAAAAACATTTTTGAAGTACAACATATATGACACTGTCTAGAAAGATGGTAGTGACTAGATCAAATTTCAGAAATGTGAAGAAACTTGGATTACAGTGATAGTAACCTATCTGGCTGACTGAGCCAATAAGTCCATCTTCATGGCTGTTATGACAGAACCTAGTTAAAAGTACTTCTATGATGCTCGGCTCAGCATCAAATTACTCATCACAAACCTCAATACTCTTGCCCATAATTCTTCAATTAATGAAGCCCCTGTCTAATTCCAATCTCCCTAGTGGAAGAATACCTCAGTGACAGGTTTACCTGGCCTTGAGTCAGTTGCCCAATGTCTTTGGCACATTTTGACTGATCTAGTACATCCACTACATGGATCTCTACTTAAATACTTCTTTAAATTTTTTTTTCATTATTGATTTAGAGAGAGAGGAAGGGAGAGGGAGAGAGAGACAGAAACATCGATGAGAGAGAACATGAATTGGCTGCCTCCTGCATATATCCCACTGGGGATCAGGCCCACAACCTGGGCCTGTGCCCTGACTGGGAGTTGAACCGGCAACCTTTTGGTGCATGGGTCGATGTTCAACCAGTGAGCCACACTGGCCGAACTTAAATACTTATTTTAAAAATAAATGTTTTACTAATATTTAGACAGAGAGGAAGTGGCGGGGGGTGGGGGGTGGGGATGAAGAGAGAAACACCAATGTGAGAGTGAGACATTGATAGGCTACTTTTTTGCATGCCCCCTACCCAGAACTGATCTTACAATCTGGGCATTTGCCCTTGACTGGGAATGGAACTGGTAACCTTTTGGTGTTGGGGAGGATACCCAGTCAACTGAGGCACATTGGCCAGGGCTCACTTATATCCTTTTACTTGCTGATGTCTCACCCTGCCTTACATGGGTAAAGAGTCTGAATCCTGGACTGCCTTGTCTTGTCTATCACTTATATATTTTTTTTTCATGGATTATATTCTAGTTTCATTTTGCTTGCCTGTGTCCTCACCCCACCCCCATACTTGACACACAATTCAGCTTTTGTTTCCATATTCATAGTCTTGAGCTATTACCCAAATCTTTGATTTAACATCTTCTAGCCTGAGTCCCAGGCATAATTCTTTGGTTGCCAATTAGAAGCAATGTTCATTTTTTTTTTTTTTTTACTCTTGCCCATATTCTTTGTATGTTCCATAATGACACTGTTGTTGAAAGTACCTCATCTCTATATTTGCATGAGTTTCTGTTAAAAAGTATTGTTACATTTATTATCATCAGAAAAAAAAGAAAGAACCAGTTTGATATGGTGGTTAGATTCTTTAAAAAAAATAAATTTGATAGTCTGGTTTCTGTTCTTCAGAAATTTTTCTATAATATAAAAAGAAGATACAGGTACACATATTTAAAAATAAGATTCTATGTCAGTCCAGGGGAGTAATTTGTTATAGTTTTAGACCAAGGGCTTCAGTAGGGCCCACCAGAAATTATGGATGAGATTAGTATTATCCTATTTCAAGGAATTTATTAAATGTATTTATCTATCTTTTTTTTTTTTTTTCAGATAGAGTGGGAGAGAGAAATGTGAGAGAGACACATTAATTGGTTGCCTTCTACATAACCCCAACCAGGGCTGGGGACCAAACTGTAAGGTACCTGCTCTTGACCAGAATTGAAACTGCAACTCCTTGGTCTGCAGGCTGAATCTCTAACTACTGAGCAAAACTAGCCAGGGCTTATCCATGTTTTTATGAAGATAGTGATCCACAGCACAGCAATGAAATAGAACTTTGCAATGAGTTCCTAAGTTTGCTGCTAGTCATTACCCTCACTATGTTCCTCTTCCTCCTTTCTCATGTTTTCAGAAAGTGTATCTACTCAGTTGGTAGTTGTGGAACTTTAAATATTTTATTAAAACAGTAGTCATTATATGAAGAAGGGCTTTTGTTGCAAAAGAAAAGACTAAGCCAATGTTACAGAGATGTTAGAGGACTAATATGGCTAGAGCTTACCATTCCCTACCCAATGTCACTACTTAGTAAAACAGAGCCATAGGAAAGAACATTCTTTTATCTCCTTTAGGCTTATAATATAAACTATAGTACCAGGCTGAATCAGAAAAAAAAAAAAAATCAAACCAATTATAGAAGGAATAAGTGATGAATTCCATTAACTAAGAAAAAACAGTTGAGAACTTCTGTTTTTGCATCATGAAGAGATCAGCAAATTCTCAAAAAAGAATAAGAATAAAACTATAAAATAGAACCAAAGTTCTTAAAATTAATTGAAGTCAGATAAACAGAAAAGCATTTATTATTGAAAATTTGCTAGAATTTCAGTACAAAGAACACAAAATTTCAAAGCAACCATTATAAATATGTGCAAAAAACTTAAAGAAATTTTGGTTAAAAAAATGAAAATATGATAATTACTCAGTACATAGGGAATTTCATTAAAGATATTTAAAATATTGAAAAAAAAAACCCAACAAATTTAGACTTAAAAGTATAATACCTGAAATGAAAGAGTCACAAGATGGTCTCAATGGCAGACTTGAAATAGAAGATTAAAACAGAGGACTGAAAAATATATCAATAGAAATTATCCAATTTAAGGAACAATGAGAAAAAAATGAAGAAAATGAACAGAATCTCAGAAACCTGTTGGATTCCATGAAGCACATAAACATATCTATAATGGCAACTCCAGAGGAGAGCAGGATAAAAAGAGGCAGAATAAATATTTAAAGAAATAATGACTGAAAATATGACTAATTTTTAAAAAACATTAATGTACATTTCTAAGAAGCTTATTGGAGTTAGGTAAACACAAAAAGATACACATATGATAGTAAAACCACTGAAAACTAAATACAAAAAGAAAAATTTAAAGGCTGTAAGAACAACAAGCATGTAAGGAAACAATTTGATTAATAGGTAACTTTTTATCAGAAACAATGAAAACCAGAAGGTAGTAAAATGACAAAGGTGAAGTATTCAGAGAAGACAAACCTGCCACCCAGGACATTTATAATAACCTAATTTTTAAAAAAAAAATGAAGGTGAAATACATACATTAAGAGATTAAAAACTAAAGAAATTTTTTTCCTGAAGACATGGTTTACAACAAATACTGAAGGAAATTCTTTAGGTTGAAAGGAGGTGATTATAGGTATTAATTTGAGCACAAGAAATAACAAGCATAGACTTCCAGTCAAGATGGTGGCATAGGTAAATGCGGTATCGCGTCCTCCCACAACGACGACAAAGTTACAACTAAACTACTGAACAACCCTCATTCAAAACCATCTGAAATCAAGCTGGATGGAAGTCCTACAACTACGGAATTAAAGCAGCAGCCGCATGGAGACTGGTAGGAGGGGCGGAGGCATGACGGGCTGGTCCCACACCCATGTGTGGCAGATACAAATCAGGAGGATACCTTGGCAGAGAAGGTCCTCCCTGAGGACTGAGGGGTCCTCATCCCACACCAGACGCCCTGCTCAGGGTTCCAGTGCAAGAAAGAAAAGTCCCATTAACTTCTGGCTGGAAAAACCAGCGGGAACTGAGGCTCAGGGAAGCTGACGGGGCTGGAGCCCCAGGCAGCTCCTTATAGGGCCTCTGCACAAACTTATCGGACTCACTCCCTCTAAACTCAAAGGGGAAGCAGCTCAAGGGGCTCCAGAGACATACAGGGAAGAACTGAGCTGTTTGGCACTAGAGCAAGGGCTGGAGAGGGGGCTTTCTCCAGGACAAACCTGCTGTCAGAGGTCTTTGTTCCTTTGGTGAGCCCTTCCCAGGGGCAGCAGACAGTCGCCATATCTGGGACTCCACCAACCTGGCTCACACTGGTAGCCCTGCCCTGGTGATTCCCTGAGGCCCGCCCCATCCAGCTTTCAGGCCCACCCAAGCTGTTGCCAGTTGCTTAACCATAGGACTGACCTGCCTCAAATCTTGCTTCAGGTTTTCCTAAATTCTTTCAAACAAGCAGCATCGGGTCTCAGCTAGCCCCATACCTCTCATTAAGTAATACACAGAAACAAACAAAGGGAGATAGCCAAAATGAGAAGACAAAGAAACAGGTCCCAAATGAAAGAATAGAACAAAACCCCAAGAAAAGAACTAAGCAAAATGGAGATAAGCAACCTAACAGAAGCGGTGTTCAAAATATTGCTTACACGGATGCTTAATGAACTCAGTGAGAACCTCAGTGAACTTAGTGAGGGCCTCAAGAGCATAAAAAAGGACCAGTCAGAAATGATGGATGCACAGTCAGAAACGAAGGAGGCATTAACTGAAATAAAGAATAATTTACACAGTTCAATAGTAGAGTAGGTAAATCCAAGAAGCAAACCATCGATTTGGAATATAGGGAAGCAAAAAACACCCAATCAGAACAGCAAAAAGAAAAAAGAATCCAAAAAAATGAAGATAGTGTAAGGAGCCTCTGGGACAACTTCAAGCATGCCAACATTTGCATCTTGGGGGTGCCAGAAGGAGAAGAGAGAGAACAAAAAATTGAAAACCTGTTTGAAACAATAATGGCAGAAAACTTTTCTAACTTGGTGAAGGAAACAGACATACAAATACAGGAAGCACAGAGAGTCCCAAATTAGATGAACCCCAAAAGGCCCACACCGAGACACATCATCATCAAAATGCAAAAGGTTCAAGACAAAGAGAGAATCTTAAAAGCAGCAAGAGAAAAGCAGTTAACTACCTACAAGGGAGTTTCCTTAAGGCTGTCAGCTGATTTCTCAAAATAAATTTTGCAGGCCAGAAAGGAGTGGCAAGAAATATTCAGAGTGATGAAAAGCAAGAACCTACAACCAAGATTACTCTATCCTGCAAAGCTGTCATTTAGTATCGATGGCCATATAAAGAGTTTCCCACACAAGAAAAAGTTAAAGGAGTTCATCACCACCAAACCATTAGTATATGAAATGTTGAAGGGTCTTTTTGAAGAAAAAGATGAAATATATACAAACAAAATGGTAATGAATACATATCTATCGACAATGGAATCTACAAACAAAATGAAGAAGCAGAACAGAAACATTCTCATAGATACAGAGAAATTTTGTTGGTTGCCAGATGAGAGGGGGATTGGGGGAATGGCTGAAAAGGTGAAGGGATTAAGAAGAACAAATTGGTTGTTAGACTGACAAACCTCAAGGAGAAGGGGGTTAAGGGGGTTGGGGGAGTGGGAAGAAATAAACCAAAGAATTTATATGCATAACCAATGAACACAGACAACAGTCTGGGAAAAGGCGGGAGGGGGTCGGGAGTTGGGAGGAGGGGGTCAATGGGGGAAAAATGAGGAATATCTGTAATACATTCAACAATAAAGATTTAAAAATCTTTTTAAATAAAAATTTAATTAAAAAAAGAAATAACAAGCATAAAAAATGGTCAATAGCTAGGTAAATATAAAGAACTATATATGTATATTTTTCTATTTTATTCTTATTTTTTTAAACATAAGATTGTTTAAAGCAATTAATCTAATACTGTATTCTTGGATATGTGTACATGACAATTATAGCAAAGAATAGAAGAAGGAATGCATTACATTGGAATAAGTTTGCTATATTTTATAAATGTAAACTCAGGATTAAACTCAAGTAGATTAAGTTAAAGAAGTATATGTAATACCAAGAAAAATTAGAGGTAAATAGATGAATATACAGACAAACAAATAGATTTCAAAAAATCAACTGTGAAAATAATAAACATGAAATTAAAATGATAAATTTAAATTTAAATTTTAGTAAATTTAAAAATTTATTAAAAGAAGGAATTAAAAGCGGAACAAAGAAAAATAATGTCACATAAAAAATAGAAAGAGAACAGATGTAAATTCAAACATATTAGTAATTGTACTAAATATGAATTACCTAAACACTTTTAAACAGGCAAAAGTTGTCAAAATGTATATATCTCTTTTTTCCCCATAGCTCAAACACAAACAACATTTATTTATAATATGTCATATCACAGAATACATGGATCTTTGTATTTCAGTACATATCACATATATTTCTTCAGGTTCTGCAATCTTAAAATACCTGAAAAGAATAAATGGGCACAAACCACTAAGAATGATGTCAGTTCTTTCAATAAGAGAAACAATTCAAGGATTACTGCACTAAAAAGTAATTGAAGGATTCAAAGATGGCAGTGGACTAGGTAGAATAAACACTGACCCTCTGCGAGGACCAAACTGGAATTACAACTAAAGTATAGAAAAATCATCCTGAATAACCAACTGAAGATTAGCTGGAGAGAAGCATTATAACCAAAGATTTAAAAAGGGGGTCAGATCAAGACTGCTAGGAAGTATAAAGGTATGAGAGGGCTGGTCAGGCTCCCACAGGCAGCAGCTAAAATTCTGAAGGGATAGTTCATGTATAGGATTCCCACTGAGAAGTCTAGGGTTTAAACTCCAAGTCAGGTTCCCAGGCCCTGAGCACCAGGACCAGGAAAGGTGCCCACAAAATATATGACTGTAAAAAGCAGTGGGGTTTCTGTACACCAGGGAGAGATGGCTAGAAATGCAGGTACCTACTTACAGGCCAACACATAAAATTTTGTTTAGAACCACTCACCTTGGGCTCCAGTAGAGGGAAGGCAGAGTGCACTAGAGCTGCATAAAGAGTCTGAGGTCGGTGGCTCTGGGAAGAAAGCTGTGAGGACAGCCACCAGGATCCCTGTGTGGAACCATTCTCACATAATGCAGAAGCCATCTGTCTCAAGCAGAGCTTTCCCACCCATGCAGCATTAGCCTGGGGGGAAGCAATAGGCCCCACCTGTTGGAATCCCTCTAGTCCCACCTTGTGTAGTTTATGTCCTGCTGAGAACTATAGACAGAGGCTCATTAAATGACTGAGACTAACAGCCTACTAGAAGAGGCAGATCCCTGGGTGCTTTGAGTCTTTGCCTGACTTGCTTCTGACCCCAGGGCTCTAGAAACAAATATTGGTGTGTAGCTTGGCCCTTTCCACATACACCCAGACCCAGAAGAGTGAGCACAAGCTGAAGATCAAAAATAGCTCCAAACAGGTTGCTTAAGGTCCATTACAGTGAATATCTGATATCAGCCTGCACCAAAGCAGCTCCAAAGAGGCCCAGAACCAGTACATTCAGTGGCCAGCTTCAGACAATAAGAGAGCAGGATTTAATAAGCTACATGGGAACATATTCACAGGGAGATAATTACAGGCACCAAACCCTGCTAAGGAGAACTCTGTCAGCCAGCCTTATGGTTGAGCATATGCACAAACAGGCCAATGGCAATCAATATTTAATTACAGCAGAAGGGCTGATGCAATGTGCACAAGGGACATTCTGAAAGCACCCAGTTCTGATAATCAGGGAGACTGCACCACATGGTTCCACAGGCCACCTACTACAAAAGGCTACCCTACCAAGACTGAGAGTCATTGAAGATATATCTAATACACAAAAACAAACCCAAAAAGAAATTCAAAATGGAGAAACAATATAATAGGCCTCAAATGAAAGAACAAGAGAACTCACCAGAAAAAGAATAAGTGAAGTGGAGGCAAGAAATTCATCAGATACAGAGTTCAGATTAATTATTATAATGATGCTCAACAGCAAGGAAAAGGATGTAGAAACCATAAAAAGGACCATCCAGAAATAAAAAAAGTCATATCAGAAATAAAGAATACACTGGAAGGAATGAAGAACAGGCTCAATGAAGCAGAAGATTGAATCAATGATTTGGAAGACAAGGTATAAAAACATCCATTGAGAGCAGAAAAAAATACTTTTAAAATATGAGGATAGTTTGCCCAGCTGGGTGTGGCTCAGTGGTTGAGTGCCAACCCATGCACCAAGAGGTCACTGGTTCGACTCTTGGTCAGGGCACATGCCCATGTTGTGGGCCAAATCCCCAGTGGGGGGGCATGCTGGAGGGGGCCACTCGATGTTCTCTCTCATTAATGTTTCTAACTCTCTCTCCTTCTTTCTTCCTCTCTCTCTAAAATCAATAAAGAAAAAAATTGTTAAAAATATGAAGATAGTTTAAGAAACCATTGGTACAATATGAAGCATAATCTGTGGAACACAGGGAAAGCAGTCTTAAGAAAAAAATATATAACATCACAGTCCTATCTCAAGAAACAAGAAAAATTCAAATAAACAATATAACTTTATACTTGAAGAAACTTAAGAAAGAACAATAAATCCCAGAATGGGTACAAGAAAGAAAATACTAAAGGTCATAGCATAAGTAAATGAAATAGAGTCTATAAAAATACAAAAGATCAATGAAACTAAGAGCTGGTTCATTGAAAAAGTAAACAAGATTGACAAACCTTTAAGCAGACTCATCAAGGAAAAGAAAGAGGACCCAAATAAATGAAATCAGAAATGAAAGAGAAGTTACAATTGACACCAAAGAAATACAAAGGATTGTTAGAAAATATTATGCCAACAAATTGGATAATCTTGAAGAAATAGATATAACCTTCTAAAACTAAATCAGGAAAAATCAGAGAATCTTAATAGACAAATTACAAGTGAAGCAATAATTTAAAAACTCCCAACAAAGGATAGAATGAACATACCTCAACATAAAAAAAACCTTGGACCAGATGTCTTTACAGGATAATTTTACTAAACTTTCAAAGAACCAATACCTATTCTTCTCAAACTGTTCCAAAATATTCAATAGGTTGAAAGATTCCCAATCTCATTTCACTGAGCCAGCATGAACACACTATAGAGAAAGAAAATTATAGCCCAATAGGTTTATACAAAACCAGATGAACATACTATAGAGAAAGAAAATTATAGGCCAATATCCCTGAAGAACATAAATGCAAAATTCCTCAAAACAACAACAAAAAAATAGCAAACTAAATCCAGCAATACATTAAGAACATCATAAATGATGACCAAGTGGGATTTATTTCAGGGATGCAAGGTTGGTACTATATCTGCAAAACAATAAACATGATACACCACATAAACAAATTGAAGGATTAAAGACCACATAATCATATCAATAAATACAGAAAAAGCATTTGATAAAATTTAATAGAGATGTATAATAAAACCTCTCAGCAAAGTAAGGATAGAATGAACATACCTCAACATAAAAAGGTCATATATGACAAACACACAGCAAACATCATATGCAATGGAAAAAAACTGAAAATATTCCCCTGAAGACTGGCAATAAGACCGGGATGTCCACTTTCACCACACTTATTCAACATAGTACTGGAAGTCCTAGCTACACTAATAAGACAAAAAGGAGAAATAACAGGCATCCAATTGGAAAGGAAGAAGTAAAACTGTCATTATTTTCAGATGACATGATATTGTTTATAGAGAACCATAAACATTCCATTAAAAAACTACTGGAAGTGAGAAATGAATTCAGTAATCTATTGGATGAAATAGAAGCAACCAAAATAACCAATGCAGAATTTAAAACAATGGTTATAAGGATGCTCAAGGACCTTAGGGGAGAAAATGAAAGATCTCAGTGAAAACCTAAACAAAGAGATAGTAAGCATTAAAAAGAACATAGCCGTGGCCGATTTGGCTCAGCGGTTAGAGTGTAGGCCTGCGGTCTGGAGAGACCTGGGTTCGGTTCCCACTAGGGCCATGTACCTAGGTTGCAGTTTGTCGCTGGCCCTGGTTGGGTCGTGTGGGAGGCAACCACTTGATGTGTTTCTTTCACATCGATGTCTCTCTCTCTCTCTCTCTCTCTCTCTCTCTCTCTCTCTCTCTCTCTCTCCCCTTCCACTCTATCTGAACAAAATATATTGGAAAAAAAAAAGACATAGAACCCATAAAAAAGAACCAGTCGGAAATGAAGAATACAATATCTGAAATAAAGAATACACTAGTAGAAATCAACCACAATTTAGATGAAGAAGACCATTCATTGAATCAGCAAATGAGAGGACAAGATAACAGTAAGCACCCAAGCAGAGCATTAAAAAAAAAAGAATTAAAACAAATGAGAAAAGCCCTGTCCAGTATGGTTCAGTTGATTGCCTATGCACCAAAAGGTTGCCAGTTTAATACCCAGTCAATGCACGTACACAGGTTGTAGGTTTGATCACCAGTCAGAATGCATAGAGGAGGCAATTGGTCAATGTCTCTCCCTCACAATGATGTCCCTCTCTCTCTCTCTCCCTTTTTCTCTCTCTAATATAAATAAAAGTTTGTTTTAAAAAAAATAATAAATAACGGAAGTCTAAGAAACCTCTGAGACAACATCAAGCATAACAACATATGTAATCATAGGGGTACCAGAAGGAGAAAAGAGTGAGCAAGTGATAGAGAACCTGTGGGAAGAAGTAATGACAGGAAACTTTCCTAATCAGGTGAAAGAAAAAGTTGCACAAATTCAGGAAGCATGGAGAGTTCCAATCAAGATGGACCCAAAGATACCCACACCAAGACACATCATTATTAAAATGGTAAAGATTAAAGAAAAAGAGAGAATCTTAAAGGCAGCAAGAGAGACAGTTAACTATAAAGGACTTCCCATGAGGCTGTCAGTTGATTTCTCAACAGAAACACTTCATGCCAGAAAGGACTGACATTAAGTGTTCAAAGTGATGAAAAGCAAGTACTTACAATCAAGACTACTTCATCTGGCAAGGGTGAATTAAAGGTGAAACAAAAAAATTCCCAGACCTTATAAAAGGCTAAAGCAGTTCATTATGACCAAACCAGTATTGCAATATATGTTAAAGAGACTGCTTTAAGAAGGAGAAAAAATAGTGAGAGCAACATAGGTATAAGGAAAAAAAAAACATGGAAATAAATAAGTACCTATCAAGACTAACCTTAAATGTAAACAAATTAAATGCTCCAATCAAATGATAGGGTAGATGAATGGATAAGAAAACATGACCCATGTATATGTGCTGTCCACAAGAGACCCACCTAAGAATAAGATTCACAGAGGCTGAGAGGTAAAAAAGTGGAAAAAATATTCATGCAAATTAAAAATAAAAGCTTGAGTAGCAATATTTGTATCTGACTACATAGATTTCAGAACAAAAGCCATAAGGGACAAAAATGCTATTATGTAATAATAAGGACTCAATTCAACAAAAGGATATGATTCTAGTAAACATATATGCACCCAATATAGGAGCACTTCAATATATATAGAACATTTTGGTGAATTTTGAGGGAGAAATTTTTTTTTTTTATGAATTTTTATTTATTTTTTTTGTTACAGATATTTTACCTTTTTACCCCATTAACACCCCCCACACCCCCCCCCCACCCTGTCCCCGGCTTAGTTGTCCATGCCCATTGGTCATTAACACATGCATATAAGTTCTGTGGTTTATCTCTTCCCACCCCCCCACCCCCCCATCCCCTCTTCTGAGGGATGTCAGTCTGTGCCCTACTTCCATGTGTCTGGGTCTACTGTATTCCTCAGGCTGTTATGTTCATTATATTCCATATATAAGTGAGATCATGTGGTATTTGTCTTTTTCTGCATGGCTTCTTTCACTTAGGATAATACTTTCCAGGTCCCTCCATGTTGTCTCAAAGGATAAGAGATCTTTCTTTCTTACCGCTGCATAGTACTCCATTGTGTATATGTACCACAGCTTTTTTACCCATTCGTCTACTGGTGGACACGGGGCTGTTTCCAGATCTTAGCGATTGTAAATAGTGCTGCTATGAAAAAGGGGGTACATATATTCTTCCTGATTGGTGTTTCAGGCTTCTTAGGGTATATTCCCAGCAGTGGGATCACTGGGTCAAATGGAAGTTCAATTTTTAATTTTTTGAGGTAGCACCATATTGTTTTCCATAGCGGCTGCACCAGTCTGCATTCCCACCAGCAGTGTATTAGAGTCCCCTTTTCTCCACACCCTCGCCAACACTTGTTGTTTGATGATTTGTTGATGGCAGCCATTCTGACAGGTGTGAGGTGATACCTCATTGTTGTTTTAATTTGCATCTCTCTGATGATTAGTGATGTTGAGCATTTCTTCATATGTCTCTTGGCCATTTGTATGTCCTGTTTGGAGAGGTGTCTATTCAGCTCCTCTTCCCATTTTTTAATTGGGTTCTTTGTCTGCCTTTTGTGGAGTTGTATGAGCACTCTGTATATATTGGAAATTAACCCCTTATCTGATACATCATTGGCATTGATGTTCTCCCATACAGTGGGTTGCCTTTCCATTTTGATGATTGTTTCTTTTGCTGTGCAGAAGCTTTTTAGTTTGATGTAGTCCCATGTGTTCATTTTCTCCTTTATTTCTGTTGCCTTAGGTGATGTATCAGTGAAAATTCTGCTCCGGATGATGTCCGAAATTTTGTTGCCTACATTTTCTTCTAGAATTTTTATGGATTCACGGGTCACATTTAAGTCTTTTATCCATTTTGAGTTTATTTTTGTGTATGCTGTAAGTTGATGGTCTAGTTTCATTTTTTTGCATGTAGCTGTCCAATTTTCCCAACACCATTTATTAAAGAGGCTGTCTTTACTCCACTGTATGCTCTTGCCACCTCTGTCAAATATTAATTGAGCGTATTGCCTTGGGTCCATTTCTGGGTTTCCAGTTCTGTTCCACTGGTCTATATGCCTGTTCTTGTGCCAGTACCAGGCTGTTTTGGTTACAGTCGCTTTGTAGTATAACCTGATATCTGGTATTGTGATCCCTCCAACTTCGTTCTTCTTTTTCAAGATTGCTGTGGCTATTCGGGGTCTTTTTTGGTTCCATATGAACTTTTGAAGTATTTGTTCTAGTTCTATGAAATATGTCGTTGGTATTATGATGGGGATTGCATTGAATCTATAGATTGCTTTGGGTAGTATGGACATTTTAATTATGTTAATTCTTCCAATCCATGAACAGGGTATGTGCTTCCACTTTTTTATATCTTCCTCTATTTCTTTTTTCAATGACCTGTAGTTTTCTGCAAATAGGTCCTTTACTTCTTTGGTTAAGTTTATTCCTAGGTATCGTAATTTTTTTGGAGCGATGGTAAATGGGATTGTTTTTTCAGTTTCTCTTTCTGTGAGTTCATCATTGATGTACAAGAATGCCATCGATTTCTTGACGTTAATTTTGTATCCTGCTACTTTGCCAAATTCATTTATTAAGTCTAATAGATTTTTGATGGAGTCTTTAGGGTTTTCTATGTACAATATCATGTCATCTGCAAATAATGACAGTTTCACTTCCTCCTTTCCAATTTGGATCCCTTTTATTTTTTCTTCATGTCTGATTGCTGTGGCTAAGACTTCCAGTACAATGTTAAATAAGAGTGGCGAAAGTGGGCATCCCTGTCTCGTTCCTGTTCTTAATGGAAATGTTTTTAGTTTCTGTCCATTGAGTATGATGTTGGCTGTAGGTCTTTCATATATGGCCTTTATTATGTTGAGATATGATCCCTCTATTCCTACATTGCTGAGCGTTTTTATCAGAAATGAATGCTGGATTTTGTCGAATGCTTTTTCAGCATCTATTGATATGATCATGTGGTTTTTATTCTTCATTTTGTTTATGTGGTGTATCACGTTTATTGATTTGCGAATATTGTACCAGCCTTGCATCCCTGGAATGAATCCCACTTGGTCGTGGTGAATAATTTTTTTGATGTATTTCTGGATCTGATTTGCTAGTATTTTGTTCAGGATTTTGGCATCTATGTTCATCAGGGATATTGGCCTGTAGTTTTCTTTCTTCGTAGTGTCTTTTTCTGGTTTTGGAATTAGAATTATGCTGGCCTCATAGAATGTGGTTGGAAGTCTTCCTTCTTCTTGAATTTTTTGAAATAGTTTGAGGTGAATGGGTGTTAGTTCTTTTTTGAATGTTCGGTAAAACTCCCCTGTGAAACCATCTGGGCCTGGGCTTTTGTTTGCTGGGAGAGTCTTGATTACCTCTTCAATTTCCTTAGTTTTTATTGGTCTGTTCAAGTTTTCTATCTCTTCCGGGAATAGTTTTGGGAGACTGTGTGTTTCTAGAAATTTGTCCATTTTGCTTAGATTGTCCAATTTGTTGCCATATAGTTGTTCATAGTAGTTGTTAACGATCTTTTGTATTTCCGTGGTGTTGGTTGTTACTTCTCCTCTTTCATTTCTGATTTTGTGTATTTGGGTTCTCTCTCTTTGTTTCTTGGTGAGTCTAGCTAAGGGTCCATCAATCTTGTTTATCTTTTCGAAAAACCAGCTCTTTGTTTCATTGATCCTTTGAATTGTTTTTTTGGTCTCCATGTCATTTATTTCTGCTCTGATCTTTACTATTTCCTTCCTTCTACTTGCTCTGGGGTTTTCTTTTTGTTTGCTTTCTAATTCTTTGAGTTGTGAGGTTAGACAGTCAATTAGAAATTTTTCTTGTTTTTTGAGGTAGGCCTGTAGTGCTATGAACTTCCCTCTCAGGACTGCTTTCGCTGCATCCCATAGATTTTGTGTTGTTGTGTGTTCATTTTCATTGGTTTCCAGGAAGTTTTTAATTTCTTCCTTGATCTCCTCGGTGACCCATTCATTGTTTAATAACATGCTCTTTAGCCTCCATGTGTTGAAATGTCTTTGCATGTTCTTGTTGCAATTGATTTCTAGTTTCATGCCATTGTGATCTGAGAAGATGCTTGATATGATTTCAATCTTCTTGAACTTGTAGAGATTTAGTTTGTGTCCTATCATGTGGTCTATCTTTGAGAATGTCCCATGTGCACTTGAGAAGAATGTGTATTCTGTAGTTTTGGGGTGTAATTCTCTGTAGATATCTATTAAATCCATTTGGTTTAGTGCTTCATTTAGAGTCTCTGTTTCCTTGCTAATTTTTTGCCTAGAGGATCTATCCAGCGCTGTCAATGGGGTGTTGACGTCCTCTGCTATGATTGTATTGTTGTCGATTTCTCCTTGGAAGTCCTCCAGAAGATTTTTTAATATATTTTGGTGCTCCTATATTGGGTGCATATATGTTTATCAAGGTTATATCTTCCTTTGGATAGATCCTTTCAGTATTATGTAGTGGCCGTCTTTGTCTCTAGTTATGGTCTTCATTTTGAAATCTATTTTATCAGATATGAGAATTGCTACCCCAGCTTTTTTTTGCTTTCCATTTGCTTGGAAAATTTTTTTCCATCCCTTCACTTTCAACCTATGTGATTCTTTTGTTGAGAGGTGGGTCTCTTGTAAACAACATATAGATGAGTCATGCTTTCTTATCCAGTCAGCTCCTCTGTGTCTCTTTATGGGAGCATTCAATCCATTTACGTTTAAGGTGATTATTGATATGTACTTATTTATTGCCATTTTTGTTTAGTGTGGTTCTATTTTTCTTCCCATTTCTACTGCTAATTACAGCAGTCCTTTTAACATTTCTTGCAGTGCTGGTTTGGTGCTCATGTATTCCCTTAGCCTTTTTTTTGTCTGGGAAGCTCTTTATTTGATCTTCTATTTTGAATGATAGCCTTGCTGGGTAGAGTAGTCTTGGATTCAGATTCTTGTTTTTCATGACTTTGATTACTTCATGCCATTCTCTTCTGGCCTGTAGTATTTCTTGTAAGAAGTCAGCTGAGAGCCTTATGGGGTTCCCTTTGTAGGTAACCTGTTGCTTATCTCTTGCTGCTTTTAGGATTCTCTCTTTGTCTTTAATTTGTGGCATTTTAATTACTATGTGTCTTGGTGTGGGCCTGTTTGGGTTCTTTTTACTTGGGACTCTCTGTGCTTCTTGAATTTGAATGCCTTCTTCCTTCACCAAATTAGGGAAGTTTTCTCTCACTATTTTTTTTGAATATATTCTCTATCCCTTGCTCATTTTCTTCTTCTTCGAGGACTCCTATGATGCGAATATTATTACGTTTCTAGTTGTCCCATAGTTCTCTTAAGCTGTCTTCCTGTTTTTTAATCGTTTTTTCCTTTTGCTTTTCTGATTGGTTGATTTTTTCTACCTTGTCTTCTAATTCACTGATCCGGTCCTCAGCTTCCCCTACTCTGCTTTTTAAACCTTCCAATGTGTTTTTCATTTCTGATATGTCATTTTTTATCTCTTCTTGTTGGTTTTTAATTTCCAATTGGCTTATTTTCAGTGTCTCTATGCCCTTACTCATGCTGTTCAGCTTCCTCAAGATCATGGCTCTGAATTCTAGCTCTGTTAACAGGCCTAATTGCTCCACATTGATCTCATCTTCGGTGGAGGTGTCTTGCTCTTTCATTTGGCTTCTGTTTTTGTGTTTCACCATTTTGGCTATCACTGTGGGCTTTGGAGCCTGTCAAGTTCTCCCTGTGGGTGTTGGTGTTCTGCTGTTTGTGGCTCCCTCTCCTGTGTTTAGATGAGCGAGGGAGGACCCACGTTGAACACCACTGTCAAGTCTTACTTTCCTGGTTAAAGTTGCTAGCCCAGGAAACGTACTGTTATCCTCTAGCTTTTTGCCTGGAGGCTAGCAGTCTAGGTTAATTGATGAGTTTTGGGTTGTCAGTTGATTGAAAAACTCCCTCTGGTGCTCAGCCAAGGGGCTTTCACGAGGGTGGGGCAGATGCTGGTTGTTAGTCAGCCTCAATTAGCACTTCAGTGGCCCACAGGGTTGGGTTGGATCTCCGAGGGAGGGGCTGCTGCCTCTCCTCAGAGCCCTGGGAAGGAGCAAGTGGCCACCGTCCTGAGTGGATGCACTCAGCCAAAGCTCTGAGCGCCCTCCAAACCCCAAGTGTCCTGACACAGTTCCAGTCCAGTCCGCCCTCCCTCTGCCAGAGCCCAAGGTGAGTGGCTGTGGCTGTTTCAGCCTCTGTCCCGGCTGCGCTGTGGAGCCGCCTGGAGTGTGACCCGCGGGCGCTGCTTACAGCTGAGGCTGCTGCCGAGCTGCCGACTGTGGGCTCCCAGCCCTGTCTCACGCCTTCACAAGCCTACTGGGATGGAGTCAGTGTCCCTCGTTGTATGGTCCTCGCAAGCTGCTTTTCTGTTGGTTTTCCTGTCGATTTGTCTGTGTTATAGTTGTAATTCCAGTTTGGTTCTGGGAGACGGTCTGTGTAGCTCCGTTCACTCCGCCGCCATTTTTCGGTCTTTACCAACACTTTTTATGTGGTCATAGAAATGTGTTGAATCCTTGAGTCTTTATTTTTATGCTCTTTTCCTTCAGAACTATCATTGGACATCTGTTTCTGATTCAGATGTTGAGTGTCTGCTGCATTGTCTGGAAAGACCCTTGAAAAAGGCCTGCTCTTTAGCAGAGGAGGGCAGAATGTTTCCTTCTTCCTGTCATCTGATGATGGGGTGAGGGAGAAATTTATAGCAATACAATCATAGCAGTGGATTTTGACATCCCACTGTCATGAATAGATAGATCTTCCAAACAAAAAATCAATAAGGCAACAGCAACCTTATATGACATATTAAATTAGATTGATTTGATAGCCATTTACAGAACATTTCATCCCAAAGTAGCAGAATATGCATTCTTCTCAAGTGCACATGGAACATTTTCAAAGATAGACCACATGTTAGGACACAAAATAAGTCTTAACAAATTCAAGAAGACTGACATCATATCAAACATCTTCTTGAATCACAGTAGCATAAAAGTAGAAATTAACTACAATAAAAAAAAACCTGAAAAATATTCAAACACATGGAGGCTAAAAGCATGTTATTAAACAATGAGTGAGTTAACAATGAGCTCAAAGAAGAAACAAAAAAATTACTGGGAAACAAATAAAAATGGACACATAACAACTCCAAAATATGGGACACAACAAAAGCGATCTTAAGAGAAAAATTTCTAGCCCTGGCTTGTTTGGCTCAGCAGTTAGAGCATCAGCCTGCGGACCAGAGAGTCCCAGGTTCAGTTCCTGCTAAGGGCACGCTCCTCAGTTGCAGTTTGTCCCTAGCCCTGGTTGGGGTTGTGTGGGTGGCAACCAGTTGATGTGTCTCTCTCACATTGATATTTCCCTCTCTCTCTCTTTTTCCCTCCCTCCCTCCCACTCTATATAAAGATAAATGCAAAAATATCATTGGATAGGATAAAAAAAGAGAGAGAAAAATTTCTAGTATTGCAAGCCTAACTCAAGAAGCAAGAAAAAATTTCAAGTAAATAATCTAACTAAATACCTATAAAGAACTAGAAAAAAGATGACAAACAAAGCACAGAGTAAGTAGAAGGAAGTAAATAATAAAATCAGGGCAGAAGTAAAAAAAATTAATGAAACAAAGAGGTGGTTCTTTGCAGAGATAAACAAGTTTCATGAACTGTTAACCAAACTCATCAAGAAAAATTCAGAGGCTGTGGATAGGTGGAGCTCAGTTGGTTGGAGCATCATCCTGTACACCAAAATATTGCAGGTTTGAACCTCAGTCAGGGCACATATATAGATTGCAGGTTTGATTCTCCATCAGGACATGTAGGGAGAGTAACTAATAAATGCTCTCTCACATCAATGTTTCTATCTATCTATCTATCTATCTATCTATCTATCTATCTATCTATTATCTCTCTCTCTCAAATCAACAAGCCTATCCTCATGTGAGGATTAAAAAAAAAAAAGCGCCCTGGCCAGGTGGCTCACTAGGTTGGAGTGTTGTCTCGTACACCAAAATGTTGCTGGTTTGATTCCTCATCAGGGCACATACCTAGATTATAGGTTAGATGCCTAGTTGGCATGTGTATGTAGGCAACCAATTGATGTTTCTCTGTCACACTTCTCTCTCTCACTTTCTCTCTCAGTACCTCTTTCTAAAATCAATAAATATTTCCTTGGGTGAGGATTAAATAAAAAGAGAATAGACCTAAATAAGTAAAACTGGAAATAAAGTAGAAGTAACGACTGACATCACAGAAATACAAAGGATTGTAAGAAAATACTATGGACAACTACATGCCAATAAATTGCACAACCTGGGCAAAGTAGGTACATTCTTAGAAACATACAATCTTCCAAAACTTATCAGGAAAGTAAGAAAACCTGAGTAGACTGACTACAACTAATAAAATTGAACCAGGAATAAAAAAACTGCCAGCAATCAAAAGCCCAGGACCAGCTGGCTTCACAGGCAAATTTTACTGAACATTAAAAGAATTAACACCTATCCTTCTCAAGCTATTCCAAAAAATTCGACAGGTGGAAAGAGTCCCAGGAACTTTTTATGGGGCCAGCATTATCCTAATTCTAAAACCAGATAAAGACTCTAACAATAAAGAAAATTATAGGCCAATATTTCTGATGAATATAGATGCTAAAATCCTCAATAAAATATTAGCAACCCAGATTCAACAACACATTTAAAAAAATTATACACCATGATTGCTGTGGTTCAGTTGTTTGGGTATGGTCCCATGTATCAAATGGTTGTTGGTTCAGTTCATAGTCAGGGCACATGCCCAGGTTGTAGGTTCAATTCCCAGTAGGGGTCATACAGGAAGCAGCTGATTGATGTTTTTCTCTCATATCAATATTCCCCTCTCTGCCTCTCCCTTCCTCTCTATGTAAATTAAAAAGTCATTAATTAATTTTAATTAATTAAATAAATATATAATATACCATGATCAGGTAGAATTTATTCCAGGATGCAAGGTTAGTACAATATTCCAAAGTCAATAAATATGATACACACATAAACAAAATAAAATATAAAGATCACGTGATCATATCAACAGATGTGAAAAGTGTTTGATAAAGTCCAGCACCCATTTATAATAAAAAGTTTTAGCACAGTGGGAAAAAAGGGATTATACCTCAACATAACAAAGACCATACATGACAAACCCACAGTCAACATGATACTCAATGGGCAAGAAATACAAGCATTTCACTCAAGATCCAGAACAAGACAGAGATGTCCACTTTCCCAACTCTTATTCAAAATAGTACTAAAAGTCCTAGAAACATCAATCACACAAAAAGAAGAAATCAAAGATATCCAAATTGGAAAAGAGGAAGTAAAACTGTCATTATTCACAGATAACATAATATTTTACATAGAAATCTTACTGCCTCCATCAAAAATCTACTAGATCTAATAAATAAATTCAGCAAAAAAGCAAGATATAAATTTAATATTAAGAATTCTGTTCCTTGCCCTGGCCGGTTTGGCTCAGCGGTTGGAGCGTCCGCCTGCGGTCCGGAGAGACCCGAGTTCGGTTCCCGCTGAGGGCACGTGCCTCGGTTGCAGTTTGTCCCCGGTCCTGGTTGGTCGTGCGGGTGGCAGCCACTCTATGTGTCCCTTTCACGTCGATGTTTCCCTCTCTCTCTCTTCCTCTCTTTCCCTCCCACTCTGTCTGTACAAAGAATGGAAAAGGTGTCCTCGGGTGAGGATTAAAAAAAAGAAACAAAAGAATTCTGTTCCTTATGTATACAATAACAAACTTTCAGAAAAAGAAACAAAATCACCATCCAATTTACTATTCCAACAACAGAAAAAAAGGTACCTAGCAATAAATCTAAATGATGAGTGATGAGGTAAAAGACCTGTACCTGAAAAACTACAGGATATTGAAGAAAGAAATTGAGGAAGATGTAAATAAATGGGAGTGTATACCTTGTTCATGTATTGGAATAATTAAAATCATTAAAATGTCCATATATCCAAAGCAATCTATAGATTTAACCAATTTCTATTAAAATAAGAATGACATATTTTATAGATGTAGAACAAATACTCCAAAAATTTATATGGAACCAAAAAAAAAAAAAAACTCAAATAGCCACAGCAATCTTGAAAAAGAAGAAAAAAGTTGGGGGGAATCACAATACCAGATATAAGGTTATACTACAAAGCCACTATAATCAGATCAGCCTGATACTGGCACAAGAATAGGCATATAGATCAATGCAACAGAACAGAGAACCCAGAAATCAACCCAAGACATTATACTCAATATTTGACAAAAGAGGCAAGAGCATACAATGGAGTAAGATAATCTCTTCAATAGTGGTGTTGGGAAAATTGGACAGGAATATGCAAAAAAATGAAACTAGACCACAAATGTACACCATACACAAAAATAAGCTCAAAATGAATAAAAGATTTCAGTGTTGCCCTGGAAAGTGTTGCTAAGTGGTTAGAGCATTGACCATGCACAAAAGGGTCATGGTTTGATTCTCAGTCAAGGGCATGTATCTGGGTTGCAGGTTCAATTCTAATCTAGTCAGTTAGGGTGCATGCAGGATACAATCAATCGATGTGTTTCTCTCACTTCAATGTTTCTCCACTCTCTAAGAAAATTAATGGAAAAGGATCCTCAGGTAAGGATTAACAAAAACAACAACAAATATTTAAATGTAAGTTGTGAATCCATGAAAATTCTAGAATAAAATATATGCAGTAAAATCTCAGACATCTCATGTGACAAAATTTTTGTCAATATATCTCCTAGGGCAAGGGAAACAAAGAAAAAATAAAGAAATGGGACTGCATCAAACTAACAATCAAAATAAACTATCAACTATATAAAAAAGGAACCCAATGTATGGGAGAATATATTTGCAAATGATATATCAGATAAGGAGTTAATTTCCAAAATGTAAAATGAATTTATGCAACTCAAAGCAAAGAAGACAAACAATCCAATTAAAAAATGGACAGAGGACCTGAATAGACACTTCTCCAAAGAGGACATACAAATGGTCAATAGACATATGAAAAAATGCTCAACGTCACTAATCATCAGAGATACGCAAATTAAAACAACTATGAGGTATCACCTCACACATGACAGAATGGCTACCATCAACAAATAATCAAACAACAAATGCTGGTCAGGATGTGGAGAAAAAAGTACTCTAGTTCACTGTTGGTGGGAATACAGACTGGTGCAGTCACTGTGGAAAACAGTATGGAGTTGCTTTAAAATGTTAAAAATGGGACTGCTATTTGACACAGTGATCTGACTTCTAGGAATATATCCTAAGAAGCCTGAAACACCAATCAGAAACCTGTGTTCATAGCAGTGCTATTTACAATAGTTCAGATTTGGTCACCAGTAGATGAGTGGGTAAAAAAGCTGTGGTACATAAACACAATGGAGTACTATGCAGCTGTAAGAAAGAAAGAGCTCTTATCCTTTGAGATATCATGGAGGGACCTGGAGAGTATTATCCTAAGCAAAACAAGCCAAGCAGAGAAAAACAAGTATCACATGATCTCACCTATTTATGGAATATAATGAACATAACAGTCTGAGGAATTGGGTAGACCCAGAGACATGGAAGTAGGGTATAGACTGACAACGCTCAGAAGAGGGGTTGGTGGGGGGAGGGAAGAGATAAACCACAGAACTTATATGCACGTATACATAACTGGTGGACACAGACAACAAAGCCGGGTATGGGGTTGGTGGGGGTGGGGAGAAAAGTGTCTGAGGAAAAAAGGAGAAACATCTGTAACAAAAAAAAAATAGTAAAAAATAAATAAAAGCTGTGGTACATTTACACGATGGAATACTATGCAGTTGTAAAAAAGAAAGATCTCTTACCCTTTGAGACAGCGTGGAGGAACCAGGAGAGAATTACATTAAGCAAAATAAGCCAGACAGGGAAAGAAAAGTTTCACATGGTCTCACTTATTTGTGGAATCTAATGAACAAAATAAGCTGATGAACAAAATAGATCCAGAGACATGGAAGTAGGGAACAGATTGACAAACCTCTGAGGGGAGTGGGGTACAGGGATGGGAAGAGAAAAGCTGAAGAACTTACAATCATATATGCATAACCAATGGACACAGACAATAGTGTGGTGAAAGCAGGGGACTGGGTGAGAGCAGGGAGGAGGATGTTAATGGGGGAAAAGGAGGGATATCTGCACTACTTTCAACAATAAAAATGAATTAATAAAAATAAATATACTCATGCCATCCTAAGGGAGGAAATTAATTTTCAAAATATTTTCAAAGAAGTTGGAATAATTTTGCAATTTGCATAACATATTTTTAATGTTTCTATTGTTAGACCTCCTGAGTGTATTTTCAAGGACAAATCCAAAGTCTAAAAAAAAAAAAAATTAGAGCCCTGGCCAGTTTGGCTCAGCAGTTAGAGCGTCGACCTGCGGTCCGGAGAGACCTGGGTTCGGTTCCCGCTAAGGGCACGTACTTCGGTTGCAGTTTGTCCCCAGCCCTGGTTGGTCGTGCGGGTGGCAGCCACTCGATGTGTCCCTTCACGTCGATGTTTCTCTCTCTCTCTCCCTTCCTCTCTCTCCCTCCCACTCTATCTGTACAAAAAATGGAAAAATATCCTCGGGTGAGGATAAAAAAAAAAAAAAAAATTAGAATGGAAAAAAAGACAATAAAGGGACTTTGAAAAGATACACTTACAATGATATGAAGAACAGTAGAAAAGAAAGAAGCAAAAAAAATCTGAAAGGCCTATAGAAGATGAATAAGTAGATTTAGCATACCCCATCTCAAATGAATTCTAAACTGGCTGTTGGGAGAATCAAAAATATCCTTTACAATTTAAGAATTATTGACACCATCTTCTGTGAGTGGAAAATGGCTGAAAGTTTATTTGAGTAATAAATAGGTTTCCACATCCATCTCCATCTCCAGCAAAATAAATAAACTAATAAATAATTAAATTTCATTCTCAAATATAGGCTCTTTAAATTGCCTAATATAAGTAAATAATAATAGCTACACTAGTATAGCACTTACTATGTGCGAGGTATTTTGTAAGAATTTACATTTATTGATTCATTTTATTCTTAGCCCAGTTCTATGAGATAGATATATAATTATCCCCAAATTACTGAGGCAAACAGGTAGAACCAGAAAACAAATAGGTAACTATCTACATATTGGATGCTGAAACACCTGCACCTTCCCCAACCAACTGAGCCACACCAGCCAGGCTATCTATCAAAAATTAAAATGGAATTATATTGAGGAATAGGAGTAGAAGGAGTATCATTAGAAAGTAAGGGTAAAAAAAGAGTTAAAATTATTTGAGCCTTAACCTATGTGTATATATAACTATGATAAAATAATAATTTAGCAAAAAATAAATTGCTCTGTAATATTCATGTTGTTTATCTGTCACTTGCTTGATTCTTGATGTAACCTATTCTTTCCAATGAGATAAAAGTCTATTGATTTTCCTTCTTTATCATTTTAACTACTTGAAAGAAATTACTGAATTTTAAAAATTTGACTCATGATGCTAACTATAGCAGGGATTTGACATTTATTTCTAAACAGTTGTATAGGTGACATATTAATAATCCAACAAGCTACAGGAGAAAAGAGTACCAAGGCCTGGATTCCCCCTAGAGCTGCAGAAGGTCAAAATCAACTATATGAATATCAAGTGGTAATGATACTTTAACACCAAAACTCTACCTTTTCTAATTGTTTTCTTCTGAAAACTGTTTTGGGGTCGGGAAGGAGGGAACACATGGTAGGAGAAGATAATGAGAGAAAGAGTAAGAGCAGCCAACCTAAAAATCGACTGGAAATTAATGAAGACCCTTTATAACCTTCACTATTTATTGTCACTAATCTTTCTTATGAAACAATTGTGCTACAAATAAAAAGTTTTATTTGAATTCAGAATCATTCATTTAGCCTAAAATCAAGATGCAACAATTCCTCACCTATGGCACCACAAATATATGTCACAAAACCAATCAATTTATGACCAGGGGGTATTAATAAGTTTAGACAGAAGATAGTCAAAGGTGACTCTCAGAATTTTTACAATGAATTCACTGAATACTGCAGTCTGAATGGTTGTTTCCCCTAAAATTCACAGGTTGGAATTCTAATAATTTAATGTGATAATGTTAAGAGGTGGAGCCTTTGGGAAGTGATTATGTCATGAGGTAGAGCCTTCATGAATGGGATTAGTTGTCTATAAAAGAGGTTCCCAGAAACCCCAAAACCCTTCCACCATATGAAGAGCCAATGACAAGTATACTACCTGGAAGATGGTCCTCACAAGCCCATGCTGGTACCCTGATCTTGGACTTAGTACCTCTAGAACTGTGAGAAATAAATTTCTGTTTTTTTAAAAGCTACCCAGTAGATGGCATTTGTTATAGCAGCCCAAATAAACTAAGACTCTCGGATTCTGTATCACCAGAAACCTTATTCAATACAGCAAACAGTAATTAAGGGTGAGTAGAACTCCAGCCTTACAAAAAAAGTCATTATAGTTATCAAGAATACTTTATCAAGAACTTGATTCTGCAATACACTGGACTAAAAAAAGAAAAAGTCACTGTTCTCTAATAAATAGGAAGTGGCAGGGCATCTTGTATTTTTTCTTGTATATGATCATATTTATCTTGTATATGATCAGAATGCAGCATTTTAGAAAGTAGGAAAAGCACCAGAACCGTTGCATACATGCTTTTTGACTCAACAAGTTTACTACCAGAAATATTTCCCCCAAAATTCCTTGTATATATAAATATATATGCACAAGAATGTACACTACAATACTATATAGAGAGAGCAAAAAAATCTAAAATGCCTATTAATTTTAAAGTTTCCAAGTGATATATTTGAATTATGGAATAGTATTAAAAATCCATTTAGCTTTGGTTGATGTGGCTCTATGGTTAGAGTATTGGCCTGCACATGGAAGGGTCATGGGTTTGATTCCCAGGCAAGGGCACATACCTGGGTTGCAGGTTTGATCCCCATTCTTGGTTGGGGTCAGCAGGAAGCAGCCAATCAATGTGTCTCTCTCACACCAATGATTCTCTCTATCTCTCCCTCTCCTTCCTTCCCTTACACTCTCTCTCTCTCTAAAAATCAATGGGAAACAATATCTTTGGGTGAGGATTAAAAAAAACATATAAACATATATGTATATACATAAGAACATTTATGAGTGCATACATATACAGATATATATGCACTTACACATATTTGTGTATAAATATATGTCACTCACACAGTCTTGAACATATATATGATAATATAGCTTAGACATTTTTAAATGAAAATAATTTAAAAGTTTACTATGATTCCATTTATGTTATTAAAAGATATGCATGTATGTACACATAAGAATTTCAATGCATTGAATGGGCCCTAGAAGAATACACACACTTTGTTGGTAGTGATTACGTCTGACAGGGCTATGTGGAAATGGTGAGGGCTAGAGAAGTAATATGGAGTAGTGGTTAAGGGTATAGGCTTTGGTGCCAGACCTCCTAAGTTTGAATCCTCACCATTTACTGTATGTCCTCTCTAGATCCTTTCATTTTTCATCTATAAAGTGTACATATGCATGTTAACATTGCTTAGAACAAATTTGACACATAATTAATATTACATAAATTAATAAGCACAAAACACACATTCATGAGCATTATTAAGGGAGAATTTTAGTTTTCCTCTGTAACTGATATTTAATTTAACTCTTGTGCAATCTACCAATGCATTATTTTATAACCTAAAATGAAGAAGACCAAATCCAGAAATGTTGATATTATTGCTCTAATGATGATGAAACTGAATAAAAATGTCAGGGCCTTAAATTGTAATATCTCTGGCTTATTCACTGCTAAATGAACTACAGTACTCAAAGTAAATAATTACGCCCTCTACTACATCAAGGGCAGGAAGGAAATTATTGCTCTTTCCCCTTAATGAATCCCACAGTGCTGTGTACACAGCGGGTGTGCACTAAATGTTTGCTGATAATGATAATGGCAAAGATGCTGACAGCTGTGACACACTATAAAGTTTAATTTAAAAGCCATCAAGAAAATGTAGCACAAAATATGGTTCTTCTGAATTTTCTCTACATGGAAACAATCTAATATCTAAATTCTGTTTGATTATTAATAAAGCAATTCAGTGCACATTGTACTATTGATTGCTTTGGTACCATTCTAAATTTTTTCTCATTAGCATGACCTAATTATTATTTCAGATGATTCAGAGGACATAGAAGGATGCATTTTTATTATTTTAGTATTAAAAGTTGGTCTCCTGTAAGCACTTTCTAAGTTAAATGCACAAAATGAATGTTATCAGCTAAATTATATTTAATCCCTGCAGGAAGATTTGTAGTAGTGTAATTGCTTTTTATTTTCTTAAATTGCATGGTTACTTTGTATTTACAATGGCATACTCCTTTTCTGCCATTTAAGTATTTAAGTATTCCATGAATGGAGAGAATTACTTTGTTGGAAAAATGATGATGCCTCTTCACCCTAGCTCCATTCCAGTGATTTAGGAGTGAGAACCACCTATTTATTTATAGGTTACATTATCTCTCTTCTGCAATCATTGAAGCACCAGCCAGATATATCAATGACAATTACCCCTCTTATCAGAAAAATCTGAAATTAATATTGATGTTGGATCTCTGTCTCCTTGAAGTTGGTATGATTGTGACTGCAGGGATAAAAAGAGACTCCACATAAAAAATACACTGCAGGGAACAAGAGCCAGGACTATGGGGTATAGGCAGCATTCTCAATGGAAGATTCTCCCTTTATACATATATCCATTGACATCTAGTCAGGAGAGAGAAAGTAGTTATCTGAACAAGGATATTTTAATATAAAGACTTGTGAACTAATAACAGGATATTAAGTTCTTACAGAATTCTAAAAAGCATAGGAATAGGAAATATAAGGAGGCAGCTACCACAATAGGGTAGGAGCACAACACCCAGGAAGGAACAAACTGGGAAGATAAAGCCCTACCTATTCCTGAGATTCAGACTTTGTTGGAGAGAGTGAAGGTGTGGCCCAGTAGATGGCGGAGAAATTTGCTGGGGTGCCCCAGAATTGGCCTGGCAGCTGCCTAAGAAATTCACCAAGAAGCTGCCACTGGAACATTAATGAAACCCACTGGAAAGTCATTGGGGGTATCAACAAAGATGGAAAACTCACTGGAAAGCTACTTACTGGTATAATAATGATATCTACAAAGAAGCCACCATCTGGGGTGCCCATGAAGCTCACTAGAAAGGCAAGCAATGGGGTTTTTCCCAAATCAGAGATAGCCACTGGCTAGGGTAGTCACAAGATTTACTGAATGGAGAGCTGCACTCTGAATTATCCAGAAAGAAAAACCACACCATACCCAGGACAAGAAGCCTCCTTCTTCCTGCAGTGTCCATCCAGTGCCCTCTATTTGCAATACTGACTATATGCTCGTTGGCAAAGAAATATTTACAAGGTTCAGTTTCAGTATCACAAAGCAGGGAAAAGAAGAGTGAATTTAGATAACTGGTACAATAGCCAATTAAAGGACCTCTTAGAAAGAACATCCCTAATTTCTTGACCATTTATTTACTAAATTATTAATTCAATCAAGAAACATTTATTGATAATCCACCATATGACTGACAGGTGCTATGCTATGGACTAAGGATATAATGATACATAAGAAATATGGTTCTTAGACTTCATCTTTGATCACTGGTCTCCTCCCTGGAGTTCTTACTTCCACCCCCTATGTGTTCAATATTCCTATTACTTTCTTTGTCAGTCCTCTCCCCCTGGCTCTGGCCCCTTGGTTTTCAGAATGCTCCTCAGTCATGGCTACCTGAGTACATTTAGCCCTTGATGGCTAGACCCAAATAAAACAAATAACAGTAATGAAAAGTAAAGTTATTTTGTTATTTAGTCAAATAAGTTTACATGAAAATCTATAAAGATGATAATACCTTAAACTAAAATATTGTCAGTTAGAGAGTAGAACTCAAGAAAGGTAGAGGGTTTTCCAGTCAAGATGGCAGAGCAGGTAAAAGCTGTGCTTGCCTCCTAAAGTACAGAATACCCATCACTGAGAACGGCCTGAAATCCAGCGGAAAAGAAGGCCTATAATTAACCATAAAAAGAAGGTGCCACATCAAGACTGGTAGGAGGGGTGGAGACATAGAATTGGCTGGTCCCACACTCATGTGTGGTACTTAAAAATTGGAAAGAATATTTCATCTGAGGAGGGAGAGGTCACCAGCCCAGGGTTCCACTGTCAAGAAAAGAAGTCCTGCCTGGCTGGTGTGGCTCACTGTTTGAGCATCGACCCATGTACCAAAAGGTCGTCAGTTCAATTCCTGGTCAAGGCACATGCCCAGGTTGTGAGCCTAATCCCCAATGCGGGGGGGGTGGCATTCAGGAGGTGGCCAATCAATGTTCTCTCATCAATGTTTCTATCTCTCTCTCCCTCTTCTTCCTCTCTCTCTAAACCTCTCTCCATAAGGAAAAAAAATTAAACAAAGAAGACAAGTTCCCATAACTTTTGGCTGTGAAAACTAGTGAAGATTGTGGCTGAGTGAGTCCCAGGTGTTCTTCTTAAATGGCCCATGCATAGACTTACTCGGGCTCTCTCACTCTGAACTCCATTGCTAAGGGCAGCAGCACAAAAGCACAAGGGACATATTGGAGGAACTGAATTGTTTGGCATCAGCGTGAGGGCTAGAAAGGCAGCTTTCTCACAGAAAAACTGTTGACAGAAGCCATTGGTCCTTTGTTGAAGCCTCTCCCCACCCAGCCTACACACAGGTATGGCTCCATCAACCCAGATAACACAGATGCTCTGCCCTGGTGATTTCCTGAGACCTCACACCACTCAATTTGAAGTCCCAGTCAGGGTATAGGTAGTGGCTGATATTAGCCTTCACCAGAGCCCCTCCAAGAGGCCCCAAAACTAACACATCTGGTGGCCAGCATCAGCCCATACAGAGCAACAGCCAAACATCTCCACAAATAATATACCCAAAAGGCATATTCAGCAGGCACCAAAGCCCCTCTAAATTGAATCCAGCTCCCTACGTTCAGCTCCTGCACAACAGTTCCTCTATTGTAGTCATGGCCAGTCTTCACAACCAATCAGCCTGAGGGTAAGTTCCTTTCACTAATGTGCCAACAGCAATCAAGGCCCAACTACAATTAAAGGGCATGCACAACCCACACAAAAGGCACACCTAGAGCACCTAGATTAGGTTACCAGGGAGACTATGCCACTGGGCCCCATAGGACACCTACTACATAAGGACACTCTTCTAAGACTAGGTGATGTATAAGCTCTACTTAATACATAGAAACAAACACAGGGAGGCAGCCAAAATAAAGAGACCCCCAAGAAATGTACCAAATGAAAGAACAGAAGAAAATTCTAGAAAAAAATAAAAAATAAACAAAATGGAGACAAGCAATCTACCAGATGTAGAGTTCAAAAGACTGGTTATAAGGATGCACAATGATCTCAGTGGGAACTTTATAAAACAGATAGGCAAATAAAAATGGACATAGAAAACATTAAAAAGAACCAGTTAAAAATGAAGAATACAATAACTGAAATGAAGAACATATTACAGTAGAGAGAATTGAGAGTAGATTAAATGAAACAGAGGATTGAATCAGCAACTTGGAACATAAGTTAACAGAATTACCCAAAAAGAACAGTAAAAATAAAAAAATAAAATAAAAAATGAGGGGTGGCAGGCAGGACCAGAGGGAGGATGAGTATGTGAGAGAGTAAACTAGTGTGTGAATGGATGTGAAAGTGGACGACCAAACTTGTGCAGTGCATAGACACGAAGCAGAAGGTTCCTGTGCTGTGAACGGGGAGCAGCCAGCTACCGCGGCTCTTCACGGTGCTTTTCCCTGTGCTGCAGGAAGGTCCCACCATTTTGGAAGATCTTGGGTCTTTCCTGGGAGGAAGCAGTGGGAGCAGCTAGGGCCCAACAACCTGAGCCCAAAAGTGCACCTGGCACCATCGGACCAGTGGATGCCCTGTTTCAACAAAGAACTGTGCACAGCAGTGGAGCAGCCAAGGTGCCGGTTTCAGAAGCCTCAAATGGCTAGGATCCCAGCACCATCCCTCATAGTAGCACCCCAATCAGAGGCCAGATATACCCCCAGCAACAGAGGCTGGGGAGCAGAAATCCATCCCCAGAAACAAAAACAGAGATCAGCAGCTTACACCCATCCCCAAAAACTACAGCAAAGACTGAGCAGAAGCTGAGCCCCACGGGGCAGCAGCACTCCCCAGCTGCCAGCGGCAGGACCTGGGGCACTAGATAGGACTGTGCCACCCAGCTGCCCATGGTAGGGACAGGGAACATGACTCCAACAGGGCCTGAGCTATACAGATACAGGTGGCACCAGCGACCAGCTGGGAACACAGCTCCAGAGGGGCCCATGTAATCCAGCAGCAGCACCTATCAGGACTGACCAATACCAGATCCCAGTAGTCAATCCTCCAGGATCCACAGCAGGCAAGAGGTGACATGCAACAAAACAGTCTGTATATCAAATAAGGCACAGTAGCCTTATTTGACATACAGTGAGCTGCCTACACATCCAAACATCCCTCACCAAGTCTAGAGCTACCAGATGACTAAAATGGGGAGACAAAGAAACAACACCCAAAGGAAACAAAAAGAGGAATCACCAGAAAAGAAACTACAGAAAATAAAAGACAGTAATTTTTCATATAAAGAATTCAAAGCAATGATTTTAAGGGTGCTCAAACAATTTGGTGAGAACTACAAGCAACTTAATAAGAATTATGAAGAGTTCACTGGGAACTACTTCAGTTTAAAAGAAGTAGAAGCTATGCATAAAAATCCAAAGGAAATAATAAATGACATAGCTGTTATGAAAAATACCTTAGAAGGGTTCAATAGTAGATTAGAAGAAGCTGAAGACCAAATCAGTGACTTAGAAAACAAGGTAGAGAAAAACACCCAAATAGAGCAGCAAAAGAAAAAAAAAAATTAAAAAGCAGGAGTAAAGTTTAAGAAAGCTGTGGGACAATACAAAACATAAAAACATTCGCATTATATAAAGATACCAGAAGAAGAAGAATCAGAGAAAGGAATAGAGAATCTGTTTAAAGAAATAATGACAGAAAACATCCCTAACCTGGTGAAGCAAAAAGTCACAAAAGTTCAGGAAACACAAAGTGTCCCAAGCAAGATGAATCCCAGAAGACCCACAGCTAGACACATCATAATAAAAATGGAAAACATTAAAGACAAAGAAAAAATCTTAAAGGAAACAAGAGAGACAGAAAATTACCTACAAGGGAGCTCCCGTTCGACTGTCAGCTGATTTCTCAATAGAAATGCTGCAGGCCAGAAGGGAGTGGCATGAAGTGTACAAAGTAATGCAAGGCAAGGGTCTGAACCCAAGATTACTCTATCCAAAAAGGCTATCATTCAAAATTGAAGGATAAATAAAGATCTTCACAGATTTAAAAAAAAAAATAGCTAAAGAAAATTACCACCACCAAACCAGCACTGCAAGAAATGCTGCAAGGACTGTTGGAAGAAGAAGAAGAGGAAGGAGAGAGAGAGAGAGAGAGAGAGAGAGAGAGAGAGAGAGAGAGAGAGAGAGAGAGAGTTATCTATCAATAATTACCTTAAATGTAAATGGTTTAAATGCTCCAATCAAAAAACATTGAGTAGCTGATTGGATAAGAAAATACGACCCATACGTTTGCTGTCTCCAAAAACCCACCTCACAACAAAAGACTCACACAGGCTGAAAGAGAAGGATAAAAAAAAAAAAAAAAAAAAAAAAAAAAAAAAAAATTTCCAAGCAAATGGAAATGAAAAATAAGCTGGTGTAGTAATATTCATATCTGACAAGATAGACTTCAAAACAAGGGTCATATTAAGAGACAGAGAAGGTTACTTCATAATATTAAAAGGATCAATCCAACAAGAGGCTATAACCCTGGTAAACAAATACACACCAAATATGGAAGCATCAAAATATATTTGAAAACTTCTGGCCAACTTCAAGAGAGAGACCATAGCAGCAGTCATAGTGGGTGACTTTAACACATCACTGACATGTCGGGATAGATCTTCTACACAAAAAATTAACAAGGACATAGAGTCCTTACAAAACAAACTAAATAAGTTGGACTTCATTGATATTTACAGACTATTCCACCCCAAAACTGCAGAATATACATTCTTCTCGAGTGCACATGGGTCATTCTCAAGATAGATCACATGTTACAACCCAAAGCAAGTCTCTACAAATTCAAGAAAATTGAAATCATATCAAGCATCTTCTCAGATCACAGCAGCATAAAACTAGAACTCAATTAAAGTAAAAACACACAAAAACATTCAAACACTTGGATGCTAAATAGCATGTAATTGAACAACAAATGGGTTACTAACAAGATCAAGGAAGAAATTTTAAAATTTCTGGAAACCAATGAAAACAAACACACAACAACACAAAATCTATGGGACATAGCGAAAGCAGTCCTGAGAGGGAAGTTCATAGTACTACAGGCCTACATCAAGAAACAAGAAAAATTTCGAATTGACTTTCTAACCCTACAACTTGAACTAGAAAGTAAACAAAAAGAAAAACCCACAGCTAGTAGGAGGAAGAAAATAGTCAAGGTCAGAGCAGAAATAAATGACATGGAGACTAAATAAACAATTCAAAAGATCAATGCAACAAAAAAGCTGGTTCTTTGAAAAGATAAACAAGATTGATGGACATTTAGCCAGACTCACCAAGAAACTAAAAGAGAGAAACCAAATAAACCAAATCAGAAATGAAAGAGGAGAAGTAACAACTGACACCACAGAAATACAAAAGATCATTGAAATATACTATAAACAATTATGTGCCAACAAATTAGACAATATAGGAGAAACGGAAAAATTTCTAGAAACACACAGCCTCCCAAAACTGAACCAGAAAGAGATAGAAAACTTGAACAAACCAATAACAACAAAGGAAATTGAAGATGTAATTAAGAAACTCCCAGCAAACAAAAGCCCAGGCCCATATGGCATCTCGAGGCTGTTTTACCTAACATTCAAAGAAGATATAATAGCCATTCTCCTCAAACCATTCCAAAAAATCCAAAAAGACAGAACATTTCCAAACTCATTTTATGAGGCAAGCATAATCCTAATTTCAAAACCAGATAAAGACACTACAAAGAAAAAAAGTACAGGCCAATATTCCTGATGAACACAGAGGCCAAAATCCTTAACAAGATATTAGCAAATCAAATCTAGCAATACATCAAAAAAATTATTTATCATGACTAAGTGGATTTCATCACAGGCATGCAAGGATGGTACAATATTTGCAAATCAATAAATGTGATACACCACATAAACAAAAAGAAAGATTAAAAACATATAATCATATCAAAAGATGCTGAAACAGCATTTGACAAAATCCAGCACCCATTCAGATAAAAATGCTCAGCAAGGTGGGAATAGAGAAATCATATCTCAACATAAAAAAGGCCATATATGAAAAACCTACAGTCAACATCATAATCAATATGCAAAAACTAAAATCATTGACCTTAAGAACAGAAACAAGGCAGGAATGCCCACTTTCACCATTCTTGTTTAACATAGTACTGGAAGTCTTAGCCACAGCAATTAGACAGGAAGAAAAAATAAAGGGGATCCAAATTGGAAAGGAGGAAGTGAAACTGTCATTAAGGGCAGATGACATGATATTATACATAGAAAACCCTAAAGACTCCATCAAAAATCTACTAGACTTAACAAACGAATTTGGCAAAGTAGCAGGACACAAAATTAACATCAAGAAATCAACGGCATTCTTTTTTCTTCTTTTTTCTCTTTCATTTTTTTCTTTTTTTTTTTTACTAATTAATTAATATATTTTTGTTTCAGATGTTCTCCTTTTCCCACCACTGATTCCCCCTCCCCCTCCCTGCCTGCCCTATCCCAGCTTTGTTTTCCATGTCCATTGTTCATGCATACATGCATATAATTTCTGTGGTTTATTTCTGTCACATCACCCCCTCTTCTGGGGATTGTCTGTCTGTACCCCACTTCCACGTCTCTGGGACTACCCCATTCCTCAGACTGTTATGTTCATTATATTCCACAAATAAGTGAGATCATATGATACTTGTCTTTCTCTGTTTGGCTTGTTTCGCTTAGGATAATACTTTCCAGGTCCCTCTATGTTCGACGGCATTCTTATACACCAATGAGGCAATCACAGAAAGAGAAACTAAAAAAACAATCCCATTTACTATTGCAGCAAAAAAGTTAAGATACCTAGGAATAAACTTAACCAAAGAAGTAAAGAACTTCTTTGTAGAAAACTATAGGTCATTGAAAAAAGAAATAGAGTAAGATATAAAAAAAGTGGAAGCATATACCTAGTTCATGAATTGGAAGAATTAGCATCATTAAAATGTCCATACTACCCAAAGCAATTTATAGATTTAACGCAATCCTCATCAAAATACCAATGACATATCTCACAGAACTTGAAACAAACACTACAAAAGTTTTTATGGAACCAAAAAAGACACCAAATAGTCACAGCAATTTTGAAAAAGAAGAACAAAGTAGAAAGGATCACTTTACCAGATTACCGGTTATACTACAAAGCTACTGTAATTAAAACAGCCTGGTACTGGCACAAGAACTGTCATATAGATCAATGGAACAGAATAGAGAACCCAGAAATAAACCCAAGAGAATGTGCTCAATTAATATTTGACAAAGTTGGCAAGAGCATACAGTGTAGTCAAGACAGTCTCTTCAATAAATGGTGTTGGGAAAATTAGACAGCTACTTGCAAAAAAATGAAGCTAGACCACCAACTTACACCATACACAAGTATAAACTCAAAATGGATAAAAGACTTAAATGTAACTTGCAAATCCATAAAAATTCTAGAAGAACATGCAAGCAACAAAATTTTAGACATCATAAGCAGCAGAATTTTCACTGATACAACACCTAAGGCAACAGAAACAAAGAAAAATATGAACACATGGGACTACATCAAATTCAAAAACTTCTGCACAGCAAAAGAAACAACCATCAAAACAGAAAGGGATCCCACTATATGGAAGACCATAATTGCCAATGATACATCAGATAAGGGGTTAATTTGAAAAAAATGACAGAAAACTTCCTTATCCTAGTAAAGAAAATAGACTTGCAAGTCTTGGAAGTGCAATAGAGAGACCCAAACAAGACAAACCCAAAGACACATCACAATTAAAATGCCAAAATTAAATACCAAGAGAGAATCTTAAAAGCAGCAAGAGAAAAGCATTTAGTTACCTACAATGGAGCTGCCATAAGATTGTCAGCCGATTTCTCAACAGAAACTTTGTAGGCCAGAAGGGATTGGCACAAAATATTCCAATTGATTAAAAGCAAGGGCCTACAACCAAGATTGCTCTACCCAGCAAAGCTAGCATTTAGAATCAAAGGAGAGATAAAAAAAACTTCCCAGAGAAGAAAAAGCTAAAGAGTTCACCACCACCAAACCAGAATTACAAGAAATGTTAAAAGGACTTTTTTAAGAAAAAAAAAAAAAAGATGAGAACTACAAGTTATAAAATCACAATATATCCATCAACAATTACTTTAAATATAATTAGATTAAATGCTCCAATGAAAAGACACAGAGTGGGTAAATGGATAAGAAAACAAGACACTCACACATGCTGCCTAGAAGAGATTCACTTTAGATGATCAAAAGATACACACAGAGTGAAAATAAAGGGATAGAAAAAGATATTTCATGAAAATAGAAATAAATAATTCTGGGGTAGCAACACTTATACCAGACATAATAAACTGTAATATAACAAGAGACAAAGAAAGGCCGTTTAATTCAACTTCTGGGTATTAATTTGATGAAACACTAATTTGAAAAGACATACACATTCTTATGTTTATTGTATCAACCTAAGTGTTCATTAATGGATAAAGAAGGAGTGGTGCATATATACAATAGAATAGGATTGAGACATAGGAAAGAATGAAATCTTGCCATCTGTAACAACATGGTTGATCCTAGGGGGTATTATGCTAAGTGAAATAAATCAGAGAAAGACAAATACCATATGATTTCACTTATATATAGAAATAATAAAATCAACCAAGAAAACAGAAACAAACTCATAGATACAGAAAATATTTTTATGGTTGTCAGATGGTAAGGGGATTGGGGTGGGATAAAGGAGAAAGAATTAAGATGTACAAATTGCCAGTTACAAAAACAGTCACAGGAATATAAAGTACAGTATAGGTAATATAGTCAATAATATTGTAATAACTAAGTATTACAATGAGGTGATCACTTAATACATTTTATAAATGTCTAATCACTATGTTGTACACACAAAACTAATGTAATATTGTATTTCAACTATAAGTAAAAAATTAAAGAATATTTTAAAAAGAGAATAAATACTATTTCCATACTATGGCTTGAGAAACTAAGGCTCCTAAGTAATAAATAAATATATACTACATAAAATGTGCAGTTAAAAAAAAGAGTAGAGAGGTCTTAAGGGTAAAATAAGTGACGACTGGTGAACACCTGAATAAAGAAAGAATAGTAGCCAGGTTTGGGGTTGTTTGTCTGTTTGCTTATTTATTTGTTTTGGTTTGAAAACTTTTACCAAGACATCATCTACAGGAAGAAGACGAGGTTTCAGGTGGGGATTGGATGGGCCATAGTTTCATCAGTTTATAGATCTAAAGTCGAAAAAGCATAGGGGAAATATCCAGCAGAAAATTGATGTTTGCTTAGAGCAGAGGAGAAAGTCTAAGGGTCATAGATTTAGGATGATTTTTGCCAGTTCTTGAATGAATGACTGAATGAGGAAAGGAGAGAACAGTAAACGTAATGAATTCTGGGCCAGAGGGAAAGAAAATTTTCCATATATAACCCATATACCTTCTTTACTACACAGGTCCACCTTTGGACTTCATTCTAGGCTAATGTGGAAGAGCACATTATCTTTATTTCCTTAGCCTATGATCAGGAAAATGTGAAAAATAGCATTATTAAGTTTTTTTCTCTCCTACATTCATGGCCCTAAGGGTGATCTGACAATGATAGTTCTGCTTTTCTTTTTTTAATTCTCAGCAGAGCTGATTTGGCTGATCTGCTCTTTCTTCCATCTCACATCAATCTTAAAGCTCTTGCTCAGTGAAAGATAATCCTCCTGACAGCCAGAAGATAAAGAGTTATTCTACAGGGAATTAAGAGTTAACTATTTTCTCTACCAGCATCTCTAAGCAAGGTCTCTGAAAACAGAATATTCTTGGAAGTGAAAGAAATGAGAAAGAAAATGAGAGGTTAGATTATACTTAGCTTTATTACTCAGAGATCCCTGCTTCTTTGCCACTTGCTTCTGAAGCCACCTCTGCAATCTTGTCCCCATACTTCCAAAGCTATTTCCAACTTCAGGAACATATCTCTCATTAATTTTTTTTTAATTCCTTGATAATAAAATATTTAACACATAGGTCAGATTTATAAAGCACTAAAACTACTTGACTAGAAGTCTGAAGATTTCTTGAGAAAATATGCACTACTTCACAATCATAGTGACAAATTATAATTGCCTATACTAACTTATCTGGTCTAGGAAATATTAAAGATTTTTCTTAATTTCTCATCTCTGTCTTTATTCATGTGACTTTATATTTTTCCGGCCAAGGTCTTCTCAGAACAGCTCTCAGGAGAGTTTAATTTCCCCTCAACTTTAAATCTATGCAGTTTCCTGTCACTGCCTTGAGTAGACTGTCTTCTCTCTTTTTTTCTCTTATTCAACTATGATGCTTTGGCTGTGTGCATTAGAAAACTCAACTTAAATGCCTTCAGTAAGGCTGAAATTTATTATCTCACATAAAAAGAAATTTCTAAGTAGGATAGCTTCAGTACTGACTAATTCAGCAATTTTTCAATCTGTGTTCTTTCCATCCTCACACTCCAATTATCTCAAAGTACTGGCTTTGCTCAAAGTATTATGTACATATATGACCACATCCAGCATGTGCTCCGCAAAAAGTTAATGTCATAAGACAGCCTAACACACCTACAGCATTAGAGAGAATATAAAACATGACAAACAATCCAAAAAGAAAGAAATGACTGAGGTAAGACCCAAGACGGGGGAGATACTAGTAAAAGAGTCTTTCATGGCCCTGATTTTCCATTTTACAACTTGTGCAGTACTGGATGCCTTTTTCTCCTTGCAGGGAGTCAGTTGTCAGAATAGCAACAGAAGGAAGAAGAAAGAAGATAGGACTAAGAAGGAAACATAAAGATAAACAACTTACTGTTCCCTTAAGCTAGAGCTTCCAAAGTCAGGAATCTCAATAAAAATAGAGCCCTGGCCGGTTTGGCTCAACAGTTTGTGTCAGCTCACAGACCAAAGAATTGCAGTTTTTATTCTGGTCATGGGCATGTACCTCAGTTGTGATTTGGTCCCTGGTCCTGTTTGGGGTTATGCGAGAGACAGCAATTTTGGCTCAGTGGTTAGAGTGTTGGCCCACAGGCTGAAGGGTTGCAGGTTTGATTCCTCGTCAAAGGCACATACCTGGGTTGCAGGTTTGCTCCCTGGCCCTTGGTGAGGTCATGTGGGAGGCAACCAGTCAATGTGTCTCTCTCATATCAATTTTTTTTCTCTCTCTCTCCCACCTTTCTCTCTAAAAATCAATGGAAAGCCCTGGCTGATTTGGCTCAGCAGTTAAAGCCTCAGTCCATGGACCAATGAGTCTCAGGTTCAATTCCAGTCAAGGGCACATACCTCAGTTATGGTTCATCCCCAGCCCTAGTTGGGGTCATGCTGGAGGCAACCAGTTAATGTGTCTTTTTCACATTGAGGTCTCTCTCTCTCTCTGTCTCTCTCCTTCTCTCTCCCTCCCTCCCACTCTATCTGAGGATAAATAGAAAAATATCCTTGGGTGAGAATCCAAAAAAAAATCAATGGAAAAATATCATCAGTGAGGACTAACAAAAAATAAAAAACACATACTTGGAGGATTAACCCCATAAATTACTAATGCTGTGGCAAGTGGCTAAAGAACCATAAGTTAAAAAACAGTGCCCTAGTGGTTATATACAATACAGCACTGATAATTATAGATGAACTAGGTTGATTTGAGTTTAAGGAAGAAGCAGAATTTGAAGTTGGACTTCAAGAGTGGGTGAGAGCAAGAAAGACTATTCCCATTGACATAGGAGTGAGCATGGAGTGCTCCTGCAGGAGAACACTACACCTGTATGGCCCAGCTTCCAACCCAGCAGCCTCACTTGGGTGAAAGTAGGAATTATGGTGGATGCAGTAGGCAAAAAGGAATGGCATGATTTGGAGATATATTTTTAAAGTAACAATGTAAGGTCTTATTAGGAAATTACATTTATGCAAGGAGAACAGAGAAGACTCAAATAAGACCATTAGAATATGATACTATTACTGAGAAAAATAGGGATAGGAAGATTAAGTTGGAGAGATAGATAAGGCAAGAGAAGTAGACAGGAACCTGGGATACATGACCTTACAATTCTGGGCTTCAGTTTAAGGGCAAAGGGAGACTTCCAGTCAAGATGGTGGTGTAGGTAAATGCAGTACTTGCCTCCTCCCACAACCACATCAAATTACAACTAAACTACAGCACAGCCATAATTTAGAACCACCTGAAATCAACCCAAATGGAAGTCCTACAACTATGAAATTAAAGAAGAAGATACATTGAGAGTGGTAGGAGGGGTGGAGGCATGAACAGGCTGGTCCCACACCCATGTGTGGCTGATAGAAATCAGGAGGTCAACCTCAACTGTGAAGGTCCCTCCTGAGGAGTGAGGGGTTGCCATACCACACCAGGTGCCCAACTCAGGGTTTCAGTGCCAGGAAGAGAAATCCCTATCACTTCAGGCTGTAAAAACCAGTGGGAACTGAGGCTGAGGGAAGATGAGGCTCCTGGAGTCCAGGCCAGTTCCTCTTAAAGCATCCATAAACAGACTTCCATGGACTCTCACCTTCCAGGTTCCAGCATGGGAGAGGCAGCTTGAAAGGCACCAAAGACATACAGAAAAGAATTGAGTTGTTCGGCATTGGGGCGAGATCTGGAGAAGCAGCTTTCTCCTGGACAGACTTGCTGTCAGAGGCTTTTGACTACAGCAACCTGGCTTACACTATTTATCCTGCCCTGGTGATTACCTGAGGCCCTGCCCCACCCAACTTTTGGGCCCACCCAAGGTGTTTCTAATACCTTTATCATAGGATTGGCCTGTTTTGGATCCTGCTTCCTATTTTCCTAAAATCTCTCAAACAAGCAGCATCTGGTTTCAGCGAGCTCCTTACCTCTCATTAAGTGGTCCCAGGCCTGGCACTAGAAGCAGCCAACCTTAGGTCATAACTTGGCTTTTCCTGGGCACCTCCAAACCCAACACAAAAAGCAACCATCGTCAAATCGCTTTGTAGCTTATGCCGGGTAGCCCTGGGTAGAATGCAGGCAGTGGCTGACCTTACCCCAGAGCCAACACACCCAGGGGACAGCTTCAGACCACACTGAAGCACCACAACTTGACCACTGCCACAAGTAACACACTCAATGAATGGACTCAGTGGGTACAAGAACCCTGCTGAAGTAACTCTTGCTCTGTGTGATAAATCCCTACACAGCTGATCCTCCAAGGTAGTCAGAGGCCAGTGGGCAGTGGGCACAGCCAGTCCTTGCAGCTGATCAGCCTGAGTAAATCCCTCCCATTGATGTGCCAACAGCAATCAAGATTCAATGACAATAAAAGGGTATAAGGTCCACTCTAGGGGTGCCCCTTGAGGGCCCAGCAGGGTGACCAGGGAGGCTGTGCCACTGGATCCTATAGGACATCTACAACAACAGGCAACCCTATGAAGCCTAGAAGACATAGTAACTTTACCTAATACATAGTAACAAACACAGGGAAGCAGCCAAAGGTGACAAAAAAAAAAATGTCCCAAATGAACAAAGAAAAAAACTCAGAAAATAACTGAACAAAATGGAGATAAGCAATCAATCAGATGTAGAATTCAAAATACTGGTTATAAGGATGCTCAAGGAACTTAGTGAGAACATCAACAACATAAAAAAGGATCAGTCAGAAATGAAAGATGCACTAAGTGAAATAAAGAATAATTTACAGAAAATCAATAGTAGAGCAGGTAAAACAAAGAAGAAAACCATTGATTTGAAATAGAAGGAATAAAAAAACACCTAATCAGAACAGCAAAAAGAAAAATAATGATTGTGTAAGGATTCTCTGGGACAACTTCAAGTGTGCCAACATTAGCATCATGGGGGTACCTGAAGGAGAAGAGAGAGAGCAAGAAATTGAAAACCTATTTGTAAAAATAATGACAGAAAATTTCCCTAACTTGGTGAAGGAAACAGACATACAAGTCCAGGAAGCACAGAGAGTCCAAACAAGATGCACCTAAAGAGGTACACACCAAGACACATCATTATCAAAACGCCAAAGTTTAAAAACAAAGAGATAATCTTAAAAACAGCAAGAGAAAAGCAGGTAGTTACCTACAAAGGAGCTCACATAAGACTGTCAGCTGATTTCTCAAAAGAAACTTTGCAGGTCAGAAGGGAGTGGCAAGAAATATTCAAAGCAAGAACATACAACCAAGATTACTCTATCCTGCAAAGCTATCGCTTAGAATTGATGGATATATAAAAAGGTTCCCAGAGAGATGCTGGCGGGCAGGACTGGAGAAGGGTGAGTGTGTGAGAGAGTGAGCTAGTGTGTGAGAAAGTGTGAGTGGACGTGAAGGTGGACAACCAAACCCGAACAGTGCAGAGTCGTGGAGCAGAAAGTTTCTGTGCTGTGGACTGGAGCAGCCTGCTACCACAGTAAGTGGCTCTTCAGGGTGCTTCTCCCTGTGCCACAGGGAGGTCCAACCATTTGGGAAGATCCCGGGTCTTCCCTGGGAGAAGGCAGTGGGACCAGCTAGGGCCCAGCAACCTGAGCCCACCAGCACACCTGGCACCATCAGACTAGTGGACACTCTGTGACAACACAGACCAGTGCACAGTAGTGGAGCTCCCAAGGTGCTGGTTGCGGAAGCTGCAGAGAGCAGGGAGCCTAGCTCCATCCCCCACAGTAGCAGCCAGATCACGTCAAGATATACTCCCAGCAACAGAGGCTGGGGAGCAGACATCCATCCCAAGGAAACAAAAGCACAGAGCAGCAGATGAGACCTATCCCCAAAAACTACAGCAAAAGCTAAGCAGGAGTTCAGTCCCAGGGACAACAGCTCTCCCCAGACACCAGCAGTAAGACTTGGGGCTCCACAGAGGCCTGTGAAGTCCAGCAGCTCACAAGTGCAATGGGAAGCCGGAGCCCAAGAGAGATTGGTGCGATCCAGCTGCCCTTGGGTTCTTCAGGCTGCGAGGGCACCAGAGGGGCCTTTGCAGTCCAGCAGGGACTGTGTGATCCAGTTACCTGCAGGACCTGCAGGGTGCTGAAGAACCAGAAAGGCCTGTGCAACCCAGCAACCCATAAGATAGGCAGAGAGCCAGGTCCCCAAAGGGACTGTGCAATCCAGATACCACAGAACCTACAGGGTGTGGGGGCACGAGAGAGGCCTGTGCAACCAGGCTGGGCAGAAGATAGGCGTAGAGGATGTGAAAATGGAGGCTGAGTGAACAGAAGCTACACAGACAATCTCCCAGGACTAAACAAAACTTACAACTAAAATAAAGACCAATCCACAAAAGAAAGCAAGAGTAAAGCAGCAGGACAGGACCATATAACCAGAGACACTGGTAGGATGAGCACGAGAAGATGGCAGGCTGGAATCCCAGGGACAGCAGCAGTTTTAGCTGTGAGCAGCACCCTTGGGGAATAAAAACCAATCTTGCTCCACAACGCAGAGAGCTTGGACAGAGCACTAAAATAGCCACAGCCACTCACCTGGGGGCTCCAGCACAGCGAGAGAAGACTGGGCTGGAACTCTGTGGGAACACCTGGCTTTTGGAGGGCACTCAGAGTTTTTGGCGAGTTGAAGCCAAAAAGGATGATGGCCAGTGTGCTCCTTCCCAGAGCTGTGGGGAAAAGCTGCAGCTCCCCTCCCCCTCAGATATTCAGCCTTTCCCAGGTGAGGCAAAAAATGCAAATTGAGGCTCATTAACAACCAGCATCTATTCCACCTTCTGGAAATCCTCTTATGCAGAACACCAGGGATATATTCCAAGGTACTGAGTAACTGAGACTACAAACCACCAGGATAAAGCTAGAGGATAACTGAACCTTTTCTGGGCTTGTACATCTACACAGGAAAGTAAGACTTGAGAGTGGTGTTTAATGTGGGCCAACCCAGGCTCATCGAAACACAGTAGAGGAAGCCACAAACAGCAGAACACCAAAACCCAATGGGAAAATTTGGCAGGCTCCAAAACCCACTGAGATAGCCAAAATAGTGAAACAAAGAAACAAATCCCAAATGAAAGAACAAGAGAACTCTATTAAGGATGAGATCAATGAAATGCAGCTAAGCAAATTATCAGAGGTAGAGTTCAGAGCCATGATCTTGAGGAAGCTCAACAGGATGAGTAAGGACATCAGCACCATGAGTAAAGATATAGAAATATTGAAAACCAACCAAGTGGAAATGAAGAATGACATAAGAGAAATTAAGAACACATTGGAAGGACAAACCAGCAGAGTAGAGAAAGCTGAAGACCAGATCAGTAAATTAGAAGACAGGGGAGAAAAAATCAACCAATCAGAAAACCAGCCCTGGCCAGTTTGGCTCAGCGGTTAGAGCGTCGGCCTGCGGTCCGCAGAGACCCGGGTTCGGTTCCCGCTAGGGGCATGTACTTCGGTTGCAGTTTGTCCCCGGCCCTGGTTGGTTGTGCGGGTGGCAGCCACTCGATGTGTCCCTTCACGTCGATGTTTCTCTCTCTCTCCCCCTTCCTCTCTCTCCCTCCCACTCTATCTGTACAAAAATATGGAAAAATATCCTCGGGTGAGGATAAAAAAAAAAGAAAAAAGAAAACCAAAAGAAAAAAAAACAATTAAAAACAGTAAGACATCTTAAGAGAACTGAGGGACAACTGAATATGTAATAACATTTGCATCATAGGAGTCACCAAAAAGGAAGAAAATGAGCAAAGGCTACAGAATATATTTGAAAAAATAGTGACAGAAAATTATCCTAACTTGGTGAAGGAAGAAGGCATTCAAGTTCAAGAAGCACAGAAAGCCCCAAATAAGAACCCAAACAAGCCCATACCAAGACACATAGTAATTAAAATGCTAAAAATTAAGGACAAAGACAGAATCCTAAAAGCAACAAGAGATAAGCAACAGGTTACCTACAAAGGAAACCCTATAAAGCTCTCAGCTGACATCTCAACAGAAAGACTACAGGCCAGATGAGAGTGGCATGTTGTGATCAAGGTCATGAAAAACAAAGATCTGAATCCAAGACTACTCTACCCAGCAAGGCTATCATTCAAAATAGAAGGTCAAATAAATGGCTTTCCAGACAAAAAATGGCTAAGGAAATATTAACACCAAACCAGCATTGCAAGATATGCTAAAAGGACTGCTGTAATTAGTAGAAAAAAACAAGAAGAAAAATAGAACCCAATAAACAAAAATAGCAGTAAATAAGTACATATCAATTATAACCTTAAATGTGAATGGTATGAATAATCCCATAAAAAAACACAGAGTAGCTAACTGGATAAGAAAGCATGACTCACATATATGTTGTTTACAAGAAACCCACCTCACAAAAAAAGACTCATATAGGTTGAAAGTGAAGGGATGGAAAAAAATCTTTCAAACAAAGAAAAGCAAAAAAAAAAAAAAAACCTGGGGTAGCAATACTCATATCTGATAAAGAAAATTTCAAAATGAAGGCCGTCACTAGAGACAAAGAAGGTCACTACATAATATTGAAAGGATCTATCCCACAGGAAGATATAACCTTGGTAAACATATAGGCACCCAATATAGGAGCACCAACATATACTAAAAATCTTTTGTAGGACTTCAAAGGAGAAATAAACAGCAATACAATCATAGCAGGGGACTTCAACACCCTGTTGACATCACTGGATAGATCTTCTAGAAAAAAAAAAATTAACAAGAAAACACAGACACTAAATGAAGCCCTAGATGAAATGGATATCTTCAGAAAACTATACTCCAAAAACTATACTCCAAAACAGCAGAATCCATATTCTTCTCAAGTGCACATGGGACATTCTCAAAAATAGACCATATGTTAGGGCACAAACTAAGTCTCTACAAGTTCAAGAAGATTGAAATCATATCAAGCATCTTCTCAGATCACAATGGCATGCAACCAGAAATCAATTGCAACAAGAACATGCAAAGACATTTGAAAATAAGAAGGCTAAATAGCATGTTATTAAACAAAGAATGGGTTATCATGGAGATCAAGTAAGAAATTAAAATCTTCCCGGAAACCAATGAAAATGAACACAAACAACACAAAATCTATGGGATGCAGCGAAAGCAGTTCTGAGAGGGAAGTTCATAGCACTACAGGCCTACCTCAAGAAACAAAAAACACTTCTAGTACACTATCTAACCTCACAACTTAAAGTACTGGAAAGCAAACAAAAAGAAAACCCCAAAGCAAGTAGAAGGAAGGGAATAGTAAAGATCAGAGCAGAAATAAATGACATAGAGACCAAAAAAACAATTCAAAGGATCAATGAAACAAAGAACTGTTTCTTTGAAATGATAAACAAGATGGATGGACCCTTAGCTAGACTCACCAAGAAACAAAGAGAGAGAACCCAAATACACAAAATCAGAAATGAAAGAGGAGAAATAATAACTGACACCACAGAAATACAAAGGATTGTGAACACATATTATGAACAATTATATGGCAACAAATTCGACAATCTAAACGAAATAGACAAATTTCTAGAAATACATAGTCTCCCAAAACTGAACAAGGAAGAGATAGAAAACTTGAACCGACCAATAACAATAAAAGAAATTGAAGATGTAATCAGGACTCTGGCAGCAAACAAAAGCCCAAGCCCTGATGGCTTCACGGGGGAGTTTTGCCGAACATTCAAAAAAGAACTAACACCCATTCTCCTCAAACTATTTCAAAAAATTCAAGAAGAAGGAAGACTTCCAAATTCGTTTTATGAGGTCAGCATAATTCTAATTCCAAAACCAGAAAGAGACATTACAAAAAAAGAAAACTACAGGCCAATATCCCTGATGAACATAGATGCCAAAATCCTGGACAAAATACTAGCAAATTGAATCCAGCAACACATCAAAGAAATTATTTACCATGACAAAATGAGATTCATCCCAGTGAATGCAAGGCTGGTACAATATTTGCAAATCAATAAATGTAATACACCACATAAACAAAGTGAAGAATAAAAACCACAGGATCATATCAATATACGCTGAAACAGTATTCAACAACATCCAGCACCCATTTCTGATAAAAAAAAGCTCAACAATCTGGGAATAGAGGGATCATATCGCGACATAATAAAGGCCATATAAGAAAGACCTACAGCCAACATCATACTCAATTAGCAAAAACTAAAAGCATTTCCCTTAAAAACAGGAACAAGACAAGAATGCCCACTTTTGCCACTCTTATTTAACATAATACTGGAAGTCTTAGCCACAGTAATCAGACAGGAAGAAAAAATACAAGGGATCCCAATTGGAAAGGAGGAAGTGAAACTGTCATTATTTGCAGATGACATAATACTATACGTAGAAAACTCCAAAGACTCCATCAAAAATGTATTAGACTTAATAAATGAATTTGGCAAAGTAGTAGGATACAAAATTAACATCAAAAAATTGACGGCATCTTTATACACCAATGATGAACTCACAGAAGAAGAAACTAAAAGGCAATCCCATTTGCCATTGCAGGAAAAAAAAAAAATTAAGATACCTATGGATAAACTTAACCAAAGAAATAGCCCTGGCTGGTTTGGCTTAGAGGTTAGAGCATCGGCCTGCGGTCCAGAGAGACCCGGGTTCAGCTCCGGTTAAGGACACGTACCTTGGTTGCAGTTTGTCCCCGGCCCTGGTTGGTTCTGCTGGTGGTGACCACTCAATGTGTCTCTTTCAGGTCGATGTTTCTCTCTCTCTCTCTCTGTTCCTCTCTCTCCCTCCCACACTACCTGAACAAAAAATGGAAAAATATCCTCGGGTGAGGATGATAAAAAAAAAAAAAAAAGAAAAGAAAAGAAAAAGAAAAAAGACCTCTTCGCAGAAAACTACAGGTCATTGAAAAAACAAATAGAGAAAGACATAAAAACATGGAAGGACATATCTTGTTCATGGATTGAAAGAATTAACGTCATTAAAATGTCCATATTACCCAAAGCAATCTATGGAGTCAATGCAATCTCCATCAAAATACCAAAGACATACTTCACAGACCTAGAACAACTACTTCAAAAGTTTATATGGAACCAAAAAAGACCTCGAATAGCCACAACAAAAAAGAAGAACAGAGTTGGAGGGATCACATTACCAGATTTTAGGTTATACTACAAAGCCACTGTAATCCAAACAGCCTGGTACCGGCACAGGCACAAGAATAGACAGATAGATCAATGGAACAGAATAGAGAACCCAGAAATGGACCCAAGGCAATATGTTCAATTAATATTTGACAAAGGTGACAAGAGCATACAGCAGAGTAAACACAGCGTCTTTAATAAATGGTGTTGGGCAGATACATAAAAAAAAATGAAACTAGACCATCAACTTACACCATACACAAAAATAAACTCGAAATGGATAAAAGCCTTAAATGTGACCCGTGAATCCATAAAAATTCTAGAAGAAAATGTAGGCAACAAAATTTCGGACATCATACGGAGCAGAATTTTCACTGATACATCACCTAAGGCAACAGAAACAAAGGAAAAAAATGAACACATGGGACTACATCAAACTAAAAAGCTTCTGCACAGCAAAAGAAACAATCATCAAAATGGAAAGGCAACCCACTGTATGGAAGAACATCATCACCAATGATATATCAGATAAGGGGTTAATTTCCAATATATATAGAGTGCTCATACAACTCAACAAAAGGAAGACAAAGAACCCAATTAAAAAATGGGCAGAGGAACTAAATAGACACCTCTCCAAACAGGACATACAAATGGCCAAGAGACATATGAAGAAATGCTCAACATCATTAATCATCAGAGAGATGCAAATTAAAACAACAATGAGGTATCACCTCACACCTTTCAGAATGGCCACCATCAACAAATCATCAAACAACAAGTGTTGGTGAGGTTGTGGAGAAATGGGGTCTCTAGTACACTGCTGGTGGGAATGCAGACTGGTGCAGCCACTATGGAAAACAATATGGTGTTACCCCCAAATACTGAAAATTGAATTGCCATTTGACCCCGTGATCCCACTTCTAGGAATATACCCTAAGAAGCCTGAAACACCAATCAGAATGAATACATGTACCCCCATGTTTGTAGCAGCACTATTTACAATAGCTAAGATCTGGAAACAGTCCAAATGTCTATCAGTAGGTTAATGGATAAAAAAAAAAAAAAAAAAAAAGCTGTGGTAAATGTACACAATGGAATACTATGCAGCTGTAAGAAAGAAATATCTCTTATTCTTTGAGATGACATAGAGGGGCCTGGAAAGTATTATCCTTAGTGAAACAAGCCAAACAGAAAGACAAGTATCATATGATCTCACTTATTTGTGGAATATAATGAACATAACAGTCTGAGGAATGGGGTAGTCCCAGAGATGTGGAAGTGGGGTATAGACTGAAAATCCCCAAAAGAGGGGGTGGTGGGGGAGAGATGAACCACAGAACTTATATGCATGTATGTGTGAACAATGGACATGGACAATAAGCTGGGGACAGGGCGGGGAGGGAAAGGGAGGGGGGAATAGGTGGGGAAAAACAAAAAAAAATCTGTAATAAAAGAAATAATTTAAATAAAAAAATTATAACTTTCAAAAAAATAAAAGAATAAATAAATAAAAACAGAAATAATAAAACAATAAAAATAAAGTGTTTTCCAGACAAGAAAAAGCTAATAGAGTTCATCACCTTCAAACCAATATTATGAAATATTGAAGGGGCTTCTTAAAGGAGAAGAACAAAAATATAAACAATAAAATGGCAATAAATAAATATTTATTAACAATTGAATCTACAAACAAAATGAGCAAGCAGAACAGAAACAGACTTAAAGATACAGAGAATTAGTTTTTTACTTGCTAGATGGGAGGAGCTGGGGGAATGGGTGAAAAATTTTAAGGAATTAAGAAATACAAATTTGTTGTTAAACTGATGGACCTCAAAGGGAAGCAGTGAGGGAGGGCAAGAAGTGATAAACCAAAGAATTTATATGCATATATGCATAACCACTGGACATAGACAATAGTGCTGTGAAGGCAGATTGGGGAGGAAATGGGGAGGAGGGGTCAAAGGGGGGGAAATGGTCAGATATCTGTAATACATTCAATAATAAAGATAAATTTTAAAAAAAGAACAAAAAAGAAAAATATAAGTGTAAAGGGAAACCCTGAAGATTTCTAAACAGAAAATTTCAGATTTGTGTTACAGGTAACTTCTTACTCCACAAAGATTAGAGGCCAACAGACTGAAGGCAGAAAGAATTTTGAGGAGACATTTGTAGTAATCCATCCAAAATATTATGGTCCTCTGAATACAGAGAGTGACTGGAAGTGGGGCTGGAGCTTTGTGAACAGATTTGAAAGATATTTAGGAGGTAAATTTAAGTGAGTTTTGATTATAGGACAGAGCAGGAAAAGAGAAAGAATAAAGGACCAGAGATTTTGTTTGGTCTTTTGTTAAGTAGAGAACTTGAGAAAAAAAGAGAGCTTGTACATGATTAGGGGCAGTGGTGGAGAATCAGTTTAGTCTTGGATGTGTTCCATTTAAGGTGACAGTAGAGCATGCAGTGGGGATAAATGGATGTTTCTGAAATTCAGCTCTGTCTACCCTATGAATTAGGGAAAGACAGGTATGCCTGCAAGCTTGCTGGATGGCCCCACAGAGACAGATGAGGCTTTCTGGAAAGTCAGTCTAAGGTATAGAGAGTTACACAACTTTGGATGGAAAACTGATCCAAAAAGGAGAGATAAACTTTGAACACTGCATGATTTATCCTCTGGTTCATCTCAGGAACCCACCCTGTGTGCTTGGGTGAAATGCCTTTAAAACACAGAATGGCCCAGCCAGTAGATCTCATGCACTAAGAAGTTGCTGGTTCAATTCCTGGTCAAGTCACAAGCCCAGGTTGTGGATCCAATGCCCAGTGGGGGAGGAGGGCATGCAGGAGAAGGCCAATTGATGTCCTTTTTCATCAATGTTTGTCTCTCTTTCTCTCTCCCTCTCTCCCCCCTCTCTCTCAAATCAATAAAGAAAAAATTAAAGAAAAAGCACACAAAATAAATAAAAACTAAATGTGCTTCCCCTCTGTGATTTTCGTGGACACTGATAGTAGTAGGCATTAGTAGCAAAAGGCACCAGAAGCATGAATGACATTTGTTGTGATGAATATATAAACCACAGTGTTGGTAGCTTTAAGATTCCCTGCATTAGAGAGCTGTGCCCCAGACCTTGACCTACCGGGAAAATTGGTGGGGTCTTTAATGGGCATTGGTGGATAGTGGTCATTTTGATTATTATCACTCAAAAGGACTTAGAAACACATCTCACTAGAGACAGTTTGTGCAAATACAAGAAGAAAGTAGCAAATAGTAAACTATTAGAGCACATATGATCCCCCACAACTATCAAGGCCCCATATAAAGCTTTGTGTAGGCCAGGTACAATTGAATGAACACCATGAAAAAGGTTCCTTGAGAAGCCCACCCCAGTGATACACTACATAGTTATAGAAACAACACATATCTAGACAAATATGTTATAACAGAAGTTTTCTGACACCAAAAAAAAGTCTTGTTAGAAAAATAAAATCTCTGGATTTCAGTAGCTGGTATCAGCCTATTTATCAGTTGAGCTAACAAACCTGCTGAGCCAACTCTTTTCTAGGCTATTAGAGTGGGAGAGAAAACGAGGCCCTAGAGCCATCAAGATTCTTCTCTCCTTAACAATATCTATGAAAAATACACTTGCCATTGAAAACCTTAACTTAAAGGGAAGAAAATAATTGGTGCTGCATGCAGGCTAGTCATAGGAGGGCAGGAACAATAACTTAGGGGAGGGCAGATTTCAAATTTTACCATTAAAGAAGAAATTAGATGCATTAATGCTTCAGAAACTCCTAGAACTATCTAGAAAGAAAATATAAGATAGTTTTTTGTTTTTTTTTAAGCATGTAGGAGAGGAGCCAGAGAAATGCCTTTTTGTGACTCAGAAATATGTAGCCTGAAGAAAATGTATTATCTGTAAACATAGATAGATTGTATACAAAGATACTTAATTAAGCCAAGAAAATAGATTACGGAGATTCCAAAATGGTGGTGCAGTGAATGGAAGCTACACAGATCACCTCATAGGACCAAACTGGAATTACAATGAAAATAAAGACAAATCATTAGGAAAAAGCAACAAAAAAGCAGCTTGCAAGGACCATATAGAACCAGGATGCTGAACTGATCCTGGTAAGATTGTGGAGGTATGAGAGGGGGGATGGGAGCCCATGGAGAACAGCAGTCTTAGCTGTGAGCAGCACACTCTTGAGGTTAAACTCCCAAGCCCACTCCACAGCACAGAGTGCTCAAATAGCCACAGCCACTCACCTTGGGCTCTGGCAGAAGGAGGGCAGACTGGACTGGAACTGTGTGGGGACACTCGGGATTTGGAGGGCACTCAGAGCTTTTGCTGAATTGAAGTCACGCAGGACTGTGAGCATCTTACTCCTTCCCAAGGGTCTGGGGAGGGTTGGTGGCCCCTCCCTTGGCAATTCAACCCCACCCAGTGAGCCATTGAAATGCAAATTGAGTCTCATTAACCACCAGTATCTGCCTCACCCTCAGGAAATCCCCTTACTCTGAAAACCTGAGGGAGTTTTTCATTCAACTGAGAACCCAAGGCTCTTCAATTAACTAATAGCTTCCAGGCAAAATGCTAGAGGATAAATGAACATTTTCTGGACTTGCAACTCTACCCAGAAAAGTAAGACTTGACAGTGGTGTTTTAGTGGGTCCTCCCACACTCATCCAAAACCAATAGAGGGAGCCACAAACAGCAGAACACCAACACCCACAGGAAAAATTTGTCAGGCTCCAAAACTCCCTAAGATAGCTAAAATGGTGAAACAAAGAAAAAATTTCCAAATGAAAGAACTGGAGACCTCTACCAAAGATGAGATAAATAAAATGCAACTAAGCAAGTTAACAAAGTTACAATTCAGAGTTATGATCTTGAGGAAGCTAAAGAGCATGAGTAAGGACATCAACACCATGACTAAAGACATAGAAACATTGAAAATCAACCAATTAGAAATTAAAAACCACCAAGAAGAAATGAAGAATGACATAGCAGAAATAAAGAACACACTGAAAGGAATAAGCAGCAGAGTAGAGGAAGCTGAGGACCAGATAAGTAAATTAAGAAGACAGGGTAGAAAAAAATCAACCAATCAGAAAACCAAAAGGAAAAAACAATTAAAAAACAGGAGGAAAGCTTATGAGAACTATGGGACAACTGGAAACGTAATAATATTTGCAGGATAGGAGTCCTCGAAGAAGAAGAAAATGAGCAAGGCTTAGAGAATGTATTTGAAGAAATAGTGACAGAAAACTTCCCTAATTTGGTAAAGGAAGAGGCATTCAAGTTCAAGAAGCACAGAGAACCCCAAGTAAGAAGAACCAAACAGGCCCACATCAAGACACATAGTAATTAAAATGCCCAAAATTAAAGACAAAGAGAGAATCCTATAAGCAGCAAAAGATAAGCAACAGGTTACCTACAAAGAAATCTCCATAAGGCTCTCAGCTGACTTCTCAACAGAAGCACTACAGGCCAGAAGGGAATGGCATGAAGCAATCAAGGTCATAAAAAAACAATGATATGAATCTAAGACTAGTCAACCCAGCAAGGCTATCATTCAAAATAGAAGGTCAAATAAAGAGCTTTCTAGACAAAAAATAAAAGGTAAAGGAATACATTAGAACCAAACCAGCACTGCAAGAAATGTTTAAAGGACTGCTGTAATAGGAAGAAAAATATAACCAAACTAAACAAAAATGGCAATAAATAAGTACATATCAATAATCACCTTAAATGGAAATGGATTGAATGCTTTGATTAAAAAAAAAAACAAAAACAGAATAGTTGATTAGGTAAGAAAGCATTACTCACATATATGTTGTTTACAAGAAACCACCTCACAACAAAAGACCCACATAGGTTAAAAATGAAGGGATAAAAAAAAAAAAATCTTCCAAGCAAAAGGAAAGGGAAAAAAAAAGCTGGGGTAGCAATACTCATATCTGATAAAGAAAATTTCAAAATGAAGGCCATCACTAGAGACAAAGAAGGCCACTACATAATATTGAAAGGATCTATCCAACAGAAAGATATGACCTTGGTAAACATATATGTATCCAATATAGGAGCACCAAATATATGAAAAATCTTTTGGAGGACTTCAAAGGAGAAATCAAAAGCAACACAATCATAGCAGGGGACTTCAACACACCACTGACATCACTGGATAGATCCTCTAGACATAAAATTGGCAAGGAAACTAAGACTCTAAATGAAGCACTAGACCAAATGGATTTAATGGATATCTTCAGAGAATTGAACCCCAAAAATACAGAATTCACAATCTTCTCAAGTGCACAAGGGACATTATCAAAGATAGACCACATGTTAGGACACAAACTAAGTCTCTTCAAGTTCAAGAAGATTGAAATCATATCAAGCATCTTCTCAGATCATAATGTCATGCAACCAGAAAACAATTGCAACAAGAACATGCAAAGACATTTCAACACGTGGAGGCTAAATAGCATGTTATTAAACAAAGAATGGGTTACCATGGAGATCAAGGAAGAAATTAAAAACTTCCTGGAAACCAATGAAAATGAACACACAACAACACAAAATCTATGGGATGCAGTGAAAGCAGTTCTGAGAGGGAAGTTCATAGAACTACAGGCCTACCTCAAGAAGCAAGAATAATTTCTGACAGACTATCTAGCCTCAAAACTTAAAGAACTAGAAAGCAAACAAAGAGAAAACCCAGAGCAAGTAGAAGGAAGGAAATAGTAAAGATCAGAGCAGAAATAAATGACATAGAGACCAAAAATCAATTCAAAGGATCAATGAAACAAAGAGCTGGTTTTTTGAAAAGATAAACAAGATTGATGGACGGTTAGCTACACTTTCCAAGAAACAAAGAAAGAGAATCCAAATACACAAAATCAGAAATGAAAGAGGAGAAGTAACAACCGACACCACAGAAATACAAAGGACCACTAACAAATACTATGAATAATTATATGACAACAAATTCGACAATCTAAGAAAAATGGTCAAATTTTGAGAAACAAATCGTCTTCCAAAACTGAACCAGAAAGAGATAGAAAACTTTCACAGACCAATAACAACTAAAGAAATTGAAGATATAATCAAGACTCTCCCAGTAAACAAAAACCCAGACCCGGATGGCTTCATGGGAGAGTTTTACCAAACATTCAAAAAAGAACTAATACTAATTCTCCTCAAACTATTTCAAAAAACTCAAGAAGGAAGACTTCCAAACTCGTTTGATGAGGCCAGCATAATTCTAATTCCATAACCAGAAAAAGACACTACAAAGAAAGAAAACTACAGGCCAATATCCCTGATGAACATAGATGCCAAAATCCTGAACAAAATACTAGCAAATTGAATCCAGCAATACATCAAAAAGAATTATTCACCATGACCAAGTGGGATTCATCCCAGTCATGCAAGGCTGGGACAATATTCACAAATCAATAAATGTGATACACCACATAAACATAATGAAGGATAAAAACCACATGATCGCCCTGACTGGTTTTGCTCAGTGGTTAGAGCATTGGCCTGCGGTCCAGAGAGACCCAGGTTCGGTTCCCGCTAAGGGCATGTACCTCGGTTGCAGTTTGTCCCCTGCCCTGGTTGGGTCGTGTAGGTGGCAACCACTGGATGTGTCCCTTTCACATCGATGTTTCTCTCTCTCTCTCCCCCTCCCAATCTGTCTGAACAAAAAATAGAAAAATATCCTCTGGTGAGAATTTAAAAACAAAAACACATGATCATATCAATAAATGCTGAAAAAGCATTCGACAAAATCCAACACCCATTTCTGATAAAAACGCTCCACAATGTGGGAATAGAGGGATCATATCTTGACATAAAGGCCAAACCTATAGCCAACATCATACTCAATGGGCAAAAACTAAAAGCGTTTCCCTTAAGAACAAGACAGAAATGCCAACTTTTGCCACTCTTATTTAACATAGTACTAAAAGTCTTGGCTACAGCAATCAGACAGAAAATAAAAATAAAAGAGATCCCAATTGGAAAGGAGGAAGTCAAACTGTCATTATAGGCAGATGACATGATACTATACATAGAAAACCCTAAAGACTCCATCAAAAAATCTACTAGATTTAATAAATCAATTTGGCAAAGTAGCAGGATACAAAATTAATGTCAAGAAATCAAATGTATTCTTATATATCAATGATCAAGTCACAGAAAGAGAAACGAAAAGAAAAATCCGATTTACCATCGCAGCAAAAATATTAAGATACTTAGGAATAAACTTAATCAAAGAAGTAAAGGACCTATTGGCAGAAAACTACAGAACATAAAAAAGAAAGAAAGAAAGAAAGAAAGAAAGAAAGAAAGAAAGAAAGAAAGAAAGAAAGAAAGAAAGAAAGAAAGAAAGAGAGAGAGAGAGAGAGAGAGAGAAAGAAGAAAGAAAGAAAGAAAGAAAGAAAGAAAGAAAGAAAGAAAGAAAGAAAGAAAGAAAGAAAGAAAGAGAAAAAAATATAAGATTGTGGAAGCACATACCTTGTTTGTGGACTGGAAGAATTAACATCATTAAAATGTCCATACAACCCAAAGCAATCTATTGATTCAATGCAATACTCATCAAGTACCAATGACATATTTCACCCAACTAGAACAAATACTTCAAAAGTTTATATGGAACCAAAAAAGACCTTGAATAGCCACAGAAATCTTGAAAAAGAAGGACAAAGTAGGTGCAGTCACAATACCGGATATCAGGTTATACTACAAAGCCACTGTAATCAAAACAGCCCAGTACTGACACAAGAACAGGCAGATAGACCAGTGGAACAAAACAGAGAACCCAGAAATGGACCCAAGACATTATGCTCAATTATGACAAAGGAGGCAAGAGCATACAATGGAGTAAAGAAAGCCTTTTTAATAAATGGTATTGGGAAAATTAGACAGCTACATGCAAAAAAAAAGGAACTAGACGATCAAATTATACCATACAAAAGAATAAGCTCAAAATAGATAAAAGACTTAAATGTGATTCGTGAATCCATAAAAATCCTAGAAGAAAATGTAGGCAACAAAATTTTAGACATGATACACAGCAGAATTTTCACTGATGCATCTACTCAGGCAACAGAAAAAAAGGAGAAAATGAACACATGGTACTACATCAAACTAAAAAGCTCTGTACAGTAAAAGAAACAACCATCAAAATGGAAAGGCAACCCACTGTATGGGAGAGCATAATTGCCAATCATATATCAGATAAGGGGTTAATTTTCAAAATATATAGAGTACTCATGCAACTCAACAAAAGGAAGACGAAGAACCCAATTAAAAAATGGGCAGAGGAGCTAAATAGACACCTCTCCAAACAGGACATACAAATGGCCAAGAGACATATGAAGAAATACTCAACATCACTAATCATCAGAGAGATGCAAATTAAAACAACAATGAGGTATCACCTCACACCTTTCAGAATGTCTACCATCAACAAATCATCAAACAACAAGTGTTGGCGAGGGTGTGGAGAAATGGGGACTCTAGTACACTGCTGGTGGGAATGCAGACTGGTGCAGCCATTATGGAAAACACTATGGTGTTACCTTAAAAAATTAAAAATTGAATTACCATTTCACCCAGTGGTCCCACTTTTAGGAATATACCCTAAGAAGCCTGAAACACCAATCAGAAAGAATATATGTATCCCCCTGTTCATAGTAGCACTATTTACTGTAGCTAAGATCTGGAAACAGCTCAAGGGTCCATGAGTGGATGAATTGGTAAAAAAAGCAGTGGTACATATACACAATGGAGTACTATGCAGCTGTAAGAAAGAAAGACCTCTTATCCTTTGAGACGACATGGAGGGTCCTGGAAAGTATTATCCTAAGCGAACCAAGCCAAGAAGAGAAAGACAAATATCACATGATCTCACTGATTTGTGAAATATAATAAACATAACAGTCTGATGAATAGGATAGTCCCAGAGACGTGGAAGTGGGGTACAGACTGACAACCCTCAGAAGAGGGGATTGTGGGGGGAGGGAAGAGATAAACCAGAGAACTTATATGCATGTATGCATAACCAATGGACATGAACAACAAAGCTGGAGATGTGGTGGGGGGGAAGGAGGGTGTCAATTGGGAAAAAAAGGAGAAACATCTGTAACAAAAATAAATTAATAAAAAAAATAAAAAGAAAATAGAGTACATACACACACACACATGAATGAATTTATCATCATGTAGTTCCATGTTAGGAAATTTAATCTAACACCATTTTGCTTAAAGTAGGTGCTATCTTGACCATCAAAATGGTCAGTATTTTAATTTCATTTTAAGAGAGAAATTTCAGATACCATGGAAACACAATTACTGACCTAGTTTTGTTTCTGCATTGAGCTGGAAGTGAGGAGTAAATGTGATAAACAAATCAGCAAGAGGAGAGAAGAGACTTACTCATTTCTGTTTTTTCCATTTCTGTGTCTGTTTTAGTCCTCCCCAAGCTCTCTATCAACATGTTCTCTACTTTCTTAAAGAGTTAAATTATCTCCAGGGATTAGCAACATTCATCCTTTTACTTATAATAAGTAGAAACAAGCCCACACTTCCTTTGTGTATGTGTGTGCATATGTGCACATATGTGTGTATTCTCAAATCCTAAATCTTTTACTAATACTTAACAGACACCATCCACTGGAACCTATACCTTTCTCCTATCTTCATTTTATTACTAAATCATGCATAGTCCTTATACAAGTTTGAGCAAGCAGAAGGTCTCACAGCTAGAAGATATTTCCCTGGCCTCATTGGCATTTACCAAATTCCCACCAAGGGAATGTGAGCAGCAGGAGTCTGTGCATTTCCATATTATTTCCTCAACTTCCTCTCTTTCCTTCTTTTCCTATTTACTGTATGTAGGGACAACTGAAATTGCCAACTTCTAAAGATGGAAGCCACATTTGGAGGAAGACAAAGATGAACATCACATCTGTCCCTGGGGGGCTTCATAGAGCAGAAATGTTAAAATTTTTAATAATCAAATGTCTGTTTTATTTAAGCTCCTTTATTTTTAGGTCTCTGTTATAGCAACTTAATTTGTACCCTATGTAAAAATGACAAACTATTGAGAATTGCCAACCTATTGCATAGCATTCTATTAGGAGAGGTACACAGTTCTGAAGTCTTTAGCATATATTTTTCCTCTAATTCAGCTTCTTCTACATCTCTTTATGTCCACTTTGCCATTCCAAATTTCAATCGCTTCTTGGATTGAATTGCATTCCTCTAGGGTATTTATTTTGTTAATACTTAAATCTGGCTGACATGTATTTTTAGTGCAGTAGGTGTAATATGCATTTCTGATTATTTTCTAGCACGATATTTTTCAAGCCACTTCACTTTTAGAAATGAGCCCTGAAGACACCAAATCTCACTCATTGCATTAAATCTATATGTTATACAGAATAGAATCATTACATTGAATCAAATTTCTGTCTTTCTAGCTGATATCCAGTGATTCCCATTATGAAAAGGCTGTGTTGACTATCATCAAAATAAATATTTCAGTACACATACTTCTAGTTATTCCTTAGTTTGGTAGAAATAAAACTAATTTAGTTTTTGCAATAAAACTAAGGCTCTAAGGAATGTTTATAACTTTTTCTGTGCAAAGGCATAATTAATTTGTGTGCTCTATTTTATCATATCTCTTTTTATTTTACTAAGGGCTTTTTCTCCCATAGCATATGGTTATAAAAGTATTCTATTTCCTGAAGCTTTAGAGAATATTTGCCATTATTATTAAATTTTGAAGATTATGGATCATGTTTTTTTTGCATTAGAAAAACCCATCAAGAAATTAGCTGTTGCCAAGCTGGTGTTCCTCGGTGGTTGAGCATAGACCCATTCACCAAGAGGTTGCTGGTTCAATTCCCAGTCAGGGCATTTACCCAGGTTGTGGGCCAAATTCCCAGTGAGGGGCATGCTGGAGGAATCCAATTGATGTTCTCTCTCATCTATGTTTTTATCTCTCTCTCCCTCTCTCTCTAAAAATCAATAAGAAAATAAATTTTTAAAAATAAATTAGCTGTTGCCCTGGCCAGTTTGGCTCAGTGGTTGGAGCGTCATCCTGCAGACCAGAGAGTCCCCGGGCTCAGTTCCGCTAAGGGCACATATCAAGAAAGAAAGAAAGAAAGAAATTAGCTTTTTATCTAGTAAAATTTAAGGACAAAATTTTCACTGCCTTAAAATTTCTTCTTTTTGTCATAGTGAGCCACACTCTCATTATTAATGTCCCACATTTTTGTTAGACTACTGCCTTCAGAAATCTCTCTTCAAAATGTGATCATGACATCTCTAACAGATAATATATAAAATGTTAGGAAAAGAACATGGTGGCAGGCAAGACCAGAGTGAGGTGAGTGTATGAGAGGGTGAGCGAGTGTGAGAGTGTGAATGGGAGTGAGTGTGGATGAACAACTGTGCAGCAGTGTGGCAACTTAGGGCAGACGGATCCGATGCTGTGAATAGGGGAGCAGCCAGCTACTGCTATGTGTTGCTTGGCAGAGTGCTTCTCCCCACTCAGGGCTGGAAGTTCCTGCCATTTTGGAAGATCTGCTGGATCTTCCTTGGGAGGAGGCAGTGGGAAGTAGCTATGGCCCAGCACCTTATAGACACAAGTGTGCCTTGCACCATCAGACCAGCAACCCCCACTGTGCCAACACTGGCCCATAACAATAGCCATGCCACTGAGGCACCTGTGCCTGGCACAAGCTATGGCTTGGGAGCAAGCTTCACCCTTGGCAGCAGCAGCAGTAGCAACTGGGAAGCCAAGCCCCAACCCCAGCAGCAGAAGTGGAGATTGGCAGCCCAGCCCCACCCCCCAGCAACAGCAGCTGGGGAGCCCAGCCCTGCCTTTAGCGGCAGCAGCAATTTGGAAGAGAGCCCTACCCCCAACAGCATCTTGGGACCTGAGTACCCCAGCAGCATCTACGATGAAACACAAACACAAGCTTCCAGCTGTCAATCATCCTGGACTTGCAACAAATGAGAGGTGCCAGCCCCAGTGGCCATGCATCAGCTCAAGGTCACTTACCCACATACCCTACAGTAGCCAAGAGTCACCTGCCACACCACTGAAGCCACAGCCAATGGCTGTCAGTACCCTCAGATGATTAGTCTGGATAGATCTGGCCCTAGAATGACTTGATGCCCCTGGACATATCAACCTGCCAGTGTAACCCAGTGTGCCCCAAACTACCAGACTATAAAAATGGTGAGACAAAGAAATAATGCCCAAATGAAAGGAAAGGAAAAATCACCAGAGAAGGAACTAAATGAAATGGAGGCAAGCAGTTTGTCAGATAAAGAATTCAAAGCAAAGTTAGTAAGGGTGCTCAAACAACTTAGTGAGCATTATAAGCAACTTAATGAGAACTATAAAGAATTCAGTGGGAGCTTGAAAAAAGAGAAGCCATTGATAATTATAAAGTGGAAATGAAGAATGACATAGCTGATATAAGGAACACCTTGGAAGGATTCAATAGTAGATTAGAAAAAGCTGAGGACCAAATCAGCAAGATAGAAGACAAGTTAGAAAAAACCACCTGATTAGATGAGCAAAAAAACTTAAAAAAGCATGAGGAGAATTTAAGCGAACTTTGGGACTATATAAAACAAAACAACATTCACATCATAGGGGTACCAAGTGAAGAGAAATTGGAGAAAGAAATAGAGAACCTGATGGAAGAAATAATGACAGAAAACTTTCTTAACCTGGTGAAGGAAAAAGTCACAAAAGATCAGGAAACAGAGAGTCACAATAAACGTGAACCCCAAAAGACCCATACTTAAATACATCATAACTAAAATAGCAAACCTTAAAGACAAAGAAAGAATCTTAAAGTTAGCAAGAGAGACAGAAAATGACCTACAAGTGAACTCCAATGAGACTGTCAGCTGATTTTTTAATAGAAACACTGCAGGTCAGAAGGGAATAGCATAAAGTATACAGAGTAATGAAAAGCGAGGGACTGAATCCAAGACTACTCTATCCAGCAAGGTTATTATTAAAACTTGAATGTGAAATAAAGAGCTTCACAGACAACAGAAGCTTAAAGGAATTTGCTACCACCAAACCAGCACTGCAAGCAATGCTAAAAGGATTGCTGTAAGAAGAAGAAATTGACAGAGGAACACAGGAATAAAGAATAAAACTGACAACAAAAACGTACCTATCAATAATAACCTTAAACATAAATGGCTTAAATGCTTCAATAAAAAGATATAGAGTCAGGAGGGAGGGCAAGAGGAGATAAACCAAAGAACTTCTGTGAATATATGCATAACCATGGACACTGATTATAGTGTGGGGAAGGGAGGAGGGGGGCAGAATTGAGGTAGAGGGTGTCAATGGGGAAAAAAAAGGGGGACATTTGTAATACATTCAACAACAAAGTTGAGTTAAATTAAAAAAAAAAAAAAGATATAGGGTGGCCCTGGCCAATTTGGCTCAGCAGTTAAAGCATTGGCCCCTGGACCAAAGAGTCAAAGGTTTGATTCAGTGAAGGGCAAGTTCATCAGTTGCAGTTCAATCCCCAGTGCGAGAGGCACACAATTGATCTCTCTCTCTCTTTCTCTCTCTCTCTCTGCCCCTGCTTTCCTCCCATTCTATTTGAAAAGCAAGGGAAAAGTACCCTCAGGTGAGGATTAAAAAAGATTAAAAAATATAGATATATACATACATATATATATATGGTGGCTAAATGGATAAGGAAATATGACCCATATATATCCTGTCTACAAGAGACCCGCCTCAAAAAAAAAAAAAAAAAAAAAGGCTTACAAAGGATGAAAGTAAATAGGGTAGCAATACTTATATCTGATAAAATAGAGTTCAGGCTGGTCTTACACCCACATGTGGCAGATAAAATCAGGAGGGCTACCTGGGCTGGGCAGGTTCTCCCTGAGGAACAAGGGGTCCTTGTCCCACACAAGGGATCCCAGCTTAGGATTCCAGTACCAGGAAGAGAAGTCTCCATAACATCCATCTGTAAAGACCAGCAGGAATTGAAGCTGAGGGAGGTTAAGCCTGCTGGAGTCCCGGGCAGCTCCCCTTAAAGGACCTGCCCATGAATTCACTCAGGCTTACTCTCTCTGACCTCTAGCATAAAGGGTAGGCAGTTTAAAAGGAACCCAAGACATACAGGGAAGAACTGAGTTATTTGGCATTGGGGCAAGGGTTGGAGAGGCAGCTTTCCCCCAGACAGATGTGCTGGCAGGGGCCTATGTTCCTTTGGTGAGCCCTTTCCTCGCAGGGCAGGCAGACAGAAACCTTTCTTGGACTCCAGCAACCTGGCTTACACTGTTTGCCTAACCCTGGTGATACCCTGATACCCTGCCCCACATAACTTTTGGACCCACCCAAGCTGTTTTCAGTGGCTTTACAATAGGATTGGCCTGTTTTGGATCCTTCTTTAGATTTTTCTAAATTCTCTCAAACAAACAGCATCTAGCCACAGTGAACTCCATACCTCTCAATAAGTGGTCCCAGGCCTGGCACTAGAAGCAGCCAGCCTTGGTTCACAACTTGGCTTTTCCTGGGCATCTCCAAGCCCAGCATAAGAAGCAACCATTGGCAAATCATGTTGTAGTTTATACTAGGTGGCCCCGGGGAGAACACAGGTAGTGGCTGACCATGCCCCAGAGCCAGCACACCCAGTGGACAGCTTCAGACCACATTGAAGCACCACCACTCAACCACCTCCACAAGTGACACACTCAAGGCGTGGACTCAATGGGTACCAGAGCCCTGCAGAAGTAACTCTTGCTCTGTGTGGTGGGCCCCTGCACAGATGATACTCCAGGGTAATCAGAGGTCAGTGGATAGTGGGCACAGCCAGTCCTTGCAGCTGATCAGCCTGAGTAAATCCCTCCCATTGATGTGCCAACAGCAATCAAGATTCAATGACAAAAAAAGGGTATAAAGTCCACCCTAGGGGTGCCCCTTGAGGACCCAGCAGGGTGACCAAGGAGGCTGTGCCACTGGATCCTATAGGACACCTACAACAATAGGCCACCCTATGAAGCCTAGGAGACATAGCAACATTACTTAATACATAGAAAGAAACACGGGGAAGCAGCCAAAATGAGGAGACAAAGAAACATATGCCAAATGAAAGAACAGAACAAAACTCCAGGAAATGATAAGCAACCTAACAGATGGAACCTTTCTTGGACTCCAGCAACCTGGCTTACACTGTTTGCCTGACCCTGGTGATACCCTGACGCCCTGAGTTCAAAACACTGGTTATAAGTACACTCAATGAACTTGATGAGAACCTCAAGAGCATAATAAAGGACCAGTCAGAAATGAAGGATGCACTAACTGAAATAAAGAGTAATTTACAGGGAAACAATAGTAGAATAGGTGAAGTCAAGAAGCAAACCATTGATTTGGAATATAAGGAATCAAAAAACACCAATAAAAACAGCAAAAAGGAAAAATAAGATAGTATAAGGAGCAACTTCAAGCATGCCAACTTGTGCATCATGGTAGTGCAAGAAGGAGAAGAAAGAGAGCAAGAAATTGAAAACCTAGTAAAAATAATGACAGAAAACTTTCCTAACTTGGTGAAGGAAACAGACATACAAGTCCAGGAAGCCCAGAGAGTCCCAAACAAGATGAACCCAAAGAGGACCACCCCGAGACACATCATCATCAAAATGCCAAAGATTATGGACAAAGATAATCTTAAAAACAGCAAGAGAAAAGCAGGTAGTTACCTACAACGGAGCTCCCATAAGACTTTCAGCTGATTTCTCAAAAGAAACTTTGCAGGCCAGAAAGGAATGGCAAGAAATATTTAAAGTGTTGAAAAGTAAGGACCTACAACCAAGATTACTCTATCCTATAAAGCTATTACTTAGAATTGAAGGCCATATAAAGAGTTTTCCACACAAGAAAAAGCTAAAGGAGTTTATCACCACCAAACCAGTATTATATGAAATGGTGAAAGGTCTTCTTGGAGAAAAGGAAGACAAAAAAATATGAATAATAAAATGGCAATAAATATATATTTATCAACAATTCTACAAACAAAATTAGCAAACAGAACAGAAAGACTCATAGATACAGTGAACATTTTATTGCTTGCCAGATGTGGGGGTTGAGAGGATGGGTAAAAAGTTTAAGGGATTAAGAAGTATAAATTGGTTGTTAGACTGAGGAACCTCAAAGGGAATGGGGGAGGTGGGGTGGGAAGAGAAAGACCAAGAATTTATATGAATATATGCATAACTAATAGAAACAGACAATAATGTGGGGAAGGCAGGAGGGAGGCAGGAATGGGCAGGAGGGGTTCAATGGCGGGGGGAAAGGAGAGACATCTGTAATACATTCAACAATAAAGATAAGTTTTTAAAAAGTGGAGAGACAAAAAAAGGGTGTTACATAATATTAAAGGAATCAATCCAAAAAGAGGATATAATCCTAGTAAATATGTATGCATATATAGGAGCACCAAAACATGTTTAAAAACTTCTGGAGGACTGTTGGGGAGAGAATGACAACAATACAATGATAGTAGGGAAATTTAACACCCCACTGAAGTCACTGGACAGATCTTCTAGATAAAGTATCCTTTATCTAGAAACAGAGACCCTAAATGACACACCAGATAAGAAGGATTTAATTGATATTTACAAAACTATTCACCCCAAAGCTGCACAATATACATTCTTCTCAAGTGCACATGGATCATTCTCAAAGATAGAAAACATGTTAGGACACAAACTAAGTCTCTACAAGTTCAAGAAGATTGAAATAACCCTGGCTGATTTGGCTCAGCAGTTAGAGCGTCAGGTTGTGGACCGGAGAGTCCCGGGTTTGGTTCCCACTAAGGGCATGTGCCTCAATTGCAGTTTGTCCCCACCCTGGTTAGGGTTATGTGGGTGGCAACTAGTCAATGTGTCTCCCTCATGTCAATGTTTTTCTCTCTCTCTCCCCCCTTTCTCCCTCCTGCTGTATCTGAAGATAAATGCAAAAATATCCTCAGGTAAGGATAAAATAAATAAATAAATGAAGAATTGAAATCATGTCAACCAACTTTTCAGATCACAATGGTATGAAACTAGAAAAAAATTGCAATAAAGACACTCAAAAGCATTCAAACACATGGAAGCTGAACAGCATATTATTAAACAATGAATAGGTTACCAATGAGATCAAGGTTGAAATAAAAACCTTCCTAGAGACAAATGAAAATGAACACACAACAACACAAAATTTATGGCACAAAGCAAAAGCAGTACTGAAAGGGAAGTTCATAGCATTATAGGCCTACTATACCTCAAGAAACAAGAAACATTTTTAATATACTATCTAATTATACAACATAAAGAAGTAGAAAGATAACAAAATGAAAAAAAAAACAGAATTAGTAGAAGAATGAAAATAATAAAGATCAGAGCAGAAATAAATAATATAGATACTAAAAATAATAATACAAAAGATCAACAAAACCAAGAGCTCGTTCTTTGAAAAGATAAACAAGATTAATCAACCTTTAGCCAGACTCACCGTGAAACAAAGAGAGAGGATCCAAATTAATGAAATCAGAAATGAAAGAGCTGAAGTAACAACTGAAACCTCAGAAATACAAAGGGTTGTAAGAAAACACTATAAACAATTATTTGCCAACAAATTGGACAACCTGGATAAATTGGACGTATTCCTAGAAGCATACATTCTCCCAAAATTCAACAGAGAAGAGTCAGAAAATCTGAACAGACCAATAACAACTAAGGAAATAGGAGCAGTAATCAATAAAATCCCAGCAAACAAAAGCTGTGGTCTGGACAACTTCACAGGGGAGTTTTATCAACTTTCAAAGAAGAAATAACACCTATTCTCCTCACACTATTCAAAAAAAAATTTAAGAAGAAGGAACACTTCTAAGCTCTTTCTTTGAGGCCAGCATAATCCTAACTCCCAAACCAGATAAGGACACTACAAAGAAATAAAAGTATAGGCCAATATTCTTGATGAACATAGATGCCCAAATCCTCAAAAAAATATTAGCAAATTGAGTCCTTCAGTATATTTTTTAAAAGCATTCACCATGGCCAACTGGGATTTATTCCAGGGATACAAGGTTGATAAAATATATGCAAATAAATGTGGTATACCACATAAACAAAATGAAAGATAAAAACCATATGATCTTATTAATAGATGCTAAACAGGTATTTAACAAAATCTAGCATCATTTTTGATAAAAACTCTCAGCAGAGTGGGAATAACGAGATCATAACTCAGCATAGTAATGGCCATATATGACAAACCTACATTCAACATTATACTCAATGGGCAAAATCTCAATGCATTTCCTTTAAGAACAGGAACAAGACGGGGATGCCCATTTTTGCCACTCTTATTTAACATAGTACTGGAAGTCATCCTCAGAAATCAGACAAGAAGAACAATAAATAAAAGGCATCCAAATTGAAAGGAGAGACCGAAACTGTCATTATTCACAAATGACATAATATTGTATATAGACCATAAAGACTCCACTCAAAATCTGCTAGATTTAATAAATAAATTTGGCAAAATAGCAAGATATAATATTAACATCCAGAAATTGATGGCGTTTTTATATACCAACAATGATCATTCAGAAAGGGAAACTAAAATAAAATAAAATCCCATTTACCATTACAACAAAAAAATGAAGATACCTGGGTATAAACAACCAAGAAGGGAAAAGACCTGTTCTTGGAAAACTACAAGACATTGAAAAAGTATATAGAGAAAGATTTATTTAAAAAATAGAATCATGTACCATGTTCATGAATTGAAATAATCAACATCATTAAAATGTCCATACTACCAAAAGGAAGATATAGATTCAATGCAATCTCTATTAAAATACCAATGGTTTACTTCACAGACCTAAAACAAAAACTCAAAAAGTTTGTGTAGTACCAAAGAGACCCCAAATAGCCACAGAAATCTTGAAAATGAAAAACAATGTTGGAGGGAGCATAATATCAGATACCAGGTTATCCTACAAAGCCACTGTAATCAAAATAGCCTGGTACTGGCACAAGAACAAACATATTGACCAATAAACAAAACAGAAACTCCAGAAATTGACCCACATCAATATGGTCAATTAATATTTGACAAAGGAAGTAAGAGCATACAATGGAGTAAAGATAGTCTCTTCAATAAATGATGTTGAGAAAATTGGACAGGTACATGTAGAAAAATAAAATTAGACCATCAACTTACACCATACACTAGAATAAACTTAAAATGAATGAAAGACTTAAATAAGTTGTGAAACCTTAAAATTTCTGGAAGAAAATATAGGCTATATAATGTATTCTAAGAATGGCTTTGTAGTATTATTTGATATCAGTATTGTGATACCTCCAACTTTGTTCTTATTTTTCAAGATTGCTGTGACTATTTGAGGTCTTTTTTGTTTCATATAAATTTTTAGAATATTTGTTCTAAATTTGTAAAATATGCAGCTGGTATTTTAATAGAGATTGCATTGAATATTTAGATTGCTTTGGGTACTATAAACATTTTATTGATGTTAATTCTTCCAATTCGTGAATATGGGATATGCTTCCATTTGTTTATATATTCCTCAGTTTTCATTTTCAATGTCCTATAGTTCTCCATGTATAGATATTTTACCTCCTTGATTGCCCGGCAGGTGTGGCTCAGTGGTTGAACGTTAACCCATGCACCAAGAGGTCACTGGTTCAATTCCCGGTTGTGTGCCAGATCTCATTCATGTTTCTATCCTCTATCTCTCTTCCTTCCTCTCTCTCTAAAAATCAATAAAAAATAAATAAACAAACAAATAAATAAATAAATAAAGTTTATTACCAAGTATCTTATTTCTTTTTTTGTTGTTGTTACAAATGTAAATATAATTTATTTTTCAGTTTCTCTTTCTGAGACTTCATTATTGGTGTATAAAAATGCCATCAATTTCCAGGTGTTCATTGTGTATCCTGCTACTTTGCTGAATTTATTTACTATATCTAGCATATTTTGAGTGGAGTCTTTATGGTTTTCTATGTACAGTAACATAACATTAGCAAAGAATGGGCTTTACTTTCTCCTTTTCATTTTGGGTACCTTTTATTTCTTTTGTCTGATCACTGTGGTTAGGTCTTCCAGTACTATGTTGAATAAGAATGGTGAATGTGTTCATCTCTATCTTCTTTCTGATCTTAAGTGGAATGCTTTGAGTTTCTATTTATTCAGTTTAACATTGGATATAGGTTTGTCATATATGGCCTTTATTATGTTGACGTATAACCCCTCCATTCCCACCTTTTTCAAGGTTTTTAACATAAATGGATGCTGGATTTTGTCAATTTTTTTTCTGCATCTTTTGATATGATCATATAATTTTTATCCTTTGCTTTGTTTTTGTGGTGTATCATGCTTATTGATTTGTCAATATCAAACCATCCTTACATCCCCAGAATAAATCTCACTTGATCATGGTGTATGATGTTTTTTATTAATTGCTGGATGCAATTTGCTAATATTTTGTTGAGGATTTTAGCATCTCTATTCATCAAGGTCAGTGGCCTATAATTTCTTTCTTTGTAGTGATTTATCCGAGTTTTGAATAAGGATAATGCTGCCTTTTTTAAAAAAGCTTGAAAATCTCCCCTTCTCTTGAATATTTTGGGTTAGTTTGAGGAGAATAGGTGTTAATTTTTCTTTCAATATTTGGTAAAACTCAACTGTGAAGCCCTCTAGTCCCGGGCTTTGGTTTTTTGGGGGGAGATTTTTTTACTACTACTTCAATTTTATTAGTGGTTATCAGCCTATTCAGGTTTTTTAATTCTTACTGGATGAGTTTAGCAGAAGGTATGTTTGTATAAATGTGTCCATTTTGCCCAGGTTATCCAGTTATTTGGCATATAGGTGTTCAATGTATTTTCTTACAATCTTTGTATTCTCTGATGTCAGTTGTTACTTTGCCTCTTTCATTTGTGATTTTATTTATTTGAGTCCTCTCTCTTTGCTTTTTGATAAATCTAGCTAAATGTTCATCAATCTTGTTTATCTCTACAAAGAACCAGCTTTTGGGTTTATTCTTTCGTGTGTTTTTTTAAGGTTTTATGTCATTTATTTCTGCTCTGATCTTTACTATTTCCTTACTTCTACTCTCTCTGAGCTTTTCTTGTCCTCTTTCTAATTCTTTCAGTTATAGGGTTAGATTATTTATTTGAGTTTCTTCTTGTTTATTGAGGTAGGCCTGTAATGCTACAAGCTTTCCTCTCAGGACTGCTCTCACTGTGTCTCATAAATTTTGGATTGTTGTATGTTCATTTTAGTTTGTTTATAGAATTTTTTTATTTCTGCCTTGATTTCATTGGTAATCCATTTATTGTTTAATAACAAGCTATTTAGTCTCCATGTGCTTGAATGTCTTTGAGGTTTTTTTTTTATTGTAGCAGATTTCTAGTTTCATGTCACTGTGATCCAAGAAATTTTTATATGATTTCAATCTTTTTGAATTTGTTAAGTTTTAATTTGTGTCATAACATGTGGAATGCCTTTGAGAATAATCCATGTGCTCTTAAGAAGAATGTGTATTCTGCCACTTTGGGATAAACTGTTCTGTAAATATCAATTAAATCCATCTGATCCAGTGTGTCTTTTATGGCCACTGTTTCTCGTTGATTTGTGGTCTGGAAGATCTATTCAGTAATGGCATGGGGTATTAAATTCCCCTACTGTGACTATATTGCTATCAATATCTCCCTTAAAGTCTTTAAATTTTGTTTTTTATATATACTTAGGTGCCCTTATGTTGAATGCATATGTGTTTGCAAGGGTTATATTTTCTTGTTGGATCAATCTTTTTAGTATTATGTAGTGTCCTCTCTCTCTTGTTATGGTCTTTGTTTTGAAGTCTATTTTGTTAGATGTGAGTATTGCTACCACAACTGTTTTTTTTTTTGTTTGTTTTTTTTTAACATTTGCATGGAATATTTTTTCTGTCTCTTCACTTTCTGTCTCTGTGAATCTTTTGTTCTGAACTGGGTTTTTTGCAGCCAGTATATGTATGGGTCATGTTTTCTTATACATCCAGCTACCCTATGTCTTTTGATTGAAGCATTTAATTCATTTACATTTAAGGTTATTATTGAAGTGTACTTATTTATTGTCATTTTCTTTCTTTATACCTATTTTCTTCTCTCTCTCTATTTCTTCTTCTTAATGCACTCCCTTTAAATTTTTTTTTTGCAATGCTGGTAATGTACTCCTTTAGTCTCTTTTTTTGTCTGTGGAGCTCTTTATTTCACCTTAAATTTATTTATTTATTTGTTTGTTTATTTGTTTGTTTGTTTATTTATTTATTTATTTATTTATTTATTTTTTATCCTCACCCGAGAACATTTTTGCATTCATCTTCAGATAGAGCAGGAGGGAGAGAGAGAGAGAGAGAGAGAAACATTGATGTGAGAGAGAAACATCAAGTGGCTGCCTCCCACACAGCCCCAACCGGGGCCAGGGACAAACTGCAACCAAGGTACATGCCCCTAGCAGGAACTGAACCCGGGATTCTCTGGTCCACAGGCTGACGCTCCAACCACTGAACTAAATCAGCCAGGGCTCACCTTCAATTTTAAATGATAGCCTTGCTAGATAGAGTAGTATTGGTTTCAGAACCTTACTTTTTATTACTTTGAATACTTCATGGCACTCCCTTCTGACCTGAAGTGTTTCTTTTGAAACATTAGTTACACTTTTAGGTAACTTTCTATCCCTTTCTTGCTGCCTTCAATATTCTTTCTTTGTCTTTAATGTTTGTCATTTGAAATATAATGTGTCTTGGTGTGGGTCTTTTTGGGTTCATCTTGATCAGAACTCTCTGTGCTCCTTAAACTTGTGTTATTTTTCCTTCACCAGATTAGGAAAGTTTTCCGACATTATTTCTTTAAATAGGTTCTCTCTATTTCTTGCTCACCTTCTTCTCTTTCTTTTACCCCTGTGATGCAGATGTTCTTACATTTTATGCTGCTCCAAAGTTTCCTTAAACCATCATCCTGCTTTTTAAATTCTTAATTCTTATTGCTGCTCTAATTGGATGTTTTTTTCTACATTGTCTTTCAAATCACTGATTCTATATTCTGCCTCATTCAATCTCCTTTTGATTCCTTCCAGTGTATTCTTGATGTCAGCTATGTTATTTTTTGTTTCTCCATGGTTTTTGTTTATGGTTACTATTTCTTGTTTCATGCTGTTGTGGTTTTTACTAAGTTTCTTGTAATTCTCACTACCTTCCTTGTGAATCTTTATAACCATTACTTTGAATTCTATATCTGATCAATTGTTTGCCTCTATTTTATTTATCTCTCTTTCTAGAGATTTTTCCTTTTCTTTCATTTGGGGGTCATTTCTTTGTCTCCCCATTTTTGTTATCATTTTGTATTTGTTTCTATGTATTAAATCAAATTGCTATGCCTCCCAGTCTTCCTGGGGTGGCCTTATATAGTAAATGTTTTTGTGGGACCCAGTGGTGCAGTCTCTTTGATTTCCTGTACTGGATGCTCTAGGAATTTTTCTTGAGTGGGTTATCTGGGCTCTACTATTGTAATTGAATATTGATTGCTATTGACATCTTGCTATGTGGGTGGGATCTCCTCTCAGGCTGTCTGACTGTGAGGCTCACCCCCAACTATGTCATGCAAGCTGTTGCGCAACTGCTAACAGAACCAAAGGGAACGCACACACAGACACAAAACAAAAACAAAAATGGTACATAACAAATACCCCTACAACAACAACAAAAGCAACCACAATAGAAAAGAATATTAGAAAAGAGAAAGAGAAAAAATAATAAAAGAAAAGAAAAAAATAAAAAAAGGAAGAAAAGGAGAAATGAAAGGGATGAAGGGAAAGAAAAAATAAGAATAAAGAAAGGGGGAAGAATAATGAGTACAAAAGAAAAGAGGAAGAAAAAACATATGAAAAGTGAAAAAAAGGAGAAAGAAAATTCAAACAATAAGAAAAGAAAAAATTAAAAATAGACGAAGAAAAGAAACAAGAATAATTAGATTCATAAAAGAAAAAAAGACAAAAATAATAGCAAAGCAATAAAAAAGAAAAATGGAGATAATGGCAAAAATTTGATTTATAAAAAAAAGAGATAAAAATATTAGCAAAGCATTAAAAAAATGAAGATAATGGCAAAAATAAAAACAAAAACAGGAAAGCAAAACAAAAAGTGAAGTAACAACATCTCAGCAGACTTTATTGCCTGCTGGGAGCTTCCTTTGGATCCTACTCCTCTCTTTTTTTTTTTTTTTTAATTAATTATTATTATTTTTTTTTGTTACAGATGTTTCTCCTTTTCCCCCCACTGATTCTCCACACCCCCTCCCTCCCCGCCCTGTCCCCAGCTTTGTTGTCCATGTCCATTCTCCATGCATACGTGCATATAAATTCTGTGGTTTATCTCTCCCCCACCACCCCCTCTTCTGGGGATTGTCAGTCTGTACCCCACTTCCACGTCTCTGTTACTACCCCGTTCCTCAAACTGTTATGTTCATTATATTCCACAAATAACTGGGATTATATGATACTTGGCTTTCTCTGTTTGGCTTGTTTTACTTAGGATAATACTTTCCAGGTCTCTCCATGTCATCTCAAAGGATAAGAGATCTTTCTTTCTTACAGCTGCATAGTACTCCATTGTGTATGTGTACCACAGCTTTTTTAATCCATTCATCTACTGATGGACATTTGGACTGTTTCCAGATCTTAGCTATTGTAAATAGTGCTGCTACAAACATGGGGGTACATATATTCTTTCTGATTGGTGTTTCAGGCTTCTTAGGGTATATTCCTAGAAGTGGGATAACTGGATCAAATGACAATTCAATTTTTAATTTTTTGAGGTAACACCATATTGCTTTCCATAGAGGCTGCACCAGTCTGCATTCCCACCAGCAGTGTACTAGAGTGCCCTTTTCTCCACACCCTCACCAACACTTGTTTGATGATTTGTTGATGGCTGCCTTTCTGACAGGTATGAGGTGATACTTCATTGTTGTTTTAATTTGCATCTCTCTGATGAGTAGTGATGTTAAACATTTCTTTATATGTCTCTTGGCCATTTTTATGTTTGGAGAGGTGTCTATTTAGTTCATCTGCCCATTTTTAAATTATTTCTTTGTCTTCGTTTTGTTGAGTTGTATGAGCACTCTCTATATATTGAAAATTAACCACTTATCTAATATATCATTGGCAATTATACTCTCCAGTACAGTGGGTTGCCTTTCCATTTTGATGATTACATCTTTTGCTGTGCAGAAGCTTTTGAGTTTGATGTAGTCCCATGTGTTCATTTCTTCTTTTGTTTCTGTTCTTTAGGTGATATATCAGTGAAAATTCTGCTGTGTATGATATCTGTAATTTTTCTAGGATTTTTATGAATTCATGGGTCACATTTAAGTGTTTTATCTATTTTCAGTTTATTCCTGTGTATGGTGTAAGTTGATTATCTAGTTTCTTTTTTTTTTTTTGCATGTAGCTGTCCAATTTTCCCAACACCATTTATTAAAGAGGCTGTCTTTACTCCACTGTATGCTCTTGCCACCTTTGTCAAATATTAATTGAGCATATTCTCTTGGGTCTATTTCTGGGTTCTCTGTTTTGTTCCATTGGTCTATATGCCTGTTCTTATGCCAGTACCAAGCTCTTTTGATTACAGTGGCTTTGTAGTATCACCTGAAATCTGGTAATGGGAAACCTCCAACTTTGTTTTTTTTTTTCAAGATTGCTGTGGCTATTCAAGGTCTTTTTTGGTTCCGTATGAACCTTTAAAGTACTTGTTCTAGTTCTGTGAAGTATGTCGCTGGTATTTTGATGGGGATTGCATTGAATCTATATATTGCTTTGGGTAGTATAGACATCTTAATGATGTTAATTCTTCAAATCCATGAACAAGGTATGTGCTTCCACTATTTAATATCTTCTTCTATTTGTTTTTTTCAATGACCTATGATTTTCTGTGCATACGTACTTTATTTCTTTGGTTAAGTTTATTCCTAGGTATCTTAATCTTTTTGCTGCGATGGTAAATGGGTTTTTTTTTTTAAGTTTCTCTTTCTGTGAGTTCATCATTGGTATATAAGGATGCCATCAATGTCTTGATGTTAATTTTGTATCCTGCTACTTTGCCAAATTTATTTATTAAGTCTAGTAAATTTTTGATGGAATCTTTGAAGTATTCTACATATAGTATTATGTCATCTGCGAATAATGACAGTTTCACATCCTCCTTTCCAATTCGGATCCCTTTTATTATTTCTTCCTGCCTGATTGCTGTAGCTAAGATTTCCAGTACTATGTTAAATAAGAGTGGTGAAAGTGGGCATCCTTGTCTTGTTCCAGTTCTTAAGGGAAATGCTTTTAGTTTTTGCCCATTGAGTATGATGTTGGCTGTAGGTCTTTCATATATGGCCTTTATTATGTTGAGATATGATCCCTCTATTCCCATAGTGTTGAGCGTTTTTATCAGAAATGGGTGCTGGATTTTGTCAAATGCTGTTTCAGCATCCATTGTTATGATCATATGATATTTATCTTTCATTTTGTTTACGTGGTGTATTACAAATATTAATTTGCAAATATTGTACCAGCCTTGCATCCCTGTGATCAATACCACTTGGTCATGGTGAATAATTATTTTGATATTTAATAATGAATTGCTGGATCTGATTTGCTTGTATTTTGTTCAGGATTTTGGCATCTATGTTCATCAGGGATATTGGCCTGTAGTTTTCTTTCTTTGTAGTGTCTTTTTCTGGTTTTGGAATTAGAATTATGCTGGCCTCATAAAACAAGTTTGGAAGTCTTCCTTCTTAAATTTTTTGAAATAGTTTGAGGAGAATGGGTATTAGTTCTTTTAATGTTTGGTAAAACTCCCCAATGAAACTCTTTGGGCCTTGTTTTTTTTTTTTTTTTTTTTTTTTTTTTTTCTGGAAGAGTCTCGATTACATCTTCAATTTCTTCTGTTAGTTGTGAGGTTAGACGGTCTATTAGAAATTTTTCTTGCTTCTTGAGGTAGGCCTATAGTGCTATAAACTTCCCTCTCAGAACTGCTTTCACTGCAACCCATAGATTTTGTGTTGTTGTGTGTTCATTTTCATTGGTTTCCAGGAAGTTTTTAACTTCTTCTTTGATCTCCATGGTAACCCACTCATTGTTCAATAATATGCTATTTATCCTCCATGTTTCAAATGTCTTTGCATGTTCTTGCTGCAATTGATTTCTAGTTGCATGCCATTGTGATCTGAGAAGATGCTTGATATGATTTTAGTCTTCTTGAACTTGTAGAGACTTAGTTTGCATCCTAACATGTGGTCTATCTATAAGCATGTCCTACGTGCACTTGAGAAGAATGTGAATTCTGCTGTTTTCGAGTGTAATTCTCTGTACATATCTATGAAATCCATTTGATGTAGCGCTTCATTTAGAGTCTGTGTTTCCTTGTTAATTTTTTGTCTAGAAGATCTATACAGTGTTGGTGGGCTCAGGTTGTTGGGGCCTAGCCACCCCCACTGCCTTCTCCCAGGGAAGACTTGGGATCTTCCAAAATGGTGAGAACTCCCTGTGATGCAGGGAGAAGCACCCTGAAGAGCTGCTTACTGAGGTAGCTGGCTGCTCCCATCCACAGCACATAAACCTTCTGCTCCATGTCTCTGCACTGCTGGGGTTTTGTCGTCCACCTTTACGTCCAATCACACTCTCTCACACACTCATTCTCCCTCAGGTCCTACTCGCTGCCATCTTACAGAATCGGAATCCTGCTCCTCTTTTGACTGAGGCTGTTTTGTTTGCCATTTCTGGGCCTTCAGAAAGGTAGTTCGGTGCTAGCTACTGTCAGAAACTCTGTTTGGCTCTCAGCAAGCTATTCTTAGCTTCAAGTGATCCACTGTTTGTGTCTGTCTCCACAGGCCTTACCTGTGCAAGGGAGCAAGCTGCACTCTAAGGCCAGTTTATTAGCAGCATAGGCCTCAGTGATGGGTCAGAAAACTTTCCCAGGTTCCCCTGGCTTCACCTCCACCCACCTTCACTTGCCTGCCAGCTTTCAGTCTTAATCCTTGAAAAGTCTGTTTCTGAATGGGTTTTAGGCATAATCCATAGTATAAGACCTCTGGGTGTCTGATGAGGGGGAGGTGCCGCTCAGATTTTAGGGAAAGTGGTCGGTGTGTTTTACATCCCTGAGCTATTTCTTTGAGAGTGTCCCAGAATATTTCCCTGTCCTTGGCTGGGCGGAGATTCTTCTATGCAATCTAGTGGGATCTTCTGGAAACTGAGAATTTCTATCAGCTGTCCTGTGAGGGAAAAGCACCAGTCAGGTTCCTAGGACAACAGGGCAGATGGCCCCACCCCCAAGCCAGTCACTGGTGCTCCCTGAGACTGTTCAAACTCATAGGATTGGCCTCTGCTGCTGTCTCATCTGCAGGGTTCAAAATGCAGGGTGTGGCAGGCAGGGTTCCTGAGAGTGGAATGAGCTGTATCTCCTAGGGTAGAGTATTTTTCTTTTCCAGAGCTGTGGCTTCTGAGAGGGGCTTGTGCCTTTCAGGAAAAATAGGTGCTTATGTTTTGGGGGGTGAGGCAAAATGCAGGTCTCCTGGCTTCTGCTTTTCTACATCTCCCCTCAATGCTTCCCACCCCAGCCTCTCTTCAGGCAATTAGTTTGCACCTCTCTCCCTCTACCGAAGCCTCAGGTGAGTAGCTATAAATGATAATCTTGTGTTCTGGGTTTAAAAAGAAAAAAAAACAAAACACAAAACTGTGACTTTATCTCCAACCAGCTTCAGTCCACCCAGTGGTGGCCAGAAATGCTGCTGCCTTTCACTGTTGAATGTTATGTGGGCTGCTATTCTCAGCTCTGGTGCTCTAGACTGGAGAGCCCAGCCGGGGTCCAGGCCTCCATCCTCTCAGGGAACAGCTGAGAGATCCCTCCTCAGCCTGCACCAGTGAAAGCTGAGCTAGCTCCTCTCATGACCTTGCCCTTCCTACTAGTCTCCAGGTGGTTTCTGCCCTTTGTTGTTATAAGTCTCCTCCTCGGCTGCACTTAGTTGGTAATTCCCAGTGATTATTCCCCATTTTAATTTTATTTCCAGTTTGGCCCTGGGGGGAGGTGCAAGAAAGGTCTGCCTACACCACTGCCATCTTCTGATACCCTGTAAATATATTAATAAATAAATATTTGCTATAGTTATAGAGTCAATCTTGTTCATAAAGTACTTTAGTGTTTCTAAATATATTCAGTGTGAATACTATTAAAAATACAATATTAATTGTAATAATACTAATGTATTCTAAATTCATCACTAATAATATAGTTTTCATAATAAGTCACAATTTTCATTTTACCTACATTAAATATTTGGCTATTTGTCATAGGATTGGTAACACTATTTTTTCTTTCATGACTTTAGAGATGCTATGCAAAGATATAGAAAAAGCAACATTTTTCTAAGGAAGAATATAAAAACTGCTTGGAACTACAAGTTCAGGCTGTGTCCTTTAGATAATAACACACTCATAGAGGTTATACGAGCAGCTTAGACTATGGAAACAAAACTAGTAATTGCCTGGCATAACAATATTTTCTGGGAAAGCTGTGTTAATGAAATGCAGTCTCAATTTATTGGGCTAGTAATTTTTGGTTCATTATCAAAGAAATATAGAAGGTTTCCTGCCCAGAACCCCTATGCTGAGACTTAGATGACCTCCACAAAAGCAGCTCAGCAAAGCCCCATGATGTCAGTCCATTCACTGGGCAGTTTTCTGGGGCAGCAGGTCATGGCTGCACCTTCTTAGCAACATTCACACGAAGTGGGGGGAAAGTAGGGGCATTGGGGAGCAACTTTTCTCCCTCCATTCACACACACACAAAAAAAGAATGAATCACACTGAGTCATCTAGCACTGCCATCGACATTTCTCTAATGAAAGAATCCCTGGATATATTTTTTTTTTTCAGTAGAAATAGATTTATCTGTTTTCTTTCTAGATGAAGTTTATTCTGACTTAGGCATTTAGAACCCAAAGCAGGAGTTTAATGAGTCAGATGAAGGGGTCCACAGCATCATTCCCTGTGAAGCTGTGCCTTCCTAGAATACAGGTTAAGCTCAAAGGAAGCAGTGGGTGAGAGGAAGAACACTAATGCTTCAATACTTCCTCCTCTACTGAGACTCTGCCTTATTATACGCACAGGCTGACCAGTAGCCACTAAGTGAGGTCTCTGAGACAGGTTGGTGCTCTTTCCCAGTTGAGCACATACTCCTCAACCCATATGATTTCCATACACTTGAAACATGTTGCAGTATTTCTGTACAATTTGTTAATGATGTTGCACTCTCTACCATTTGACTTCTTGGTTCCAGACACAGATTTCATTACTGGCTTGTAAAAGGTAATCTATCTGACACCCAGTGTCCATTACACTACAAATGAACATTTAAGTGGTCATTTCTGTAGTCACCATGCAAGACCTCTGTACAGATCATGCAGTCATTTCAGGTGTATTCATTATCTATACACAATGCTGTGTAATCACTCTGGGCTATAAGAAGGACCTTGAGAGATTATATGATTATGTATGGCTCTAACAGTGCTCTGGTCTGGCTGCCTTCAAGTGAAGAATGAGCAGAACACTGCATGCTGACTCTTCATTGTACTCACTTTAGCTATCAGTGAAGCAGACTGCTCAGGAGAAAAACACACGAACTTTTTCAGATGATCAAGAAGCCTTTATGGGAATATAACTGGTTAAATTCCTTGTTATATTCTGCTTTGTCTTAATCTTAGTTTCAAAAACAATCAAACTTACTCTTATTTATGCTTTAACAAATTTATGCATACTCATGCCAAGTAGGGAAAGCAAGTAAGGTAGATAATATTATTCTCATTTGACTGCTGAGGAAAGAAGTTTAGAAAGGTTAAATGATTAATCCAAGCTCAACACGATCAATAAATAATAGGGCTGGGATTTAAAACCTAATACAATCATATGCATAATATGATTCATCTATTAATTTAAACTTTACAATAGTGGTTATTGCACTTTATTGTACTTAAGAATCAGTGGAGACCCTGCCTAGATATTGACTAGTCCAAGCTTCTAGTTCTCTCCTCCCAAAACAGCTGTGGTGAAACAACAGACAGAAACAAAGCAGGAATAAAAGAGGAAACAAAGGTCTGAATATCCAGCCAAAATCTGTGAAAAATTTTAGGGAAACTAAGGTGCTATAGACATAACAATGATAAGGCTATTTGATATGAACTTTAAAATTACCCAAATTCAGAAAAAAAAATTTTTTTTTTAAACCTAGTAGATATAGACAATAGAAGAAGTACTGAAATTGGATAATAGGTATTACAGAAAAAAAGAAAAGAACGAAAGAAATGTTTGAAAAATAATGAAGGTAAATTTAGTGAATTAAAGAAAGATAGAAAACTTAAGATTGAAAGGCCTTAAAGAGAAACGGGACAAAAAAGGAAAATACCACACTCAGACATATTATTATGAAACTTCAAAACCTGAAAGAAAATCTAAAAGTTTCTGAGAGAAAGGACAAAAAACCTCTTAGAAAGGCATTCGCTGGGTTGAAAAATATATTATTAATTGATATTAGCATGTTACTCTTCATAAGAATTGCATCAATTTAAACTCCTACCAACAAATTCTGAGAGGTGTGTGTTTCCCAGCAGCCTGGCCAACACAGTGCCATCAGACTTGGATTTTTTGACATTTTGATAAATGGCATGTCAGTATATTTTTAATTTACAATTATCTTATTATGAGTAAAGTTTTACATATGTTCACATGTTTAAAAGCCACTTGTATACCATTTAATAAACTGTCTAGTTGTATCTTTTACTTACTTTGCTATTGGGGTTTTGTTTTTTACATTTTTTCTCGTTTTGTCATTTGTCTTTTCTGTTAGCTTATGGGCAGAAATGTCCGACCCTTTTATACATAAAAATGTAAATAAATATGTGGATTTTTATAATTTCTGAATTTTTGATATTGTAAGAAGGGTCTTACTACTCCAAGATTAGAATTTCTGGGGAGTTAAAACAAACAAACAAACAAAACACCCAAATTCCTAAGTACCTATCTTGGAATTTCTGGTTCTATAATTGTGACATAAGGCAAAAACTCTGCTTTAGAAACCTCTGCTCTAGCCTAACATCCTTATGTTAGATACTCTGCAAGAGATTAATGGTGACAGTAACCCAAATGTCACTAAATATTAAACCATCACTGCAGGTATAGATCTGATTCTCAAAACTATTAATACCCAAAAAGTAAAGTTGTGATCTCTTTGGGTACTTAAAATATTCACAAAAGCACAATGTCAAAAGTTAAGGGATCTAGCTATCTTTTGTGCTCAGCCCTGCTGCCCTCTTGGGATTCCTGTTGCAGGGGGAGTGTGTTCTCCTGCTTTTGCCCACATGGTTCACAGCCCTGTGAGTCCATACAATGGATTAATGGACTGAATCTACTGGATTCCTGATCAGACCCAGCTTCATCATGAAGAGAAGTTCTGGACACTGGTCCAGTTTCTAACCTTACTAAACCTACAGCTGCCCCTCTTCCAGACTGGACGGAAGGACATGGGACTTTACAGCCCCAGAAATGTAACTCCATATCAATTAAATTATTCATTCTCCCATGTGAGTCTTAGAAAATTCCTTTTCTAAAAATATCACAAGAGCCACCCCAATCCCACTAGTGTTGGGAAGATCTGACCCACTCATCCCTCCAGCAACAAATTGACGAGCCATTCAGGAAGAATGGAGAATTCAGGAAGAACCAGGAGAATGGACTTACGGACTACAGGGAAAACATTTCCTTGCAGCCTCTAAGTCCAGTGTCTGAGGGCAGAGTAAGGCTGCCTGCAGCTCTGGGCATCTGACCTGTACCAGAACAAAAACCTGGCCTGGATTCCAGTGAGATAAACCCTAAATAGGAGGCTTCACGTCTCTCTCTCTCTCTCTCCCATGCCAGGCCATTTCTTTGTCTAACTCCTGCATGGCCAATGCAAACATGCCCTCCTGGGCATACAGAATTGGATGGCATGGGTGGGGAGGGGAAGACTGCAAGGAATGTCTTCACAGCCTGCATAGGCCACTCAAGAGTGATGGCTCACTAGTGAGCCCAGGGCCTGGGAGAAAGAACAGCTGTTAGCTTCTTTAAGCTCTGGGAGGGATTATCAGCAACCTGAAGTAGCCACAAACTTTTCCACCTTAACACCTGAACTCTCTCTCCCTCTACATTCTGCCTGCATTGTGGTAATTTCTCTTCTCTCTGTTCCCACCCAACTCAGACTACAGCTTGGGGACACTCCAGGGCAGTTGGCAAATGGATGCTGCCTGTACTCTTTAGTACCTTGAGAAATGCCAAGCACCTCTAGCCTGGGACTTAAAGCAGCCACAGCCCACTCTGTGCACCAAACTCCATCCCCCATCCCCTGTGGTACACAGGATAAATTGGTCTTTTCTCATTCCTTGAAATGCTGTGCTTGGAGATGGCTGAGATTCCTCCAAAACGCTGCCTGGAAAATGTTCCCCTCTCCACCCACCCACAGTCCCATAGGCTTGGCATATGTGGTTCCAACCTTGTGACTGTGCTGAGAAGGAGTAGGAAGGGGGCGCTGAGTAGAAAATTCATTGTAACTAATTTCTTCCTGCAGGATGGGAAAAACTACTGCAGGGGCCGCTCCCTGGCAGGCTGATCCTGCTGGCTGCAAGGGCCCCACCTTCTCTCTGCTCTGCTGCCTGACCCAGGACATCACCCCTGGCAACTGCATTACTAGGGGGCAGAAACCGCAGCCTGGCTAGCCAGAGGGTATTGCTATGTTCCGCCATTTAAGGGCAGAAGGTTATAATCAGGCAATAGAATTAAACTGCTGCAAGTTCTTTAACATAATGCTTACTGGTAATGCTATTTATTCTGCAAAATACAAGTATGATGTTTTAAATTCATACAAATGTTGCTGCTTGTTAACTAATGCTGTGCTTTCATAGGTATGATTAATAGAAAGGCTCAAATATACAGATGCTCGGAGAAATAAAAGGTTATTTTTTCCTTGGTCTTGGAAATGGACTGAAAACCCAGGGCCTGGATTTTATTTAATTTTATTTAATTTTTATTATTTATTTATTATTTTGTTGTTGTTAATCCTCACCCAAGAATATTTTTTTTTCCCAAGAATATTTTTACATTGATTTTTAGATAGAGTGAAAGGGAGGTAGAAGGGAGGGAATGAATGACACATCAATTGGTTGCCTCCCGTAAGACGCTGACCAAGGCCAGGGATCAAATCTGAAGCCCAGGTACGTGCCCTCGACCAGAATTCAGAATTGAACCCATGACCACAGGACACAGGACAATGATCTAACCACTGGCCAACACCAGCCAGAGCAGGGCTAGGATTTTATTTTATTTTAATTTTTTTTTTTTAATCCTCACCCAAGGCCTTTATTTTTGCACTTATCTTCAGATAGAGCGGGAGGGAGAAAGGGAGGAAGAGAGAGAGAGAATTATCAACGTGAGAAAGACACATCGAGTGGTTGTCACCCACATGACCCCAACCAGGGCAGGGGACAAACTGCAACTGAGGTACGTGCCCTTAGCGGGATCCAAAGCCAGGACTCTCTGGTCCTTGGGCCAATGTTCCAACCACTGAGCCATACCGGCCAGGGCCAGAGCCCGGATTTTATATTATATAATCAAATCAACAAAAATGCTCATTTCTTTAATGGAAGATGTTTTATGCTACCAAGGTTGTTAGAAAAAAATATAAGACAGTAATAGATTACTGGCTCGGCTATTAAAAGCCAGTTAAGAGAGTCAGACTTTTTCTATGAAAACCTCCAGCAAAATTGGAGGCCAGCAGAATCGCCCAGGTGGAATTAAATGTGTCTTACACAAGTGGCCCTGATCAACACCGACATCAGTAACCTTCCACACCTGGGAAAAATAGTATTGTCATTTCTGGAAAATCTCTGCCCCAGTGTCAGGAAGAAGGGGCAAAGCATGAGTCTCTGGACACAAAGAGTGGCAGTGGTCGTCCTGTGTGGATCCGAGCCCTGGCACACGAATGGAAAGCAAGGAAACCTGAGGATGCTCAAACATTCCCTCAGCTTTCCAAACTTTCTCCCACCTGCTGGGAAAAGATTTTGTTCTCTCCCCCAAATGAACAACAATACAATTTTTATTCTATTCAGGAGTGCCCACTCTGGCATGGAATGTTATTCTGGGTTTTCAAAAGATACTGTCTGCCTTTTTTTTTTTTTTTTTATCTCATCTGAGCCTGAGCTAGTTAGGCCAATCAGTTTAACTGATTCACCTGTGGTTTGCTAAATCAGTGAATTTTATTGTACACCTGTCTCCATGGAGGCATGGCTCTTAAAGTATCAGTATGTTTTCCAATCTAGAGGATGCTAATTGCTCAATTTAGCTTTTTTCCTCCCTACTTGATCCCTCCAGAATTTGGTAGTTCTTAATAAGTGAGTCATGACAATGCATTCTTTGCATACATCCAATTAGACCAATTCCAAAGTCTATGGTCTTATTGACTAAGACTTTGACTGGAATGCCACATATAAGAGAGACATGCCTAGATTCTGGGTGACACCAAAAAAGCTTTAATTAATTGCGATTGACTCTCAAAGTTGATTGAAGTTGATCAGAAGCCACTTGCAAAAGAGGCCTAATACCTTGCTTGGTCACATGATTTATGGCAATCTTTCCAGGGAAGGAATGAAGGTTGCTTCCCTAAAAGATGGCAAGAAAAAACCACAAGACACTGTCCCCAGCTTTGTTGTTCATGTCCATTGTTCATGTATACATGCATATAAGTTCTCTGGTTTATCTCTCCCCCCAACCCCTTTACTAAAAATTGTCAGTCTGTTCCCAACTTCCAAGTCTCTGGGACTACCCCATTCCTCAGACTGTTATGTTCATTATATTCCACAAATAAGAGAGATTATATGATACTTGGCTTTCTCTGTTTGGCTTGTTTCGCTTAGGATAATACTTTCCAGGTCAATCCATGTTGTCTCAAAGGATAAGAGATCTTTCTTTCTTACAGCTTCATAGTACTCCATTGTGTATATGTACAAAAACTTTTTCATCAATTCGTCTACTGACGGATATTTGGGCTGTTTCCAGATCTTAGCTATTGTAAATAGTGCTGCCATGAATATGGGGATACAGGGTCCATGGGTGGTTCTGTGGTAGAATTCTCGCCTGCCACACGAATATGGAGATACATATATTCTTTCTGATTGGTGTTTCAGGCTTCTTAGTGTATATTCCTAGAAGTGGGATCACTGGGTCAAATGGAAATATAATTTTTAATTTTTCTAAGGTAATACCAAATTGTTTTGCATAGTGGCTGCACCAGTCTGCATTCCCACCAGCAGTGTACTAGAGTCCCCTTTACAACACAACCTCGCCAACACTTGTTGTTTGATAATTTGTTGATGGTGACCATTCTGACAGGTGTGAAGTGATACTTCATTGTTGTTTTAATTTGCATCTCTCTGATGATTAGTGATGTTGAGCATTTCTTCATATGTTTCTTGGCCATTTGTATGTCCTGTTTGGAGAGGTGTCTATTCAGCTCCTCTGCTCATTTTTAATTGGTTCTTTGTCTTCCTTTGTTGAGTTGTATGAGCACTCTATATTTTTTGGAAATTAACCCCTTATCTAATGTACTGTTGGTCATTAGGCTCTCCCATAGAGTTGGTTTCCTTTACATTTTGGTGCTTGTTTCTGTTGCTGTGCAGAAGGTTTAGAGTTTGATGTAGTCCCATGTGTTAATTTTTTCCTTTGTTTCTGTTGCCTTAGGTGATGTATCAGTGAAAATTCTGCAGCATATGATGTCTGAAATTGTGTTGCCCACAGTTTCTTCTAGGATTTTTATGGATTCATGAGTCACATTTAAGTCTTTGGTTCATTTTGAGTTTATTCTTGTGTATGGTTTAAGTTGATGGTCTAGTTCCATTTTTTTTTTTTTTTTTTTTTTTTTCATGTAGCTGTCCAATTTTCCCAACACCATTTATTAAAGAGACTGTCTTTACTCCACTGTATGCTCTTGCCACCTTTGTCAAATATTAATTGAGCATATTCTCTTTGGTCTATTTCTGGGTTCTCTGTTCTGTGCCACTGATCTATCTACCTGTTCTTGTGCCAGTACCAGGCTGTTTTGATTACAGTGGCTTTGTAGTATAACCTGAAATCTGGTAATGTGATCCCGCCAACTTTGTTCTTCTTTTTCAAGATTGCTGTGGCTATTTGGGGTCTTTGTGGTTCCATATAAACTTTTGAAGTATTTGTTCTAGTTCTGTGAAGTATGTCTTTGGTATTTTGATGGGGATTGCATTGAATCTATAGATTGCTTTGAATACTATGAAGATTTTAATGATGTTAATTCTTCCAATCCATGAACAAGGCATGTGCTTCCACTTTTTTATATCTTCCTTTATTTCATTTTTCAATGACCTGTAGTTTTCTGCAAATAGGTCCTTTATTTATCTGGTTAAGTTTATTCCTAGTTATCTTAATTTTTTTGCTGTGATGGTAAATAGGATTGTTTTTTAGTTTCTTTTTTTGTGAGTTCATCATTGGTGTATAAGAATGCCGTCAACTCCTTGACGTTAATTTTGTATCCGCTTACTTTGCCAAATTCATTTATTAAGTCTAGTAAATTTTTGATGGAGTCTTTGGGGTTTTCTACATATAGTATCATGTCATCTGCAAATAATGACAGTTTCACTTCCTCCTTTCCAATTTGGATTCCGTTTATTATTTCTTCCTGCCTGATTGCTGTAGATAAGACTTCCAGTACTATGTTAAATAAGAGTGGTGAAAGTGGGCATCCTTGTCTTGTTCCTGTTCTTAAGGGAAATGCTTTTAATTTTTTCCCATTGAGTATGATGGTGGCTGTAGGTCTTTTATACATGACCTTTAATATGTCAAGATATGACACCTCTATTCCCAGATTGTTGAGCATTTTTATCAGAAATGGGTGATAGATTTTGTAAAATGCTTTTTTAGAATCTATTAATATGATCATATGATTTTTATTTTTCATTTTGTTTATGTGGTGTATCACAAATATTGATTTGCGAATATTGTACCAGCCTTTCATCCCTGGGATGAATCCCACTTGGTCATGGTGGATAATTTTTTTGGTGTATTGCTGGATCTGATTTGCTAGTATTTTGTTCAGGATTTTGGCATCTATGTTCATCAGGGATATTGGCCTGTAGTTTTCTTTCTTTGTACTGTCTTTTTCTGGTTTTGTAATTAGAATTTTGCTGGCCTTATAAAACGAGTTTGGAAATCTTTCTTCTTGAATTTTTTGAAATAGTTTGAGAAGAATGGGTATTAGTTCTTCTTTGAATGTTCGGTAAAACACCCCTGTGAAGCCATCCAGGCCTGGGCTTTTGTTTGCTGGGAGAGTCTTGATTACATCTTCAATTCCTTTCGTTGTTATTGGTCTGTTCAAGTTTTCTATCTCTTCATGGTTCTGTTTTGGGAGACTATGTGTTTCTAAAAATTTTTTTTTTGCTTAGATTGTCCAATTTGTTACTGTATATTTGTTCATAATATTTGTTAACAATCCTTTGTATTTCTGTGTTGTCAGTTATTATTTGTCCTCTTTCATTTCTGATTTTGTGTATTTGAGTTCTCTCTCTTTGTTTTTTGGTGATTCTAGCTACGCGTCTATCAATCATGTTTATGTTTTCAGAGAACCAGCTCTTCATTTTATTGATCTTTTGAATTGTTTTTTTGGTCTTCATGTCATTTATTTCTTCCATGATATTTACCATTTCCTTCCTTCTACTTATTCTGGGGTCTTTCTTTGCTTTGTAGTTTTTTAAGTTGTGAGGTTAGATAGTGTGGTAGAAATTGTTCTTGCTTCTTGAGGTAGGCCCGTAGTGCTATGAACATCCCTCTCAGAACTGCTTTCACTGCATCCCATAGATTTTTTGTTGCTGTGTTTTCATTTTCTTTGGTATCCAGGAATTTTTTAATTTCTTCCTTGATCTTCATGGTAAATCGTTCATTGCTCCATAACATGCTATTTAGCCTCCATGTGTTCAAATGTCTTTGTATGTTCTTGTTGCAATTGATTTCTAGTTTCATGCCATGGTGATCTGAGACGATGCTTGATATGTTGTTGATCTTCTTGAACTTGTAGAGACTTAGTTTGTGCCCTTACATGTGGTCTATCTTTGAGAATGTCCCATGTGCACTTGAGAAGAATGTGAATTTTGCAATTTTGGGTTGTAATTCTCTGTAGATATCTATTAAATCCATTTGATCTAGAGCTTCATTTAGAGTCTTTGTGTTTCATTGTTAATTTTTTGTCTAGATGATCTATCCAGTGATATGAGTAGGGTGTTGAAGTCCCCTGCTATAACTATATTGCTTTTGAATTTTCCTTTGACGTCCTCCAGAACATTTTTAATGTATATTGGTGCTCCTATATTGGGAGCATACATGTTTACCAAGGTTATATCTTCCTGTTGGATTGATTCTTTCAATATTATATAGTGGCCTTCTTTGTCTCTAGTTATGGCCTTCATTTTGAAATCTATTTTATCAGATATGAGTATTGATACTCCAGCTTTTTTTTTTTTTTTTTTGCTTTTTGTTTGCTTGAAAGATTTTTTTCCATCCCTTCACTTTCAACCAATATGAGTCTTTTGTTGTGAGGTGGGTTTCTTGTAAACAACATATATGTGAGTCATGCATTTTTATCCAGTCAGCTACTCTGTGTCTTTTTATCGAAGCATTCAAACCATTCATATTTAAGGTGATAATTGATATGTACTAATTTATTGCCATTTTTGTTTAGTGTAGTTATAGTTTTTCTTCTAATTTCTTCTCCTAATTACAGCTGTTCTTTTAGGATATCATGCAGTGCTGGTTTGGTGTTAATATATTCCCTTTGGCTTTTTTTTTTTTTTGGTCTGGATAGCTCTTTATTTGACCTTCTATTTTGAATGATAGCCTTGCTAGACAGTGTAGTCTTGGATTGAGATCCTTGTTTTTCATGACCTTGATTACTTCATGCCACTCCTTATGGCCTGTAGTGTTTCTGTTGAGAAGTCAGCTAAGAGCCTTATCAGGTTTCCTTTGTAGATAACCTATTGCTTATCTCTTGCTGCCTTTCAGATTCTCTACTTGTCTTTAATTTTTGGCTTTTTAATTACTATGTGTCTTGGTGTGGGCCTGTTGGTTCTTTTTACTTGGGGCTCTCTGTGCTTTTTGAACTTGAATGCCTTCCTCCTTCACCAAGGTAGAAAAGTTTTCTGTCACTATTTCTTCAAATATTCTCTAACCCTTGCCCATTTTCTTCCTTTTCAGGGATTCTTATGATGCGAATATTATTATGTTTCCTTGTCCCTCAGTTCTCTCAAGCTATCTTCCTGGTTTTTAATTGTTTTTTCCTTTTGGTTTTCTGATTGGTTGATTTTTTCTACCCTGTCTTCTAATTCACTGATCCGGTCCTCAGCTTCCTCTACTCTGTTGGTTAGTCCTTCCAATGTGTTCTTAATTTCGGCTATGTCATTCTTCATTTCCACTTGTTTGGTTTTCAATGTGTCTATATCTTTACTCATGGTGCTGATGTCTTTACTCATGCTGTTGAGCTTCCTCAAGATCATGGCTCTGAACTCTACCTCTGATAATTTTCTTAGCTGCATTTCATTGATCTCATCTTTGATAGAGTTCTCTTGTTCTTTCATTTGGGATTTGTTTCATTCTTTCAACATTTTGCCTATCTCAGTGGGCTTTGGAGCCTGCCAAATTTTCCCTGTGGGTGTTAGTGATCTGCTGTTTGTGGCTTCCTCTGCTGGGTTTGGATGAGCCTGGGTGGGCCCATGTTAAACACCACTGTCAAGTCTTACTTTCTTGAGTAGAGTTGCAAGCCCAGGAAGGGTTCAGTTATCCTCTACCTTTTCCTGGTAGCTAGTAGTCTCAGTTACTCAGTACCTTGGAATGTAGCCCTGGTGTTCTGCATAACAGCATTTCCAGAGTGGGATAGATGCTGATTGTTAATGAGACTCAATTTGCATTTATTTTCCTCACATGGGAAAGGCTGAATCTCAGAGTGGCAGGGCTGCTGCTTTTCCCCACAGCTCTGGGAAGAAGCACCCTGGCCACTGTCCTTTGTGACCTCAACTCAGCAAAAACTCTGAGTGCCCTCCAAATCCCAGGTATTCCCACAGAATTCCAGCCCAGTCTGCCTTTTCTCTGCTGGAGCCCCCCGGTGATTGGGTGTGGCTATTTTAGAGCTCTGTCCTGGCTCTCTGTGCTGTGGAGTGGGTTTGGTCTTTATTCCCCAAGGGCGTTACTCACAGCTAATACTGCTGCTGTTCATGGGTTCCCAGCTGGCCACCCTCTCGCACCTCCGAAGAGCCTTCCAGTGTCCCTGGTTATATGGTCCTGTACTGCTGCTGTTCTGTTGCTTATTTCTGAGGATTTGTCTTTATTTTAGTAGTAATTTCTGTTTGGGAGATCGTGTGTGTAGCTTCTATTCACTCCGCCTCCATTTTCATATCTTCTATGCTTAGCTTGTGCACAGGTAGGTGGCAAAAGCTGCAGGTAACTGGATCGCACAGTCCTTTGGGGCACCCAGCTCTATGCCTATGTTATGGGCTGCTGGGTTGCACAGGCCTCTCAGGTGCTTCAGTACCCTGCAGGTCCCGCAGGTAGCTGGATCGCACAGTCCCTGCTGGGTGGCACAGGCCTCTCTGGTGCTGGAGCACCCAGCAGATTCCATGGGTAACTAGATAGCATAGTCCCTGCTGGGTTGCACAGACCTCTCTGGTTCCCTTGCACCCTGCAGGTCCTGTAGGCAAGCACCAGTCCCTCTTGGGCTCTGGCTTCCCACCACTCTTGTGATGTACCACACAGGCCTCTGTGGATCCCCCAAGTCCCGCTGCTGGTGGCTGGGTAGTGCTGCTGCCACGTGGGGTTCAACTCCTGCTCAGCTTTTGCTATAGCTGTTAGGATGGGTCTCAGCTGCTGGTCTGTGCTTCTGTTGCCTGGGGATGGATGTCTGCTCCCCAGCCTCTGTTGCTGGGGGTATATCTTGACTCTGATCGAGCTGCTACTTTCCAGGATGGTGCTGGACTTCCAGCTGTTTAAAGCTTCTGTGACCTGCACCCTGGCAGCTCCACTACTGTGCACCTGTTTGTGTTGACACAGAGTGTCCACTGGTCTGATGGTGCCACCAGGTAGGCTGGTGGGCTCAGGTTGCTGGGCCCTAGCTGCTCCCACTTCCTCCTCCCAGGAAAGACCCAGAATCTTCCAAAATGGTGGGACCTCCCCGTGGTGCAGGGAGAAGCACCCTGAAGAGCAGCTTACTGAGGTAGCCAGTTATTCCAGTCCACAGCACTGGAACCTTCTGCTCCGCGTCTCTGCACTGCTGGGGTTTGGTTGTCTATCTTCACGTCCACTTACACTCTCTCACACACTAGCTCACTTTCTCACACTCTCATCCTCTCTTCAGTCCTACCCGTTGCAATCTTCTATCAGCAGGCCTCACTTTAGAATCCAACTACATGACTGTTTCCTGAAATGAGACTTAATGGTCTGGACTTATAGTTAAGTCAATGAAATATGGACTAGCGCCTTCACTGAAAACTGCTTTTCCTATTCTGACCAAAAAGTCAGACAGAAAAGGCTCACAGTTTCTCCCTTACCTTAATTTAGATTAAATATGTGGACAAAGGGCTTCAGACAGGTATGGCATACCTGCCTCCAGGAAAGCCACTACTCCACCAATCTAACAGGGGACACTGTAGGTTAATCTTTCTCCTTTGTAACATGGGTTTTGTCTCTCACTAAACATTAATTGTCATAAATCTCCTCACTTCTGATTTTTGCCTTTTAACCTGCTTGTCAGTTTGTCATTTCCAGACTACAGCAAGGATGCCAGTTTGTCCAATGCATCATACTCCTGGACATCACCCATGTCACCACCCAGGGATACCAGACTTTGCAGAACCCATGTTCCCTGCATGAAGATTTCTTTCCTTTTTGCTTCTCCCTTCCTCTGTCAGACATGGAAAACCTCTAAGCCCTGGGGTAGGCAGATCTATTCTCCTTGACAGCAGGAAGTAATTACAGGAAACAGAGACTTTCTCCCATTTCTCCTTTATACATTCATAAAGAGGTTCCATTGCAATAATCTGGTTATTATTTAACAGTAAAGAAGTAGAGAAAAGACTGAATAATATCAGCATGCCATTTATACAGCATTGCCATAAAGCTACAGTTTAACACTCCAGGTCTATTTCCCACTTACTGATGGCGGAAGAGACTGAACAAAGGCAATTTAGATGCATGCCCAATGAGGTCTGAGTGATATAAGATGGTGCTTACCTGACTGTCTGTCACACCTGGGAGCAAGTCAGTGGCCAGAATAGGCAAGCACAAAGAAAAAAAACTAAATATTTAAATTCCTAGATAAAGGAAATCTCTCTCCCTGTCTTGGCACTCAGCCCTCCTGCCCTCTTGGAACTTCTCTTGCAGGGGAAGCATTCACCTGAATTTGCCCACATGACTCATCGTCATATGCACTCCACACAATAGATTAATGGACTGAATCTACAGGATGCCTGATGGGACTCAGCTTCACCATGGAGGGACGCTCTGGACACTGGCCCTGCTTATAGCCTTACTAAACCCATAGCTTCCCCTCTGCCAGGACTGGACTGAGGAACATGAGGTTTACAATCCCAGAAATGTAATTTCATGCCAATAAAGACCATTTAAATTTTTTTTTAATTATAGAACTAAGAAATAGGGCCATAGTTTAATAACGAGGATACCTCTCACCGCCACTGTTGCCCCTGCTCTTCCCAGATCTTAGGCCACTGAGCACAGATGGGTTAATAGTGCAACTCAGTCAATGCAGAGGGAGAACAGAGGCTGGTAGTTCCAGAAAGACTGAGTTTCTTCTTTGGTTGCCCCTTATTATTCAGTTATGTACACTCAAAATTATTCCTTGACATTTTTTTTCATCAGTTTGAGATTCACCAAATTATTTAGCAAAGCAAGTCACACCTCCCTCCCCCTCTTTTTCTGTTGGTCTTTAGATATCATTTAGTTCAGTGATCCTTTATTTATTTATTAATTAAATAATTTATTTCATTTATCTTCAGACAGAGTGGGAGGGAGAGAGGGGGGGAAGAGAGAGAAGCATCAATGTGAGAGAGACACATTGATTGGCTGCCACCTGTATGACCTCAACCAGGGACAGGGACAAACCGCAACTGAGGTACGTGCCCTTAGTGGAAACTGAACCCAGGACTCTCTGTTCCGTGGGCTGACGCTCTAACCACTGAGCAAAACTGGCCAGGGCAGTTCAGTGATTCTTAACCCTAGCTATACAATAAAATAATCTAGAAAGCTTTATAGAACTCCAATGCCTGAGACTTAGGCCAAGCCAATTAATTTAGAATCTCTGGAGGTGGGGTCCAACATGTTATAAAACCTCCCGAGATGATTCTAACATGCAGCAAAGATTAAGAATAGGTGACAGTTCAGTCCACCTCATCTAGTTAATGAATTAACAATTCAAACACAGTGAAGAGCAATTAAGGATGCAACAAGAATTTTGATAAACCTTGAGAAGTGCTTTTGGAGAGAGGCATGTTCCCAAGGATGCCATTTCTGGATAGAGTATTGCAGTAAAGATCAACATGAAAATCTTGGGAAAATTTGACATTTTGCAGTGATCTCCCTTTCTTCCTAATTCTTATTACTCCACACTTCCCCTTTCCACAAAAATATGCACATATAGCCTATTTTACAGACTTGAAATAGCAGATATTGAGCAACACAGAAATTGACAATATTTTTTTTCTCAACCAGTCAAATGCATTTTCTAATAGTTAAAGACATTTGTAATGTTGAAGCAATTTCACTCTCACTTCCTGCATGTTTAAATCTGAATGAATGGCTTAATGTGTAATTTATATTCCTAATTTGCATACTGGCTGCTGCTATTTATAACTGTCCAGACAATAATCGCTGTTACAAAACGTAACAATCCCATTCTGTTTACAACAGCCCTACCCATATCAGATACACAAGACTTTAAAACATAATTTATTTAATTCGAGTCATTTTCCCCATTTTATTCATATTCTATTTTGACATTGTCTTTCTTTTCTACTTCTCCCACAAAGTAATTTTGCTCATATTCCTACTCAGTAATTTCAAGTAATTAAAGTCTATCTTTTAAAAAATAAATTGTATTTACACAGATTGAAAATATGATTGTGTTAATGACAGCATTATTTTGGTTATTTTAGAAAAAATAAATAGCTGTCTCATATTTTTGGCCAAGTATACATTGTATTCATTCTGCTTTAATTTTACATTTTCATTTGTGTCACAAAAATAGATTTTTACTTAATGTGACTATAATACATTTTTGTATTGGGGGCTCTGAGTATAATAATTTAAAATAAGAAGCTTACCTAAAAACCAAGTTCTATTGATACTGAAAAAATATATACATTTAAATCGTTGTGAGTTGAAAATGGCCTGATTGTTTATATCATAAAATGTTCATATTTCTAAAAATGTAAACTACTGAACTAGAAAATAATATTAAAATAGAGCCCATCAAATTAGCAGCTTTTAAAATTTTTATTTTACTTATAGAAAATGTGATTGTAGCCCTGGCTGGTTTGGCTCAGTGGTTAAAGCATCTGCCTATGGACCGAAGAGTCTCAGGTTCAATTCCCAGTCAAGGGCAATACCTCAGTTTCAGGTTTGATCCTAGCCCTGGTCAGGGTTGTGCAGGAGGGCAGGAGGCAACCAATTGATGTGTCTCTCTCACATCAATATCTCTCTCTCTCTCTCTCTCTCTCTCTCTCTCTCTCTCTCCCACTTACCTCCTTCCACTCTATCTAAAAATCAATGGAAAAATATCTTCAGGTGAGGATTTAAAAATAAATAAGTAAAATAAATAAATAAAATATAATTGAGAACTCTGATTAAAAAGCTTAACAAAGTTGAACTGCTAATTAATAAAAAAATGTTTCTTTTATCATTGATGATAATTTGAGAATTAGGGTTAATTTCGATTTACTGGTAACTAGCGATAGAACATAATTTCTTCACTAAAAAACAAGCAAAGTTATAAAAACCCAGATAATTGAGGGGTTTTTGTTTTTTGTTTTTTTTATCTTCACCTGAGGACATTTTTCCATTTTTTGTTCAGATAGAGTGGGAAGGAGAGAGAGGAAAAGAGAGAGAGAGAGAAACATTGACGTGAAAGGGACACATCAAGTGGCTGCCTCCTGCACGACCAGGAACAAACTGCAACCGTTAGTGGGAACCAAACCCGGGTCTCTCTGGACCGCAGGCCAACACTCTAACCACTGAGCAAAACCAGCCAGGGCTGATTGAGAGTTTTAAAAATATCCTTAATACAAAAATAATTTGTTAATATGTTCTCAAACTTATCAGAATGATGTTCTATACTTATGTCCAATGTTTAATATATTTAAACATCCTTTTGCATATAACAGCAAAATGTGGCAAAAAAAAAGCAAATTATTATGAATCATTTTTCATCCCATTTGACTTTCTTTCACTTTGTTTTATATCCTATTTTCCATGTCACTTTGCAAATGAGAAATGTCAGTTCTGTTTTAGCTTAAACAATGTGTGGCCCTTAGACAGCATTCTCAAAATTAAAGTGTCAGTTTATCAATAAACCAGAGTCATCTTTTCCATTTCTGCTATTCCTCAAATTCCTTTCATGAGTATAAAATTTCTAACTGGTAATTTTCTGGAATATTTTTTTAATGAGAAAAGTGTGTCATTTGCCATTTGTTTTATAATACTTTTAAAAATAAAATTTATTTGACTGAAAAAATTAAATAAAAACATTTATTATTAAATATTTAAATTACTATACTAGAAATGTATTTTTTATCTTTGGCTTACTGTATATGTCTATAGATGAGCTAAAAAAAAATCACTGAGTTAAATAGAATGGAATTTAACAAGAATGCATGTCACATTTTCTTCTTATATTTTTGCAATATATAACAAGAACCACACAGTGCAATTTGTAAAAGAAAAGATTTAGAAATTATGTTAGACAATAAGCTTAGTGCAAATCAACAGTAGCCTTGAAAAGGTGAATGATATTTTACTACATTAGTAAAACAGTGTCTTAAGTGATCCACTCTTTTTTTTTACCAGTGAAGATACACAATGTTTTCTGTTTAATCTAGTTATCACAATATACGGTTTTATTGAAGAAAGATACAGTCCAGGTTCTTACACAGTATTCCATTGAACATATTTTATTAATAGCTATTGGCGGGGAAAAGAGGTTTCTATGATCAACCGCTGGATTAAACAGAATTCTTTGCTGCAGGACTCCAAATGCTTTTAATATGCTAAGGACATTTTCCCTCTATGAGATGATAGAGTATGTATATTTCTTTCAAAATAATTGACAATAGAATTAATTTTTCATGAGGTTAGCTATTAACATCTGGAAAAATAACATGAGGAATTATTGAGTTCTACAGAACACAGTTGAGAAAATGCTCATGTGGTCAATTGAAACTTAATTAAAGGAGAATAACAATTAAAGCACTCCTCCAGTCCTTGCCTGACCTCCTCATCACACTTGTCACTCTCTTCTGGTCTCTCTGTAACCCAGACACTCTCTTGAAGTTTGACTTATATTCATATTAAAAGAAAAATATATTTCTTGCTGTATAAAAAACCTGAAGCAAACACAAAAATAGATTCGTTCACTAAAAATTTTAAAGATTATGATTGAATGTCAAAACTATGATGTCAGAATGTGTGTAAACTGTTGAAGGTGACATATATTTTAATGTTTTCCATTAATTCAGAAAGTTTATATGGGAATTATTGTATAGAGGTGAAGTTTGTTCTTGAATATCTCATAGCTTCAGATCTACATGAATGTAAAGATTTCAGTTAAATTTTCTTTGGGAGTGTGTAGCACAGCAGAAAACTATCATTAGCAATGTAGAAAGTAAGTCCAGAAAGTGTCAGGTAATCATTTAATTAGCAAAATACCTATAAGAAATACAAAAGATATGAAAGTATCCAGGGCTATAAAGCACCCCAAAAGCTAGCCAGTCCAATCATTTATCTGATAATTGAATTCCCTCTACTCATTAAATAGTTTTATAACTAAATAGATGATGATTTTTTTCCCTCACAGTGATATTGTCCAAACAGGGTCTGAAAGTCCAAGGCAGAATACAACAAAATATTATGTAGACTGATTACTAAATTCACAAATGTTATAACTAAAATGTTATAACTCTGATGTGCCACAGCTTTATTTCTACTCATCTATTGATATAAAAAGATACCTTGAAATGAATGAAGCCTGGCCCATGTGGCTCAGCATTTGAGTGTCGACCCATGCACCAAGAGGTCACTGGTTCAATTTCCAGTCAGGGCACATGCCCAGGTTGTGGACCCTATCCCCAGTGAGGGCATGCAGGAGGTGGCCATTCAGTGTTCTCTCTCATTGATGTTTCTATCTCATTCTCCCTCTCCCTTTGTCTTTCTCTTGAATCAATAAAGAAAAAAAGAAAGAAATGATTGAATATGAGAACATAACAAACCCAGTCCTGTGGAACACAGGGAAAGCAGTCCTGAGAGGGAAATTCATAGCATACAGGACCATCTGAAGAAACAAAAAAAAAGCTGAAATAAGCAATCTAACGTTACACTTAAAGGAACTTAAAAAAGAACAACAAACAAATCCCAGACTGAGTAGAAGGAAGGAAATAATAATAATCAGAGCAAAAAATAAATGAAATAGAATCTAAAAAAAAAAAATACAAAAAATTATTGAAACCATGACTCAGTTCTTTGAAAATTTAAACAAGATTGACAAACCTTTAACCAGACTCATCAAGTTAAAAAACAGAGATGACCCAAATAAATAAAATTAGGAATGAAAGAGAAGTAACAACAGATACCAAAGAAATACAAAGGATTCTAAGAAAATATTATGAACAACTATATGCCAACAAATTAGACAATTGGGAAGAAATAGATAAATTCCTAGAAACATACAACCTTCCAAAACTAAATCAGGAAGAATCAGAGAATCTGAATAAACAGATTACAGCAAATGAAATTGAACCAGTAATAATAATTTTAAAAAAATTTAATAAACAGCCCTGGCCAGTTTGGCTCAGCGGTTAGAGCGTCAAACTGCGGTCCTGAGAGGCCCAGGTTCGGTTCCCGCTAAGGGCGCGTACCTCGGTTGCAGTTTGTCCCCGGCCCTGGTTGGTCGTGCGGGTGGCAGCCACTCGATGTGTCCCTTTTACATCGATGTTTCTCTCTCTCTCTCTCTCTATCTCTCTCTCTCTCTCTCTCTCTCTCTCTCTCTGTTCCTGTCTCTCCCTCCCACTCTACCAGAACAAAAAAGGCAAAATGTCCTCGGGTGAGGATAAAAAAAAAAAAAAAAATTAATAAACAAAAGCCCTAGACCAGATGGCTTTACAGGTAAATTTTACCAAACATGCAAAGAAGAATTAACACCTATCCTTTTCAAACTATTCCAAAAAATTCAAGAGACCAGTATTATCCTAATTCCAATATCAGAAGAAGACATGACAAAAAAAGAAAATTATAGGCCAATATCCCTGATGAACATAGATGCTAAAATCCTCAACAAAATATTAGTAAACCAAATCCAGCAATACATTAAAAAGATCATACAACGTGATCAAAAGGGATTTATTTCTGGAATGCAAGGTTGGTACATTATCTGCAAAACAATAAACGTGATACACCATATCAACAAACTGAAGGATAAAACCACATGATCATATCAATAGATGGAGAAAAAGCATTTGATAAAAACTAGTACCCATTTATCATAAAAACTCTCAGTAAAGACAGAATACCCCTCAAAGTAATAATGGCCATATATTACAAACTCACAGCCAACATCATACTCAATGGGCAAAAACCACAAGTGTTCCCCTTAAAATATGGAACAAGAAAGAGATGTCTGCTTTTACCATTCTTATTTAATATAGTTCTGGAAGTCCTTGCCACAGCAATCAGACAAGAAGAGAAAATAAGTCATCCAAATTGAAAAGGAAGAAGTAAAACTGTCATTATTTGCAGGTGACATAAATTGCATATAGAGAATCCAAAAGATTTCTAAAAAACAAATATTAGAATTGATAAATGAATTTAGTAAAGTAGCAGGACACAATATAAATATCCAGAAATTAATTGCATTCCATACACCAATAATAAAATATCAGAAAGGGAAACATTAAAAAATCCTATTCACAATTGCTTCAAAAAGAATAAAATACTTAGGAATAAATTTAACCAAGGATGTAAAAGACCTGTACTCAGAGAATAATAAGACACTGAAGAAAGCAATTGAGAAAGATACAAATAAGAAGCAGCACATATCGTGTTCATGAATAGGAAGAATTAACATCATTAAAATGGCCATACTACCCAAAGCAATCTACAGATTCAATACAATTTCTATCAAGATACCAATGGAATATTTTACAGAACTAGGACAAATGTTTCAAAAATTTGTGTGGAGCCACAAAAGACCCTGAATATCAACAGTGATCTTCAGAAAGAAAAACAAAGTTGGAGGAATCACACTACCTCATATCAAACTATACTACAAGGCCACAGTAATCAAAACAGCATGATCCTGGCATGAAAACAGAAAAATAGGTCAATGGAACAGAAATAAATAAATACATGCCTTTTTAGTCAATTAATATTTTGGCAAAGGAGGTAAAAACATACAATGGACTAAAAAGCATCTATTCAATAAATGGTTTGGGGAAAATTAGACAAATATGTGCAAAAAAATGAAACTATACCGCTCTCTTACATCACACACAAGAATAAACTCAAAATGGATTAAATACTTAAATGTTAGAGTCAAAACCACAAAAATCCTAGAAGAAAAATCCTAGGCAGTAAAATCTCAGGAATTTCTTTTTGCAAACTTTTCTGATAGATCTCCTCAGTCAAGGGAAACAAAAGAAAAAATAAATGAATGGGACTACATCATACTAAAGAGTCCTTACACAGCAATGGAAACCATCAACAAAATGAAAAGACAACCCACTGAATGGAAGAACATATTCACCAATGATATATCTGATAAGAGGTTGATATTCAAAATTTGTAATAAACTTATAAAACTAAACACCAAAAGACAAACAATCCAATTTAAAAATGGTCAAAAGACCTGAATAGGTATTTTTCCAAAGAGGATATCAGTAGACATATGAAAAGATGCTCAAGGTCACTAATTATCAGAGAAATGCAAATTAAAATCACAATGAAATATCATCTCACACCTGTCAGAATAGCTATTATCAATAAATCAACAAATAGCAAGTGTTGGTGAGGATGTAGAGAAAAGGTAACCCTTGTGTACTTTTGGAGGGAATGCAGATTGGTACAGCCACTATGGAAAACAGTATGGAGTTACCTCACGTTGATGTTTCTCTCTCTCTTCCCCCCCTCTCCTTCCTCCTCTGTCTGAAGATAAATGCAAAAGTGTCCTTGGGTGAGGATTAAAAATAAAAATTGTGGTACATTTACACAGTAGAATACTACTCTGCCATAAACAGGAAGAACATTTTACCCTTTGCATCAGCATGCAAACCTGGAGAACATTATGCTAAGTGAAATAAACTAGTTAGAGAAAGACAAATATCACATGATCTCACTTATATGTAAAATCTAATGAACAAAATAAGCTGATGAACAAAATAGGGCCAGAGGTATGGATGCATGGAACAGAATAACAGATCTCAGTGGAGGGAGTGGGGGGAAGAAGACAGAAATTAACCAAATAACGTATATGCATATATGCATAATCATTGCCACAGACGATAGTGTGGGAAAGGCCTGGTGTGGAGTGAGTGTTGGTGGAGGGGGCCAAAAGGAAGAAAATGGGAGACACCTGTAATACTGTCAACAACAATAACAAAAAAGTAAATGTAAAATGGAACTGCCTTATGACCCAGCAATTTCACTTCTGGAATTTATCTGAAGAAATCCAAAACACGAATTGGAAAGAATATATGTACCTCTATGTCCATTGCAGCATTATTTAAAATAGCCAAGATTTGGAAGCAGCCTAAGTGTCCATCAGTAAATGAGTGGATAAAAATGTTGTGGTACATTTACACAATGAATTCCTACTCTGCCATAAAAAGGAAGGAAATTTTACCCTTTGCAACAGCACAGATGAAACTGGAGAACATTATGCTAAGTGAAATAAGCCATTCAGAGAAAAACAAGTACCATATGATTTCACTCATATGTGGAATGTAATGAACAAACTGAACTACCAAGCAAGATAGCGATAGTCTTATAGTTAGAGAGCAGGCAGACAGCTCTGGTGGGGGTGGGGAGAGAAGTGAGCAAAAAAGGAGAGTGAGAACTCATGGACATGGACAACAGTATGATGATTGCATTGGGGGTGGGGGGTAGTGTGTGGAGGTGGAAGAGGGCATAAAGAGGATAAATGATGATGGAAATAATAAAATAAAATTCTTTTAGTGTCAGCTGAGCCTCTAATCCAATAAACACCATATTTCAAAGTGAAGTGCAAGGTTATGGTATTGTAATTGCAAAGGAGGATTTATAAAAGTCATTAAGTGACTTGGAGCCCCTTATCCAGGTTATATAATAAAGTTAGAAGACACTGGATATTGAGAGAGATTCTAGTGTGCTAAGAGTCCTTTCCTGTAGGAGGGATCACAATACCAGATATCAGGTTATACTACAAAGCGACTGTAACCAAAACAGCCTGGTACTGGCACAAGAACAGGCATATAGACCAGTGGAACAGAACTGAAAACCCAGAAATGGACCCAAGGCAATACGCTCAATTAATATTTGACAAAGGCGGCAAGAGCATACAGTGGAGTAAAGACAGCCTCTTTAATAAATGGTGTTGGGAAATTGGACAGCTACATGCAAAAAAATGAAACTAGACCATCAACTTACACCATACACAAAAATAAACTCAAAATGGATAAAAGACTTAAATGTGACCCGTGAATCCATAAAAATTCTAGAAGAAAATGTAGGCAACAAAATTTCGGACATCATATGGAGCAGAATTTTCACTGATACATCACCTAAGGCAACAGAAATAAAGGAGAAAATGAACACATGGGACTACATCAAACTAAAAAGCTTCTGCACAGCAAAAGAAACAGTCATCAAAATGGAAAGGCAACCCACTGTATGGGAGAACATCATTGCCAATGATTTATCAGATAAGGGGTTAATTTCCAATATATATAGAGTGCTCATACAACTCCACAAAATGAAGACAAAGAACCCAATTAAAAAATGGGCAGAGGAGCTGAATAGACACCTCTCCAAACAGGACATACAAATGGCCAAGAGACATATGAAGAAATGCTCAACATCACTAATCATCAGAGAGATGCAAATTAAAACAACAATGAGGTATCACCTCACACCTGTCAGAATGGCCGCCATCAACAAATCATCAAACAACAAGTGTTGGCGAGGGTGTGGAGAAAAGGGGACTCTAGTACACTGCTGGTGGGAATGCAGACTGGTGCAGCCGCTATGGAAAACAATATGGTGCTACCTCAAAAAATTAAAAATTGAGCTCCCATTTGACCCAGTGATCCCACTGCTGGGAATATACCCTAAGAAGCCTGAAACACCAATCAGGAAGAATATATGTACCCCCCATGTTCATAGCAGCACTATTTACAATAGCTAAGATCTGGAAACAGCCCAAGTGTCCACCAGTAGACGAATGGATCAAAAAGCTGTGGTACATATACACAATGGAGTACTATACAGCGGTAAGAAAGAAAGATCCCTTGTCCTTTGAGACGACATGGAGGGACCTGGAGAGTATTATCCTAAGTGAAAGAAGCCAAGCAGAAAAAGACAAATACCACATGATCTCACTTATATACGGAATATAATGAACATAACAGTCTGAGGAATACAGTAGACCCAGACACATGGAAGTAGGGCACAGACTGACATCCCTCAGAAGAGGGGATGGGGGGTGGGGGGGTGGGAAGAGATAAACCACAGAACTTATATGCATGTATGCATGACCAATGGACATGGACAACTAAGCCGGGGACAGGGTGGAGGGGGGGGTAGGGTGGGGGGTGCCAATGGGGTAAAAAGGTAAAATATCTGTAACAAAAAAATAAATAAAAATTCATATTAAAAAAAAAAAAAGAGTCCTTTCCTGCTCCCCAGGTAGGGTGAGGTGAGGGTGCTTCCTTTTCAACCTCAAGTCAGTAAAGAGGGATTTTAGGAGATTTCTCAAAGACTTTGATATATATTCTTTGTTCAGAAGACATCCTGGACTGGTGCCTAACCATTGCCCGAGAAATATAAAGAGGCAAAATTATCATTGATTTGTTGTCCTGGTATCAAAGCACAACATAGTTGTGTTAAGTACAACAAACTTCCCAGATATTGTTTCCAGGAAAAAAAAAAGAAAGAAAGAAAAAAAGAAAAAGTTATATATTTTTCCTCCTCACACACTTGGGATAGTCTTAGACCCTTGTCCAAGAGTGATCTCAAAGGGATGGACAGTCCAATCAGACAGAAGCTTAAGGTATCATTGGATTAAGGGTTAAGGAAGATAAAAGAAATTAGTCAAAATAAAGATGTACTCCTTGTCTTCAGGGCAACTGCAGAGAGATGCTCCCTAGAGATAGGCTAGGATAAAGACATCAAAGAAGCCATCAAAATCTACCCCACCTCTGACTGTGACTGAAAACTGAGGTTTCAATCCCAAAGAAAGCCCTGCCTGCTCACAGTATTATTGATCACATAAGTACTTGTTTGCTCTTTTTTTTTCTCTTCCACTTCCATTTGCTCCAAACCTGAAGGTCATTATTCATTGTGTGGTAGCTTGGGGATGAAGCAGAGAAGCACAGAACTAAACTTAAAAAGATGAAAAGTCAACTTTGAATAGAGATTAAAATTGTGATAATTACACTGGCCAGGAGACATTATTTATTAACTTGAGAAGCTTTTAATACCTGAAAGTAAATAAGAAAATAATATTTCTTCATGATTATGAACTTCCATTTGTCCTTGTTCAATATAACAGCTACATCTATTTCCCCAGATGAGGCCCAGAAATCTTCACATAAGGTACAGAAGGCTGCAGACGGTGAAGTAGATGGAAGAACATCTGAAAGTGTCCTGTACTCTTCCAGAGGGAAGACCAAGAAGAACAAACCAGCAGATTCTAAGGTGAATACTTGATAACCAAGAACCAGTGGTCTCCAACTATCCTTTCCCTGATGCCAGAAATTTAGGTATAATCCAGGAAGGCAAGGACAAAGTGAATTGGAATAGATAGAAAATCTTTTTTTTTTTTTTTTGGTTAATACTCACCCAAGGATATTTTTTCCATTGATTTTTAGATAGAGTGGAAGGGAAGGAGAAAGAGAGAGAAACATTGATGTGAAAGAGATTAGATGACCCCCACCAGGGCCAGGGATTGAACCTGTAGCATAAGTACGTGCCCTTGACTGGGAAGTGCCCTGACCCTTTGGTCTGTAGCCATTGGTCTAACCACTGAGCAAACTGGTTGGGGTTAGACAAAAAATCTTGAGTTGACAGTTGGCAGAGTTTGGTTAGTGAACTAAGAATTATTAATCTTTTGCCATCAACTAGTACAGCTATTAGATTGAGCAAAATAGAAAAATTAAGTTACATTTTTGGGTCTCACCTGGAAGCCTGAGAAATTTCCACCTATCACATTCAACATATCTAAACCAAATACACCATCTTTTCCCACATTCAAATTCTCTTTGGAATCCTTATTTTTGTAAGCATTATTGTTTTTGATTTTTGGCTCTCTCTTAATTCAACCAGTCTAAATTTCATATTCAATCAAGCCCATACTAAGCCTTGCTATGTAGTTTTATATAGTTCTCATAAAAATGATTTTCTTTTTTATTCTTTTTGGCACCTCCAAAATATAGCCTGTTTTCAAATAAAATCTGCATTACTAAAGTAGCATTTGAAGTGGTCTCTGACTCCACCACAGTCCATTATGCATACTTCAGATGACTTTCCTTCAAGCAGTTTTAGTTTGACAGTTCCTTCGGGTTTTTTAAGCATCCAGTTGCGTAGTGACATTCTCGTACTCAGAGCCTCAATGGCTCTAGTTATCAGTATTGTGCTCAGTGTTCTTTCCCAATTTAGATCCCACCAGTCCTATACTCTCCAATCTACTTTGTGCCCATTATACCTCAGAACTGACTTTTCAATTCTTTCCTCTACTTTACCCCTTTCATTTTCTTTCTAATGTTTTCTCCCATAATTGTTTAATGAAAAGCTTTATTGAAAAAATGGGACCTATGCACTCAGTCACGAGATATAATACAGAGGGGTACCTTATCAACATTTTGCAAAATTATAGTATAATATCACAACCAGGATACTGACATTTGATAAAACCCACCAATCTTATTTGGATTTCCTGAATTTTGCTTGCACTTGTGTTGTGACTGTGTGTGAGTATGAAGTTCTATACAATTTTATCCATAACTGAGTCAGCACACTGCACAGTGCTGACATCACAGGATCCCTTGTGTTGCCCTTTTATAATCACACTTACCTTTGTCCTCCCCAGTTCCTACCTGCTAACCCTTGGAAACCACTTATCTATCCTCCATTTCTAAAATCTCATCCTTTCAAAATGTTCTTGAAATAGAATCATATAGTATGTAATCGTTTGGGATTGGATTTTTTCACTCAACATAGTTCCCTGGAGATTCATCCAAGTTGAGCTTTTTGTAGGTCTATCATACTTTCATAAGTGATTTAAAAAATAATTGCCATTTAGTTCATGTTTGTTGATTGGATAAATGTGCGCATAATGCCCTGCAGTTTTTCAAAAAGAGTTGGTTTAGACACCTTTGACATTCATCTTCTAGAATGTTTCATGCTTCCTGATTTATTGTGAACTGAAAGTACTCATAGAATATACTTTCTTTCATCACCATGACACCTCAATACATAAACATATCAGAATAAAAACAAAAACTTGTGTAGGGAAAAGAATTACTTTGCAGCTCCCTCACTAAATCTTGGAAGAAACTTAGCTGTCTGATATGTAGCAGAGATGGCACAAGCAGGAGGCAGGGAAGATCTCAGATAAGCACCCTCAAAGTTCCTCCTTATTAACTAGGGTTCTCAACCCTAATTGCACAGGAGAAGTGTCTGGTGAACTGTTCAAAAACATTGATGCTGAGGCCTCACAAAAGATTAATAAAATCATAATCTTTGGGGATGAGTTCATTATATCCTTAACTGACATTCAGCCAAATGATTGTTTCCACTTGGCATCCATTGTTCATTTTGATTAGCAAGTGTCCAGGTCTCATCGGCTTTTAAATATTTTGAATATCACCTTTAATTGTATCACACATTACCTGATATCCAGGAATTTAACAGATAACTTGACTCTGCTTCTGAAATTGATATCAGAAAATTAAAATAGAATTCTGATGTCTTTGGTAGATAACACAATAGATAACATAAATCGTAAAGCCTCCTTTGTATTCTAAAAGTCTGCTTGCAAATCATTGGTAATAGTTAAAATTGTAGACAAAACCCCAGCATTTCCTTCGTTTCATGTATTTATTTGTAAATAAACACCTCTGGAGAATTTGTTCGTGCCAGCTCTCTTCAATACATTCTTCAGTCTAGGCTAATGAAATTATTTTATGATGTTTTGACAAATATTGCTGATTGCCTTCCAATATCCTTCTGCAACTCTCTCTTACTAACAGAATTTCTATTTATTTTAAGGTAGCAGTGCGTCTAACTAAAATATCAATTTGCTAGCCTAGGTTTCTTTGTAGCTAAGGATAGTCATGTAATGTAATTATGGTTAATGATATGAAAATAGAATACTGGGTGAACGGTCCAGAAAATTTGTTTTCTAATAAAATATTGACCAGACAAATCTTGTGCATACCTTTCTGTTTATCACTTTCCCCGTTATGCTTGTTTTCACCACAGATAACATGAATGGAGGTGTGGCAGCCATCCTGTGACCATGGGCTGTATGCTATGGGTGATGGACCAGGAAGCTGGAAGCACCCTGGTTCCTAGTGCACCTTCATGGACTTAATCTAATGCACCCGTCTCTTGGTTATTGAGTAAAATAAGCCACTTACTTGATTCAGGTATTGTTATATGGAACTAAATGCAATTATGACTTATAGAGGAATTAAAATCATCTAAGACAAGTAGTTTCTGCATAAAATTATCTGAACTACTTGCCCAGTTTCCATACGTCTAGTTCCTGGACCATCTAACACAACTTACTTTACTTTCTCAATGATTATCTTCCTTTATCTCAATGTTTAATCACATCACTGCCTTCCTGTTGTTAATATTTCTACCTTACCCCTAATAGTTTGATACATGATCTGATTTTTTTCTAGTTATCATTTCCTCTTTCCTCTTTAGTTATTGCCTTAGGATAAAATTCTGCATTAGTCAAATATTTACATGCTTCCTGGGTAGATTGCATCCTACCTTTTTGTAAACAAGCTTAAGAAACCACCCTCTGACTATATAAATTATTTGCTATTTCCCAAACATATTGTTATTTTCCCATGTGCACCTCTCCCTGACAAGTTATTCCTTCTGCATAAACTGATTGCTCACCCTTTTCTTATCTAACTAATTTCCAGTCTTACTTTAAGTCCTCAAATAATCTGTCTCCCCACATCACAGCTCTCATAGAGTTTCATGCATATCTTTAAGTTGGACTGCAAGTCTTTGTTTATGCAGCTACCTACCTATTATACCATGAACACTTTGAGGGCATGAAAAATGTATAATTAATATTGATGCTCTACCCTCCCCATCTAATACATACTATGTACTCAATAAATATTTGGTAAATGAATGTTGACTGACAGTTATCCACACCTAAAGGAAACCAAAATGCAGATTAAACTTTTATAAAATAGTATCATTCCAAACCCCAAGTGTCAAGAAGTAATTCAATTTGTCTCCATGGAGTGTTCAAAAGAGTTCCCAACCTCTTAAGTAATAGCTAACATTAAACTTGTCCTTAGGCATGTATTTATTCATCTTCAATATTTTGTGCACACATTTAGCCAGAATGTTCATGCAACTGTAAATACATACAAACATACAACACATAATTCTTTGTGGTTATAGGAGAGAAAAGGGGTTTTCCTGAGGAATACTCATTCTATAATTTTTTCAGGCATCATCCTAGATATCTTAGCTTGGGATCCTTCAGAAGCAGGCTCTGAAATGGGACTGAAGTGCATGTAATTTAATTTGGAGGTGACCCAGGAGACACTGGAGGGTAGTGGGCAGTGAGCCAGGGAAGGCAAGGAGTCTGAAAAAGGGGACATTATCCAGCAAGTTACCATGTGGGCATCTGAGGCTCAATCCTGCTGAGCAACCTTGTAAGATAATGTGACACTTGACCCTGTGAACTGGCTCTCAGTGGGGGAAGCTGGATTATTTGATCTCCAGCTGGCAACATTATCACCAGAAGGCCACTCCCAGAGATATTCATGTTTTGGCATCTCTGGCCTGCTCACACCTATGCTGAGAAAAAGCCCTGAGGTAAAAATTACAGATGTTCACAGAATGAAGCCTTTGGCATGAACTATAAAACTGAATGCCAAGGGATATGTGTGGGGCAATGTGGATTCTAGAGCAGTATTTAAGTAAAATTGTTAAATATTGAGATAAGGTTCTTTAAGTAAAGGGTTGATAAAAAAAAAAAAAAAGGATATACTGAGAAGACTACTTAACTGGAAAGAATGTCCTTGAAGAAAGAGTGGAGAAAGTCTAGAATGAATAAGAGAAATGACTAGATGGTTACCACTGCACATGCAGATCTTTGTGGCAGATCAAAATATAGAACAAGGACTTAAAGCAAATGTAACTGGAGTTTACCTCCAGTTTGGGTGCACAGTATTCCCACCCACCCCCGCCTCCAACATTGCTAGATGTATCCCATCATGTACTCAAACCTTTTAATGCCCAGATTGGATAAAGTCCTTTCCTCTAGAATAAATACCTCCTAGACCCAGGAAAAATATTCTCAGCCCCCACTTACCTAGCAGAGGCCATTATGCTCATTTTTTTCAAGAAGATTATTGCCATGTTTTATCCCTAGGCCTTGCTTGATCTGAGCCATTTTAATTCAGTGTTGTTGTTGTTGTTGTTGTTCTAATCCTCACCTGAGGATATGATTGCATTAAATTAGAGAGAGAGAGAGAGACAGAGAGAGAGAGACAGAGAGAGAGAGAGACATAGAATCATCGACGTGAGAGAGAAACATTGATCAGTTGTCTCCCTTACGCACCCCAAACTGGGATCAAATCTGCAACCTAGGTATGTGCCCTGACCAGGAATTGAAACCACCACCTTTTGGTATGTGAGATGACACTCCAACCAACTGTGGCCAGGGCTGAATTTACATTTTTTAAAAATCCCCCTAATTTTGAATCTCAAGAAGCTCTTGGATATCTTAGATCCCCTTCCGTACAAAAGGCCTCTAAAAACCTCTACACCAATCCTTCCTCGGAGCATCCACATCAAGAGAAGAGGAGGTTTTACTAAATTGTGAGGGGAGAAACAGGGATGAGATGTCCTATTACTCTCTTTGTCTTGGAACACATTTTAACTGGTTAATGCTATCATGATTACTTACATTTCTTTTATAAAAGGAGTGACTGCTTGTGTTTCTGTCACTGGAGGGTTTCAAACTGAGACCACATAACACTGGTCAGGAATGTTCTAGAAGTGATTCATACATCAGAGAGGTTGAATCAAATAACCAATAATCTTCCTTTCAATTTGGAGACTGTGTCTTTCTATGAGAATTTTCCAATTTGGTAAAAGCTTATTTCTTTTGGGGGGATTTTTTTTTTCCTTTAAATGTATAAGCAATAATTCCATCAGGCAAAATAGTCCTCTTTCATCATAACCTTTTAGTAAAACTAAGCTATACAAGGGAAGTGGTGCCTCATTATCTGAGCTTATTATCTTAGTACTGCCTCAGAATTAGCCTCAAAAATACTTGTGTAATTTGTCTGGGGGTTGGCAGATGGACTGATAGGCAAATGCTCAGCTGCTTGTTACAATTCTGATAAAGGAAGCCTGGGACACACATTCACACAGCCGGACTGCTGACAGAATGAACAGAGAAGTGGATATGACATCTGCCTTTCAAATTGCCATATGCTGCAAAAAAGAGGTGAAACAAAATGTTTAACTAAATGCCAGGATGAAATATATCAAATGTGTTACATTAATTACAGTATATGCCTTAAAATTAAAGAAAAAGAGACATGGGGAAAAAACAGAGAGAGAGAAAAGAGAGACCAAAGGGCAAAGAGTTCAAAAGTCAGTTGTTTTGGAAACAATGATATGGTAGTTCTACTGAATTGATGCCATTTTGTTTCAAGACTAAGTGTTCATAGATTCAGTCATGGTGTTGCTAGTGCCAATCATATTCATGGATCTTAAAAGATAAATTCAAACCATTCAGTGTTTAGGCATGTTGTCTGTCCAAAGTTTATTAGAAAAGCTATGATTTGTGTCTAATTAATACCAAGGACTCCTGATACAAGACTTATTTGTGGTCTCCAAAGCACATGGATTTTAGGAACTAATGTAGATGTTGCTTTGTCCAGACTGATTTTAGCAATTTACTATATATATATATATATATATATATATATATATATATAATCATACATATATAATCATACATATATAATCATATATATATATACACACACACACACACATATACATATGTATGTATATATATATATTTTTTTTTTCCAAAAATTTATATGGAACCAGAAAAGATCCCTAATACCACAGCAATCTTGAGAAAGAAAAAAAGTTAGAGGAATCATAATACCAGATAGCAAACTATACTACAAAGCCATTGTAGTCAAAACAACCTGGTACTGGCATAAGAACAGGCATATAGACCAATGGAACAGAACAAAGACCTCAGAAATTGACCCACGCCATTATGGCCAATAAATATTTGACAAAGGAGGTAAAAGCATACAATGGAGTAAAGATAATCTATGCAATATAGGATGTTGGGAAAATTAGATAGGTACAGGCAAATTAATGAAGCTAGAACATTAGCTTACACCATATACAAGAATAAACTCAAAATGGATAAATGACTTAAATGTGACTAGTGAATCTATAAAAATCTTAGAAAAAAATGTAGGCAACAAAATTTCAAACATCTCGTGCAGCAGTATTTTCACTAATACATCACCTAGAGCAAGGGATACAAAGGAAAAAAATTAACAAATGGGACTACATCAAAACAAAAAGCTTCTGACACAGCAAAAGAAACCATCAACAAATGAAAAGAGAACCTACTGTATGGGAGAACATATTCACCAATGATACATCTGATAAGGGTTTACTCTCCAAAAAAATACAAATAACGCATATACCTCAACACCAGGAAGACAAAAAATCTAATTTAAAAATGAACAATGGACCTGAATAGGCACTTCTCCAAAGAGGACATACAGATGGCCAATAGACACATAAAAATGCTCAATGTCACTAATCATCAGAGAGCTGCAAATTAAAACTACAATGAGATATCACCTCACATCTGTCAGAATGGCTGCCATCAACAAGTGCTGGTGGGGATGTAGAGAAAAGGATACTCTAGTACACTGTTGGGAATGCAGACTGGTACAGCCACTGTGGAAAACAGTATGGACTTTCCTCAAAAAATGAAAAATCAAAGTGCCATTTGACCCACTTCTGGAAATATATTCTAAGAATCTCAAAACACTAATCGAAAAGAATATATGCAGCCCTGGCCGGTTTGGCTCAGTGGTTGGAGCGTAGGCCTGCGGTCCAGAGAGACCCGGGTTCAGTTCCCGCTAAGGGCACATGCCTCCGTTGCAGTTTGTCCCCGGCCCTGGTTGGGTCATGCGGGTGGCAGCCACTCGATGTGTCCCTTTCACAATGATGTTTTTCTCTCTCTCTCTCCTTCCCACTCTATCTGAACAAAAAAATGGAAAAATGTTCTCAAGTGAGGATAAAAAAAAAGAATATATGCACCCCTATGTTCATAGCAGCATTATTTACAGTAGCTAAGATCTGGAAACAGCCCAAGTGCTCATCAATAGATGACCGGATAAAAAGTTTTGGTATATTTACACAATGGAATACTGTGCAGCTGTAAAAATGAAGGATCTCTTACTCTTTGAGACAGCATGGATGAACCTGGAGACTATTATGCTAAGTGAAATAAGCCAACTAGAGAAAGACAAATATACCATCTCACTTATAAGTGGAATCTAAAGAACAAAATAAACTGACAAACAAAATATGCCCAGAGTATGGATGCATGGAACAGAATAACAGATCTGATGGGAGGGGAGGGGTGGAGATTAACCAAAGAATACATATGCATATATGCACAACACATGGTCACAGACAGTAGCATGGGGAAGGCCTGGGTTTGGGTGGGGGTTGGGTGGAAGGGGGCAAAAAGGGAAAAAATGGGAGACATTTGTAATACTGCCAACAATAAGGTAAAATGTAAATAGAAAGAAAGAAAAAGAAAAAGAAAGAAAAACTTAGTCCACATCTATTTCTCTTAACATTAAAATAATTATGTTACAGCATTGAACATGTGCTACATGCTCCATTTTACTACTTAACACAGTATATTTAAAAGTTAGAAATATTTAACAAAACACTTATATAAGAATATGTTTAAGGCCCAATATTCCAAAAGCATGTGATATAAATTAATCTGCAATTCAGTTCTTTTGTGGAAAGATATTGCCTCACTTCAGGAACCACTAAGAAAAATGTCTTCGGGTAGAAATATGATTGAAGTTTGTTTTGAAACATTTTTTAAAAGCTTAAATTAAGCTCATGGACATTTAAATTAATTTTCAGGAAATAGTTAAAGTAGTGGCTAGCCAGAAGAATGGCAAAATTGGAGAAGCAAAACCATATAGACAAATTTAACTCCTAAAATTTTGTTGCTTAAAACAGGAGAGGAAAAGCCCTCTGAACAAAAGGAAATCCTGTTTTGGAAACCTGCTTCCAGAGACTTTCTACTCTGTGTAGATTAACCTTCACTTTGTGGACTACCATTGAGGCTGGATTTAAATTTAAGTGTACAATAAGTACTTATATGGTGGATGGCTCAGGGTTGTTCGACAAGCCTCCCTCCCCTCTTATGTTGAGATCCACTCTGTTTTACCCTCTCTCTCTCTACTCTGCTTCTTTCAGATATTTCTGCCAGGTCTGCCACAACCACCATAGTACCTTTTGCACTAGCCACAGGGCACAAAACTCGTACTACACCAATCAGAGTTCTTGCTTGACATTTTACCAATTGTAGCAAGGAAAAGAGATTTTCTTTTCCCATGGTGGTACATCGCAATAACACGATTCTGAATCTGTGGACACCAGTGCCATCATGTGTAAAGAAGGCTGCTGAGGAATAGAACACAAAAGATAGAGGAGGGGGAGACAGAGAGAGAGAGAGAGGCCATGTGATTCTCACTCCTAATTCCCACTTCATCAGAAGTTCTACTTTTAATGCCATTTGACTTTCTGATAAAAATTCCCCCTTTGACATTAACTTGCTGTTACTTGTAATGAAAAGTCCTGAACAGTATTCTGGTTGGTTGGTTGGTTGGTTGGTTGGTTGGTTGGTTGGTTGGTTGGAGAATGCTACAGCTTGGTCAAAATATGTACATCCAAAAATATGTACTGTATCCACCTTCTATGTTCCTTGTCATTTTTGACCCACACACAGCTGCCCCATTTACTACTGCAATAATGACATATTACATTTATCTTCCAGTAACAATCTTGCCATCTATACCTACATTTAGTTCAAAGAATAGCTCAAATCAAACTCACACAGTGATTTTCCTGTCCTGGCTTCTGTGTATGGTAAACAACAATATAAAATACAGAAATATAAAAACAAATAAAAAACAACTCTTGTACAATCCTTTATAAGTGAGATCATTATGCTGATTAGCTCTGAAACATATCTAAAATAACATGACACTAATGTTTCTAAACATGTGGTCTAATGTTGCACTCAAGGTTGTCTGAAAATAACCCTGAGACTCTCCTGAGATTCTCTGGGCAATGGTCTATCTGAGACTTTGGGCCATCAGCCATAGGGAATGAGTCCACTCTCAGCTTTTTATGTGAACTGGTGGGGCTTCCTCCTCCCAGCTGGAGGAAATACACCTCCCTGTGACTTCCCAGCTCTTCCAATACCAGGCACCAGAGAATGCTTATGAACAGCCAGTGCCTAAACCCTGCTTGCCTAGCACCAGAGCGGACTATAGTCTCTGACACTGGAAAGGTTGTTCTCACACTTGCCCTTTAAGAAGGGCAAGGCAGAGGGGCAGCATATCCTCATGGCAGGTTCAGCCGAGCTCCTTGACCTCATCAAGCCCTCTCTGGGAATAACAAAAAATATATTGTTAAACAAACTCTCTTTTTGTTGACCATTCTCTGTTAGTTTTGAAAACCTGCTCCTTCATAGACAGTGTGTGACATTGTGAGATGCATCTCTAGCCTGTTGTACTGTAAATGGCAACCAAGTAAAGACCCACCTGCTCTATGTGTCATATAGAGAAATGGCACACCCTTGACAGACATCAGCGTTGTTTCCTAACCACTCATCCTCTCCAAGTTGCATGCAAAGAATGAGTATTAGCCTCACTTATTTTTATGCCTGAACTTGAACAGAGAAAACTCAAAGACCTTGTCATAACTGAACTATGTAAATAGGGTTTGATCTAAAGAGATGTGCTCACATCTGCCATCTCTTGGCAAAACTGAGTATCTGTTTTGATTAATTCAGTTCAGCAAATATATATCCCTGCTTTGCCATGCAGCAGAGTGCCCTAGGCACTTCAGGGGGTTATAAATGAGTCACATTCTCCACCTGTAAACAGACCTTTGTATGACCACAGATATTACATTCTTATAAAAGCTTGCTTGTTTTATGGTTTGACTTGAGTTTTATGGTTGGTTATTTTTTTTATATCAAGAAAACTAATGCCTGGCTTTTTCCAGACTATACCTGGGATAAAAATACAAACCTACCGGCTAAGTAGTTGTCTCACTTCTCAAAGAGAAACCCAGTGAGCCCCTGCATGGACACTAAAGGCAAGTTTGGATCTTGGGAGCTGAAATTAAAAGGACACAGTGTTGTGCTCAGAGGTACTAAATGCAGGAGGATCCTGAAACTGAAGATAAGCCAAGCTGCAGAGAATGCCCCAAGTCCAGATTCCATAAAGTCACGCAGTCTTCAAAACCAAGGGTGAAGCGTGGAATCAGACATGACGCCAAGGCAAAAGGGCCAGCAGTGTTGGGATTGCAGGTGGGGAGGATTGGATGTAGAGAGAGCAGGAGCAGAGGGAGGAGGTCTCAAACAGCCACTGCAAACAAAGCTGCTTTTGTCCCTGAAGACTGGGGGGCACATGAATCAAATGGGTGTAAAAGTTCAAAGCTAGGGCAGACAACAGTAAATTTTTTTAAATGTATTATTCTTGCATTTATATTGTACCTGAATTAAATTTTCTTAAGGCTAACTTCAAAACTGTTCAAAACACATGGAGGTGCTTATTGTTTTAGCCCCTTGAAGAATGCAGAAGCTAAAGGACGAACCAAAAAAATCGTTCAGGCAACACAAATGAAAGGTGTAAAGCAAATATCTTTGGTGAATAGCAAGAAAAAATCGTCATCTCTGAATATGGAAGCTAAGGTATGCATTTCAAATTTTGAAATGATAAAGCAACTTTGGCCGGTTTGGCTAAGCAGTTAGAGCTCCGGCCTGCAGTCCAGAGAGACCCAGTTTGGTTCCCCCTAAGGGCACGTACCTGGGTTGCAGTGCGTTCCTGGCCTTGGTTGGGTCATGCGTGTAGGAGATAGCCACTCAATGTGTCCCTTTCACATTGATGTTTCTCTCTCTCTCTCTTCCTCCCTCTCCCTCCCACTCTATCTGAACAAAAATAGAAAAATGTCCTCAGGTGAGAGGATTAAAAAAAAATGATAAAGCAATTTTCCGATGAAAGTTTTATAGAGTATTTTCCAGTAAGGTGACTTTCTGCGTCTGGTCCATGCCCATTTACTGTTTTTTTGCCCATTTCATGAAATGTTTTGAACTAATGTCAGCAGCTCCTTCACTCTCACTCAAGGCAAACATTTTCAACTTCTTGTTTTTAACATATATTTCACATATTTTATCTAACATGTGTTCTTTCCCCAGGTGTCAATCTTCTAATCTTCTATTAACAGAATAAGACTAAAGTTTATAAATTAAAAGACAAAATGCAAATAGCAGCTAAAAAAATCCCCAATTATGAAAACAAACAAGTACAGTGACACTCATTTCAGCAAGTCACTATTTGCATATGTACCAAAACTAAGTACTGGACACTTACTCTGTGTCCCCAGGGGACTCACCAGGGGACACAGTGGAGGCAGATAGAGTAGAGGAGGAAAATTAACAATACAGTATATATGTAATAACAAGTGCTATAAATAGTATACATAATTATGTCAAGTATGTTATATATCTGATAACGTGAAGCATTTAGTAATGGTACATGCAATAAATGAAAAATAAAACAGCTAAGGGGAATGACAAGTGATGGAAAGGCCATTTTAGATATTGGTTCTCTCGAAAGCAAACCTAGAACCAGTATTATATAAAGTCTAAGGACTAGAGATCTAGAAGCAAATAGAACTGGATTTTTAATCCGAACTAGACAATTAAGTAGCACTGTGTTTCCCTCAAATTCAATGCCCTAATCTGTTAAGTGAGTGGGCCAATGCCTGGCGCGCAACAGTGTTCCATAACTATTCCTTCTTATTGTCTGAGATTTGAAAATGTAATTTGTTTAAAAACAACAAAGTGTTCATGCTGTGAATCTGCAAATATAAGGAAGCTTCTTCAGCTATCAGGGCACCATGACCACATCTAAGGCTCTAACAAACAGATTAGAAGCAAACTGCCTGGATCTCATCTTATTTCGCTGCATGTCTCCAGAGGTCACCACTTGTTTCTTATTAACTTCTTTTCCTTGGGGTGCTCCTCAGTCGTTTTTACTGACTGTCTCTACTCCAGCAAAATGAAGTGTGTAATTGTTTAACTGCCAGAGGTTATAGTTGCCATTTAATTTCCCTATCTCACTTCCAATATGTGAACATTTTTTTCTACCAATTTTCTAATCTATCTTCCAACCAGATAATGCTATATCCTACACCCAGTGGGGATAATTACAATGGGACATGGAAAGATATAAACTTTCTTGAATATAAAAAGACATCTTCACATATAAAAAGAATTACCAGATTGGATTCTTAGCAGCATTGCCACAGATAATAGATATGACCTTTCTGAACTGATGAAGCTTTATTCTGCTTTCACAGACAAGAATATCTAATAATGATGGGAGATTATGGTAGGCACAGCTCCTGCCTGTAACTCTTATGCCTGACTTTACCAGCACCTTGGCACCACATGACTCAGAAATATTATTTATCTTGATTAAATTCTCCCCAAATCCTTCCCATACAACCTGGTTATTCAGGTTACTAGGGGGATCATTCATAAAACCACTTTACTGCATAAATGAGAAAGACGAAGTGACTTGGACCAAGTCATCATTGGCCACAGAACTAGAATCAGAAACAAGTTGCCTGATTCCTCGTGCTCCACATTCATTCATTTTACACTCTACTCCCCAACTCTGAGTGACTATGACAAACTCATCCCACAAGATCAACAAGCAGGAATATATTAAGAAAGAAGAAATTGATTTTTGCAATAGAGTTCAGATTTTTCTACAAACCAGCCACAAATGCCTTCAATACGGGCCATATATAGTTGTAATATTATTTAAATTTAGTCTACTTTCATAAAAAGTGTATCATAATACAAATAGCAGTTTTAACATTTTGATTAATTTAACAGCACCAAAGACTACAACAAATCCTATAAACACCAAAGCTCTAGCTAAGAAGTTGGAATGTGTCAGTATGTTTTTGGTAATTGTATCCTTCCAAAATAAATCACTTATGGGTTGGGGATTTATATAGAATCCATCTGGTGCTTGAATCCACAGCGGCCTTTTCTTTTATGTTTACTCACATGTGTGCAGAAATTGCTATGCATTTATATCTATCAAAAAAACTCATTATGAATTGCTGATGATCATTTCAATAGGTAAACATATATCAGAGGCATCAATGATCACAAATAAAAGCAAACCAAAAATTCAAACCCAATGTGCCTCCACACATATAGTTATTGACAAGATTCATTAAAGTTAAATATTGCTTGAATATATAGGTTAAAATGTTATTTTTCTTTATTTTGAAATAATGAATGACCTTTATTCAAAAGCATACTTTAATAAGTATTGCCCTTAAACCCAAGCAAGGGAAGCTTTTGCCATGAATCCTGGACTTTAGTTGGTCCTGAATAACACAAACACAGACAAAAAAAAAAAATGTATTGAAGAATTCCTAGGTGCCACTGTCACTCAAAATCATTCAGTGTTACTACAGCATAACCTGTAACTCTAAACACCCATTTTAATGATTAACACCATTCACACCTGTGAGATACAATTATCCATACCCCTTGCTTTGTATTGTAGAAACCAAAGGCAACTGCATGTGAGGCCTGTGAAGTTTATGGGCTGTACCCCTGCAGATGCTGACTATAAACATTACTCCAGAGAGGAGAGTGGGAGTAGTGCTTAGGTAAGAGAAAAGACAAAGCAATTTACTGCTAAGATGCTTCCTCTCAAACAGCACAAATACAATAGAGCCTTACCTAACGAAGTACAGAGCATTCACTTCTAGGCATATATTGTAAGGCAAAAATTCAGAACATGATATAAAAACAAGCCCTGGCCGGTGTGGCTCAGTTAATTAGAGTGTTGTCCTGTATGCTGAAAGGTTGCAGGTTTGATTCCCGATCAGAGCACATACTTATGTTGAAGTTTCAACCCTGGTCAGACCTAGCATGGGAGACAATGATCTCCTTCCCTCTCCTTCTCCCTCTCTCCCTCCCTCTCCCTCCCCCTCCCCCTCCCCCTCCCCTCCCGTTTCCCCTCCCCCTTTCCCTCCCCCTCCCCCTCCCCTTCCCCCTCTCCCTCTCCCTCTCCTTCCCTCTGTCTCTCAAATCAAGAGGCATGGAATCTAATGAACAAAATAAACTGACAAGCAAAATAGATCCAGAGACATGGAAACATGGCACAGACTGAAGATCTCAGAGAGGAGGGGTGGGGGAGATGAAAAGAGATTAACCAAAGAACTTACATGCTTATATGCATAACCAATGGACACAGACAATAGTGTGGTGAAGGAAGGGGAGGGAAGGGTGGGAGGGGTAGAAAGGGGTCAATGGGTGGAAAAATGGGGACATCTGTAATACTTCCAATAACAAAAAAAGAAAAGACCATAGTGAAAAAAATAAATAAATAAATAAAATAAGCATGTCCTTTGGTGAGGATTAATAAAAACAATGAAAAACAAAATAAGCACAATCTTTTCTGACAAGAGTCCTTATATTTTTAAAAGAGAAAAACCTAGATTTCCAACAATAAAAGTATGGTTAAACATAAGTAATACACAAATATGATAGAATATTATAACCAAATTTTTTAAAATTAAATTTTTAGAAGTATTTATTAATTTAGAAAAATATTCAGGTTGGGGAGAGGAGCACAATACAAAAACTATGTGCTTCATGTGAGCCTAAATTTTTAAAAAGATTTGTGTAATCTCAAAAGAAAATTCAGAGAACTGTACTTAATATGAATATTTTACCGAGCATGAAACAAACTGCAAACAAGGTGACTTTAAACCTGAAAGTGATACAAAGTTTACAGGCATGACATTATAGGATAGCTTATAAAGTGAAAATGAGAATGTTGTTTAACTTTTGCAATTATTGGTTATTACAATGGAGATTTCCAGATAGCAGGGAATTGGTTAAAAGTGATTATCTTATACCATTATAGGAAGGTGACTAGTTTTGTTTATGATTATCAGAGGCATTGATAAGAAATTATCTAAGTTGCCCTGGCTGGTTTGGCTCAGCAATTGGAACGTCTGCCCACAGATCAAAGAGTCCTGAGTTCTATTCCAGTCAAGGGCAGTACCTAGGTTGCGGTTCATCCCTAGCTCTGGTCAGGGTCATGTGGGAAACAACCAGTCAATGTGACACATTGATGTCTCTCTCTCTCTCTCTCTCTCTCTCTCTCCCTCCCTCCCTCTCCCTCTCCCTCTCTTCCTCTCTCCCTCTCTCCCTCCTTCCCACTCTATCTGAAGATAAATGGAAAAAATATCCTCAGGTAAGGATTTAAGAAAAAAAAGAAATAACCTAAGTTAAGTTTTCTTACATTTATGAAATAAGGTAGACTAACTTTTGGTTATGTGACTTAAATGGTCTTGCCTGTTTGGAGATCTTCAAGTCTGGTCTCCATTTTATTTCACTTTAATAATATGAAAAACAAAAAATTTTTAAATGCTCATAGTAAGTGTATCAGTTTTATTAAATTAGGGTCAATCAATTGTACTTAGCAACCACTTAAAACAAGTATATTTACTATTAATTTAACAAAAATCCTGGAAGTATGCTAAAATAGTATTTGGTTCAACAGCTCAACTCTATTATCCATGATCAAAGTTCTAATCTTCTAGTATGTTGCTCTTGGCATGTTAATTTTGGCCTCAGCTTGTTGCTTCATGGTTGCAGAATGGCTGCCGCAGCTCCAAGCCTAAGCCTAACAATACTCATAGGAATGCATTCAAATAAGGAAATAAGATGGATGTTAGCAAAACATAGTTTTCCTCTAATGCAATTTCCTTTTCAGGAAGCAAAATTTTTCTAGAACCCTCAGACGACTTCCCTTGTTTCTCACAGACCAGAACTGAGTCATATGCTTTCACATAGAAAGAAAAATAATATTGCTCATGTTTGTTTTAAACTAATCATAAATCACCCCCTGAGATTAGGGGAAAAAAAAGGAAATAACCATTAGAAAGGTAATCAATATTAGCTCCCAAAAACCAATAACTATAATTGAATAGAATTACAGCTGAATTTTAATTTTTGTCTCTTTATATGTGTATTTCCTAATTTTCTGCAATGAACATGCATTATTTTATAATAAAAAAAGATGTTTTATTCTTCAAAAAATACCAGTAAACATTGTAAAGCTCCTAAAGAATTCCTTCAACCAAATGACAAATGCATAAATTAGTTGGCCTCAAAGGTCACAGAAACATAATCCAATAAATGTGCAAAACCCTACTATGGTTGAGCTGTTATTGATGACTTCAAATCAAATTGATCTGCTCAGTATGATTTAGGTTATATCCAGGGGAACCATTTGTCTTGCTAAGTTTAAGGAACAATAAAAAGGATAGGATAATTCTGAATCTAAGCCTAGTCAAGCAAGACTACTATTTATACCAACACAGGCCCCAGTTCATGTAAATTACTTCTCACCTAACTGCTTATTCCCTCCTTCTTTGGTGGCTGATATCTCTGGGTTCCCAATTTTCCAGGCAATATAACCAAATTTGAAGTCTAATAAATAATTAAAAATATAGCCTCAAGGAAAAAATAGAAAGAGAAAAACCCCAGGGCAGAATTTTGAAGCAGTATTAAAGCAGGACTCCAATTTGAGCTCCATGATCTTTGCTGCCTTTGGAATAGTGGGTTTGTTATTACAAAGAGCAAGGGGAAACTACAAAAGCAATAAAGAACTCATTTTGAAAAGATCAATTTAGGTTTCTCTTTACAATGTCAAATAAAATATGAAATATAGTAGTGTTTATATTTTTAAATATACCACAGCATACATAAAAATTACCATACATATTCTTCCAGAATTAATATTTACCTACTCCTTAAATTCATTTTTCTGTTACTGCTGAGTATAAATTTTTATAAATGTGATTGAAAAACCAAGTAAGTTAAGGCAGTCTAGATTTTAAAAACAGACAATAATTTCAGAAAATTAAAAAAAAAAACTATTGGGGCACTTCCGGTCAAGATGGCGGCATAGGTAAACGTGGTATCATGTCCTCCCACAACCACATCAAAGTTACAACTAAACTATAGAACAACCGTCATTCAAAACTGCCTGAAATCAAGCTGAATGGAAGTCCTACAACTACGGAATTTAAAAAAGCAGCTACATCCAGACTGGTAGGAGGGGAGGCAGCGCGAGAGGTGGTGGCGGCAGCGCGGCGGCACACCTGTGAGATGGGCTGGTCCCACACCCAAGTGTGGCGGATAAAAATCAGGAGGCTCCCGCGGCTGGGAAGGTCCTTCCTGAGGACTGAGGGATCCCCGTCCCACACCAGGTGCCCCGCTCAGGGTTCCAGTGCCAGGAAGAGAAGTCCCCATAACTTCTGGTTGGAAAAACCAGCGGGAACTGAGGCTCAGGGAAGCTGAAGCGGCTGAAGCCCCAGGCAGCTCCCTAAAGGGCCCGCGCACAGACTTATCGGACTCTCTCCCTCTAAGCTTGGAGGGGAGGCAGCTCAAGGGGCACCAGAGACATACAGGGAAGAACTGAGCTGTTTGGCACTGGAGCGAGGGTTGGAGAGGGGGCTTCCTCAGGGACAAACGTGCTGTAAGAGGCCTTTGTTCCTTTGGTGAGCCCTTCCCGGGGGCGGCAGACAGAAGCCATATCTGGGACTCCAGCAACCTGACTCACACTGGTAGCCCCGCCCTGCTGACTCCCGGAGGCCCCGCCCCGCTGACTCCCTGAGGCCCTGCCCCGCCCCACACAACTTTCAAGCCCATCCAAGCTGTTGCCACTTGCTTAACCATAGGATTGCCCAGTCTTGGATCCTGCTTGAGGTTTTCCCTAAATTCTTTCAAACGAGCAATATCAGGTCTCAGCGAGCCCCATACCTCTCATTAAGTAATACACAGAAACAAACACAGAGAGGCAGCCAAAATGAGGATACAAAGAAACAGGTCCCAAATGAAAGAAAAGAACAAAACCCCAATAAAAGAACTAAGCGAAAGGGAGATAAGCAACCTAACAGATACTGAGTTCAAAATACTGCTTATAAGGATGCTCAATGAACTTAGTGAGAACCTCAGTGAACTTAAGGAGGGCCTCAAGAGCATAAAAAAGGACCAGTTAGAAATCATAGATATACAGTTAGAATTGAAGGAGGCATTAACTGAAATAAAGAATAATTTACACAGCTTCAATAATAGAGTAGGTAAATCCAAGGAGCAAACCATCGATTTGGAATATAAGGAAGCAAAAAATCCCCAATCAGAACAGCAAAAAGAAAAAAGAATCCAAAAAAATGAGGATAGTGTAAGGAGCCTCCGGGACAAATTCAAGCATGCCAACATTCGCATCTTGGGGGTGCCACAAGGAGAAGAGAGAGAACAAGAAATCAAAAACCTGTTTGAAACAATAATGGCAGAAAACTTTCCTAACTTGGTGAAGGAAACAGATATACAAGTCCAGGAAGCACAGAGAGTCCCAAACAAGATGAACCCCAAGAGGCCCACACCAAGACACATCATCATCAAAATGCAAAAGGTTCAAGACAAAGAGAGAATCTTAAAAGCAGCAAGAGAAAGGCAGCTAGTTACCTACAAGGGAGTTCCCATTAGGCTGTCAGCTGATTTCTCAAAAGAAACTTTGCAGGCCAGAAGGGAGTGGCAAGAAATATTCAGAGTGATGAAAAGCAAGGACCTACAACCAAAATTACTCTATCCTGCAAAGCTGTCATTTAGAATCGATGGACATATAAAAACTTTCCCAGACAAGAAAAAGTTAAAGGAGTTCATCACTACCAAACCATTATTATATGAAATGATGAAGGGTCTTTTTGAAGAAAAAGATAAAATGTATGAACAAACAAAATGGCAATGAATACATATCTACCAACAATGGAATCTACAAACAAAATGAGCAGGAAGAACAGAAACATTCTCATAGATACAGAGAACATTTGTTGGTTGCCGGTTGGGAAGGGGGTTGGGGTAATGGGTGAAAAAGGTGAAGGGATTAAGAAGCACAAATTCATTGCTAGACTGACAAACCTCAAGGGGAAAGGGGTTGGGGGGGTGGGAAGAAATAAACCAAAGAACTTATATGCATAACCAATGGACACAGACAATAGTGTGGGAAAAGGTGGGAGGGGGGCGGGAGGGGGGAGGAGGGGGTCAATGGGGGAAAAATGTGGAACATCTGTAATACATTTTACACCCAACAATAAAGAAGATTTGAAAAAAAAAAACTATTTATTTTGTATTAACAAGTAGATAGTGCTCAATATGCTATTTACATGAGAAAGTAAATAATACATATGTATATAATTAAGTTAAAAACATATGAAGTAATACTCACTAAATTGTTTATAGTGGTTTTCTCTGAGGAAGGGAAGTAAAGAGCAACTAACTTAAGTCTTCACAGTAAGCATATATTTATATATTATAACAATAGAGACTGTAACCCACTCCACTATTCCTTTTATATTGTTCCTGCATATGCTGACTCTGAGTAATATGTAGCATGAAGATAAAGAGCATGTTTGTATAAGAATCCTAGGAACTAAATTCAGATGATGCAGACTCCAACCTTCAGTCATCTCAGTTCCAGGAGATCTGCTCACCTTCAACCACAGAACCAGAATGACAAAGACCAGAATGACACACACCAGACCATCACATGATCAGTTTTGAGATCCTTACCAGAATGGACTGTGCTAGCCTGCATGTAGAGAACTTATTAAACCCCTCCCTTTAATTTCTTTGTTCTGCTTTCCCTCTCCCTTTTTATAAAAACCTCTGCCTGCACTGAGATGTTGAGCTGGGCTTTGTGACAAGAGTCTCCCATCTTCTCAGGTTACTAGCACTTAAATAAACCTCTTTCCCTTTCAACAGCATCTGTCTCATGAATTTGGTTTTTGTTGTGGCAGAGAGCCAAACTTGGGTTCCAGTTGTAAGCTGTGTAATTGAAAGTGAATAGGTGTTACATGTAGTTTTATTTCATTTTCTTCAATTATATAGCATGTATCTCATACTATACTTTCCAAATTTTTGTAGGGGCAGTGTGTCAGAGAGTTCTCTTAGGCACAAAATAAACATGGTGAATTTACTGTATAGTGAATAATTTACAGCCTTATGTTTATATTAAAGTAAAACAAGATATTTTAAAGTAAAAGGAATTTATTCTAAAGTAAATAGGATGCAAAATTTGCTCAAATTATTAAGGTAAAATATAAGGCCTCAATCAATATTATATTTGCTGTGAGCCACTTAGGGCTAAAGTATTAAGTCTAACCTTTTTATTTTAAGGGATGAAAGTGAAACTTGGAGAAGCTTAATGACTTGCCTAAATCATAAGCGTCATAACCATTGTTAAAGAAAAAGTATTCTGACACTTGTTTAAAATGGCAAGGGAGATTTCATGCAAGACTACTAATAGAAAAAGAGATTGGGTTCAATTCTGAATACAACAAAGACCGCTAGGAATTTACAACCAGAATGAGAGGGTCAGTAGATGGAAATTTACTAAGAGGAGATATCAAAGGTAGGGGGATTATTTCTAAACTGGCTTAGCAGAATTTTTGCTAAAGACAGGCTAAGGTGGAGGCCTAGTTGAGAAGAGGGTTGAGAAGAGCCTGACTAAAGTTTGGTCAAAGTGAGAGTCTTTATCCCTCTGGGTTTCTATTTTTGTTATTTTCTTTTCTTCCAACCAGTCACATCTTCTCCCAAGAATTTGCTCTGGCTAATTGACAAAATCAGTGTTTGGTGGGGAGAGAAAAAATGGTAAGTATAGCAGAGTTTAAAATATTATTGTGAACTTCAGAAGATTTTTTTAATGGTTAAAACAAAGAAATAAAATATGTTCTATGATTTCTAAAATATTTATAGGAAAATAAAAATCATGACACCCATGAAATGGTTTAAAAGACTTATTTGAAATTATTGTCCTTACACATCTGTCAGGAAATTGTACAAGTTTTTACTTGAATCCGTCCACTTTCTACCCAACAGAAAGCATGAAATAATGCTTCTGCTAAAAATGGTAGAACTTTGCTTTAATACCTCCTCTCTCAATTTTAAAAACAAATTCCAAGAGGCCAAAGAAAACATATTATTTTGAAAATGTAGTTCCTTTCTCAAAGGTGTTATTATTTCCCTCATCATACAGGATGAGAGGTTTCATGTGGTAGACCATGTCATTTTTACAGCTAAACATATGGTCTGAGGACAACACAGTCACAGTCCATAGAAAGCCTAGAGACAACATCATGGTATCCACTGTTTCACCTAATTGGACTGATAATAATTTTTTATATATCTGGGAAACCACATGAAACAGTCTCTTTAATTTAAGAATCTTGGGGCACTATTTTTCACAGTAACCAGATAAAAAGAAGTTCATGTAAGATCTATTATCTTTAAAAAGATTTAGTGCTAAAATTTCGATTGCCAATTTGCACCATATTTATGTCTTGTTATGGAAGTGTTCAATTCTTCCTTTATGCTCTTTGGCTTCTGGTCATAAGGCAGATACCCATTTTTTCCCTTGGAAGACATGGGATTTGAGATTGAGCCAAGAAAAGCTAAACAGGCTAGGAAGCACTTACAGATGGAGTTAATTAGCATATTAAAAATAGGCCAGCCAGATTTTTTTTTTTTTTTTTAATCAGGAAGTAGAGGGGTAAATGCTCTCTCTGGCAACACTATAGAAGCTGTGTGGACAGAGGAAATGTGATTCAAACTCTGGTATGAGAATGGTATTTTCCTTGAACCAGGTTTCAAAAGACTGGAGTAGGAGTTCCTTTTACTGGAAACCATGGAGTTATCGGGCTTTGTAGGGGCCTCCCTTGAAATTCTGCTCCAAAACCACTGTTTTGAATTTTGTTTGAAAGTCTTAGAATGGGAGACGCTTGGTCTCAGAAGATGCAGAATGAACATCATGAACTCTGTTGCTTTCATTATAATGCATAGTAGCGGAAATGGCTTCTCTGATACCACTTCCCAGTGAAAGAGGGATTACAGAAAAAGGCGGAAGGTGGGAAAAGGGCTCCAGAACAAAACTGCTGGACTCCAGTGGCTATTTTGTCAAACCTAAAGCAAAGGCCTTAGGCTGACCTGGATTCAGGCTCTGTCAGTGGGATGTGTTTAATTGCCAGATAATTCACCAAGGTTTTCTGAAGTTATGATTCACTGTCAGCCCTTCAAATAATATATTTCATTCATTTTCTGAAGTCTAAAAAGACTTATAAGGAGTGTTGTCCTGGAGCAGGACTTCTCAATAGATAGTATGGTCACTGATGACTGAATATAAAACTGTGTGGGCCAGGGGATTTACAACAATTACTAAAAATTAACAATTTCCAATTCTCATGTTCATCTGGAAGTGTAGTTAGCTAAACTACACTCCTGCTGACTCTACTTACCACAAACTTTATAAATACAACATGTTAACAATTATTGTCTTGCAAAGCTTCGAAGCCTCCCCATGCATGGAGAATGTATGGTTGACCTCTTCTCTCTTCTTAGCCAGTGCTTATCTTCTTCCTTCCCCATCACTTGTCCAAGGGTAGAGTGATGTTTCTGGAGAGAAGGGAGTTAGGAGAACAAGAGTTCTTCGACTAGTCATGTACTAGCAGCATTACCTGGGCTTGGCTGCTGCTTAGGGATATTTCTATTGGGGAACACATTGGTGGGTTATTTTGAGAACCCACTCAATTGTTTGGTAACAACCACCTGAAGTTCTCTGCCTGGGTGCCTCTATGCTACCTGGTTACTTATGTTTTCCTTAGCCCCTAGCAATCTAGCAATACCTCCTTCCAACTTCTCTCTGCAGCCCTTTTAGAAAGGACCTAGGATGTCTCCAGGTCCATACTTTCTCACTCATGGCTCACATCACACTCACAGGAAACACCCATGAACTCTCAGAATGCTGGGGGTCCTAACATCACTCCTTCAGCCTGTCACAGTGACCCAGCCAAACTACCACCCTGGATATTTCTCAGGAAGAGTCAGATACCAGTCCATTGTATCCTTCAATCTTGGAAAACACATATCAGACTCTCCTGGAGATCCAGCTAAAGATCTGGTTTAAGGCCTGAGAATTTGTCCTTGTGGAGGGCATGGATTCTCAGCACAGCTCTTTAACGAAATCCTCCTAAGAAGTTATATTTCAATCTCTTTCTCCACTCTTTCACATTTCTGATAAGGATCAAGAATGTAAGAATTATCTACTAGTTCTCAGTCTCTTCTTCCTTTTTAATACTGGTCCAGCACTTTAATTTGGAATAAGTCTGTTTTTCAATCACATTTTTCATTCCACCATCCTGTTACAAAGTATTGCATATGTGTAGAGTTCCATTTTTACATATAACCCTAGTTTCCCAAGCCTCACCAGATTGGGAGTATAAAATAAAGTTACAGTCTATTTATATGTCCCAACTATGATGGTAAGAATTCCAACTGGTTTGATGACTAGTAATTAGCACATCTCTAAGTGTCCCCAAGTTATTTTTGGGAGCTCCCCAAAGGATGCCACACATGTGCCCACAAACCATTCTGTAACTTCATGGTGTCTGTTTTTTCTTTCTTTTTTACTCTGGCTTATAATTTTCTGCTTTCTCTGCCTGCAGATTTGAGGAGTTCCAGGTCACTGCTGGCTTCCAAAGGGAGATGGGGGAATGGCCTCCTCTCCATCTGTGCGCCACATTTGGTCTCCAGGGCTCTAAAAGGGCACTCTCCTACTTCCCATAAATCATCCCAATTGCTCCTAAAATAATAGTGTCATTATTTTTCTGATTGCCGCTTCTTCTTTTTTTTTTTAAATCCTCACCAAAGGATATTTTTTTTACTGATTTTTAAAGAGACAGAAACATCTATGTGAGAAAGAAACATGGATTGATTGCCTTCTGTAGCACCCTGGTGTTTCTCTGAGGCCCCGCCCCACCCAACTTGCAGGCCCACCCAAGTACTTCCGTACAAACGACCTGTCTGGGTTCATACTGTGGACTTTCCTAAAATCTCTCAAATGTTCACAAACCCAAAACAAGCAAGACCTGGCCTCAGAGTGACCTGTACTTTTCTCTAAGCAGCCTCAATTCCATTTTTAGTTGTAGTCAGTCTCAGTACACAGATTAGCCTCTCCCAAGTATCTCCACACCCAGCACAAGTGCCAATGATTTGCAGATCATTTTATAGCTCATACCAGGTGGTCCCAGGCCAGGCACTAGCAGTAGCTGACCTCAGCCTGCACCAGAACCATTCCTAAGAGGCCTCAGAAAACCACATCTAGGGGCCAGCTTCAGACCACACCAGAACACCACCCAACCACCTCCACAAATGACACACCCAAAGGATGACTTGGCAGGCACCAGAGCCCCACTAAAGTGAATCCTGCAGTGCAATGTCAGCCTCTACACAACTTCTCCACTGTAGTCATTTCTTACAGCCAATTAACCCGAGTTCCCATGGATGTGCCAACAACAATCGAGGCTCAACCACAATAGGAGGGCACACAGAGAGTAATAGATACCATAACTAAAGAAGTATGTGGTGCTAGAACAGGGTAGGGAGACATGGAAGTAGCACCTAGCCCTTCTGTTCTGTTGATGAAGATGGCTTCCTAGAGAAATGCTGTATAAGCATAAATCTCAAGAGTGATTAGTTGTTTACGTATAGGAGAAGAGTTTTCAGGACAAGGGAACAGAATATGTGGAGGTCTGGGAATAAGAGAGAGCATCACTCATATGTGAGACTAAAACAATTTCACTATAGCTAGGACACAGACATTAATAACTATCATAATTGGGGGCTACTTTGTGCCAAACTCTAGATTAAGTGCTTTTAGATAATATCTTATCTGATCCAATATAGTACCATGTGATAGTTATTATTATTCCCAGTTTTACAGAATATAAGAAAAATAATAACTAATAACTAAGCATTTAGAATCTACCAGGTATTGTCATAAGTGCTTTATGTGTTAATTCACTGAATCTTCATAGCAACTCTAGACATAGTATAGGTTAATATTTATATATAATATTATATAGTATGTATATAGTATGTAATATGTTTATATAATATGTCAGAGGGACTATTACTATCCCAATTTTACCAGATAACACAGCTTGTCAGAGACAGAGCCAAAGGCAAAGCCAGGCAATTTGTACTTTAGCAGGAGTTAGGGAACTTTATAAGTGATAAGGATGAGATTGGAGGGTGTGTTAGCAATGGAGCTCCAGGTCAGGAGACAGGAAACAGTGGGAGCCAGTTGAGGAAGTTGAAGAACGAAGGAAAGTAAGCTGAGAGCCCTGGAGAAGACGAATATACGAAGGGGCTAGCATCATTGGAAAAAATCAACAAGGATGCCAGGAACACTGGCTCTCGTTCACTTCACTAAATTCGTATTTCCCTCTACACCAAATTTTTATACTTATTACTTTTATTTTTCTGGTGGCTAAAACTGATTGAAAAATATCAACCCCAATGTCATTTTTTGAAAATATGTTTTTATTGATTTTAGAGAGGGAAGAGTGAGGGAGAGAGAGAAACATAGATTAGCTGCCTCCTGCATGACCCCTAATGGGAATTGAGCCCACAACCTGGGCAAGTGCCCTGATTTGGAACTGGTGCATGGGACAATGCTCAACCCACTGAGCCACATGGGCCAAGGCTCAATCTCCAATTTCTTAAACAATTCTTTATAAGGGAATAATAAACACCAAAAAATTATCTTAATTTTCAAGATAAGAGCAGTGCAATTCAACAAGCAACTATTATATAACAGGACAAAGCTGCAGCTTTACATGCATAATCTTATTGAATCTTTATTATAAATGATATATCAATATCTTAATTCTACAGATGAGGAAACTGAGGTCTAGAGGTATTAAATAATTTTGTGTCAGTAGCATAATGGATGAGTTCAGGAAGCAAAATTAGACCCTGAATTCCTGAGGCCAAAGTCCATGCTTGTTCTACTCCATCATACTCCTGCTAGGATGGATAAATGAATCTCAGGGGTCCTAGGTTGTCCTGCTGAACTATTTAATTTACTCTGTCTTAGAGAGACAGGTTCACTGACATCTGCTTATACTACACAGTACACTACCACATCCTGCTCTGCTGTAGCACGGCATGTAAGGCCCTTGCTTCTTTATAAACCAAGCCCAAGGAGCCTTTCCATCTCTCACCAGGTCTGTGTTTTTTTCTCCTCCACCTTTATCTCATCCCTACAACCATATTCCCAAAGAATATTTAATGTCCTGGAAAATTTTCATGATATTATCTTTTAAATTTTTTAATATTTCCAATAATAAGCATATTATCCCAATTTGGAAGACTACATATATGTGTGTAAAAAGCCCAAAAGAATATATATAAAATATTATCAATAGCTATTTCAAGAAGGTTTTATTATCGGTGGTTTTTAGTTTTTTGTTTGTTTTCCATGTTTCCCCAATTATCATAAAAAATGTTTTAACAATAAAAATTGAACAAATTGTTTACAGTAGCTATTACATCAATGTACCTGGTTTTCATAGCATGATTATAAAATTTTCTGCAATTTGCTATAAAATAAAAAATAAAGGTAGCAGTTGCATTCATGGCCATATTGCTGGGGTTGGATGCATTATATGTATTATGTATATTACTATCTAAGTTAAAAAATAAAAACTGATCCATTCTCATTTAGGTAGCAGCACTTCCCCTGGCAGGCAACATATGGAGTCCTGGACTAAGCTGAAATAGGTCATTTCTCTCTACTTTCTAAGTTTCACAGGGGTAAAAGCAAGGTATGTATCTTAATGCATTGCCTTACAACAGGGTCTCTGGTAAGTCTGTCTCAGATGGAAGTATCTCTTTGCACATGACTCAGAACTATAGTGAAAATCTCCCTCCTGGAAAATAAAAAGCACTTAATGTAGAGGTCATAGGTACAAACGTAAAAATAAATTTAAAATATGGTGTTATTAATCATCTTGACCCCAACTAGTTGAATCTCTCTTACCCATATAATATTGTTTCTTCCTTCTTTCCACCTGATACTATCTGGTTCAAAGATCTGAGGTTAGAAGTAATATTAGGAATGGGTAATTTATATATATAAAGAGTTTTAATGCCAATGAGGTCTGTAAAATATTCTGCGAAAACTGAAATTTCCAGAATACATTAAAAGAACAATAATTTTGCTTCTCTTTTTGAATTTAGTTTTTTGTTTTGTTTTGTTTATTTATTTTGTTACAGATGTTTCTACTTTTTCCCCACTTGACACCCTCCTCCCAATCCCACCCCCCTCATCCCCAGCATTGTTGTCTATGTCCATGGTTATGCATAAATGCATATAAGTTCTGTGGTTTATCTCTTCCCTCCCCCCCACACCCTCTTCTGAGGTTTGTCAGTCTGTACCCTACTTCTATGTCTTTGTGTCTATTTTATTCATCACCTTGTTTTGTTCATTATTTTCCACAAATACATAAAATCATGTGATATTTGTCTTTCTTTGATTGGCTTGCTTTGCTTAGGATAATACTCTCCAGGACCTTCCATGTCATCTCGGAGGATAAGAGATCTTTCTTTCTTACAGCTGCATAGTATTCCATTGTGTATATGTACCACTGCTTTTTTATCCACTCATCTATTAACAGACACTTGGGCTGTTTTCAGATCTTAGCAATTGTAAATAATGCTGCTATGAACATAGGGATACATTTTTCTTTCTGATTGATGTTTCAAGCTTCTTGGGATATATTCCTAGAAGCAGGATCACTGGGTCAAATGGCAGTTCAATTTTTAATTTTTTGAGAACACACCATGTTGTTTTCATGGTGGCTGCACCAGTCTGCATTTCCACCAACAGTGTACTAGAGTCCCCTTTTCTCCACACCCTCGTCAGCACTTGTTTGATGATTTGTTAATGGCTGCCATTCTGGCAGATATGAGGTGATACCCTATAGTTGTTTTAATTTGCATCTCTCTGATGATTAGTGACATTGAGCATTTTTTTATTAGTGACATTGAGCCATTTGTATGTCCTATTTGGAGAGGTGTCTATTTAGGTTCTCTGCCCATTTTTTAATTGGATTCTTTGTCTTCATTTTCTTGAGTTGTATGAGAACTCTATATATTTTGGAAACAAACCCCTTATCTAATGTATCATTGGCAATTATGCTCTCCCATATAGTGGAGTCCCTTTCCATTTTGATGCTTGTTTCTTTTGCTGTACAGAATTTTTTTTTAGTTTGGTGTAGTTCCATGTATTCATTTTTACCTTTGTTTCTCTTGCCTTAGAGGTTGTATCAGTGAAAATTCTGCTGTGTATGATGTCTGAAATTTTGTTGCCTACATTTTCCTCTAGGATTTTTATGGATTCACTTATGGTCACATTTAAGTCTTTTATCCATTTTGAGTTTATTCGTGTGTATGGTGTAAGCTGGTGGTCTAGCTTTATTTTACTTACTTACTTACTTACTTATTTATTTATTTTTAGAGAGAGAAAAAGGAAGAGGGAGAGAGAGACAGTAACATCGATGAGAGAGGACATCGATTGGCTGCCTCCTGCATGCCTCCACTGGGGATCAGGCCCACAACCTGGGAATATGCCCTGACCAGGAATCAAACCAATGACCTCTTGGTGCATAGGTTGATGCTCAACTACTGAGCCACTCCGGCTGGGCTAACTTTATTTTTTCTTCATGTAGCTGTCCAAATTTCCCAACATCATTTATTGAAAAGGCTATTCTTACTCCACTGTATGCTCTTGCCACTTTTGTCAAATATTACTTGATCATAATGTCTTGGGTCAATTAATGGGTTCTCTGTTCTGTTCCATTGAGCTATATGCCTGTTCTTGTTGCCAGTTTCAGGCTGTTTTGAGTACAGTGGCTTTGTAGTATAACCTGATATTCAATATTATGATCCCTCCTACTTTGTTGTTTGTTTGCAAGATTGCTGTGGCTATTTGGGGTCTTTTTTGGTTCCATATAAACTTTTGGAGTATTTGTTCTAGTTCTGTGAAATACATTGGTATTTTTATGGGAACTGTATTGAATCTAAAGATTGCTTTAGGTAGTACGGATATTTTAATGATGTTAATTCTTTCAATCCATGAACAAGGTATATGCTTTCACTTTTTTATATCTTCCTCTATTTCTTTTTTCAATATCATGTGATTTTCTGAGAATAGGTCCTTTACTTTGTAGGTTAAGCTTATTCCTAGGTACCTTATTTTTTTTTCCTGCAATGGTAAATGGGATTGGTTTTTCACTTTCTCTTTCTGTGAGTTCATTGTTGGTGTATAAGGGTGTCATTAATTTCTTGACGTTAATTTTGTATCTTGCTACTTTGCCAAATTAATTTATTAAATCAAATATATATTTTTTGATGGAGTCTTTAGGGTTTTCTATGTACAGTATCATGTCATCTGCAAATAATGACAGTTTCACTTCTTCCTTTCCAATTTGGAAACCTTTTATTTTTCCTTCATGTCTAATTGCTGTGGCTAAAAATTCCAGTACTATGTTTAATAAGAGTGGCGAAAGTGGGCATCCCTATCTTGTTCCTGTTCTTAAGGGAGAGGTTTTTGGGTTTTGCCATTGAGTATGATTTTGACTGTAGGTATTTTATAAATAGCCTTTATTATGTTAAGATATGATCCCTCAAGTTCCAGCTGATTTTACAGCCAGAAGTAATGGGAATTTCTCTTTCTGGCACTGGAATCCTGAGTTGGGAGCCTGGTGTGGAACAGAGACCCCTTGTTCCTCAGGGAGGACATTCACAGCTGAGAGAGAAAGGGAGAAGGAGAGAGAGAGAGAGAGCAAGAGAGAGAAACATTGATCAGCTCCCACATGCACCCGAACTGGACCTAACACACAAACCAGGCATGTGCCCTGGTTTTGGTGCATGGGACAATGCTTATCCAACTGAGCCACACTGGCTAGGGCTTGATTTCTGTTTTAAGGAAACTTAAAGAGCAAGAGATCTACATTCAGACTGAAATTGAAAAGAATATCTGCACAATCTGATCGCAAGAGTAGACGAGTCTTCTAGCCAAGCCTATGAGCTCTGATGCCACAGCAGGAATATTTGTCATTCTCCTACTCATTTGCTTCATTGCAATCCTCTTTGTACTGATCGTTTTTTTATATAAATGTTTCTAAAGCAAGAGAGAAATGTTTCTAAAGCATGGTAGGATAGAAAATGGTTCTTGTGAAGATAGTTTAACTGCTAATGTGGCGAAGATCAATCCAAGAGACCAGAAATATACTCTAAGGCAAATCAGGAGGCCTAGCATTCTTATAAAGAAACAGAGTGAAAACATTGAAGATGGCAGTGGGCAGGACCTGAGGGAGGGTGAGTGTGAGAGAGTGAGCAATTGTGTGTGAGAGAGTGTGAATGGACTTGAAGGTGGACAACCAAACCCGAGCAATGCAGAGATACGGAGCAGAAGGTTCCTGTGCTGTGGAACAGTCGGCTACCAAGGTAAGCCTCTCTTCAGGGCACTTCTCCCTGCGCTGTGGGGAGGTCCCACCATTTGGGAAGATCCCTGGTCTTCCCTGGGAGGGGGCAGTGGGAGTGGCTAGGGCCCAGCAACCTGAGCGAACCAGCTCACCTGGCACCATCAGACCAGTGGACAATCTGTGTCACCACAGACCTGTGCACAGTAGGGGAGCTGCCAATGTGCTGGTCACAGAAGCCAGAGACTACCTGAGCCGTACCATCCCCCACAGTAGCAGCCCGATCAGAGTCCAGATATACTCCCAGCAACAGAGGCTGGGGAGCAGACATCCACCCCAGGCAACAGAAGCACAGACAAGCAGCTGAGACCCATCCCCAAAAACTACAACAAAAGCTGAGGAGAGTTGAGCCCCATGGGGCAGCAGCACTGCCCAACTGCCAGCAGTGGGACCTGGGGCTCCACAGAGTCCTGTGCCAGCCAGCAGCCCACAAGAGCTGTGGGAAGCAGAGCCCAAGAGGGACTGGTGCAATCCAGCTGCCCGCCCTTGGGACCTGCAGGGTGCAGGGGCACAAGAGAAGCCTCTGCGACCCAGTAGCCAGTGCTGAAGCACCAGAAAGGCCTGTGCCACCCAGCAGCCCTTAACATAGGCATAGAGCTGGGTCCCCAAGGAGACTGTGCGGGGGCACCAGAAAGGCCTGTGCAACCGAGCTGCATACAAGATAGGCATACAGAATGTGACAATGGAGGGGAAGTGAATAGAAGCTACGCAGACTATCTCCCAGGACCAAACGGGAATTACAACTAAAATAAAGACAAATCCTCTGAACAAAGCAACAGAAAAGCAGCAGGACAGGACCATATAGCCAAAGATACTGGTAGGATCTGCAAAGGTACGAGAGGGTGGTGGGCTGGAAGCCCACAAACGCAGCAGTATTAGCTGTTAGCAGTGTCCTTGGGGAATAAAGACCAAGTCTGCTCCACAGCACAGAGAGCCAAGACAGAGTGCTAAAATAGCCACAGCCACTCACCTGGGGGCTATGGGAGAGAGAGGTCAGACTGGGCTGAAACTCTGTGGGGACACCCCATATTTGGAGGGCACTCAGAGTTTTTTCTGAGTTGCAGTCACAAAGGACAATGGCCAGTGTGCTCCTTCCCAGAGCTGTGGAGAAAAGCAGCAACCCTCCCTGCCTCAAAGATTCAGCCTTTCACAGGTGAGGCAAAGAAATGCAAATTGAGACTCATTAATAACCAGCATCTATCGCACCTTCTGGAAATTTTCTTATGCAGAACACTAGGGCTACAGTCAAAGGCACTGAGTAACTGAGACTACTAGCCACCAGGAAAAAGCTAGATGATAACTAAACCTTACCTGGGATTGCAAATCTACCCAGGAAAGTAAGACTTGAAAGTGATGTTTAACGTGGGCCCGCCCAGACTCATCCAAACCCAGTAGAGGGAGCCACAAACAGCAGAACACCAACACTCACAGGAAAAATTTGGCAGGCTCCAAAACCCACTGAGATAGCCAAAATGGTGAAACAAAGAAACAAATCCCAAATGAAAAAACAAGAGAACTCTATTGAAGATGAGATAAATGAAATGCAGTTAAGCAAATTATCAGAGGTAGAGTTCAGAGCCATGATCTCAAGGAAGCTCAACAGCATGAGTAAAGACATCAGCACCATGAGTAAAGATATAGAAACATTTCTCAACAGCATGAGTAAAGACATCAGCACCATGAGTAAAGATATAGAAACATTGAAAATCAACCAAGTGGAAATGAAAACTGGCATAGCAGAAATTAAGAACACATTGGAAGGACTAACCAGCAGAGTAGAGGAAGCCGAGGACCGGATCAGTGAATTAGAAGACACAGTAGAAAAAAATCAACCAATCAAAAAAAAAACAAGATGAAAAAAACAGGAAGACAGCTTAAGAGAACTGTGGGACAACTGGAAACATAATAATATTTGCATCATAGGAGTCCTTGAAGAGGAATAAAATGGGCAAGGGTTAGAGAATATATTTAAAGAAATAGTGACAGAAAACTTTCCTAACTTGGTGAAGTAAGAAGGCATTCAAGTTCAAGTAGCACAGAGAGCCCCAAGTAAGAAGAACCAAAATAGGCCCACACCAAGACACATAGTAATTAAAACGCCAAAAATTATAGACAAAGAGAGAATCCTAAAGGCAACAAGAGATAAGCAACAGGTTACCTACAAATGAAACCCCATAATGGTCTCAGCTGACTTCTCAACAGAAACACGAGGCCAAAGAGAGTGGCATGAAGTAATCAAGGGCATGAAAAGCAAAGATCTGAATCCAAGACTACTCTATCCAGCAAGGCTATCATTCAAAATAGAAGGTCAATAAAGAGCTTTCTAGACAAAAAAAAAAAAAAAAAAAAAGCCTAAGGGAATATATTAACACCAAACCAGTACTGCAAGATATGCTAAAAGGACTGCTGTAATTAGTAGAAGAAATAGGAATAAAAACAGAACTACACTAAACATAAATGGCAATAAATAACTACATATCAATTATCACCTTAAATGTGAATGGTTTGAATGCTCCAATAAAAAGACACAGAGTAGCTGACTGGATAAGAAAGCATGATTCACATATATGTTGTTACAAGAAACCCACCTCACAACAAAAGATTCACATAGATTGAAAGTGAAGGGATGGAAAAAAATCTTTCAAGCAAGTGGAAAGCAAAATAAAAGCTGGGGTAGCAGTACTCATATCTGACAAAGTATATTTCAAAATTAAAGCCATAATTAAAGTTAAAAAAGGCCACTACATAAAATTGTAAGGATCTATTCAAAAGGAAGATATAACCTAGGTAAACATACATGCACCCAATTTAGGAACACCAACATATATTAAAAATCTTCTGGAAGACTTCAAATAAGAAATCAACAGCAACACAATCATAGCAGGGGACTTCAGTACTCTGCTGACATCACTGGATAGATCTTCTAGACAAAAAATTAACAAAAAAACACAGACTCTAAATGAAGTGCTACATCAAATGGATTTAATAGATATCTACAGAGAATTACACCCCAAAATTGCAGAGTTCACATTTTTCTCAAGTGCACATGGGACATTCTCAAAGACAGACCACATGTTAGAGCACAAACTAAGTCTCTACAAGTTCAAGAAAATTGAAATAATTTCAAGCATCTTTTCAGATCACAATGACATGAAACTAGGAATCAATTACAACAAAACAGTCCAAAACATTCAAACACATGTAGGCTAAATAGCATGTTATTAAACAATGAATGGGTTACCAAGGAGATCAAGGAAGAAATTTAAAAATTCCTGGAAACCAATGAAAATGAACACACAACAACACAAAATCTATGGGATGCAGTGAAAGTAGTTCTAAGAGTTTAGCACTAAAGGCCTACCTCAAGAAGCAAGAAAAATTTCTAGTAGACTGTCTAACCTCACAACTTAAAGAACTAGAAAGCAAACAAAAAGAAAACCCCAGAGCAAGTAGAAGGAAGGAAATAGTACAGACCAGAGCAGAAATAAATGACATGGAGACCAAAAAAACAATTCAAGGGATCAATGACACAAAGAGCTGGATTTTTTAAAAGATAAGCAAGATTGATGGAGAGTTAGCTAGGCACCAAGAAACAAAGACAGAGAACCCAAATACACAAAATTAGAAATGAAAGAGGAGAAATAATAACTGACACCACAGATACACAAAGGATTGTTAACGAGTATTATGAACAATTATACAGCAACAAATACAACAATGTAAGGAAAATGGACAAATTTCTAGAAACACATAGTCTCCCAAAACTGGATCAGGAAGAGATAGAAAACTTGAACAGACCAATAACAACAAAAGAAAATGAAGATGTAATCAAGACTCTCCCAGCAAACAAAAGCCCAGCCCGGACGGCTTCACAGGGGAATTGTAACGAACATTCAAAAAAGAACTAATACCCATTCTCCTCAAACTATTTCAAAATATTCAAGAAGAAGGATGACATCAAAACTCGTTTTATGAGGCTAGCATAATTATAATTCCAAAACCAGAAACAGACATTAAAAAGAAATAAAACTATAGACCAATATCTTTGATAAACGTAGATACCAAAATCCTGAACAAAATACTAGCAAATCGAATCCAGCCATACATCAAAAAAAGTATTCACTATTAAAAAGTGGGATTTATCCCAGAGATGAAAGACTGGTACAATATTTGCAAATCAATAAATGTCATACACCACATAAACAAAATGAAAGATAAAAATCATATGATCATATCAATAGACAGTGAAAAAGCATTTGACAAAATCCTGCACTCATTTCTGATAAAAACGCTCAGCAATCTGGGAATAGAAGCATCATATCTCAACATAATAAAAGCCATATATGAAAGACCTACAGCCCACATCATACTCAATGGGCAAAAATTAAAATCATTTCCCTTAAGAACACGAACAAGACAAGGATGCCCACTTTCACCACTCTTATTTAACATAGTACTAGAAGATTTAGCCACAAAATCAGACAGGAAGAAAAAATAAAAGGGATCCAAATTGGAAAGGAGGAAGTGAAACTGTCACTATTTGCAGATGATATGATACTATACATAGAAAACCCCAAAGACTCCATCAAAAATTTACTAGACTTAATAAATGAATTTGGCAAAGTAGCAGGATACAAAATTAACATCAAGAAATTGATGGCATTGTTATACACCAATGATGAACTCACAGAAAGAGAAACTAAAAAAAAATCCCATTTACCTCCGTGGCAAAAAAATTAAGATACCTAGGAATAAACTTAACCAAACTAAAAAAGGACCTATTCACAGAAAACTACAGGTCATTGAAAAAAGAAATAGAGGAAGATATAAAAAAGTGGAAGCACATACCTTGTTCATGGATTTGAAGAATTAACATTATTAAGATGTCTATACTACCCAAAGCAATCTATAGATTCAATGAAATCCCCATAAAAATACCACCGTCATACTTCACAGAACTAGAACAAATACTTGAAAAGTTTATATGGAACCAAAAAAGACCTCGAATAGCCACAGCAATGTTGAAAAAGAACAAAGTAGGAGGGATCACATTACCAGATTTCAGGTTATACTACAAAGCCACTGTAATCAAAACAGCTTGGTACTTGCACAAGAACAGGCATATAGACCAGTGGAACAGAACTGAAAACCCAGAAATGGACCCAAGGCAATGTGCTCAATTAATATTTGAAAAAGGTGGCAAGAGCATACAGTGGAGTGAGACAGCCTCTTTAATAAATAGTGTTGGGAAAATTGGACAGCTACATGCAAAAACATAAAACTAGACCATCAACTTACACCATACACAAAAATAAACTCAAAATGAATAAAAGACTTAAATGTGACTAATGAATCCATAAAAATCCTAGAAGAAACTGGAGGCAGCACAATTTCAGACATCATACGCAGCAGAATTATCACTGATACATCACCTAAGGCAAGAGAAACAAAGGAGAAAATGAACACATGGGAGTACTTCAAACTCAAAAGTTTCTGCACAGCAAAAGATACAATCATCAAAGGGGAATGGCAACCCACAGTATGGGAGAGCATAATTGCCAATGATATATCAGATAAGGGGTTAATTTCCAAAATATATTGAGTGCTCATACTGCTCAACAAAAGGAAGACAAAGAACCCAATTAAAAAATGGGCAGAGGAACTAAATAAACACCTCTCCAACAGGACATACAAATGGCCAAGAGACATATGAAGAAATGGTCAACATCACTAATCATCAGAGAGATGCAAATTAAAGCAATGAGGTATCACCTGTCAGAATAATACTCACACCTGTCAGAATGGCCACCATCAACAAATCATCAAACAACAAGTGTTGGCGAGGGTGTGGAGAAATGGGAACTCTAGTACACTGCTGGTGGGAATGCAGACTGGTGCAACCACTGTGGAAAACAATATGGTGTTACCTCAAAAAATTAAAAATTGAACTGCCATTTGACCCAGTGATTTCACTTCTAGGAATATACCCTAAGAAGCCTGAAACATGAATCAGAAAGAATATACGTACCCTCATGTTCATAGCAGCACTATTTACAATAGCTAAGATGTGGAAATAGCCCAATGTCCATTGGTAGACAAATGGATAAAAAAAGCAGTGGTACATATACACAGTGGAGTACTATGCAGCTGTAATAAAGAAAGATCTCTTATCCTTTGAGACAAAATGGAGGGACGTGGAAAGTATTATCCTAAGTGAAAGAAGCCAAACACAGAAAGACAAGTATCATATGATCTGTTATTTGTGGAATATAGTGAACATAACAGTCTGAGAAATGGGGTAGTCCCAGAGACGTGGAAGTGGGATACAGACTGACAATCCCCAGAAGAGGGGGTGGTAGGGAAGAAACAAACCCCAGAACTTATATGCATGTATGCATGAACAATGGACATGGACAACAAAACTGGGGACAGGGCAAGGAGGGAGGGGGAGGGCGGAACCAGTTGGGGGAAAAGGAGAAACATGTGTAACTAAAATAATTTAATTAATTTTAAAAAATAGTGATAGAGTAACCAAATGGTGGCCACACAATTAAAAACAAAAAGGACATAGAGGACAAAATAAAAGGAACAATATCCTGAGGATGATAAAGCTATATTTAATAACATAAGAAAAGAAAGAAAATAATCAAGATGATGATGATTTGCAAAAGCAGACATAACTGTCAGTGCAACCACTTCAGTTACTGATAACAACAAAAGACTTTTAAAAGGAGTGACATTTTCTAGAGAGGTAATTGTTGTGGATCTTGGGAAAAAATACCCTATACTCAAAGCTATGTTCTAGAACATAAGGAGAGAAAATGGAGCTCAGAAAAGGTGAAAGAAATGTAACCTTAGACTAACAGTGAGATGATGGGATACAAAATTATGTTGAAACAGTGAAATAATAGAGAATTAAGCAAATACAAATACTATTTACCTTTGTGCAGAAAGAAGTGAGCTACATGCAAATTTATGCAAGTAAAGTACCCAGAGCTTGAATATAGTTTTTTTTTTCTTTCTTTTAAATGCAAAAAAAAAAAAAGAAGATATGATCCCTCTATTCCTACATTGCTGAGCATTTTTATCAAAAATGGGTGCTGGATTTTGTTGAGTGTTTTATTCAGCATCTATTAATATGTCATATAGTTTTTGTTTTTATCTTTCATTTTAAGTAGTGTATCACGCTTATTGATTTGTGAATATTGTACCAGCCTTGCATTCTTGAGATGAATCCCACTTAGTCATGATGAATAATTTTTTTGATGTATTGCTGGATCTGATTTGTTATTATTTTGTTAAGGATTTTGGCATCTATGTTCATCGGGGATATTGGCTTGTAGTTTTCTTTCTTTGTGGTGTCTTTATCTGGTTTTGGAATTAGGATTATGCTGGCCTCATAAAATGAGTTTGGGCCCTGGCTGGTTTGGCTCAGCGTTCGGAGCACTGGCCTGCGGACCAGTGAGTCCCGGGTTCGGTTCCCACTAGGGGCACGTACCAAAAAAAAAAAAATGAGTTTGGAAGTGTTCTGTCTTCTTGTAATTTTTTGGAATAGATTGAGGAAAATGGTGTTAGATCTTTGAATGTTTGGTAAAACTCCCCCATGAAGCCATTCATACCTTGGCTTTTGTTTGCTGAAAGTTTTTTGATTACATCTTCAATTTCCATGGTTGTTATTGGTCTGTTCAAGTTTTCTGTCTCGTCCCGGTTCAGTATTGAGAGACTATGTGTTTCTAGAATTTGTCCATCTCACGTAGATTGTCCAATTGAACCAGGGATGATGCTCAATCCACTGAACTACACCGGCCAGGCCAGGTTTTTCTTTTTGTTTACTTTCTAGCTCTTTGAGTTGTAGGGTTAGAAAGTCAATTAGGAATTTTTTGTTTCTTAAGGTAGCCCTGTAGTGCTATAAACTTCCCTTTCAGGACTGCTTTTGCTGTGTCCCATAGATTTTGTGTTGTTTGTGTTCATTTTCATTGGTTTTCAGGAAGTTTTTAATTTCTTTCTTGATCTTCATGGTAACCTATTCATTGTTTAATAACATGCTATTTAGCCACCATGTGTTTGAATGTTTTGGGGTGTTTTGATTGTAATTGATTGCTAGTTTCATGTTATTGTGATCTGAGAAGATGCTTAAAATGATTTCAATTTTCTTGAATTTGTAGAGACTTACTTTGTGTCCTAAGATGTGGTCTATCTTTGAGAATGTCCCATGTGCACTTGAGAAGAATGTATATTCTGCAGCTTTGGGGCAAAATGTTCTGTAAATATCAATTAAGTCAAACTAATCTAGTTTGTCATTTAAGAACTCTGTGTCTTTGTTAATTTTTATCTAGAAGACCTATCCAGTGGTGTCAGTGGAGTGTTCAAGTCACCCACTATGATTGTATTGCTATTTATCTCTCCCTTGAAGTCCTCCAGAAGTTTTTAAATATATTTTGGTGCTCCTGTATTTGGTGCATATATGTTTACCAGGGTTTGGTGCATATATGTTTATCCTTTTGTTGGATTGATCCCTTTTAATATTATGTAGTGTCTTTCTTTGTTTCTCATTATGGCCCTCATTTTGAAGTCTATCTTATCAGATATGAGTATTGCTATACCATCACTTTTTTTTTTTTTTTTTCATTTCCATTTGCCTGGAAATTTTTTTTTCCATCCCTTCATTTTCATCCTGTGTGAGTCTTTTGTTGTGAGGTGGGTCTCTTGTAGACAGCATATATAGGGGTCTTGTTTTTTATCCAGTCAGCTACCTTATGTCTTTTGATTGGAGCAATTAAGCCATTTACATTTAAGGTTATTATTGATAGATAGTTTTTAGTTGCCATTTTTATTTTATGTCTGTGTTCCTCTCTCTTTCTCTATTCTTCTTCTTACAGCAGTCCCTTTAGCATTTCTTGCAGTGCTGGTTTGGTGGTGGAAAATTCCTTTAGCTTGTGTGTGTGTGTGTGTGTCTGTGAAGCTCTTTATCTCACCTTCAATTTTGAATGATAGCCTTGCTGGATAGAGTAGTCTTGGATTCAGACCCTTGCCTTTCATTACTTTATATACTTCATGCCACTCTCTTCTGGCCTGCAGTGTTTCTATTGAGAAATCAACTCACAGTCTAATGGGAGCTTCCTTGTAGGTAACTTTCTGTCTCTCTCTTGCTTTTTTTAATTTTTTTATCCTCACCCGAGGACATTTTTTCATATTTTGTTCAGATAGAGTGGGAGGGAGGGAGAGGAAGAGAGAGATTTTTCCATTTTTTGTTCAGATATAGTGGGAGGGAGAGAGAGACAAACATCGACGTGAAAGGGACACATCGATTGGTTGCCACCCACATGACCCAACCAAGGCCAGGGACAAACTGCAAGGGAGGTACATGCCCTTAGTGGGAACTGATCCTGGGTCTCTCTGGACCGCAGGCTGATGCTCTAACCGCTGAGCTGAACTGGCCTGGACTCTCTTGTTTCCTTTAAAATTCTTTCTTAGTCTTTAATTTTTGCCATTTTAATTATGATGTGTCTGGGTTCATCTTGCTTGGGACCCTCTGTGTTTCCTGGACTTGTGTGATTTTTTCTTTCACCAAATTAGGGAAGTTTTCTGTCATTATTTCTTTAAACAGATTCTCTATTCCTTTTTCTGATTCTTCTCTTTCTGGTACCCCAGTGATGTGAATATTGTTATGTTTTGTGTTGTCCTAAATCTCCCTTAAATTCTTTTCCTGATTTATCATTTTTCTCCATTTGCTGTTCTATTTGGGTGTTTTTTCCTACCTTGTTTTCTAATTCGCTGATTTGGTCTTCAGCTTCTTCCAATCTACTATTGAATCCTTCTAAGGTATTTTTCTTATCAGCTATGTCATATTCTTTATTTCCTCTTGATTTTTATTCATAGCTTCTACCTCTTTTTTTTTTGTTCAGACAGAGTGGGCGAGGTGAGAGGAAGAGAGAGAGAGAGAGAAACATCGACGTGAAAGGGACACATCGAGTGGCTGCCACCCACATGACCAACCAGGGCCAGGGACAAACTGCAACCAAGGTACGTGCCCTTAGTGGGAACCGAACCCGGGTCTCTCTGACTCTCTAACTGCTGAACCAAACCGGCCAGGGCTCTACCTCTTTTTTGCTGATGTAGTTCCCATGGGCTCTTTATAATTCTCATTAAGTTGCCTGTACTTCTCACTAAATTGTGCAGCCTTAAAATCTTTGCTTTGAATTCTTTATCTTACAAATTGCATGCTTTCATTTCATCTAGTTCCTTTTCTAGTGATTCCTCCTTTTTTTTCATTTGGGTGTTGTTTCTTTGTTTCCCCATTTTAGCAGTCTGGTAATTCTAGGCCCAATGAGAGATGTTGGGATGTGTAGGCAGGTTGGTGTGTATCAAATAAGGCTGCTGTACCTCCCAGACTGTTTTGGTGTGTGGCACCTCTTGCCTGCTGTGGGTCCTGGAGAACTGACAACTAGCAGCTGGTATTGGTGTGTAGTGGTAGGCACTTCTGGGGTGTGTGGGTCCCTCCAGTGTGCTTCTGGAGTGCGTGCATCCCACTGATGCGTGCATCCCACTGGTGCACTGCTGGATTGTGCTGCTGTCGGGTGGGGCTCAGCTTCTGATTAGTTGCTGCTGATGCCACTGGGGACAAATGTCAGCTCCTAGTTTTCACACTGCTACTGTTGCTGTTGGGGACTAAGGATGCTCAGCTCCCAGGACTTTGCTCTTGCTGGGGAGGGGCTCCACTGCAAATCCACTGCTGCAGTTGTCAGGGGCGGGTCTCAAATGCCCAAGCCTTGCTGCTGCTTGGGCTGGGGCACTGCTCCTGATCAGCATCTGCTGATGCTGCTGGGGATGGGTCAGCTGCTGATCTGTGCTGCTTCTGCCTGGGTGTGGATGTCTGCTCCCGAGCCTCTGCTGCTGAGAGTGTCTCAGCTCCGGAGCCTCAGCTGCTGTTGGGGTCCCAGTCACTGCTGCTGTGGGGGAAGGTGCTGGGCTCCCAAGCTGGCACTACTGCTGCTGGGGTGGTTCTTGGCCCTGATCAGGCTGTGCTGTGGGGGATGGTGCTCAGCTCCCAGCTGGTTGCAGCTTCGGCAGCAGTCACCTTGACAGTACCACTACTGTGCGCTGGTCCGAGTTGAGACAGCGGGATCCACTGGTCTGATGGTGCCAGGCACTCTGATAGACTCAGGTCACTTGGCCCTAGACACTCCCTGCTGCCTCCTCCCAGAGAAAGTCAGGGATCTTCCAAAATCTGAATTTAGTTTTAATTATAAGATTTTTTTCTCTCTGTCTTAAAGATTATCCGGGATCTATACCTCAGTAAGCTGTTTCTACATATCACAATCTCAATTGCTTTCATTGCCCTTCACTGGTTTCCCAACAGCTCTTTGAAATAAATCTCAGGAATATAAAATTGTAGAAGTAACCTTAGGATGCTCTGTTCCAACTGCCTCATTTAATTATAGATGAAGAAACTGTAGCCCACAGAAGTTAAGGGATCAGTTCGGGGTTACAGAGATAATTAGCAGCAGAGGAGGCTGAAGATGTAAGCCTTCTAATTCCAAATTGGGTGTTCCTTTCATTATATCACACACTGCTTCGAATGAATCAGGACATGCTTTGTAAGGCAAAGACTTTCAAACAATGTGACATCATCAGAGCAAACTTTCCTCTCCAGAAAGCCAAAGCTTTTTGACCAAAACTCCAGGGTTCTTCTTGAAACTTGAAGCCTCTATGACTTTAATAGCAGCCATTTGTTAAAAGGCTACTAACTACCAAGTTATTACATGCACTCCTGCAACCTTCAAAACAGCCTTCAAAGTAGCTATCAAAATTCACATTTTGCTTATGAGGACACTGAATCATTGAGAGAGTTAAGTAATTTGCCTAAGTTCCTGTAGCTGAAAATAGCAGAGCCAGGATTCAAACCCAAGTCTTAAATGTTCTTTGCAATATGCTAGGTTGCTTTTCTTTCCATGATACAAGGTCTTAACTGCAGGGGGAAATGATTTACTTATGCTGATTTTTAAAAAGCAGAAAAAATATTTAGGACTTGTAATGAAACATATCCATGGTATACTAGACTTGCATTCATTCATTCGTTCATTCATTCATTCATTCATTCAGTAGCTTAGCATTGAAAACACAGGCGTTATTGCAACACTCCAGAAAGAAGCCTAAAGTACTCACCAGAAGATACTCACAGACTTTTTTTTTCCCATTACCATTTATCCCTTCTATGTCCTCTTCCACCTCCACCCACCGGTATCCTCCTGCAATAACCACACTGTTGTCCATGTCCTCCAGTTTTCTCTCTTTTTTTTTTTTTACTTTTTACTTAATCCACCCCCACCCCCACCACAGACTTTGATCACTTAATGTATAAAATGTACCTACTTAATGTGTGGTTCTGAGCTGTACAGTTAAGAAGAAAAGATATTTAGAAGAAATCTGAAGTTAGCAGAATGATTAAATTATTGGAAAGCAACGAGCTACACAAAGAAGGGAATTATTTTGGCAACTCAAGAGAAAACAACATGATAATAATTTTCCAGTGTAAGAAAGATTGTTATCTTGACAATGATAGTAAACTACTCTCTACTTCCAAATAAAGTGAGACTAAAATAAATATAACAAAGCATGGAGCGTTTGGCTAAATATACTCAATAGTCTGCTGAGCATAAGAGACTTAAAAGCTTGGCTTAATTTATAGAAAAAAAATAATGGAATTTCAAGAGCAGAGGAAGCTACAATCATGCAAGATTTTATAGATTAGTGGTGTTGAAGCTATGATTTTCTTTAAGTAATGTACATGTGGGAGAACAATGAGAAAAATTTATATTAAATCCCCTGACATCTCACAGTTCTCTAAAATGAGGTATTTTAATATCACTATCATAAAAAATGTTTAATTTTATCACTTCTCGCCTAAAGTTAAAACATGTATTCCTGCAGAAGGGCTACCCAGCATTTCCATGACCATTAGTATTTTGGTGGCCACAGCTCTGGCCCTCTTCTCTCTCTCATCTGCTCATGATTTGGAGCAGGTGTTATGTGAAGAGCCCCTTTCCCCCAATCTCTCCTGAGGCAGGAACCCTAATTCCTTTTAGGTTTGCAGACAACCTGGGTAGTCACTGTGCTGACTCACAATTCTTGAGCCCAGATAAGACTGAGAAGAGGAAGTAGAGAAGAGGAAAAAGAGGTCAGTCATGAATTGTGAAGGCAATTCCAGAGATGACACTCGAGTAGATCTTATATCTTTTAAACTATTATGCAAGTATTTGCTGTGCCGATTAGCACTTATTCATAGTGTTGTTATATATACATATCTTACAATAGTGCCTGGCATAAAGTAAGCCAAGTAGTAACTATTGTTGCTATTATAATTATGACAGTCATGATACTTGCCTTAGGTTGGATTTCTTAGAAGAAGACCCCGAAATAAGGATTCCTGAGCAAATGATTCCAGTTGGGGAGAGAGGGTAGTAGGGCATGAGAGTAAAGGAAGCCAAGCTCTAGTGGGCTTGAGGTAAAGTCCCAGTTCCAGCCTGACCTTGTGAGGAGCTTTGAAACATAAATCACACCTCAGCATTCGTCCTGCCTGAAGACCAGAGAGTTGGGCCTTCGTGCTCCCACACTTCAGTCATCAGCTACTGGCTGTCCTGGACACTTCTTGCTATCTGCATAGCAGCTTCAACAGGCCAAGAGAAGTCTATGAAGAAGGTCACAGGACCAAGCAGTTAGAATAACAACACACAAATGGTAAGAATGGACACATAGAACAGGTAAAAGGGACCCCAGAGGATGTGAATGGAGTGATAGCAGTGTTTGCTCCAGAATACCAGAGATACTGTGCAGTCTCAGCAGCTCCCATTGAGCCACCTTTACTGTTTGACCTGTATTAAAGCAGTCAGGGAGTGGCCATGAATAAAGCTGTGCTTAGTCAGGCAACACTTGCTTTCCCAGTTCTGTTCCTCGACACTGAGAAACTGACTTGACTTTTTCTACCAAAAGTATTGCTGTTATCATAATACATGTAGCTTTAAAGAAATGTCATTACTCCTACAACTCAAGAGCAAAGAGCAAATACCCAGTTAAGTAATGGGTAAAGGGCCTAAATAGACATTTCTCCACAGAAAATATACAGATGGCCAACAGGTATATGAAAAAATGTTCAACAACACTAATCATCAGGGAAATGCATATGAAAACCAAAATCAGATATCATTGCACACTAGCCAGGATGGTTATAACAAAAATTTTAAAAAGATAACAAGTGTTGATGAGGTGAGGATGTGGAGAAAAGGGAATCCTTGTACATTGTTGGTGGGAATGTAAATTGATACAGCCATTATGACAAACAGTATGGAGGTTCCTCAAAAAATTAAAAATGGAACTAACATATAATCCAGCAATCCCACTCCTGGGTATATATCCAAAGAAATTGAAATCAGAATCTGGAAGAGATATGTGCACTTTCATGTTCACTGCAGCATTATTTACAATAACCAAGACATGGAAGCAAATTAAATATCTATCAAAGAATGACCAGATGGCCCAGCCAGTGTGGCTCAGTAGATTGAACATCATCCTATGGACTGAGAGGTCCTAGTTCAACTACTAGTCAGGGCACATGCCCAGGTTGTGGACTCGATCCCCAGTAAGGGGCATGCATTAGACAGCTGATCAATATTTCTCTCTCACATTAATGTTTCTATCTCTCTCTCCCTTCCTCTCTCTCTAAAAAATTAATTTAAAAAAAGATTACCAGATTTAAAAATGTGGTATATACAAACATGAGATATTATTTGGCCTTTAAGAAGAAGGAAATCCTGCCACATGGATGCACCTAGAGGGAATTATGCTAAGTAAAATAAGTAACACAGAGAAAGACAAATACTGTATGATTCCACTTATATGAGGATCTAAAATGGCCAAACTCAAAACAGAGAGTAGAATGAGAGTTCCAGGAAGTTGGTGGAGAAGGAAATGGAGAGGTATTAGTCAAAGGGTACAAAGGTTTAGTTGTGCAAGATGAATAAGTCCTAGAAATTCATTGCATATCATAGAGCTTATAGTTAATAATATTTTATTTTATTCTTAGAAATTTGCTAAAAGGGTGTTCTTATCACCAGAAAATGATGATGATGATGATGATGACAATAATAACAATAAAGAGTGTGGGAGGAAATATTTGGAGGAAATGGATGGTTGATAGTTTCAAAGATGTACACTTAACCTCCAAACTAGCAAGTTGTGTACATTTATATGTATGGCATGTCAATCATAGCTCAATGAATGGTTTATTAGCACCATACTCTTAACAACTGAGCTAACCGGCCACCCCCTAATAAAAAGGTTAAAAAAATAAATGTTTTCTTTGGATAATCTTAGGTGTTGGAATCTCAAGGCAAGAAAAGAATTAGTGAAGGAAAGGCAAAGCAATTAACTGAGATACATCTGTGACATGAGGCAGTGACAAATCTCTACCATGAGTAATGGCCTGTACTTGGACCTTTCTGAGAGATACAGAAAGGCAGTAGAGAAGGGGCGCTGAGCCTTGAGGAACACTCTCAGCTCCTCTCTATGCTGTTTCACTGTTTTTGGATACAAGCATTTGCACAAAGGAAGAAGTTGGAGCCCAAGTATCCAAGATACTGAAGATGTGGAAAAACGCAAATGAGAAGTGGGATAACTGCAGCCACAGACCCATCTATTACTAATACTTTCCTACACACAAAAGATAACTGATTAAATTATTTTTAACAAGGCTAATTTTTTGGGTCCAAGATTCTATACACCTCCCAAGTCTCAATCTACCACCCATTTATTTCATTGATCTCCTGATGAAATTGTTTCTCATGGGTGATTATATTCTGAAGAATGTTTGACTTTTCAAAATCAATTGTTAACTGTCCCCAGAGCACCTGAAATATTGCCTAGCTGACCAAAAAAAAAAAAAAAAGTTTCATTCTTATGCTTCAATAACTCAAAATCAGTCACACTGAAATTTTATCAAACATTTCAAAAGAGGGAAAATTAATTCTGAATTGAATGTAATAATAAAAATCTTAGAACAAGAAACTTAGAACGAAAGTGTTTTCTCAATCAAAGTACTCCTGTGGAGACAAGGTAATAAAATGTCTATAGTAATGGTGATAGTAGTCCTACGTGGCACACTCTGAACAATATAAAATAAAACTTTACATTTCTGGAAGTGTATCTGTTTGTCCAGGCATTTAGGTCTTTCTTTAGGCAAGCACTTGTTCCTTTTTACTGTTGATCAAATATTAAATTGGTTGGATTAAATCTTTTAGTTTGAGCCTTGGTCAGTGTGGTTTAGTTGGTTGGAGCATTGTCTCATACACCAAAAGGTGGCAATCTGATTTCCAGTCAGTCACATACCCAGGTTTTGGGTTTGATCCTGGTTGGGCACATGTGTATGACATGTGGAACACAACCAATCTTCCCCCCCCCCCAATTCCTTTCTCTGAAATTAAGAAAATATATATTTTAGTTTGATTTTGTTTTATGAAAACATGAAACCATTTTCCTACAATTGAATAAGTCCATGGGTGGATGCCAAGTATAATTTGATATTCTGCTTATTTTGCAATGTAGCTGAGCTAACTGACGTGTAATATCTAATCTACTTCCCCTTTGTGTTTAAATTTGAAAAAGAAAAAAAAAAAGGAAAGTCTTAAAGCCATCTGAAAGCCTAATTAATGTAAACTCTAAAGAATTGTCTCAGTTCTAATTGTTATACAAGAATGCTTTTATATTGAGTATTGTTATATTGAGAATTAGCTAGGGCTGAAGAACAGTGTTGGGTATTTGCAAATTGTCATTGTTCTAGTGGAAATTGACTTACAATAAAAATATGATTTAGTATAAAGTTTGCTACTTTTCATTAGCCAGGAAACCATTCATTAAACAGCTATCATATTAAATTGACAATGGCAGGTTAATGAAGGGACACACATACACACAAAAAAACATAATTAGAGTATGTGCAATTTTTTAAGGCATAATAGCATTTGCTGGGTGTTTCTCATTCCAAATTGAGGAAGGGAACCGTAGGTTGCTGTGAAAAGCTAAAACAAATATACAGGGATGGGTAAAAGTACGTTTACAGTTGTTCTCATGGAAAAATATTCAGTTATGATTATCACAATAGCTTATTAACTCTGTGTTCACATAACCCATAAACCTACTTTTGCACACCCCTGTATAATCTATAATGTAGCTGAAAATATATATGTGTCAGTCTTTCATAGATGTATGTGATAAATGCCAACTAGATGGCCAGATAATAAAATAGAAGTTTGGAAAAAGCCATCCCTTCACATTCAGGTGGGTAAACATGTCATTTTCCCTCTAGGAAATACTTACCTGGGGAGGGGGTGTCTTGGAAGGAAAAGGAGAAACATCTGTAACAAAAATAAATAATAAAAATTGAAAAAAAAATAGCAACAATAAATCCATTTCAATTTAACAAAAATAAATAATTAAATAAAATGAATGACCAGAATGATAGAGAGAATCAGACTCCAGATAAACTTAGCAATCTCAAAGCAGAAACAAGTCTTTTGTTTCCTGGGGTATAACCCAGGGAGCATGAAAGGATGGTATCAGAATAACAGTCTCTAGGGGTGATGAATGTGGAGACCAAGAAAAGGCTCACAGAGTCCGCATAACCTCCAATTGAGCAGGGAGAGCGGTCAAAGATGCCTTGGCTCCTATAAAAGCACTAATGATGCAAAAAATTGGCCCAGCTGGTGTGACTCAGTGTTTGAGCATCGACCCATGCACCAAGAGGTCGCCAGTTTGATTCTCAGTCAGGGTACATGCCCAGGTTGTGGGCCAAATCCCCAGTGGGGGGCATGCAGGAGGCAACCAACTGATGTTCTCTCTCATTGATATTTCTCTCTCTCTCTCCCTCTGCCTTCTTCTCTCTCTAAAATCAATAAAGAAAAAAATATTTTTCTAAAAAAATATGCAATAAACAGTTCACAGACCCAAAGAAGTCTAATTAAGGATGAAGAGAATGCAAAGAAATTCACATATACTTATGGGTGAGGCTACATTGGGACTGCAGTCCTCTCAGCATATCAGATTTAAAGGCTAATGCCCAAAAACCATAGGATCAGTTATAACTCAGTGGTGACCAACAGATGCCATGGGATGATTGAAGATCTGAAGTTTTCTTACCTAGATGACACTTAAGCCTCCCATTATTCAGATCATTCTATGGGTAAAGGGGAGAAAGAGAAGCAGAAATCAAGTTATTTCTTTGCACAGTAGTGAGTTTTATGGCTATAAAATCTATTCATTCATTCAACAGCATTTATTGAACTAGAATTTTTAAGTACTGATATTATCTATTTGGGGATAGCCAGTATGGTAAATTTTAGAAAGCATATGTATTAATAAGAAAATCTTGTCCTGAAGCTGGATACAGACTAATAAAATAGAAAAGTAGGTGAACAAATAATTTTATTATAGAATAATATAGGTTTTAATGGTATATAAAAAGTACAATGAGAATATAAGGCAGGCATAAACTTCTCAGTGAGGTATATAGGAAAGCCTCATTGTGGAGAAGATATTGAGTTGTGTTTTTCTTGTTTTTAGGAGTTGAACAAGAGATAAAACATTTTACCAGGCAGAGGGAACAACAAAGAGTAAAAACATGCATATTTAGCACAGCATAAATAATTAAAAAGTAGTGTAAATGGTTTAGACTGGATGGGGAGTAGACTTCCAGTTGTGGAAAACAATATTGGAGAGGTAGGCACAGATTAAGATTATGAAATTTTTACATATGTCAGGAGTTTATCCCTTGTTTCTTGTTTGTGTCTGTTTTTGTTTTTGTTTTTTTAGTTAAATAAATACTAAAGAATTTTTAGGCAATTGCTAAATTATCAAGTTTATATTAGATTGTATATTATTTTCAATTACTAATTTGGTGAGGAAAGGACCCCCTGCTCTAGGTTTATGGGACGGCGCAAATACATGATACCCAGCATCAGACAGATGAAACCAACAGCAGTTTATTCATTGGTATACTCACAGCACAAAGGAGCAGCACACTACACCCCACGCAGGGCCAGGGTTGCATTCAGGTAGAGAGTGAACAAGCAGGGGCTGCGGAAGGCAGGCTTTGTAGTATCATGACAACAAGGTGCCCCTTGGTTCTAGTGGCAGGATGTGTTTGGCTTGTTTGAATATTTCCATGGGTCTGCAGGGAACTGAAATCCTTACTCAGAGACAAGCAGGAAGAGCACCTGGTCATCATGAGAGGGAGGGCTGTTTGATTGGGGGACCTTTTCCACAGAAGCAAAGTGAAGAAGGGAACTTTTAGTTAGGCCCGTGGAAGTCCTCCTCATCCCACTAGGTGTTAAAACAACATATAATATCGGGCCTTAATTTTAGGTTCCACACCACATGGCCCTATCTAACTAAATACAATTTTGGTTATTAAGTAAAATTAAATTTATATCAGACAGTGGTATTTTTAAACAGAATGTTCCAAAATTCTAGTACATTATTTGGTAGGTACTCAATAAATGTTCCTTCTCATGGCCATCTTTTCCTCCTGATCTCCCTGTGGAATAGTATTTTTCTCTTCTTTGAAATTGCACAGCACTCCATATCTCCCCTACTCCCCATTTTTAAACTTAACCTACTCTGCTTTATCATATGATTGTGATCAAATTATTTACACCTCAAGAGCATAAACTCCTTATGAGAAGAGGGATCATTGCATATACCTCAGGATTATCAACACTGGTGGCCAAATGCCATTAATAGTAGCTACTCAATTAATGTATCAAACTGAATGCCAAAGGAGTCAAGTTATTTGACCAAAACCAGAAGTAGCATAGCCAAGTCTCTTGACACCAAGCACATCTTTTTTCAACTCTGTAGATTGCTTATATTGGAGATTTGAATACTTCCTATAGAATTAAAAAAATTATTTTTCAAATTGCTTTCAGCAAAATATTCCCCCCTCAAAAAATATGTATTAATCATTTAAAGATACCTTTCTAGTAGATATAAAAGAAAATAAACATGCACAAAATTAAACACTAAATTATAATAGAATATTTTAACCTCAATATGTTAGAATTTGATTAGTACTTGTATAGCCTCTTAAGTCATTAGTTTTTCTCTCCCTATTGTATAAAATATTGCCAAATATGACCTCTTCTCCCTTGGTTATATATTTGTTAATATCTCTCTTTCAAGTCAACCAGTGTAAGACTGATCCAATAGGACATATTTGGGCCCATTCCCAGAGACTGATTTGGATGGTCTAGGGTAGGGTCCAGGTCTATATCTGTATCCCCAGGATATACTTTACTGAGATTCAGAGCCATATTTCCAAATGCCTCCTGGACATTTCCACCTTCTGTCCCACAGATACCTACAATACATACAAAACATTTCAAACTCATTTTTTTCTCCCATTGATCCCTTCTCTATATTCTCCATCTAAAAATCACCATCACATCATCCAACCTCTCAACCTCCAAGCTCCTCAAGCAAGAAAACTTGGAGACACACTTAATTTTTTCCTTTTCCTCATCCGAGCTCCATCACAGTCAATCTATCCTCCATAGAGCTACTAGAGAGTTTAGGGAGAAAATTTAAATCAGAGTATGTTACTTATTTTGGAAAACTATCAATGACAGCCTTTTGCCTGAAGAATCCATTATGAGGCCATTGGTGTCTACCTTATCCCTCTAATTTTTTCTTTCAAGTCCCCTCTCCAATGTTTCCACACACATCCAGTCATGAAAAAAAATATCTGGAGTTCCTAGAATTCCCTCTGCAGTTCCAGATATTTTAATGTTGCTCCCTCTGCTAAGTATGTCCTCTACTAGGTACTGTGACTGGCAAGATTTCATGCTCAGACTATAACTGTCCCAGGTTACTATGACAAAACTTTTCCAGGGAAGGGGAACACAAACCAGAGGCTGGTAGACTTGATTAGTTGAAAAGACAAAGTTGAGAATTTGGGGAGGCCAAGGGAATGGAATATAAATTACCTCATTTACTAAATATTTTGTTTAAACATGTCCAATGATTTGGAACAAAGTGAAAAATAATTATAGAGGACATATTTTTTATTTGAATACCATTATAAAATACTAAAGGAGATTTTTTTTTAATCCTCACCTGAGGGTTTTTTCCATTTATCTTCTGATAGAGTGGGAGGGAAGAAGAGAGAATGAAAGAGACAGAGAGAGAAACAGCAATGTGAAAGAGACACATCAACTGATTGTTTCCTGCACAACCCCTACCAGCGTCGGGAAAGAACCACAACTGAGGCACGTGCCTTTGACCAGAATCAAAATTGTAACTCTTTGGTCCACCGACCGAAACTAACCAGTGAGCCAAACTGGCCAGGACCTAAAGGAGGTTTTTTTAAGGTCAATCACCAAAGGTCAACATTTTATTTTATTTATTTATTTTTTTAATCCTCACCCGAGGACATTTTCCCATCCTTTGTACAGACAGAGTGGGAGGGAAAGAGAGGGGGGGGGAAACATCGATGTGAAAGGGACACATTGAGTGGCTGCCACCCACACGACCAACCAGGGCCGGGGACAAACTGCAACCGAGGTACATGCCCTTAGCGGGAACCGAACCCTGGTCTCTCCGGACCGCAGGTGGACGCTCTAACCGCTGAGCCAAACTGGCCAGGGCTAAGGTCAACATTTTAAATATTTAATTGATGATAAGTCACAAAAAAAAAGAAGAAAGCATGTGCCACTATGGTAATATATATTTTTATTTTATTATTATTTTTAAATTGATTTTTAGAGAGAGAGAGATTTGTTGTTCCCTTTATTTATGCAATCATTGGTTGCTTCTTGTATGTGCCCTGACCAGAGCTTGTACCCACAACCTTTACATATCAGGAAGATGCTCTAACCATCCAAGCTACTCAGCCAAGGCTATTTTGTTTTTTATTCAACAGTAACCTTGTCACAAAAAGCTCATACTTAAGTTACTCAGTTGTGTACATAATAAAAATATGAGTAAATTTCAGAAAATATAAGTTTTGATTAATACAATATAGATGATTATTTAAATGCAACTGAGTTGTGTGCTTGGCAGTTAATTCCAAGTATTTCTGCTCCATAAATTTTTAAATTTAATGATAGCATTGTTTTTATTATAACCCAATCCAATATTCCACAAATATTCTATTCATATTATCATGTCAAAATATAGTTGTTCTTCAATGCTGAACTCTTTATTTATTTATAGCACCAATCACGACAGTGTCAAATATTTCATTTTCAACTAAATGAAATTCCAAGAGCATTTCACAGATTCCATAATTTTGGATAAATAAATTGAACCATTGCGATGAATTTACCTGACTTTCTATTTGAAGTATGTAATGTCACTGATATAAAACAGGCTTTATTAAAATGTTTGTAAAGTTCTAACAGGGCCAACACATTAACTGCTATTGCTTTATTTTTTGTACATATTTTTAAAAGATGAAAATCAGAAATAAGTGAAATTAATTCCAGGAACTTATTTGGTTTTAATGAAAAGTTATCAATAGTCTTCAAAAATAGCTATCCACTATTCACTTCTTAAGTAGATGCTAATGCATTTTTTTTTTTATCCTCACCCGAGAAAATTTTTCCATTTTTTGTTCAGATAGAGTGAGAGAGAGAGAGAGAGAGAGAGAGAGAGAGAGACATCAATGTGAAAGGGACACATCGAGTGGCTGCCACCCGTACCACCAACCAGGGCCGGGGACAAACTGCAACTGAGGTACACGCCCTTAGCGGGAACCGAACACAGGTCTCTCTGGACCGCAGGCTGATGCTCTAACCACTGAGAAATACTGGCCAGGGCGTTGCTAATGCATCTTAAGTATATTTTTATTTTTCAGTGATATCACTATAGACCCCATGGTTGGATGGTAAACATCTTATTTTTTAGCTCTTTGCTGCCAAAAGGGTTTATTGCAAAATAAAAGAGACTAACCCATATTATAATATTATATTTACTTTTTAAAATATATCATATATTATATCATAATTTTAAGGAGAGATTGAGTTGGGAATATGACATTTTAACAGCAATTTGCAAATACATTTTGAAATGTTTCAATAAAACAAGTTAGAAATGACAGACTCCAAATTTTCTCATATAAAAGGAATAACTTTTTTCTTGTTTTTAAATTTATTCATTAAATAAATGAGAAAAAATTGTAATTAATAAAACATAACACTTGGGGTCAAATATATGATGACAGAAGATTATTTGACTTTGTATAGGGAGCACAGAGTGCAATATAGATCATGTATCACAGAAATGTACACTTGAAACCAATGTAATTTTATTAACCAATGTTACCCCAGTAAATTTGAATAAAAAATAAAAATAGGTTGTTGAGATGGCAGCAGATTAAATGGAAGCTACACAGATCATCTCTCAGGATCAAATAAGAATTACAGCTAAAATAAAGACAAATCATCAGGAAAAACCAACTGAAGAGCAGCCGGAGAAAGCCAGTACAATTAGGAACAGAAAGAGGATATCAAATCGAGCCAGGTAGAAAATGCAGAGGCATTGTGGGGATGGGCAGGGAGCCCATGGACAGCAGTGGAGGGCTGTGTTAGCAGTGTGCACTGCCAGCTGAGAAAATGGGAGTTTTTAAAGGCACCAAATCAGCTACAACCACTCACCTTGGGCTCCCACAGTAGGAGGATGGGCTGGACTTGAACTGTGTGAAGAGAGTCCAGGGCTCTTGGCTCAGGAAAAACCTGGGGGTGGGGGGTGGGTGTGGGGAGTTCTGTGTTGAATCACTCCCTCACAGGACAGTAGCCATATTTCTCAAAGAGCCTCTTCCCAGAGCCCAGGGGAGAAGAAATGGCCCTTCCCACAGGAATTCAACACCACCAGGCCAGGCCAGAGAAATGCAAAATGAGGCTCATTAACATCTCGAGTATGATAGTGAGCAAGTGCCCCACTTACTGGGAAATTGTCTTACAGCTGAGGGATTTTTCATTCAGCTAAAGGCTACAAATCGAGGCTCATCAAGTAACTGAGACTAATAGCCTCCAAGCAAAAAGCTAGAAGATAACTGAACCTTTCCTGGGCTTGCAAATCTACTCAGGAAAGTTAGACTTGACAGTGGTATTTAACATGGGTCCTTCCACACTCATCCAGCCCAGTAGAGGGAGCCACAACCAGAGGAACACCAACATCCACAGGGAAAATTTGGCAGATTCCAAAAGCCACTGAGACAGCCAAAATGGTGAAACAAAAAAACAAATATTATAAGAAAGAATAAGATAATTTGATAGAAGAAATAAATGAAATGGAATTGAGCAACATATCAGAGGGAGAGTTCAGAGTAATAATCATGAGAAAGCTCAGCAGCATGAGTAAAGATATAGAAGCATTGAAAACCAACTAAGGGAAATGAAGAATGACATATCAGAAATAAAGAACACATTGAAAGAGTAGAGGAAGCCAAGGACCAGATCAATGAATTAGAAGAGAGGGTTGAAAAAATTACCCATTCAGAAAACAAAAAAACAATCCACCATTTAAAAAACAGGAAGATAGCCTAAAAGAACTATGGGACAATATGAAAAGTAACAGCATATGCATCAGACGAGTGCCAGAAGAACAAGAAAATGAACAAGAGTTAAAGAATATATTTGAAGAAATAGTGACAGAAAACTTCCCTAACTTGGTACAGGAAGAAGGCATTCGAGTTCAAGAAGCACAGAGACTCCCAAGTAAGAAGAACCCAAACAGGCCCACACCAAGACACATAATAATTAAAATGCCAAAAATTAAAGACAAAGAGAGAATCCAAAAGGCAGCAAGAGATAAGCAACAGGTTACCTACAAAGGAACCCCCATAACACAAACTAAGTCTCTACAAGTTCAAGAAGATTGAAATCACATCAAGCATCTTCTCAGATCACAATGATGTGAAAATAGAAATCAATGACAATTAGAACACTTAAAAACATTCAAAACCATGGAGGCTAAATAGCATATCATTAAACAATGAATGGGTTACCAAGGAGATCAAGGAAGAAATTAAAAATTTCCTGTAAACCAATGAAAATAACCTCACAACAACACAAATCTATAGCACGCAGCAAAAGCAGCCCTGATAGGGAAGGTCATGGCACTATAAGCTTACCTCAAGAAACAAGAAAAATTTCTAATTGGCCCTGGCCAGTTTGGCTCATCAGTTAGAGCATCGGCCTGCGGTCCAGAGAGACCCGGGTTTGGTTCCCACTAAGGGCACGTACTTCGGTTGCAGTTTGTCCCCGGCCCTGGTTGGTTTGTGTGGGTGGCAGCCACTCGATGTGTCCCTTTCATGTCGATGTTTCTCTCTCTCTCTCTTCCTCTCTCTCCCTCCCACTCTATCTGAACAAAAAATGGAAAAATGTCCTTAGGTGAGGATTAAAAAAAAAAAATTCTAATTGATTATCAAACCCTACAACTTAAAGAACTAAAAAGTAAACAAAAAGAAAAACCCAGAGCAAGTTGAAGGAAAGAAATAGTAAAGGTCAGAGAAGATATAAACATAGAAACTAAAAAAAACAATTCAAAACATCAATGAAACAAAGAGCTGGTTCTTTGAAAAGATAAACAAGATTGATGGACCCTTAGCTAGACTCACCAAGAAGCAAAGAGAGAGGACCTAAATAAGCAAAAAAAAAATAAAATAAAGAAAAAGAGGAGAAGTAACAACTGACACCACCAAAATCAAAATATCATTAAAAAATCCTATGAACCATTTTACGCCAGAAATTGGACAATCTAGGCACAGTGAACAAATTCCTAGAAATTTTAGTTTTTTCCCAAAATTGAACCAGGTAGAGATAGAAAACTTGAAGAGACCAATAAGAACTAAGGAAACTAAAGATGTAATCGATAAACTATCAGCCAACCAAATCCCAAGCCTGGACAGCTTCACAGTGAATATCTAATACCAAGTCTCCTCAAACTATTCAAAAAAATTAAAGAAGAAGGAAGGCTTCCAAATTCATTTTATGAGGCTAGCATAATTCTAATTCTAAAACCAGATAAAGACACCACAAAGAAAGAAAACTACAGGTCAATATCCATGATGAACACAGCTGCCAAAATCCTTAACAAAATATTAGCCAATCGGATCCAACAATACATCAAAAAATTTATTCACCGTGACCTCATGGGATTCATCCCAATCATGCAAGGCTGGTAGAATATTCACAAATCAATAAATGTGATACACCACATAAACAAAATAAAAGATAAAAACCATATGATCATATCAGTAGACGCTGAAAAAGCATATGACAAAATCAAGCACCCATTTCTGATAAAAATGCTCAGCAATGTGGGAATAGAAGGATCTTATCTCAACATAATAAAGGCCATATATTAAAAATCTACAGCAAACATTATACTTAATGGACAAAAACTAAGTGCATCTCCCTTAAGAACAGGAACAAGACAGGGATGCCCACTTTTGCCATTCTTATTTAACATAGTACTGGAAGTATTAGCAACAGCAATTAGACAAAAAGGAAAAATAAAAGAAATCCAAATAGGAAAGGGGGGAGTGAAACTGACATTATTTGCAGATGACATGATATTGTGCATCAAAAACGCTAAAGACTCCATCAAAAATCTACTAGAGCCCTGGACAGTTTTGCTCAGCAGTTAGAGCGTTGGCCTGTGGTCCAGAGAGACTTGGGTTTGGTTCCCACTAAGGGTGCATACCTCACTTGCAATTTGTCCCCAGCCCTGGTTGGTCGTGTGGGTGGCAGCCACTCTGTGTGTCCCTTTCATGTCGATGTTTTTCTCTCTCTCTCTCTCTCTCTTCTTCTTCTTCTTCTCTCTCCCGTCCACTCTGTCTGAACAAAAAATGGAAAAATGTCCTCGGGTGAAGATAAAAAAATAAATCTACTAGATTTAATAAACAAATTTGGCAAAGCAGCTGGATACAAATTAACGTCAAGAAATCGACGACATCCTTATACACCAGTGGTTCTCAATCTTCCTAATGCTGTGACCCTTTAATACAGTCCTCATATTGTGGTGACTCCCAACTATAAAATTATTTTTGTTGCTACTTCATAACTGTAATTTTGCTACTGTTATGAATCACCATTGGACATATGTGTTTCCTGATGGTCTTAGGCAACCCCTGTGAAAGAGTCATTTGACCCCCAAAGGAGTTGCGACCCACAGGTTGAGAACCACTGTTATACACCAACAATGAACTCACAGAAAGATAAACTACAAAAACAATCCCATTAAACATTGTGGCAAAAAATTAAAATACCTAAGAATAAGCTTAACCAAAGAAGTAAAGGACCTGTTCTCAGAAAACTACAGGACACTGAAAAAAGAAGTAGAGGAAGATATAAGAAAGTGGAAGCATATACCTTGTTCATGGATTAGCAGAATTAACATCATTAAAATGTCCATACTACCTAAAGCAATCTATAGATTCAATGCAGTCACTATTAAAATATCAATAACATATTTCACAGAACTAGAACAAATACTTCAAAAGTTCATATGAAACCAAATAAGACCTTCAATACCCACAGCAATCTTGAAAAAGAAGAACAAACTTGGAGGGATCACATTACCAGATTTCAGGTTATATTACAAAGCCTACAAAGCCACTGTAATCAAAACAGCCTGGTACAGGCACAAGAACAAGCAGATAGATCAATGGAACAGAATAGAGAACCCAGAAATGGCCCCAAGACAATATGCTCAATTAATATTTGACAAAGGTGGCAAGAGCATACAGTGGAGTAAAGACAGCCTCTTTAATAAATGGTGATGGAAAAATTGGACAGCTACATGCAAAAAAAAAATGAAGCTAGAGCACCAACTTACACCATACATGAGAATAAACTCAAAATGGATAAAAGACTTAAATGTGATCCGTGAATCCATAAAAAATACTCAAAGAAAGTACAGGCAACAAAATTTTAGACATCACACGCAGCAGAATTTTTCACTGATACAACCCCTAAGGCAAGAGAAAAAAAGGTAAAAATGAATACAATGGACTACATCAAACTAAAAACATTCTGCACAGCAAAAAAACAAACAAACAAACAAACAAAAACATTAAAATGGAAAGGGAAATCACTATATGGGAGAGCACAATTGTCAATGATACATCAGATAAGGGGTTAATTTCCAAAATATATAGAATATTCATACAGTTCAACAAAAGGAAGACAAAGTATCTAATTAAAAAATGGGCAGAGGACCTAAATAGACACCTCTCCAAACAGGACACACAAATGGCCAAGAGACATAGAAAAAAATGCTCAACATCATTAGTCATCAGAGAGATGCAAATTAAAACAACTATGAGGTATCACCTCACACTTGCCAGAGTGGCTGCCATCAACAAATCATCAAACAACAAATGCTGGTGAGGGTGTGGAGAAAAGGGGACTCTAGTACACTACTGGTGGGAATACAGACTGGTGCAGCCACTATAGAAAACAATATGGTGTTTCCTCAAAATATTAAAAATTGAACTGTCATTTGACCCAGTGATCCCACTTTTAGAAAGATATACTAAGAAGCCTGAAACACCAATCAGAAAGAATAAATGTACCCCTATGTTCATTCCAGCACTATTTACAATCACTAAGATCTGGAAACAGCCCAAGTGTACATCAATAGATGAGTGGATAAAAAAGCTGTGCTACATATACACAATGGAATACTATGCAGCTGTAAGAAAGAGAGATCTCTTACCCTTTGAGATGACGTGGAGGGACCTGGAGAGTATTATGCTAAGTGAAACAAGCCAATAAGAGTAAGACAAATATCACATGATCTCACTTATTTATGTAATATAATGAAAAATACAAGTAGGTGAACAAAATAGATCCAGAGACATAGAAGTAAGGTATAGTCTGACAAACCTCAAAAAAGAAGGGTGGAGAGGAGAGAAGAGATAAACCACAGAGCTTATATGTATCTATGCGTAACCAATAGACATAGACAACAATGCTGTGGAGGAGGGGAACGGGAGGAGGGTATCAATGGGGTAAAAAGGAGAAACATTTGTAACAAAATTAAATTAATAAAAAATAAAGAAATAAATGAAAATAAAAATAAAAAAACAAAGCAAAGGACATAAAATGAGTAATTTAACTGATAGTAACTAGTCTGTCAATGAAAAATGAATTTTAACAAAAATATCAAATTATACCAAAAGGAATAACTCATTAAGAAAAAGAAATAAATTTATAAGAAAAGCAATAAATAGACTTAGATTATGCTGTAATCCAATTAACTGAAGGAACAAATTTTATGAACACATTAGAAATATATTTAAAATTCTTCGTCACTTGACATGAAATATTGTTATCAATGAATATATGCATTTGTAACATCACCTGGAGGGCTTGCTTAAACACAAATTGTTAAGTTTTTCCCCAGAATTTCTGAATCAGTAGCTCTGGGCAGGTCAGGGATGGAGGACAGTAGGGAGCTGGGTGATGCTGATGCTGCTGATTCAGGGCCCACACTTAGAGAACCATTTTTTTTTAGATAATTATCTTACATCTCTTCTTCCTTTGCTTTTATTGCAGTAAACTTAGTAGCCTGTTCATACTGCCGGGGACAAACTGCAACCGAGGTACATGCCCATAGCAAGAACCAAACCCAGGTCTCTCTGGACCATAGTCCGAGGCTCTAACTGCTGAGCCAAACTGGCCAGGGCACCTGGTCATACTTTAAAAACCACTGTCCTTAAATATTACCTTACACTAATAGTATTAATAGTCTGATTGTTTCTGTTTACTCTTTGCTTTCTTTGTACAGAAAACCTTGTCTTTAGAATGTTTACCACCACATGTTATCCTATAGCAATTAATTTCTGACCTTAATGGGTGTATATTTGAGTTCTTATGGATACAGATTGAAAATTGCTTCCATGTTCTATATTTTCAAGAGTTTGTATAAAACCATGTATATAGATAGATAGATAGATAGATAGATAGATAGATATGGATATAGATATATGTATGTATATGTATATATTTAATTTTAGTTCAAATGATAAAACAAACCCTAAAAGTTATTGCATAATGAAAGAACTTGTTATTTTCAATATAGTCAAAATGGTCTTATGACCTAGTTGACTATTATGTTTACTGAGTGGATAGTTACATATTATGAAATTGAGGTTTGGTTAACTGTTCCAGAGAACCCACAAGAGTGAATATAGGGCACTCAAGTTATTTTTACTTAGTTGACAAGGTGATAATTGATTCTAGATTACTTGGCACATGTAACTGTCCCTAGCAAATGTCTGAGTCTACCAGATGTTGGGCACTGCTTTTGGAACAGTCATGAATAGCTTCTCGTGAGTGGTGTGTCACTCCACTGATGCAGGGAAGCAAAAGCTTCATGTTTCATTTAATCAAAACGTGATTCCTTGGGCACCCCTGTCTCATAGTGCGTTTCTTACTCTGATGAGAACAGAAACCAATTCACTGATCTGTATGTCATTGATTTAAACCGCAAACTAAAATTTAAGTAGATTAAAGTGAAAACTCAATTCCTTCCATAGCAAACTAATTTTCTATTTTTTATCTTTAATTTTACACATGAAATATAACATAGAGGACCTCTGTGTTTTATAAAGGAAAATGAGAAATGTTTAATGACTCTTTCACTGAAAAAAAGCAGACAAAGTACCTTCCTGATAGGGTGTTGAATTTGATAATTGCTTTTAAGAAGGACTTTTAAGAAACAAGTAAAGAGTTTCCACTTCAGGGAAGGTAAAGTATACATACTCTTCACTATTTCTCCCACTAAGTACAACTAAACACCCAGATATTATATGTAGAACAAACAAGAAAACTTTAAAGATTGAGAGAAGACAGACAAGATAGAGACCTCGGTGATCAAGCAGCAGTACAGTGATGACTTTCCTGCGGTTTTTCTGTTGTGTGTTTTTGTTTTTGTTTTTGTTTTTGTTTTTCTCTCAAACATCTATAGACTTAAAGCTGATGAAGTAGTTACCTGAAAATGCCAATGAATATAGACCAAATAAATAAATAAAGCCCCAATAAAAGTCTGTTCTCACAGCCAAAAAAACACATAAGGGACATTCTAGAAAGATAGAAAATTGTTAGACAATAACCACTTGACTTCAGGCAAACACAAAAAAATAAAATACAAACTTTAAGTTTATTAATTACTCTACTAATGAAAAATGTTAATAATAGGACTGATTGGGTGCATAGTATCTGGTAACTCTCTGTACCATTTTCTCAAATATGAAACATTCTGTTAAAATATGGTCTATATTTTAAAATAAGAAGGGAGTTGATGTTACTAATTAAAACCTAAATTGAAGTCAAATTTAGCATTCCTAATGTTTACTTCTTACAAAACAAACTTATAAAGGTCAATATAGTAAATGATCATCCTATACAAATAATCAGGAAAAATATAATAAGATTGAGATTACCATTATTTTGACCAAGAAGAATCTCCGCCCTGGCTGGTTTGGCTCAGTGGTTGGAGCATCAGCCTGTGGACTGAAGAGTTGTGGGTTTGGACTTCGGTTGTGGTTCCGTCCCCAGCTCTGGTGGGAGGCAACCAGTCGATGTGTCTCTCTCACATCAATGTTTCTTTTTCTCTCTCTCTCTCCCTCCTTGGGTGAGGATTTAAAAAAAGAAGAATCTCTCTCTTTCTCTCTTTAGACTGTCTTTGATCAAAGAGTGGTCATGTGTAATGGTAAAGAGAAAGAGAAAATTTTTTAAATCCTCACCTGAGCATATGTTTATTGATTTTGAGAGAGAGAAGGGAAGAGTCAGAGACAGAGAGAAATATCATCAGTTGCCTCCCGTAGCACCCTGACCAGGAATCAAACCTGAAATCTTTTTGGTATAACAGACGATGCTCCAACCAACTGAGCCACCTGGCTAGGGCTACAAAGAAAAATTTTATTTTGGTGGAAAACTCTGCACACCTTTCTGGGTTATCAGATTCTGGCCCTGACCATTGTCTTTGAATTATGTTGTAATTGCTTGTAAATTACAGGTGATATGGATAACAAACTCTGTCTTGTTCCATTGAGATTTAATTGGCTTTCTTCTCCATTGTGGAAAAACAGTTTCATTACCTACCTGTAAATTGGACTGAATCCTGCCATCTTGTTGCACAAATTGTCAACCTTTAACCCAATTTCTGATTCTCCCAGTTTCCTTCACTCTCTGGCTGATGTTTCCAATTTTTCCCCCTCCCGCCTGGCTTGGCATAACAGAGCAAAAACCTGACTGCTCGTATTCTTATGGAGATTCCAGGTTATCTTGTTGCGGGCCTTTCCCCCAGGATCTGAGGAAGCACTGTGAGCTAAAGCTTGGTGACATGATACCCACCTTGAAGGACTCATCACCACAGCCAACCACGCATGGATGGGAGTCACCACGGAGCGAGCTGAGCTGCCATCTGGGCGTGCGATCTGTGCAGTCGCACAGGCCTTGCACTCAGAAGAGCTCTGCACTTCTGTTCTGTTTGATGCTCTGTTGTTGCCATCTTGAAATTCTTAATAATTTTTAACAAAAGGACCTGTATTTTCATTTTGCACTGGGCCATGCAAATTACATAACTGACCCTGATTGTGAATACTACAGTGGCACTTGTGGTAAGAGCTTTCTGTGTTGAACAACAGTATTACTCTGTCAGAAAAGTGAAAGTAAATGCTTATCAAATAAAGTCTGATCATATTTCCTGATCATCAACGTTTTAATCCTGCAATGTAAATCTTATTTATACTGTCATTTCTATAATGTTACAAACATAAATATGAATATGACTCTAACCAACCATGCATTATAAAAAGTCCCAATCAAAGGGCACAAAACCAATTCATTCGATTTAATAAGTGATATGAACAAAACTGCTGCTCATGGAGAAGGTTCCTAATTAGGTAAAGTTTATCCTGGAATCCTCCAAATTTCCTTTCTGCCCACCTACCCTCTTGTGTTTTCCATCACAAACTTAGTCCCTCCCATTTCAATCCATGTTAATGATAAAGTCTTATATGTCATTTTCACCTTACAACAAATTTTTGCCAATTAATAGCTCATTCAGGAATACATTTATTTTGTTAACTCACTTCTAATTTTGAAATGCAACAACCTCCCCAATAAAGAAATTATAAACATCAGATTTGAAAATGACAGAGACTTTCCTAAGGTTTCTGACTTTTGCTGATATAAGTAAGGTTTAAGCCCTGACTGGGCAGCTGAGTTGCTAGAGCATCATCCAGATACACCAAGGTTGCTGGTTCAATCCCTGGTCAGGGTACATACAAGAAGCAACTAATGAATGCATAAATAAGTGAAACAACAAATCAATGTTTCTCTCTCTCTCTCTCTCTCTCTCTCTCTCTCTCCCTCTCTCTCCATTTTTCTCCTACTCTCTAAAATCATCAATAAATTTTTTTAAATATATAGTTAAGGTCTAGACACACTATTAAATGAAATACTTATAAAATGGCAGAACTTTCCAAAGAGATATTTGCCCTGATTGCTTTAAATAATAAATGTTATGGGGAAAATGGGGGGGGGGGGCATCTGTAATACTTTCAATAATAAAGATATATCAAAAAAAAAAAAAAGGAAAAAATTGTAAGTTATAAGAGAAAGCTGAATTCATATGTTCCTAATATATTTGTCTTAATAGAAAATTTTTTGATTCCCAAACTTCTATATTTTTCTTTATAAGTTTGTTTATTTATTTTTTTTATTTTTCTAAACAATGAGTATTACAAGGTTTAGACTGAGATAAACAATTGGATTATAAATTTATGTTTCTAATGGATTGCTTTACCCAATTCACAAGGATTTACATTACTCCACTTGCAGATACCTCTAAAATCGGGGGGGAAGTGTCTACATTTACAATATAGCTATTGGCATATTGTCCCTGTCTGATCATATTTTGAACAGAAATAGCTATACTTTTGCTAAAATTGTAAACCACCAATAAAATGCCTAAATGGAGAAGGAAAAATGGCGGCAGAGTGAGCGGAAGCTACACAGACCGTCTCCCAGAACCAAACTGGAATGACAACTATAACACAGACAAATCAATGGGAAAAACCAACAGAAAAGCAGCTTGGAGGACCATATAACCAGGGACACTGACTCGATCCTGGTAGGCTTGTGAAGGCGCAAGACGGGGGCTAGGAGCCCACAGATGACAGCTCGGCAGCGGCCTTAGCTGTGAGCAGTGCCCTCGGGTTACACTCCCAGGTGGCTCCACAGCACAGAGCCGGGACAGAGGCTAAAACAGCCACAGCCTTTCACCTTGGGCTCCGACAGAAGGAGGGCAGACTGGACTGGAACTGTATTGGGACACTCGGGATTTGGAGGGCGCTCAGAGCTTTGGCTGAGTGCAGCCACGCAGGACTGTGGCCATCTTGCTCCTTCCCAGGGCTCTGAGGAGAGGCAGCAGCCCCTCCCTTGGAGATCCAACCCCACCCTGTGGGCCACTGAAGTGCTAATTGAGGCTCACTAACAACCAGCATCTGCCCCACCCTTGGGAAATCCCCTTGTGCTAAGCCCCTCAGGGAGCTTTTCAATCAACTGACAACCCAAAACTCATCAAGTATCCTAGACTGCTAGCCTCCAGGCAAAAAGCTAGAGGATAACAGTACCTTTCCTGGGCTGGCAACTTTAACCAGGAAAGTAAGACTTGACAGTGGTGTTCAAAATGGGTCCTCCCTCGCTCATCTAAACACAGGAGAGGGAGCCACAAACAGCAGAACACCAACACCCACAGGGAAAACTTGACAGGCTCCAAAGCCCACAGTGATAGCCAAAATGGTGAAACACAGAAACAGAAGCCAAATGAAAGAGCAAGACACCTCCACCGAAGATGAGATCAATGTGGAGCAATTAGGCATGTTAACAGAGCTAGAATTCAGAGCCATGATCTTGAGGAAGCTGAACAGCATGAGTAAGGACATAGAGACACAGAAAATAAGCCAATTGGAAATTAAAAACCATCAAGAAGAGATAAAAAATGACATATCCGAAATGAAAAACACATTGGAAGGTTTAAAAAGCAGAGTAGAGGAAGCTGAGGACCAGATCAGTGAATTAGAAGACAGGGTAGAAAAAATCAACCAATCAGAAAAACAAAAGGAAAAAACTATTAAAAAACAGGAAGACAGCTTAAGAGAACTATGGGACAACTGGAAACGTAATAATATTCGCATCATAGAAGTTCCCGAAGAAGAAAAAAATGAGCAAGGGATAGAGAATATATTCAAAAAAATAGTGACAGAAAACTTCCCTAATTTGGTGAAGGAAGAAGGCATTCAAGTTCAAGAAGCACAGAGAGTCCCAAGTAAGAAGAACCCAAACAGGCCCACACCAAGACACATAGTAATTAAATTGCCACAAATTAAAGACAAAGAGAGAATCCTAAAGGCAGCAAGAGATAAGCAACAGGTTACCTACAAAGGGAACCCCATAAGGCTCTCAGCTGACTTCTCACAAGAAACACTACAGGCCAGAAGGGAATGGCATGAAGTAATTAAAGTCATGAAAAACAAGAATCTGAATCCAAGACTACTCTACCCAGCAAGGCTATCATTCAAAATAGAAGATCAAATAAAGAGCTTCCCAGACAAAAAAAAGGCTAAGGGAATACATTAGCACTAAACCAGCACTGCAAGAAATGTTAAAAGGACTGCTATAATTAGCAGTAGAAATGGGAAGAAAAATAGAACCACACTAAACAAAAATGGCAATAAATAAGTACATATCAATAATCACCTTAAACGTAAATGGATTGAATGCTCCCATAAAAAGACACAGAGTAGCTGATTGGATAAGAAAGCATGACTCATCTATATGTTATTTACAAGAGACCCACCTCTCAACAAAAGACTCACATAGGTTGAAAGTGAAGGGATGGAAAAAAGTTTTCCAAGCAAATGGAAAGCAAAAAAAAGCTGGGGTAGCAATTCTCATATCTAATAAAATAGATTTCAAAATGAAGACCATAACTAGAGATAAAGAAGGCCACTATATAATATTGAAAGGATCTATCCAACAGGAAGATATAACCTTGATAAACATATATGCAGCCAATATAGGAGCACCAAAATATACTAAAAATCTTCTGGAGGACTTCCAAGGAGAAATCGACAAAAATACAATCGTAGCAGGGGACTTCAACACCACGTTGACAGCACTGGATAGATCCTGTAGGCAAAAAATTAGCAAGGAAACAGAGACTCTTAATGAAGCACTAGACCAAATGGATTTAATAGATATCTACAGAGAATTACACCCCAAAACTACAGAATACACATTCTTCTCAAGTGCACATGGGACATTCTCAAAGACAGACCACATGATAGGACACAAACTAAATCTCTACAAGTTCAAGAAGATTGAAATCATATCAAGCATCTTCTCAGATCACAATGGCATGAAACTAGAAATCAATTGCAACAAGAACACACAAAGACATTTCAACACATGGAGGCTAAATAGCATGTTATTAAACAATGAATGGGTCACCGAGGAGATCAAGGAAGAAATTAAAAACTTCCTGGAAACCAATGAAAATGAACACACAACAACACAAAATCTATGGGATGCAGCGAAAGCAGTTCTGAGAGGGAAGTTCATAGCACTACAGGCCTACCTCAAAAAAGAAGAAAAATTTCTAATTGACTGTCTAACCTCACAACTTAAAGAATTAGAAAGCAAACAAAAAGAAAACCCCAGAGCAAGTAGAAGGAAGGAAATAGTAAAGATCAGAGAAGAAATAAATGACAGAGAGACCAAAAAAAACAATTCAAAGGATCAATGAAACAAAGAGATGGTTTTTCGAAAAGATAAACAAGATTGATGGACCCTTAGCTACACTCACCAAGAAACAAAGAGAGAGAACCCAAATACACAAAATCAGAAATGAAAGAGGAGAAGTAACAACCCACACCATGGAAATAAAAAAGATCGTTAACAACTACTATGAACAACTATATGGCAACAAATTCGACAATCTAAGCAAAATGGACAAATTTCTAGAAACACACAGTCTCCCAAAACTATTCCCGAAAGAGATAGAAAACTTGAACAGACCAATAACAACTAAGGAAATTGAAGAGGTAATCAAGACTCTCCCAGCAAACAAAAGCCCAGGCCCAGATGGCTTCACAGGGGAGTTTTACCGAACTTTCAAAAGAGAACTAATACCCATTCTCCTCAAACTATTTCAAAAAATTCAAGAAGAAGGAAGACTTCCAAACACGTTCTATGAGGCCAGCATAATTCTAATTCCAAAACCAGAAAAAGACACTACAAAGAAAGAAAACTACAGGCCAATATCCCTGATGAACATAGACACCAAAATCCTGAACAAAATTTTAGCAAATCGGATCCAGAAATACATCAAAAAAATTATTCACCATGACCAAGTGGGATTCATTCCAGGGATGCAAGGCTGGTACAATATTCGCAAATCAATAAACGTGATACACCACATAAACAAAATGAAGAATAAAAACCACGTGATCATATCAATAGATGCTGAAAAAGCATTCGACAAAATCCAGCATCCATTTCTGATAAAAACGCTCAGCAATGTAGGAATAGAGGGATCATATCTCGACTTAATAAAGGCCATATATGAAAGAACTATAGCCAACATCATACTCAATGGACAGAAACTAAAAACATTTCCATTAAGAACAGGAACAAGACAGAGATGTTCACTTTCGCCACTCTTATTTACATTGTACTGGAAGTCTTAGCCACAGCAATCAGACATGAAGAAAAAATAAAAGGTGAATTATAAAGGAGGAAGTGAAACTGTCATTATTTGCAGATGACATGATATTATACATAGAAAACCCTAAAGACTCCATCAAAAATATACTAGACTTAATAAATGAATTTGGCAAAGTAGCAGGATACAAAATTAATGTCAAGAAATCAACGGCATTCTTGTACACCAATGATGAACTCACAGAAAGAGAAACTGAAAAAACAATCCCATTTACCATCGCGCTAAAAAAATTACGATACCTAGGAATAAACTTAACCAAAGAAGTAAAGGCCCTATGTGCAGAAAACTACAGGTCATTGAAAAAAGAAATAGAGGAAGATATAAAAAAGTGGAAGCACATACCCTGTTCATGGATTGGAAGAATTAACATCATTAAAATGTCCATACCACCAAAGCAATCTATAGATTCAATGCAATCCCCATCAAAATACCAACGACATACTTTATAGAACTAGAACAAATTCTTCAAAAGTTCGTATGGAACCCAAAAAGACCCCGAATAGCCACAGCCATCTTGAAAAAAAAAAAAAGAACAAAGTAGGTGGGATCACAATACCAGATATCAGGTTATACTACAAAGTAACTGTAACCAAAACAGCCTGGTATTGGCACAAGAACAGGCATATAGACCAGTGGAACGGAACTGAAAACCCAGAAATGGACCCAAGGCAATACGCTCAATTAATATTTGACAAAGGTGGCAAGAGCATACAGTGGAGTAAAGACAGCCTCTTTAATAAATGGTGTTGGGAAAATTGAACAGCTACATGCAAAAAAATGAAACTAGACCATCAACTTACACCATACACAAAAATAAACTCAAAATGGATAAAAGACTTAAATGTGACCCGTGAATCCATAAAAATTCTAGATGAAAATGTAGGCAACAAAATTTCGGACATCATATGGAGCAGAATTTTCACTGATACATCACCTAAGGCAGCAGAAACAAAGGACAAAATGAACAAATGGGACTACATCAAACTAAAAAGCTTCTGCACAGCAAAAGAAACAATCATCAAAATGGAAAGGCAACCCACTGTATGGGAGAACATCATTGCCAATAATGTATCAGAGAAGGGGTTAATTTCCAGTATATATAGAGTGCTCATGCAACTCAACAAAAGAAACACAAAGAACCCAATTAAAAAATGGGCAGAGGAGCTGAATAGACACCTCTCCAAACAGGACATACAAATGTCCAAAAGACATATGAAGAAATGCTCAACATCACTAATCATCAGAGAGATGCAAATTAAAACAACAATGAGGTATCACCTCACACTTGTCAGAATGGCCGCCATCAACAAATCATCAAACAACAAGTATTGGCGAGGGTGTGGAGAAAAGGGGACTCTAATACACTGCTGGTGGGAATGCAGACTGGTGCAGCCTCTATGGAAAACAATATGGTGCTACCTCAAAAAATTAAAAATTGAACTTCCATTTGACCCAGTGATCCCACTGCTGGGAATATACCCTAAGAAGCCTGAAACACCAATCAGGAAGAATATATGTACCCCCTTGTTCATAGCAGCACTATTTACAATCGCTAAGATCTGCAAACAGCCCAAGTGTCCATCAGTAGACCAATGGATAAAAAAGCAGTGGTACATATACACAATGGAGTACTATGCAGCTGTGAGAAAGAAAGATCTCTTATCCTTTGAGACGACATGGAGGGACCTGGAGAGTATTATCCTAAGGGAAAGAAGCCAAGCAGAAAAAGAAAAATACCACATGATCTCACTTATATACAGAATATAATGAACATAACAGTCTGAGGAATACAGTAGACCTAGAAACATGGAAGTAGGGCACAGACTGACATCCCTCAGAAGAGGGGGTGGGGGGGGTAGGAAGAGATAAACCACAGAACTTATATGCATGTATGCATGACCAATGGAAATGGACAACTAAGCCGGGGACGGGGCGGAGGTGTGGTGGGGTGGGGGGTGCCAATGGGTTAAAAAAGGTAAAATATCTGTAACAAAAAAATAAATAAAAAGGAAATTATACTGGAAAAAAAATAAAATAAAATGCCTAAATGCCTGAGACAGCTCTTGGCTCAGTAGCCTATTCTGGGAGAAGGAACAAATGGAAGATCTCTGATCTCAGGTGGTCCCCAGCTGTTCCAACAGTGCAGGTCACCTATACATTAACCCTGGTTCATGCCTGATAGAGATTATCTGAGAAGAGACTGAAAGCATTTATACTTCTATAGATTTTTGTCTCACATAAAGAGCTATTATATTTCAGTAGCTCTTTGTAACGAAAGTGTTTGTGATTTTAGAAATCAAAACACAAAATGTTTTTACATCCAGCACCTCTTCTCTCTCATATTTTTCAACCTTTTTAAAGACAACTTCATCCTCCTTTTTTATGTGCTTATGTTCTAATAGAAATATCATTCACACATACTAAGGTTTTTTTCCTAAAAACATCCTGTTTTTTTCTTCCATAAGAAAGTATTGCAACATGCTAGACCTAAAAAATTAAATAACATAATTTCTTCCTAATTTTCATGTTATAACATACATTTCAGTTCTATTTTTAATCTCAAATGTGTATTCTGTCCTTCCATTGACTTCAGGGGGAAATGCATGCAAAATGTATTTGAAGAAGAGAAATTTACACCAGAGGTTGATAAACATTTCAGAGATAAAGGTACAATTGAAATAATGAACAAAACTTGTATATGCACTATTAAAATAATATTAAATGTACTTCAAGGTTATACAATGATTTTTCTTAGTGTATCAGATACTTCACAGTGTAAGTAGAAGTTACACTATTCTGTTTCTGCAGAGTAAGATCTCTTGAATGTACAAAGCACATGGGTCAGAATGAATCTTATTTTGGTCACTAGATGGCGCCAAGAGTATCTAAAATAATATTACCGCACTGGCATCCTGAAATATTCCTGTATTTCAGCATTTCCTTAAATTATAGAATATTCTATTTCTGAAAGACAAGCCATTTTAAAAAATTAATTTTACACATTTTTATACACGTATTGGACAAATACTTTTCTTTCGATGTTTAAAAAAATCACAGAATTCTTTTGGAAACTGCGTTTTTTACACATTTTTAAGCATTGCCATCGCTTTTGAAACTGGTTTTTCTTCTTTGCTTATGAATCATTTAGTCCCTTAAAAGCCTACTTTTTTAGAATGCATAAATGTTTACAAAGGAAGTTGGACTAGTGGCTGGTGAGAGGTTAGGTGCCTTATCTAAAGCCAGATTAAAAAGCTCACTTTTTCTGCTCACTTATTATTTAATTACAGTATCACGTTATGGATAAAGTGAATGTGAAGAACTAGATGTTCACAGGGCTGCCATGGGCTCTCCTTTCAGACAGGTAGAAGGACAGATTGAGAAGTGGGGCAGGAGGGAGAGCACAGAGACAGACCTACACAGCCAAGCTCAGAAAGACATTCAGGCCAATGAAAACTTCTTACAATTTGAAGATGGCAATTAGACCAGATGATTTCTCATAGCCGGTTCTTAGGGGGGGTTGCAATGTCTTAAAGCCAAATGCTTTGAATAAAAATTGATTTGTATTCACTAACACCTCCTGACATTTTGCATAGACCTGTCCTAGGAGATACTTTCTAATCAAATAGGTCAAATAATTAAAACCTTATTTTGATTATTAATCGAAGATCTTCATTTTTTTTAACTGCTCATTTATCTCTATATTTACTTAATAATCTGAATATTGGTTTGTGCAAAGAATATTCAAAGCAGTGAAAACTATTTTTTTAATGAGGTGGGGTAGAGAGGGCAAAGGGGGAAAAATGGGAGACATCTGTAATACTGTCAACAATAAAAATAAATTTTAAAAAAATTGATAAAAATAAAACCAGTTTTAAAGATTTTATTCTCTTTTGTTGCTGTGCAACATTTTATTGTATATATACCACAGCTTCTTTATCCATTCTTCTATCCACGGACACCTAGGTTGCTTCCACGTCTTGGTTATTGTAAATAATGCTGCAATAAACATAGGGCTGCATATAACTTTTCGAATTAGTGTTTTCTTTTTTTTATATAAATATTCAAAAGTGCAATTGCTGAGTTGTATGATTTGTCTATTGTTGACAACATTCGTGGATCTAGAGGGATGGATGCTAAGTGAAAATGTCAGGCAGAGAAAGACAAATATCACATGGTTTCACTAATACATGTAATCGTAAAACAAAACAAAACAAAAACAGACTCATAGAAACAGAGACCAAAGGCATGGTTACCAGAAGGGAGGGGTTGGGGGACAGGTGAAAAGGGGAGGGGAATACAGTAAATTCCGTTGTGATAAGTTGACATGGTAACTAGAATTCATGGGGTAAACACATTGTAAAGTTAATAATAAAGAGCTATTCATGCCCTCATGGAGAAATTTCAATGTGATTGGGAGCCTCCAGGCTGGGCACCAAATAGCTTTGGGAGTGGAGAAAGGAGGAGGCCACGCTTCCTGGAAAGTGTAGAAAATAAGGTAGAAAGGTAAGTCGGAACAAGGTCCGTGGAGGTGGGAAGAGACGAGGGTCTCCAGAAGGGAATCGTATGCTCTATATATTTATAGGCTGTGACTGAAATCAGTGTCAGTTTATGAGCACTTTCAGAGCAAGAACTCTACCTTATTTATATACATAACCTTGTTGTCTAATTCAGGCCTTGACATTTAGTAGCTGCACCATGCCCTGGCCGGTGAGCTCAGTGGTTAGAGCGTTGGCGCACATACCTAAGTGTTGCAGGTTCGATCCCCAGCCCTTGTTGTGCATGTTCAGGAGACAACCAACTGATAGACGTGTCTCTCACATGGATATTTCTCTCTCTCTCTCTCTCACCCTCCCTCCCTTTCTTTCCTCTTCTTTAAAAATCAATGGAAAAAATGTCCTTGGAGGAGGATTAACAACAACAAAAATTAAAAATATGTGCACCATAAATGTTTAATCAAAGAAATAAAAAGAAGATGCAGTTAACAACGACAAGCTAGAAGGAAGAAGACATGAGAGCAGAAAAGAGTAAAAATCAATAATTTGAAAAAGTGGGGAAAATATTTAAAAGTCTTTGAGTAAGAAGTTGAAGGAAAATGGGGAATAAAATTTAAACAAATGAAGGAAAAACAAAATAAAAGCAACAAGAAACAAGGTCTGAATATTCATGTCAAGTCAAACTCGAGAAAGACTACAAAAAGAAGCACCTATCTTGTCAAGACAGCCAAAGTCCTTTGACTAGAAAAAAAAATAACTTTTTACTGTGACTAGAACCAAGAGTTTCTACAATACTATTAAATCCGGTGTTTGTCAGATAAATAGATGTTGATAATGTTGGAAACCACTGTCCTACTTTTTATCCTTCAAAAAGGATTTTTTTCTAACATATATTTATGCCATCTGTTTAACCAAAAGTAAACAGTCAAATTATTTTGTTTATAACCACAAACCCAAAAGCTTGTTCAGAACAGAAATATGAACCAGAAATAAATTACATGGTAAATCAAACCCTCATTTTGGGGCTAGGACACTATGCAAAGTGGTTTACAATTTGTTCTCTGCAGTGTAAATGAAAACCCCAAGATACTGGCAGAAGGAACCTCTTTTTTTTTTTTTTCCTTTTTAAATTATATTCTTGTATATACATGAAAAACAGACTTCACAAATAGAAATTTCCCCATTTTCTAAAAATTTGAAAGAAAAATGACCCTTGAGAAAGTGGTAATTTTTAAATATAAAAATGTATCCTTGTCCTGGCCAGTGTGGCTCAGCTGATTGGAGCATTGACCCATGCACCGAAAGGAAGTGGGTTCAGTTCCCAGCTGGACACATACCTAGGTTAGAGATTCCATCCCCAGTCATGGTGCGATCAGGAGGCAAGCAATCCATGTTTCTCTCTCCTCTCTCTCTCTCTCCCCTTCCTCCGGCCCTTTCACTCTAGCTAAAAATCAATAAGAAAATATCCTTGGGTGAGGATTAACAACAACAAAAATGTACATATGCATTTACCCTTTTACCCAACAATTCCATTTGCAGAAAACTACTCCAAAGATAAACTGGCAAAATATGAAAATACATATGCTGAGAAAAGTCACTGTCATTTTACTATAATAGTTCAAGAATGGAAATAACCCAAGTGTCTGATTATGGGACTGGTTGAATAAACTGTGGTCATCACATCTACTCAATAGATTATTATGTATCTGAAAAATATAATAATAATTTGTTAAAAAAAAAAAGGTTTTCTATATAGTACAGTTATCTCTAGGATATATTGAACTAAAATAGTAAAATGAAGAAAAGATGCATAGTATGCACTATTCAGCTTAAAAGGTGGATATGACAATATTTCTACATTTTCTTACATTTAAGGAAAGGGAGGGCCTTGGCCTGGTCGCTCAGTTGGTTTGAGTGTCATCCAGATACGACAAGGTTGCTGGTTCAATACCCATTCAGAACACATAGAAGAATCAACCAATTGATTGGTTGAATAAATAAGTGAAACAACAAAAAATGTTTCTCTTTCTCTCTCTTTCCCTCTCCCCTTCTTCTCCCTTTCCCTCTCTCTCAAATCAATAAATAAAAATTTTAAAAAATTAAGACATAATTTATATACATATTTATTTATAAAGAAATGAAGGAAATAGAATGAAAGAGATAGAAGCAGAAACTAATTTTCTTAGTATATATGATATTTTGTAGATTTGACTTTGAAACCATGTACATTTTGTTGTTGTTGTTAATCCTCACCTAAGGATATTTTTTCCATTGATTTTTTTTTTTTTAGAGAGAGTAGAAGGAAAGAGAGAGGGGTAGAGAGAGAAAGAGAAGCATTGATGTGAGAGAGACACATCAATTGGTTGCCTCCTGAATGAGCCTCAACCAGGGCTGGGAACCAAACCTGCAACCCAGATACATGCCCTTGGCCAGGAAGTGAACCTGAGATCCTTCAGTGCTCGGTCTGACACTCTAACCACTGAGTCACACTGGCCAGGCCTGAACCATGTAAATATTCTAGGTACTTACAAAACAAACATTTTTTTTTAATCCCTAAATATTTGAAGCAAAGTAAACAAATGAAACTGAACCTGCTGGTGGCAACACCATGCCAAATGACTTTGAAACACAGTAATTTAACTGTACATTTCTAGTGGTAGGTACTGTAAGAATAGAAAAGCTCTGCAAAAGAATATTAAACTATATTTAAGGGCCATCTTACTGGCATGGTAGCATTTGAAACTAGTGTGTGTATTGTGAGACAAAGTATATAATTAACGAGGATTTTCACCATGAGAGAAAAGAGATACATATAAAAGATCACAAAAGTCAAGTAAAAAAGTCTCTAGTCCTAAATTTTATTGTAATTTTCAACAGTCAGTATCTTACATATAACAATTAATGATCTTAAAGTTAAATCTAAAGAAATTATGAAAGTGAAATGCAGAGAGACAGAAAGGAAACTAAAACTATAAACAGAGCCCAAATGACCTCTGGGAAAATATAAAGCAATCTAACATCAAATACAAATCTAACTGAAGTCTGAGGAAGAAAGGAGAGAGTATAGCAGGGAAAAAAAGTACTTAAGAAAATGAAGGCACTTTCCAAACTCAATTTTAAAAACTGCAACCAGCTGGGGTAGCTCAATGGTTAGAGTGTTGGCTGGCTCACCAAAGGGCCTTGGGCTCCACCCCCAGTCAAGGGCACAGGCCTGGGTTTCAGGTCAATCCCACCCCAGTGCCGGCGAGTGCAGGAGGCAGCCAGTTGATGTGTCTCTCTCTCTCTCCCTCTGCCTTTCACTCTCTCTAAAACTCAGTGGGGAAAATATCCTCAGGTGAGGATTAGCAAAAAATAAAAATAAATAACTTAGAGGTTAGAGCATTGGCTGCTGACCAAAGGGTTCATTCGATTCCCAGGCAAGGGCACGTTCAATCCCCAGCCCCAGTCGGGGTTACTTGATCGTTCCTGGTCATTCAGGAGGCAACTAATTGATGTGTCTCTCTCACATCAGTGTTTCTCTCTCCCCCTCTTTTGCACTCTCTTTAGAAAAAAAAAAAATCAGTGAAAAAAAATATCCTCAGGTGAGGATTAACAAAAAAAGAGAGACAGAGAAAGAAAGGAAGATTTTAACTATAATAGCCTTCTCTTCCTTTTGAATGATAAACCATCTTAATGTATTAATGAATTCAAAACTAAATCAAATTTAATTTTAGAAAAAACAAAAAACTCACTTCTTTGAATCACAGTAATTTGTAGTTCTATATCTAACACATGAGGTGTCTCCTGCAACAGTCTTGCACAGGACAAGTTGAGATGTGATAGTAGGATTAGACTCTAGACAAGAGAAATACCATTGCAATGAACGTTATGTTCCAAGTTCCACGACACAGTAGAGGCGATCTTCAGTGTATGTGAGGCAAACTTGCAGTGTTTACATGAAAGGCTGTGCCAAATAGGCATATAGGATTCCCTACAGCCCCTGTGTTTCCTCCACTGTGTACAGTCTCATCCTCCAGCTCAGTGCCGCTGGGTGTAAACACAGTTCTTTCTCACTCCTCCCCCATCTGACCTCATTTATTTGATGCTTTAAAATCCCATTTTATGCAGTCAAAGCTAGCAAAGAAGATATAGTAGGATTTGGAAGGAGACAAATAACAGAAAGGAGAGGAAGAAGAAAGTTTTATGATCAAATCTGGGAATCTAACCACCAAATTATGACTTAATTTACATAGCAAAATTTATTTCTATTTCCTATACAACAGGAATATATATTATATATATATATATATATATATGTGATTTGGGGGGGGCAGATTTGACATCACAAGCAAAGGCAATAAAATCAAAATAAATAGGTGGGACTATATCAAACCAAAATGCATCTGCATAGCAAAGAAATCCAACAGAATGAAAAAGCAAACTATGGAGTTGAAAAAAAATATTTGTAAACCACATTTCTGATAAAGGGTTAATATCCAAAATGTGTAAGGAACTCATTGATTGCATTAGCACTATGAAAAACAGTAAAAAGTTCCTTTAAGAAATTAAAAATGGAACTGTATAATCCAGCCATCTCACATCTAGGTGTATATTCAAAGGAAAGGAAGTCACTATTTCAAAGAGAAATTTATACTCCCGTGTTCATTACATACTCTGGCTATTATTCACAATAGCCAAGGTAATAAACAACCTATCAACAGATGAATAGAATAAGAAAAATACACACACAAGGGATGGGGCAAAAGTAGATTTACAGTTATGAGTACGTGATACAGTTTATTGTTTTATTATTATTTATTAATTACTGTATTATTTTTCATAGGAACAACTATTTAAAAGAAAAGAAAATGCTGCCATTTGGGACAAGAGGGATGAAACTGGAGGACATTCTGTTAAGTTAAGTAAGCCAGACAAAGACAAGTACTGCATAGTATCACTTATATATGGAACCTAAAATAAAAAATAAATAAGCAGGAAAGAAACAGAGAAGTGAATGATGGTTACACAGGGCTGAAGGCGGGGGAAATGGGGAGAGGTTGGTACAAGAATACACGTTTTAGTTATGAGATAAATAGATTCTTAGCTTTCAATGTATAGCATGGTAACAATAGTTGATAATACTGTACCGTATAATTAAAATTTGCTAAGAGGGTAAATCTTAAGCATTCTCACACACACACACAAACAAAGTAACTATGTGAGATGATGAATATGTTAATTAACTTTACTGTAGGAATTATTTTACAGTATGTACATATATCAAATCATCACATCATACACTTTGAGTACTTTTTATTTCTATTATTTTTTGTTATTGATTAATTTTTGTTACAGATGTTTCTCCTTTTTCCCCCACTGATTCCCTCTCCCTCTCCCTCCCTGCCCTTTCCCCAGATTGTTGTTCATGTCCACTGTTCATGCATACATGCATATAAGTTCTGTGGTTCATCTCTCCCCCACCTCCCCCCACTTTAGGGGATTGCAGGTTATACTACAAAGCCACTATAATCAAAACAGCCTGGTACTTTGAGTACTTTTTAACTTGTCAATTATTTCTGAGGGGGTGGGAGAAAAGCAGTTTGAAAGATAACCTGTTTGTAAATTGGGGAACTTCTGTATTTATACTCCCATGTAGAGACATAGTGAAAGTCATAACAGCAAATAAATATTTAGACCCAATGAATAAAGATGTACATTTTTTCTTGAAAATAAGCCTTACGATGAACCTCATTTATCCATAGATATTGCTGGTCAGTTTATGAAGATTGTGGCAGAAGCAGAAGATATGTTAGCACAGCCTTCAAGGGACAGCAGACAGTTCTGAGGTGCTTCGAGCTGGTAACTTTAATTTTTTCCTCATATGTCACTGACACAAAGATATGTGAAACAGATGGCACTGCTTGCCTATTTATAGTTTGTGTTGAAACTTGTTAAAGACAGCTTGGATTATAATTTAACAAATCTTATCACCTCTTCACTGAAACATACCACAGGGTTTTTCCTAGAAAGTGTTAGAAAATCAGCTAATAAAAATAGCTACTGTCTCTTCCTTCTACAGGTAAAAGTTCTAAAATCAGCAATAACCTTCTGGATACATGCAAATATACATAGAAAATCATATACAAAATCATGTCTATTCAATATGCAGGTGTACCTTGGGTCTGTGATAGATGATGATAGATGATAGATAGGTAGATGACAATAAATAGATAGATGATAGATAGATGATAGATAGATAGATAGATAGATAGATAAGAAATAGACACAGGTGAATGGATGTAGATACATATTCTATTTCAATATATGTTTTCTTTGAAAGAGTTGTAGCAGTCAATGTATATAAATCACTGACATTTGATTTATACATTTAGAGAAGAAGGGCTAGTGACAGAGTAATGGAAGTTTGTAGCAGAGCAGAAAAAGCACAGAATAAATCCCAAACACAAATAATTGCTATTCTTCCATCCTCTCTTCTCCCTACTTTTCTCTTGTTGTCCTTTCATCTGCCCATTTCACACATACACACACATACCACTTCCTTTTCTTTTCACTTTATTCCTCAAATGACGTGGGGATCTTTATATGACATTTACACAACAATGAAGCTAAGATAAAAACTGATAAAATTGGAACAAAGAGGACAGATGAGTCCAGAAAACAAATAAAGAGACTAATTTACACATGTACCATGCAGAGGTAAAAGCAGAGGTTGGATAGACTTGCACACAAGCCTGGCCGGAAAATTTTAGCATTTACTCTGGTTGTTTATTGAAGGTGTCAGTTTTGTCCCCTGTGATGGTCTCCTCTGTTGGCACAAATGTAAGTGAGACTGGAGCCTGGTTATGTTGCAGGCAAATGGAGGGCTGGTGGCCATCAACCATGGTTCTTCTAGACAGACGGCATTAGGTCCTCCCCTCTATACAACCTTAAGGTCTCCAGAAAGACCAAGCAACTTAGCAGCAGCTGAGAAAAGGGCCAATAAATATTTTAAGTGAATGAGTAATATCTATATTATATATAAAATATATATACACATGACATATATTTTATTATTTTATACTTTGTCTAAATTATGACATTTTGGAAGATATCTCTTCATCTCAAATGCTTATCAGTAAATTGTACTTATGATATTTTCCTACAAGTTATATTTAGATTATGATATACATAAAATACATATATGGAAACATTTTCAGAAGCTTCAATTATATAGTTATATAAAATAAACCAAATAAGAAAAATGTGGTGTTGACACAGTTTACAGACTCTCAGGATTTATTTGTCCACTTTTTCATTTAAATGGTCTAGTGAAATGGACATAGGCTTTATAATCAACATCCCTGAATTCAAATGTTTGCTCTCACTACTAATAAATAGATGACCTCAAGAAAGAGTTGACGTTGTTTGCACTTCAGTTTCTTTCCCTATAAACATAGGAATGAAAATGGCAACCACTCAGGTTTCTGGGATGATCAAAGGAAAGCATGTGTATGAAGAACCTGATACCCAGATGAGTGTTGAGGGAATGTTACTGTATTTTTTTCAGAATCCTAGCCCATAGAAGTGATAACGCTTTCCACCCTCCATCTTTTACCTTTCTCATGCATATTTAATAAGAAAAATATCTTTTTCCTTAAAACATGGAATTTTTTTTAAATCCCTGCATTCATTTATATGTACTTGTGTTCAGAGAACACCATTAACTATGTGACCTGTGGTCATTGTGGCAGAAACCACCAGCTGCCTCCCAAATATGTTTTCTTTCTTGGTGGCCATGCAGTCAGCCTTGCAGTGAGTCAAACATGCCTTTTGACTATGTTTGCTCCAGTGATGTGAGAAATGATATGGGCCACTTCCAACCATAAGACATGTTTCACTGGGCTACTCCTAGCTCTCTCCCTCTTTTGTATCACTAGGATAGTAGTCATTAGGATGATCCTGAAATGACTATTTTTAGGATGACATAGCTACCATCTGTCTGGGTCTTAAAGATTGTATGGAGAAGAAAAACTCTCTACTGAACTCAACAATTTCACAGGACTGATAAATGAACGGTGTTTAGCCATTGATATTTTATGTTATGTTTTATACAGTAGCCTATCTAATTAGTGCACCAAATGAACCTCAATATTCATATCTATAAAATGAGACAGTTGGATTAGATTACTTCTAAGATCACTTTTTACAAGAATATACTATGATCCTTAACCTTAAGTTAGTGAAGACATTCTATAGATATTAATTTGTTCCACCTATAGAGAGCTACACATTAAAAAGAATATTTAAAGTTCAGATGTTATGAAAAAGTAGATAAATATGCATAATTATAATATATAAATAATCACTGAATCCAAGAGACTAAAAGAAAAAGATTTGGGTAGGAGGAAAAAGAGAGGAGAAAAAGAGACTACACAGTGTCTACAATATCCAAAATTCTGTTTGGCCTGAAGTCTGAAGGCTATATTCTCAAAGTAAACAGCAGGTCCTTATGCCCACAAAGAACAAGAGAATGTAGCCTGATAGCTTGATGGAGGATAGAAGCTGGGTTAAACCGAGGTGGGGGGAAAGACTTAAGAAAAGTCAGACAAGAAAAACCCATGTTCAGGAGGACTGCAATTAGAAACCCAGTTCAAACCACAGCAACCTAAAATTGGCTACTCTGAGTCAGATGGAGTGATCCATCAGCCCTCTTTTTCATGCCATCTTTGACCTCAAACATGTGCATTATTTGCCTTTTCTGGTTTTATTACACTCTTTTAAATGCATAGCAATATAATGTACAAAAAAAAAAAGAGTAGAAACCAAATTCTATGAGAACATATACAGTGGTTTTATAAAGAGATGAAATAATGGTTCCAGTCTGTTTCCAAAGCATTTGCTTTATTTCAAATGAGCTGAGAAATGGAGAGAGGCAGGATGTTAATCAAGTGCAGATGATGACTAGTGATGACAGGAACTATCAGAGAAAGTTAAAGGCGGAGGATCTTCCAAGGAACTGGACTAAGGGCCAAGGTCTAGAACCAACCATTTGAGGTGCTTTAATAAAACATTTTTTTAGTGCTCTTGTATGTTAGATATTATATTAAAATCTGTTCATGTACTATTTCTTATCTTCCTCCAAATAATTTCATCCTCATTTTATGGATTTGAAAACTAAACTACAAAACACTTGAGCAGTAAGTGAAGTACAAGTCCCAATGCAGTCTGCCTTACTCTGGTATCTGCTTGGATCCACTACATTACAGTCTGTCTGTCTTACTCTGGTATCTGCCTGGATCCGCTGTATTATAGTCTGTCTGTCTTACTCTGGTATCCGCTTGGATCCGCTGCATTACAGTCTGTCTATCTTACTCTGGTATCTGCTTGGATCCGCTACATTACAGTCTGTCTGTCTTACTCTGATATCTTCTTGGTCCGCTGCATTACAGTCTGTCTGCCTTACTCTGGTATCTGCTTGGATCTGATACATTACAGTCTGTCTGTCTTACTCTGGTATCTGCTTGGATCTGCTACATTGGATTGGTAAGTGCAACAGGTACTGAAGAGTGAAAATCACACATCTTTATGATAATCACCAAGGTCCAAAGACTGAGTCCAAAGATAAACTTTTAAAGGTGAGTTTCTTTTTCTTTTCTAGACACAATCTAAATAGTCAACAGCAGTTCATAAATTTCTCTCCTTCCAGAGACCTTGCGCTTCTCACAGGTCTCTTCCTACCACCCACCTTGACCAAGACAAACAATCCATTGACCTTTCAATAATAATTAAATGTTCTATCTCAATTTGAATTAAGAGACAAAAATCTGTCATTTGTTGGGAATATGTACTTGAGCTAAAAAATCTGTGGCACCTGGGCAATCATAATGACTACAGACAATATTAGCAACTCAAAGACACAGCCTGAAATACAGGACAAATGGGTAATTGAAAGAGAGGAAAGATAATTCAATGGCCCCTGAGAGTCAGAATGTGCCCTCAGATCTTGGCTTTCTAGTTCCCATCGCTGGTGTCCTAAACTCTTGGCTCTATCTTCTGCCTTTGGGTATTGTGGGATTCCCCAGGTCCAGAACTTAATTGTTAAATAAATGGAACCATATGCTTTATTTGTTTAGTGGAAGATTCAATGGTATAAAGATTTCAATTCATCCCAAACTGATTTATAGATTTAGTATAATCCCAATACTCAAAGCTCAGCAGTGTTTTGTTTGTTTGTTTGCTTACTGCTTATGGAATGGACAAGTTGGTTCTAAAATTTACATAAAATTAAAAGGCTTAGAAGAGCTAAAATAAGAAAAAGAGGAATGCTTTTAGTTTTTGCCCATTGAGTATGATGCTGGCTGTAGGTTTTTCATATATGGCTTTTATTATGTTGAGATATGATCCCTCTATTCCCACATTGCTGAGTGTTATCAGAAATAGGTGCTGAATTTTGTCGAATGATTTTTTAGGATCTATTGATATGATCATATGGTTTTTATCTTTCATTTTATGTGGTGCATCACATTAATTGATCTGCGAATATTGTACCATACTTGCATCCCTTGGATGAATCCCACTTGGTCATAATGAATAATTTTTTTGATGTATTGCTGGATCCGATTTGCTAGTATTCTGGTAAAGATTTTGGCATCTGCGTTCATTAGGGATATTGGCCTGTAGTTTTCTTTTTTTGTAGTGTCTTTATGCAGTTTTGTAATTAGAATTATGCTGGCCTCATAAAATGAGTTTGGAAGTATTTCATCTTCTTGTATGTTTTGGAATAGTTTGAGGAGAATGGGTATTAGATCTTCTTTGATCATCAGAGAGATGCAAATTAAAACAACTATGAGGTATCACCTCACACCTGTCAGAATGACCACTATCAACAAATCATCAAACAATAAGTGTCGGCGAGGGTGTGGAGAAAAGGGGACTCTAGCACACTGCTGGTGGGAATGCAGACTGGTACAGCCACTACGGAAAACACTATAGTGTTAGCTCAAAGTTAAAAATTAAACTGCCATTTGACCCAGTGATCCCAATTTTAGGAATATACCCTAAGAAGCCTGAAACACCAATCAGAAAGAATATATGTACACCTATCTTCATAGCAGCACTATTTACAATAGCTAATATCTGGAAACAGTCCAAGTGTCCATCAGTAGATGAGTGGATAAAAAAGCTGTGGTACATATACATAATGGAATACTATGCAGCTATAAGAAAGAAATACCTCTTATCATTTGAGATGACATGGAGGGACCTGGAGAGTATTATGCTAAGTGAAACAAGCAAAGCAGATAAAGACAAATATCCCATGATATCACTTATTTGTGGAACATGATGAACTAAAACTGATGAACAAAATTGACCCAGAGACATAGAGGTAGGGTACAGACTGACAAATCTCAGAAGAGGGGGAGTTGGGGGGTAGAGATAAGCCACAGAACTTACATACATGTATGCATAACCGATGGACATAGACAACAAAGCTGGGGATGAGGCTGGAGGATGGGGAGGTGGTTGTCAGTGGAGGAAAAGGGAGAAACATCTGTAACAAAAACAAATTAATAAAAACAATTTAAAAAAAAAGAAGATAAAGAAGACTAATACTAACATATATCAGTACTTAATATAAAGTGACAGCGGTTAAAAGAGAGTGGCATAGAAAAGAATAAAAAATTGAGAGAGAAGAATAGAGGCCCTAGAAATACACTGACACATAAATAAACATTAATTTACAATAAATATCACAAATCAAAGTTGCTGTAGACTATGTCTCCCCAAAATTCATTTCTTGGAACCTCAATGTGATGATATTTGGAGGTGGGGCCTTTGGGAGGTAATCAGGTCATGAGAACAGGTCATGAGAATAGAGCCTATATGAATGGAATCCGTACTCTTATAAAGGAGACTCCACAGAAGCCCCTTGCCATTCCCACCGTGTGAGGACCCAGCAAGACAACAGCCACCTGTGGAAGTATGAAATAGGCTCTCACCAGATCTGAATCTACCAGCACCTCCATCTTGGACTTCCCAGCCGTCAGGACTGTAAGAGATATATTTCTGTGGTATATGAGACACTTGGTCTATGGTATTTTATTATAGCAGCCCAAACAGACTAAGACAAAAATAGATGAAAAAAAAGACAGTATTTTTTTAAAAATAAATATTGCTGAGTTAATTGCACAACAGTGTGCACACGGTATAAAAAGGATCATGATCCTACCTCACACCGCACTCAAAATCAATCCCAGATATATATATCAAATGTGAAAGATAAAATAACAATCACCTAAGTTGTACTCAGGAAATATCCTCATGTCTTTAAGGTGGACAAAGATATCTCAAACAGGTCACAAAAAGAATTAGCTTAGGAAATGGATAAAACACTTCAATAGGTTCTTTACAAAAGGAGATATCTAAGTGCTCCAAAACATGAACAGAGGCTGAATGTCTATATCCGTTAGAGAAAAACAAATTAAAATCAGAGTGGAATACTACTAAACAACACCAGAATAGCTAAAAATTAAATACACACAAACACAAACGACAAGTGTTGGCAAGGCTTGTGGAAAACTGGGATTCTCATTTATTACTGAGGGGAGAGAAATTTTGTCAGTCACTTGAATATTTTGCAGTATCTACTAAAGTTATACATATGCTTTGATACAGCAATTACATATATCCAGCAAATATACACCAAAGTAATAATCACTATTCCGCTTGAATGGATCTTGTATGGAGCAAAACAATTCTTGTGCAACAACTGTAGGGGTGATGAAGTCTATCTGACGAAATTCCCACTTAACTGTTTCTCCTGCTCTGTTTAACATGTTTTCTGATACTACTGGGCCCTTTGATTCAATCCAGTATAGTGATTAGGAATAAAGGCCCTGGAATCCCACTCCCTCGGTTCAAATCCCAGATCTATCAGTTACCAGCTGAGTCATTCTTTATCTGCAAAGCAAAGATAACAGTATCCTTTACTATTATACTGTATCCTACACATTTATAGATTATTTGAATATTTAACTAGTAAATACACTTAAAACTATTTCTAGCACATATGTAAGACTAAGTACTATTTTTCTGCAGTTTCATCACAAATATATGGCCTATATTTCATTTCTACTTTACTAAGCACTAGTCTTTTTCTCTTTAAAGCAATTGTTACCCATCAGTGGGAAAAAAAAATCCAATTCCAAGGAATAAATCACAAGTTAAGGCCTTTGAATCAACAATGCCTTAAAGAACTAGAAATACATATGAACTTTAATTGAAGGTTTTTTAAAAGATAATAAATGCAAGAATTGTTATGCTTAGCATGTTTGCCATCTAATAGATAATGTTTGGGTAGCAGAAACTAAACATTCTCAACTGAATGACCTCTGCTTAATTATTAACTGAGAAACCAAGCAGAATTTGAATCAATGAATTTTTCGGGAAATTTTAAGGCAGAAAATGCATCAATGGTCTAAAGGCCCAGCGGTTTAATGCTCATCATTTGGTGACCATTCTATGTAACCCTAAATGTAGCAGCAGCTTTACGATTATTGTCTAAGACTTTACCAACACTTGGCTCCTGAGCTACTGAGAAACATTTTTAGAATCATCAATGTAAGACAGAATGGTAATATGCTTAGTATTTCCTTTGCCTGGAGTTCTCTTCCTCCACATATCTGCATTCCTACGCTCAACCTCACCTTAGAGACAGAGTCTCAGGGACCACATACAAGAATAGGATACCACCCCCTGGCCCTGAACTCTATCCCATCATTAAACTAAACTTTTCTTTATAGCTTTTATAATCCCTAGACATAGTTTAAATTTATTTATCAGTGTTGAGACTGTTTTATTCACTGTCAAGTGTTTGGCAAATAGTTGCTAAGTAAATAAATATATGGTAGTCTTCTCTTTGCACAACAGTAGAAACCATAAAAATGACTTTGCAAGCTAAAACCACAAAAAGCAATCTTAGTAATCAATAGAAAAAATTGTTTTCTGTGACCTTTCAAATGTTTTGTTAAAACATTAAATATTCTCTTATTGTCCTTTCTAACTGTATAGGTATATTAAAAAACTAATATTTATTTAGCGCACCATAATTTAAAATACTAGAGACATTGAAATTTAAAGTGCTTTATTTACTTGTAAAAAAAGTTTATTAAGGACTGTTTGAACAGTGCTTACCCAATTCATCACATGGACTGAGCGTCTTTATTACTTTGGTGAACTGTCGTCCTCCTTTCTAAGTTTGGATCAACTTGACCACCATTTTATCAGTTATGTTTTTAATGTTATGAAAGGCCTCTGAGAATTTCTTTAATGTGGAGTGGAATGTGCCAGATCACCTCTTCTGGGACCTCCTCATCCTTGCACTACAAGCCCTCCTCATGACCACCTTCTCCGGGTTCTGGTTGCTCATAGAACTGCAGCCGTTTCAGCATTCCCACGGCAGCTATCTTAGCTCTGTTTATATTTTATTTGAAACCTACAGAATTATTTGCACAGTGAAGTAAAAGTTATATCCTACTGTGCAGGTATTACTCCTTTTACCTTCTGCCATAATGCTTTTATGTTTTTAATTGCATGCTTTATGACATATTTCTCCCCAAACTCAGCTAACGCTACATGATCTCCAGTTGCAGTATCAACTGTTTGTCCCCAAAGTCCATATAAGAAAATGAGCTTTAAAAGTTAAAACACCTCGTTGGCCCATTGGCTAGATTAATGAAGTTGTGTTTGGTGGTATAAAGCAAATGTTCACATTTTCAAGTCCCCAAGAAAAAACCAATGACAGTAGCAGTGCTTTAAAAGTTAAACTGTTTTGCCTACATTGTCTCTGCACTGCTGGAAAATCAACACAACCACACACTGTGCTTTCTGTGTGTGAACTGAGTAACAGGTGTGCAGTGACCAATCTCTGACGGCCTTTAAAAAGGGTATGTGAAGGTCTCTGATCATGATTGGCATCTGCTTTTTAGGAGTGACTTGTGAACTAACAAGCTAGCAACAAAATATATACTTTGTAACTATTCAGTAAATATGCTGTGGCAATGAAAATTTGAACTGTGTTGTTGAGAAACTGGTGTCATTTAACAGAGGTAACTGAACTTTATGTGTGTGGGAATCATGCAGAGCAAGAAATATATATATCAAAGTATATGTTTCCAGAACCTAAATTTGTATTGTTCTGAAACTGACAGAGAGAAAAGCAACTTTTCTATAGGTGCAGAAAATATAACTCTAACCAAATGATAACAGGGTAAAAGAAGAGAAAGAAGGAAAAATTTGCACCCTGTCTCAGTAAGGAACTAGAATTTGCTTAGAGTGCATTCTTAGATGGGTTAAGGAATTTATGGACACATAAATCAGGAAGGATAGAGTTAGGCATCTGGTCCCCGCATCTGCCTGAAAGAGCAGTTTTAGCCTAAATCCAGAGATTCTGCTTGATTTCTATTTGAATGGACTTTGTGTCTAAAGACTGCTTTCAGATAAACATCCAGCAGACCTGGGGAGTAAAGCCAGGAGGACCTCAACCTCCTGAGCTCTGAATGCCCAGAAAAATAATCAGTATACCTGCCATGCCTTGCTGCTATGAAATAGGAAATCCACACTGAAGCTGAGAACAGAGGCAGGGCCCTAAGCAGCATGACAACTATTTATCAGGTAGCAACAGATCTTACTTTGCCTTCAAGGGTGCACACATGGCCACTGAGCCCCACTCAACCCCAGCCGGACAACCCCATTCCCACTCCAGGATCTCTCCTTATCAGCACTGTTTGTAAACACAGCTTTCCAGCCTCATATCAGAGTTTCTGAAACTCTGACCTTCTCCCCATTCACTTCCACCAACAAGAAGCCCTGGGCTTGCTCTGGCAGGCATGGCTCAGACGTTTGAGCAGGGCCCTGCTCACTGAAGGGTCGCAGGTTTGATTCCTGATCAAAGGCATGTAAGTGGGTTGCAGGTTCAATCCTGCCCCAGTCAGGGCATGTGAGGGAGGCACCCAATCAATATGTCTGTCTCACATCAATGTTTATCTCTCTCTTTCTCCCCCTCTTCCCTTCCCTTCCACTCCCTCTAAAAAAATCAATGGAAAAAGTATCCTTGGGTAAAGATTTTTTTTAATCCCTGGGCTTCCACACTAGGCTATATAGTCAGCTTTGCTCTCACAGTTGGAGAAGGAAAGTTTTACTCCATAGTCACTTCCAGCTGTAACGATCTGATCAATCATCCCTTCCCCTTTCCCTTCCCCTTTCCCTTTCCCTTCCCCTTCCCCTGCCCCTTCCCCTTCCCCTGCCCTTTCCCCTTCCCCTTCCCCTTCCCCTTCCCCTTCCCCTTTCCCTTTCCCTTTCCCTTTCCCTTTCCCTTTCCCTTCCCCTTCCCCTTCCCCTTCCCCTGCCCCTGCCCCTGCCCCTTCCCCTTCCCCTTCCCCTTTCCCTTTCCCTTTCCCTTTCCCTTTCCCTTTCCCTTTCCCTTTCCCTTCCCCTTTCCCTTTCCCTTTCCCTTACCCTTTCCCTTTCCCTTTCTCTTTCCCTTTCCCTAGAAAGAACAGTCTTCATCTTCGGCCACTTCACGGTATGATCCCCTTCTGTAGCTACTTTCCAGTTCCAGTGTTTAGGTGTCTTCACATATGCCCAGTGATTTATTATTTGGAATCTTTCATCAAAAACTGTAAAATGCATTCAGGTCTTATTTTGAAGCATGGAGTCAGTTTTCCCATTTGCTCTTCTTTGCCTTGATACATTTCCAGAATCCTATAGGTTTTATCCATAGACCCCTGGATGCATGCAGCCCATTGGACTCTCACAATTAGAGATGTAGTGTTTCATAAGCCAAGCTATGTTGTCAGCTGCCTTTACAGAATTTTATTTCATACAAGGCTCATTTATCTGTACTTGCAATTAAGTGCCCTTTTTTTCTTGCTTACAAATTTGGTAATAAGATTTCTGGTAGTACCCTTGAAGTAAAGTTTTGCTTTCTCCAAACAACAAAGTGACTGATAGCACATTTGATTGAGAGTCAGTGTCTTAATTGTGAGAAAAATACAAAACTTCTTGTATATGAGACAATGAATGAGGTCTTCTTTGGAGGTGCGATGTCAAGTTTCATTTATCACTGTAGTGTGCTTCACTACCGGAGAGTAAAACATTTTCCACTGGGGAACCTAAAATCAGGTAACTGACAACAAAGGGTGATGTAGAGAATGTGTGGGATTCTGAAGATGAGATGTCTTTTTTCTTTCAGAGAGCGAGGCAGAAAGGGAGGGGGAGAGAGAGAGAGACATTAATGTGAGAGAGATACATTGATTGGTTGCTCCCCTATGGTCCTGGACCAGGGATCAAACCTACAACCCAGGCATGTGCCCTGACCAGGACCAAACTCACATCCTTCTAGTGCATGGGACAATGCTCCAAACAACTGAGCCACACCAGCCAGGGCTGAGATCTCTTTTGTTTAGTAAAATATGATTCTAGCAGCCAAAATGCAGAGGTGACCTCAAACAGTGGCTACAACCAACCTCTGTCTTCAAAGCAAACAAACAAAATTCCCCTCCTGAATTAAAGCAATGCAAAAACTAGCCACACCATAACTGCAACAGTGGGGATTGTAACCCACCACACTGCTTTTGGACATTGTTTCTGTAAATGCTGACTCTGAATAATATGTAGCTTGTAGATAAACAATATGTTTGATTAAGAATCCTAGGAACTAACTTCAGAAGATATAGACTCTAACTTTTAGTCATCTCGGTTTCCAGGAGACTTGCTGACCTTCAACTATAGAACCAGGATGATGTTGAACCAGAATAACGAAGACTAGACTGTCACTCAACCAGTTTCAAAATCCTTATTAGAATGAACTTTTTCATGCCCTCCCTTTGCTCTCTTTGTTCTGCTTTCCCTGTCCCTCCTTATGAAAACCTCTGCCTGCACTGAGAAGTTGAGATGGGATTTGTGACAAGAGTCCCCCATCTGCTCAGGTGACTGGCATCTGTCTCTTGAATTTGGCTTTCATGTTAACAGGGGGTCAAACTTGGGGTCCAGTTGCATAACTCCCCAGGCCACAGTGAATCTTAGGCCAGAGTGCTTATAAATCTATTTTGCATAAGAAACTTCAAACTAAGTATGCAGCTACTCCAACTTCACTCTGCAGAGATTCTGAATCAATTGGTTTATGAATGTTTAGAAATCTGGAAGCTACTCTTATTTTAAGTCCTTCCTTGGTCTACAGCAAAGTGTGAAGATATTTCTAATGCCTAAAAAAGGAGCATTTCGTTAACCTGTTTAAGGATGAATTTTAAAGAGTACTAAATGGAAAACTTCTCTTCCAGGAGTTAGTAATAGGTTATATATATTTCAGACTTGCTTTTAGTATAACCTACAATAGTGGATCACTAGATTTATTGTCTATTAGAAGTACGTGGAGAGCTTGTTAAAACACTGATTATTGGCCCTTAACCCTGATTTCTTATTTCACAAGTCTGAGATGAGCATTGGAAATTTGCACTTCTAACAAGTTACCAAGAGTTACTGGTGCTGCTGATCTGGGTTCACATTCGTCTCTGTTGGTTTACCTGTTGACTTCTTGGTAAAGATCACTTAAAAACCAAGAAGTCCACACATACTAATGGAGGACTTAATAAAATATGCTGCTTCTGCTATAGGCATTTGTGAGATTATGATGAATCAGGCAGATACTGACTGCATCATTTTGATGTAAATAACTAACCAGTGGTATGGTTGAGAACTACCCCAGTGCATGCATGAAAACATGTGAGCAATTGGATCCTAAGAGAAAAATGACATTTCGAGGATTTCTATTTTCTTTTCACCTTCACTCAAGGATATTTTTCCATTGATTTTTAGATAGAGTGGGAAGGAAAGAGGGAGACAGAGAGAGAGAGAAACATTGATGTGAAAAAGATATATCAATTGGTTGCCTCCCCCATGACCCCAAGAGGAGCCAGGGCTCAAACCGAGCTGCATGCCCTTGACTGGGATTTGAACCCATGACTCTTCAGTCTTCGGTCTGATGCTCTAACCATTGAGATAAACTGGCAAGGGCTCAAGGATTCCTTTTTATTTCAAATAAGAATATAATATAAATGGTGATTATTCACACATCTCTTCTTTTGGGAAACCACAGCATTTTCAAAGCAATGTAAAAGACAAAATTTTCCAAAATAAAAAAATAATGTAAGAGCAGAAAAGCAAAAGTTTTTAAGTGGATATTTCCAAAAGCCTTTTCCTGGATCTTGTTGCTTGTAAAAATCCACTCAACAATTAATTACTACTTTTTCCATTAAAATATAAATGGAAAATAGTTAAATGGAAAATTCCAGAAGTAAACAACTCATAAGTTTTAAATTTCACCATTCTGAGTAGCATGATGAAATATTGCACCATCCTGCTCCATTCTACCTGGTAAGTGAATCATCCCTTTGTCCAGAGTGTCCACACTAGATCCTCCACCCACTCCTTAGTCACTTAGTAGCCATCTAGTCACAAACCCTATTTTACCAAATAATGATCCCAAAACACAAGAGCAGTGATGCTGGCAATTCAGATATGCCAAAGAGAAGCCATAAAGTACTTCCTTTGAGTGAAAAGATGAGTATAGTACAATAAGATATTCTGAGAGAGAGAGACCATATTCATATAACTTTATTATAGTATATTGTTGTAATTGTTCTATTTTATTATTAGCTATTGCTGTTCATCTCTTATTGTGTCTAATTTATACACTAAACTTTGTCATATGTATTTATTTATTTATTTATAAGACAAAACATAGTATCCACTGGGGGTCTTGAAATGTAACCCCTGCAGATAAGGGGGACCAGTGTGCTCAGATATACTCTGGACCATACATAAAAAATCCTACAATTTGGGTCCTGGGAGCACCTTCCAAGGAGGCTCAGCTTGAGTAGCATCAACTGCCCCTTCATAGGTGTGAACAGAGTGTTCAGGGGTATGTTTAGCATATTTTAATGAAGCCAGAAAGAAGTTTGAATGTACATATTAGAATTACCGGTTATGGAGCATTAACTTTGTGCTACACATTCTGCTAAGTGCTTGAGAGATAATCTAGCTTAGTGGTTAAGGTCATAAACTCCAAAGCTAGGCTTTAATAAACAGGTGACTAAGCAAGTAGCTTCATCTCTACATGTTTCTATTTCATTATCTGCAAAATGGAAATAACAACAAAGCCAACCTCACCGAGATGTTTTAATAAGGGAGTTATTACATACATGGCACAAAATAAAGTCTAGATCATAGTAAGTGCTCTTTGTGTTGATTTATAATTTTTGACAAAATATGTAATTTAATCCTAACAACACTACAATGTGGGTGCCATTATTAGATTTGTTTTAAAGATAAAACTGAAGCACAAAGGGGTTAAGAAACTTCCCCAAAGTCCCAAAGTAAGTGGTAGAACTACTTCTACAAACCCAAACATTTTACTTCAGAACTCATTTTCTTGATATCATTGTCATGCTGCCCCTTGAAAGAAAGAATTGATCTGAAAAGGAGGGACTCATAGTATATTTTAAGTGCCAATATTCCTGGAATACATAACTCAACTGCAAGTCAGATACATTAAAAACATTTCTGGAAGATGGTGACCGGCAGGACCTGAGGTAGGGCGAGTGTGTGAGAGAGTGTGAGTGGACATGAAGGTGGAGGACCAAACCCGAGCAGTGCAGAGACACAGAGCAGAAAGTTCCTGTGCTGTGGATGAGAGCAGCTGGCTACCATGGTAAGCAGCCCTTCAAGGAGCTTCTCCCAACGCCTTGGAGAGGTCCCACCATTTTGGAAGATCCCGGGTCTTCCCTGGGAGGAGGCAGTGGGAGTGGCTAGGGCCTAGCAACCTGAGCCCACCAGCGTACCTGGCATCATCAGACCAGTGGACACTCTGTGACAACACAGACCTGTGCACAGTAGCGGAGCTGTCAAGGTGCCTGTTGCAGAAAACAGGAATAGCCAGGAGCCCAGCACCATCCCTCACAGTAGCACCCCTATCAGAATCCAGATATACCCCCAGCAACAGAGGCTGGGAAGCAGACATTTATCCCCAGGCAACAGAAGCACAGACCAGCAGCTGAGACCCATCCCCAAAATCTACAGCAAAAGCTGAACAGGAATTGAGCCCCACGGGGCAACATCACTCCACAGCCACCAGCGGCGGGACCTGGGGCTCCACAGAGGCCTGTGTGATCCAGTAGCCCACAAAAGGAGTGAGAATCTGGAGTCCCAGAGAGAATGGTGCAATCCAGCTGCCCACCCACAGGAACTGCCGGGTGTGGGGGACCAGAGAGGCCTGTGCAACCCAGCAGAAACTGTGCCATCCAGTTACCAGCAGGACTGGCAAGGCACTGAAGCACCAGACAGGCCTGTGCTACCCAGCAGGGATTGTGCAATCCAGTTACCCATGGGACTAGCAGTATGCGGGGGAACAGAAAGGCCTGTGCAACCCAAGGGCACACAAGATAGGCCTTGAGGATGTGAAAATGAAGGCGGAGTAAATAGAAGCTACACAGATAATCTCCCAGGACAAAATGAGAATTACAACTAAAATAAAGACAAATCCTCAGAAAAAAAGCAAAAGAAAAGCATCAGGACAGGACCATATAACCAGGGACATTGAACACTTGGGCTACATTCCAAGGCACTGAGTAACTGAGACTACTAGACATCAGGAAAAAGCTAGAGGATAACTGAATCTTTCCTGGGATTGCAAATCTACCCAGGAAACTAAGACTTGACAGTGGTGCTTAATGTGGGCCACCCAGGCTCATCCAAACCCAGTAGAGGGAGTCACAAATAGCAGAACACCAACACCCACACGGAAAATTTGGCAGGCTCCAAAACCCACTGAGATAGCCAAAATGGTGAAACAAAGAAACAAATCCCAAATGAAAGAACAAGAGAATTCTATCAAAGATGAGATCAATGAAATGTAGCTAAGCAAATTATCAGAGGTAGGGTTCAGAGCCATGATCTTGAGGAAGCTCAACAGCATGAGTAAGGACATCAGCTCCATGAGTAAAGATATGGAAACACTGAACACCAACAAAGTGGAAATGAAAAATGACATAGCAGAAATAAAGAACACATTGGAAGGACTAAACAGCAGAGTAGAGGAAGCTGAGGCCTGGATCAGTGAATTAGAAGACGGTAGAAAAAATTACTCAATCAGAAAACCAAAAGGAAAAAAAATTAAAAAACAGGAAGACAACTTAAGAGAACTGTGGGACAACTGGAATTTAATAACATTCGCATCATAGGAGTCCCTGAAGAGGAAGAAAATGGGCAAGGGTTAGAGAATATATTTGAAAAAATAGTGACAGAAAACTTACCTAACTTGGTGAAGGAAGAAGGTATTCAAGTTCAAGAAGCACAGAGAGCCCCAAGTAAGAAGAACCCAAACAGGCCAAAACCAAGACACATAGTAATTAAAAAGCCAAAAATTAAAGACAAAGAGAGAATCCTAAAGGCAGCAAGAGATAAGCAACAGGTTACTTACAAAAAAAAAAAACCCCATAAGGCTCTCAGCTGACTTCTCAACAGAAACACTACAGGCCAAAGGGAGTGGCATAAAGTAATTAAGGTCATGAAAAACAAGGATGGGAATTAAAGACTACTGTATCCAGCAAAGCTATCATTCAAAATAGAAGGTCAAATACAGAGCTTTCCAGACAAAAATAAAAGGCTAAGGGAATATACTAACACCAAACCAGCATGTCAAGATATGCTAAAAGGACTGCTGTAATTAGTAGAAGAAAAATAGAACCACACTAAAAAAAAATGGCAGGAAATAACTACATATAAATTTTCACCTTAAATGTGAATGGTTTAAATGCTCCGATAAAAAGACGCAGAGTAGCTGACTGGATAAGAAAGCATGACTCACATATATGCTGTTTACAAGAAACCCACCTCACAACAAAAGACTCATGTAGGTTGAAAGTGAAAGGATGGAAAAAATTCTTTCAAGCAAACAGAAAGCAAAAAAACGTTGGGGTAGCAATACTCATATCTGATAAAGTAGATTTCAAAATGAAGGGAAAAGCTAGAGACAAAGAAGGCCACTACATATATTGAAAGAATTGATCCAACAGGAAGATATAACCTTGGTAAACATATATGCTCCCAATATAAGAGCACCAGCATATATTTAAAATCCTCTGGAAGACTTCAAAGGAGAAATCAACAGCAATAGAATCACAGCAGGACTCTTCAAAACCCCGCTGACATCACTGGAAAGATCATCGAGACAAACAATTAACAAGGAAACACAGACTCTAATTAGAGCACTAGATCAAATGAATTTAATAGATATCTACAAATAATTACACCCCAAAACTGCAGACTTCACATTCTTCTCAAGTGCACCTGGGACATTCTCAAAGATAGACCACATGTTAGGGCACAAACTAAGTCTCTACAAGTTCAAGAAGACTGAAATCATATCAAGCATCTTCTCAGATCACAATGGCATGCAATTAGAAATCAATTGCAACAAGAACATTCAAACACATTTGAAAACATGGAGGCTAAATAGCATGTTATTGAACAATGAATGGGTTATCATGGAGATCAAGGAAGAAATTTAAAAATTCCTGGAAACCTATGAAAATGAACACATAACACCACAAAATCTATGGGATGCAGCAAAATCAGTTCTGAGAGGGAAGTTCATAGCACTACAGGCCTACCTCAAGAAGCAAGAAAAATTTCTAATAGACTGTCCAACCTCAGAACTTAAAGAACTAGAAAGAAAACCACAGAGTAAGTAGAAAGAAGGAAATAGTAAAGATCAGAGCAGAAATAAATGACATTAAGACCAAAAAAAAACCAAACAATTCAAAAGATCAAATAAACAAAGAGCTGGTTCTTTGAAAAGATAAACAAAACAAGATTGATGGACCCTTAGCTAGACTCACCAACAAACAGAGAGAACCCAAATACACAACATCAGAAATAAAAGAGGAGAAATAATAACTGACACCACAGATACAAAGGATTTTGAACAAATATTATGAATAATTATATTGCAACAAATTTGACAATCTAAGCGAAATGGACAAATTTCTAGAAACACATAGTGTCCCAGTACTGGATTGGGAAGAGACAGAAAACTTGAACAAACCAATAACAACAGGAGAAATTGAAGATGTAATCAAGACTCTCCCAGCAAACAAAAGCCCAGGCCCGAACGGCTTCACAGGAGAATTTTACCGAATATTCAAAGAAGAAATAATACCCATTCTCCTCAAACTATTTCAAAAAATTCAAGAACAAGGAACAATTTCAAACTTCTTTTATGAGGCCAGCATAATTCTAATTCCAAAAAAAAGAAAAAGACACTACAAAGAAAGAAAACTACAGACCAATATCCTTGATGAATATAGATGCCAAAATCCTGAACAGAATACTAGCAAATCGAATCAAGCAATACATCAAAAATATTATTCGTTATGACCAAGTGGGATTCATCCCAGGGATGCAAGGCTGACACGGTATTCACAAATCAGTAAATGTGATATACCACATAAACAAAATGAAAGATAAAATCATATGATCATATAAATACACGCTGAAACAGCATTTGACAAAATCTAGCACCCATTTCTGATAAAAATGCTCAGCAATCTGGGAAAAGAGAGATCATATCTTGACATAATAAAGGCCATTTATGAAAGACCTACAGCCAACATCATACTCAATGGGCAAAAACGAAAAGCATTTCTCTTAAGAACTGGAACAAGACAAGGATGCCCACTTTTGCCACTCTTATTTAACATAGTACTGGAAGTCTTAGCCACAGCAATCAGACAGGAAGAAAAAATAAAAGGGATCCAAATTGGATAGGAGGAAATGAAACTGTCAATACTCACAGATGACATGATAGTATATGTAGAAAACCCCAAAGACTCCATCAACAATTTACTAGACTTAATAAATGAGTTCAGCAAAGTGGCAGGATACAAAATTAAAGTCAAGAAATCGATGGCATTCTTATGCACCAATGATGAACTCACAGAAAGAGAAACTAAAAAAAAAATCCCATTTACCACCACGGCAAAAAAATTAAGATACCTAGGAAAAAACTTAACTAAAGAAATAAAGGACCTATTTGCAGAAAACTACAGGTCATTGAAAAAAGAAATAGAGGAAGATATTAAAAAGGGAAGCACATACCTTGTTCATGGATTGGAAGAATTAGCATCTTTAAAATGGCCATACTACCCAAAGCAATCTACAGATTCAATGCAATCCTCATCAAAATACCAATGACATACTTCACAAAACTAGAACAAATACTTCAAAAGTTCATATGGAACCAAAAAAGACCTCGAATACCCACAGCAATCTTGAAAAAAAAGAACAAGGTTGGAGGGATCACATTACCAGATTTCAGGTTATACTACAAAGCCAATGTAATCAAAACAGCCTGGCTCAAAAACAGGCATATAGACCAGTGGAACAGAACTGAAAACCCAGAAATGGACCCAAGGCAATACGCTCAATTAATATTTGACAAAGGTGGCAAGAGCATACAGTGAGTAAGGACAGCCTCTTTAATAAATGGTGTTGGGAAAATTAGACAGCTACATGCCAAAAAAATGAAACTAGACCATCAACTTAAACCCTACACAAGAATAAACTCAAAATAGATAAAAGACTTAAATGTGACTCACGAATCCATATAAATCCTAAAGAAACTGTAGGCAACACAATTTCAGACATCATACGCAGTACAAGTTTCACTGATACATCACCTAAGGTAACAGAGACAAAGGAGAAAATGAACACATGGGAATACATCAAACTCAAAAGCTTCTGCACAGAAAAAGAAACAACCATCAAAATGGAAAGGCAACCCACTGTATGGGAGAGCATAATTGCCAATGATACATCAGATAAGGGGTTAATTTCTAAAATATATAGAGTGTTCATACAACTCAACAATAGGAAGACAAAGAACCAATTAAAAAATGGGCAGAGGAACTAAATAGAAACCTCCCCAAACAGGATATACAAATGGCTAAGAGACATATGAAGAAATGCTTACTAATCATCAGACAGATGCAAATTAAAACAACAATGAGGTAACACCTCAAACCTATCAGAATGGCCACCATCAACACATCATCAAACAACACGTGTTGGTGAGGGTGTGGAGAAAAGGGGACACTAGTACACTGTTGGTGGAAGACTGGTGCAGCAACTATGGAAAACTTTATGGTGTTACCTCAAAATATTAAAAATTGAACTGCTATTTGACCCAGTGATCCCACTTCTAGGAATATACCCTAAGAAGCCTGAAATACCAATCACAAAGAATATTTGTACCCCCATGTTTGTAGCAGCACTATTTACAGTAGCTAAGATCTGGAGACAGCCCAAATATCCATCAGTAGATGAATGGATAAAAAAGCAGTGGTACATACACACAATGGAGTACTATGCAGCTGTAAGGAAGAAAGATCTCTTATCCTTTGAGACGACATGGAGGGACCTGGAAGTGTCATCCTAAGCTAAACAAACCAAATAGAGAAAGACAAGTATCACATAATCTCACTTATTTGTGGAATATAATGAAATAACAGTCTGAGAAATGGGGTAGTCACAGAGACATGAAAGTGGGGTACAGACTGACAATCCCCAGAGAGGGGCTGGGGGAGGTGAGATAAACCTCAGAAATTATTTGCATGTATGCATGAACAATGGACATGGACAACAGAGCTGGGGACAAGGCATGGAGGGTGGGGGAGGGGGAATTATTGGGGAAAAGGAGAAATATCTGTAACAAAAATAAATTAATTAAAAAATGAAAATAAATAAATAAATTAAAATATTTCCAACAGATCCACTTTCTCTTCAAACCAATGAGAAAAATGGGCCATTATTATAATTATTCATTTTAGAATTGAGGTCTCTGTACAGAGAGCAGTACAGTTTTATAGAAAGAGCATGTACTTTGAAGTTTGACAGGCCTGCATGCTCTATATCTACAGATAAGTTATATAAATTATGTGAGCCTGTCTGATCATATGTAAAATACCGGTGGCAGTACCAACTCATGGCACTGTTTTTGTGGATTAAATGAGATAGTACATGTAAAGTATCTAGCACAATCCCATGCACCTGGTGGATATCAAAAATATAGTAATTCTGTTCTCCTGTAAAAATTACATATGTCCCACAATGATGTATTTCTCGTAGGGAAGAAAGCACATGTATCCCTTTCATATACACAGTAAATTGCCAGGCATAAGGCTTGACCTAGAAGCAGGAAGCCTGTCATATTGAATGTTTTGATGAACTCCTGCCTTAATCCATAGGTCTAAGCTATTGGAAGGAGAGTAGAAGGCAAAGGAATTTCTTCCTCTACTGTGCAAAGAATGAAGTGAAACCTCATTAAACTTTTAGTTTGCCTTTACCTTTTCCCTTAAACACTTGAACTTTTCAGTGTCTTCCTCCTTTTAATGTCATGTTGAATTATTACAATTATAATTATCTGGTTTCATTTATTAGAGTACTTCCATTTTAATCCTAGCAAATATAGTACAACAGTTGTTTACTTTGTAGTATCAGTGGGAAAAAGGATAGAAAATTGGAGTTGGGAGAACCAGAGTGGAAAAAAAGAGCAATTAAATGTACTATAATTAAAATGTTTCAGCAGATATTAGCTTTACCTTCTTGATAATGGATCTAAGTGATCCCACATAGCAAAAATAAAGTGTATGCATGAATATACATACATGTGCATATATACACATGTACTTGCATGTGTATATATACACATATCCACATGTGTATATAAACGTAGAAATTTATTACAAAGATTTGACTTTACTCAAGTGGTGAAGCAGTCTGGAAGGCTGTTGTCTTTATGTCTGAGGCTGGAGCTGGGAGTCACAGGGAGGCAGCCAGGAAGTAAGGATGGAGCGCAAGGACAATCTGGAACCCAGTGCATGGACAGAACCCAGGAGGACAGACTGAAGTCTCACTCAGTTCATGCTGGTTTTGATTGTTGTGATGTGGATATCCTGCTGAATCCAGGTTCTTCTTCACAGAACTAAATATACACACCTAGTTCAGGAGACAGAAGCTGAAGAAGGAGCCAGGGGAAGGTGGAACGGGTGCAGGCCTGGCCACTGCCTCGCCCCAACTAGGTGAGCCCGCAGGTAGGGTACAAAATGGCTGCCGCTTCACCTCCAGCCTCCAAATCTTCCACAAAAACTTCTGTGGCTCCATGTAACCAGAAATGTACAGGAAAAGGAATTCTGGTAAATGGAGTTTCTCTCGGCCAAGCTGACATACACTTTCCCCAGATTTAGCAGCTTAGTTTCTGAGATCAGGAATCGAAGAGTAGCTTAACAAGGTGGTTCTGGCTCAGGGTTTCTCTTGAAGTTAGAGTTAGCTGTGGCTGAGCTCACCTCAAGGCTTAACTGGATTAAAGGATTTACTTTCCAGCTCACTCAGTTCCTTACCACATAGGCATCTCCATAGGACATCTCACTGCATAGCAGCTGGCTTCCTGTGGAGCCAGTGATCATAAACAGAGACAGAGAAGCCACAGCATCTTCTTAACTTAATCTCAGAACTGCCATACTATTACTTCTGCCCTGTTCTGTTGGTCACACAGTCCACCCTGGTACAATGTGGCGGGGACTACACAAGGATGTGAATACCAGGAGGTGAGGATCATTAGGAATCTTTTTTCAAATTATAAGAGGAAGTTTCTTTAGAAAGTTACAAAGGTAGTAGAAGTGAGCCAGCCAGGCTGCATAGGCTCAGGAGACAGGTTGCAGAAGCAAAAGAAGAGCCTTGGAGCTTGGGAGCTGGAAAGGGAACATTCACCTGGGAGGATGAAGAGGGGGCAAGAAAGGTGTAGGCATGGGAGGGGGTAGCCGTGGAGAGAGATGGGAAACATCTTAAAGGCTGCTTATATCTCAACAGTTGTACACTTCTAAAAAAATGCCTTCAATTTCAGGGTGAGATATTGGTTCTCTTCTGATTAAAGGATTGGTGTCCTTTTTTCATTTTATCTGTGAACTCCATCCACTTCTCTTGAAACAACACCTTTAATACCCGTGTTCCTCTTTGTATTGGTCTTTACCTTTCATAGCACATTTTTACAAACAATGTCACATTTTGATCCTCACACAGCTAGTAAGAGGACAAAACTAAGGTTCAAATGCACATCGTTCTGTTTTCCAAGACATTACTTTTATTACTCCATAGCTAACTTTACAGCATTCACCTTGTCAAAATAATCATTCTGTATTATTCCAGAAAGGGTCATAATCCACTAACAAGGTTTAGAAAAGTTTTTTTTTCTTCTCTCCCATTACAAGTAATTTTTCTTTAGCCTGGTTAGGTTTCTTCAGTATGATTTTCTTATTTGTCATTTTTAAATCTAATTGCACACTTTATACCAGTTTGTATTTTTGTATCTGTGAAATATATGAGACATAGTTTTCTCAATGACAAAACAGCTTGCCAAATATAGTTGCACACATTTTAATGTTTTCAAAGATTTTTTAAGCCAGTGACTCTCATTAATTACATTATTTCTTGGATGTAAATTTGACAAATTCAAGTTGTTGCTAGTGGAAATAGGATTCTTCCACAGAGTCATGGAAAAATAATTTCGGAGACTCGGGCATAGGAGGATTTAAGGTATCATAGCAAGATGTATTGCAACAAAAACAAAGGAAGCTTAGGTGTACTGCCTCCTCCCCAACCAGGTGGCTCAACTCCATCTTGTGTGGAAAAAGTCCAGTCTCGTGTCCTCACCAAGTCCAGGAAGAGGGCCAGGACCCAGAGATGCCCTGCCATTAGCCCAGCATCCGAGGCTTCAGTAGTCCAGCACAGTCTCTGTCGCTGTCCAGCCCACTTTCGGCATTGTGCTTTGGCCCAAGTTGCTGTGCAGAGAGAATGAGCCTGTGGCCTTAGTTAAGCTTTGATTACATCTCCTTGGGTTTGGAAGGGGTAAGTTTTCTATCAAACTAACCAATCTTCTTCCTCATTCTTCGCAGACTTGTTCTGAGCCCTCGTCCTATCCAGCCCCTTTCCTGGATCTTCTGGGTTCTTGTCCTTATCTTATCCGATCCTTTACCCAGATTTTCGCAGGGTAGACCCCTCCCCTTTCACCATTTTGACCCCTACTGTACATGCCTCAGCAGAGGAATTTCCTCCTCACTGATTCTCCCTCCCCCGGCAATCTGGACAAATAGACCAGTTGTTCCCGGGGGAGATTGGAAGGCCGGTCTTTCCTGCCTGCTCTGGGATTAACATTCGTTTGGGGGAGGTTGCGTTTACCACCTGGGCTGTCTTTGAAGCTGTAGCTTCTGACTTAATCAGGCTTAAATAGATGTCTGACTTCCTTCTCTTTTGTTAGTATCTAAAAAGCTGTCCACTGTAACAGCGTGACAAACTCTTCCTATTGTATCTGGTATCATTTAGTTACTGGGGAATCTTGTACCATGAATACAATCTTTATAACTGCTAAGTGGCTTCTCTGAACCACAGAATCATGGATGGACTTCTATATTCCAGCCTCTTTCCCTACTTGGTAAATTGGCCCAGTAATGAAGAAGAAAATGCTAAGTGAAATAGCAAGTCAGAGAAAGGTAAGTATCACATGATCTCACTTATATGTGGAATCGAATGAACAACGTAAACTGACAAACAAAATAGGTCCACAGACACGGAAACAGGGAACAGACTGACGAATCTCAGAGGGAAGGGGGGAGGGAGGGCAGGAAAAGATAAACTAAAGAATTTATATGCTTAAATGCACATATGCATAACCAATGGACACAGACATAGAGTGGTGAAGTGGGGGGGTGGCAGCAGGGTGGAGGGGCTCAATGAGGGAAGAAAGGGGGCCATCTATAATACTTTCCACAATAAAGATAATTTTTTTTAAATAAAAGGAAATGAGCCCTGGCCAATGTGACTCAGTTGATTGGAGCGTCATGTCATCCCATACATTGAAAAGTCACAAGTTCCAGTCAGGGGACATACTTGTATTGCAGGATTGATCCCCAGTTGGAGTGTGTGCAGGAGGCGGCCAATCAATGTTTCTCAGTCTCTCTCTCCCTCCCTGCCTCCCTCCCTTCTCCTCTCTCTAGAAATTAATGAATATGATGTCCTTGGGTGAGGATGAAAAAAAAAAATGAAAATGAAAAAGGAATCCAATCACCCTGCTTTCTTCTAATGGACCCCTTCTCCTCCTCTGGCCCCACCTCTTCCCCACAATTTACTACAGCCATGTTTGCCTCTAAAATAAAGGTATCTTCATCCCCCCAAAAATGCTTTTTCCTCTCACCAAAAAAGCACCCTTCTTTCTTAGTCCTGAGCAAAAATGTATTATTACTCTAAAATTTTAGTAATAATATCTTATTTCATCTTCAAATGCTATTCCCCCTTCTCCCCCAATGCACCACAATGTAATATTGATTTACTTCTTTCCAGTGTTTCCTGTTTACTTTTTAAACTATTCTTTACAAGACTCACAAAGCTGTGAGTTCTTAAAGCATTCTACCAATCCTTCTTGAGGATTCTGGCTAAATAGGGAAGAGTGAATTCCCTTTATATTTTTAGTATTTCATAAAGACATACTTTAAAAATGTGGCCACTTGGTATGGCTTTTTCTTAAGGTATATCCTCGCATAGCACTTTATTCAAGTTGCTTTAATAGCTCCTACTGGGTCTTGTTGTGATTTTTATCTACTTTTAAAACTTTTCTCCTCTCCAAGTCACTTTTTCCTGCACTTTTGTCTGGCCCATAGTAATCATTCAGTAAGCAATGTGTTGAATAAATGCGCTTTTAAATGACCAAGGTCTTCTAGTAGGCTTTATCTAATATCCATGCTGGAGCTGTAGTAGTCTGAATCGAGAGGTTGTTGACCCATCCTGTCATTTACATGAAACTACCTTCCCCACCCCCAGTGAGAAAGAAACACTGAAACAACCCTCAGACATAAGCATCTGCTTAGAAATTTCATCTCAAGCCCTCATAATATTCCCACCCTAGTATGAAATGTTCATCAAGGTTCATAGCTGCAATCAACAGTGATAACTCTGACTTGTTAAGCACAAAAAAAGGAGTTTATTCAAAGCCCATTCAAAAATCTCAAAATTGCTGGGAAGGCTGGGGAACCAGACTTCAGGCTAATTCTCAGGAATAAAACCCAAAAATTCACAAAAGAACTGGCCTGATGAAAAAACTCGTCACTGCTGCTTTCCGTACCACTGAGTACGGGAGAAAACTTGGCAGCTGCTGTCCTTGATGCTACCTCTGTGCCAGGAACTCTGCTTTGGACCTTGCCATTGCCAAGGCTGAAGTTTAACACATCTTCTGCCACATGACCAAGCCAAAATGACCTCTCAAGGCCAATGCCCTCCAGTTGCTTCTGATAGACACAGTGTAGGTCCAGTGTTTGAATTTTATCTGCTGACAAGTGGGAATTAGAGTTGTGAAAAAGAAGGACCCATTGTGTGGGCATTTACCCAAATACTGAATGGTCTTTCTGTTATTGGCACAATAACCTGGTTATTATTTAACCAGAAAGGAATAAAGAGAAAATTAATTTAATACTCCAGGTCTATACCCCATGTAGGGAAAAGGTCGGACAAAGCAGTTTAGATGCATGCTCAGTGAGGTCTGAGTGACATGGGAGGGGCCTACCTGTCTTAGAAGATGCCTACCTGTCCATCACACCTGGGAGCGAGTCTGGCCAGAATAGGCATGGCCACTGCAAGCATGAGAAACATGAGAAACCTTAATATTTAATGTCCTAGACAAAGGAAAGTTCTCTCTCTCTCTCTCTCTCTCTCTCTCTCTCTCTCTCTCATCGCTTAAACTGGACTCCAGGCTTGCAGGGTTCCCATTCCCTTCACCCACCATGGGGTGAAGGTGGGACCCATACAATATATTAATGGACTGAATCTGGACTAATCCTAATCTGGACTCAGCTACACCATGGAATAGACATTATGGACTTTGGCTTTATTTCTGGTCTTGCTAAACCCACAACTGTACCTCGCCCAGGACTGGACTGAGGGACAGGAGACTTTACAACCCCAGAAGTACAATTCCATGCCAATAAAGGCCATCCATTCTCCCATGCGAGTCTTAGAAAATTCATTTTCTAAAGACATTGTAAGAACCTCCTGCCCACAAGTATTGAAGGCATCTAGCCCCATCTTTCAAAGATGAGTTTGTTTTTAAAATTATAATTACATTATTAGTGGCCAATTCAAACTTCCTGCTATGATGTATTAATCTCCATTTTCCTGTTAACACTCAGCTTTGAAATCTTATTTTTCTTAACTCTAGGTGAAATCTTTATTTCAACACACAGAATGCCACTCAGTGGCCAAAACAGACCAGGTGACCTTTTTTTTTTGTAGAATCAAGAGATGAGATTGACTCAGGAATTATGACCCTATGTCTCTACTGACATACAATTTCAGATGACCTGTCTATGGTGTCTGTTAATGAATTATTTGGTTAAAATCAAATAGATGTGATACAAAAGAACTGCTAAAGAAAGTATATGCTGTTAATCTTAGGAGAAATATTATTTGTATTCCTTAAATTGAAAATTATTTACCATACAGATTATAATTTTCTCTTTTATAGTTTCTTATTGTTAATATAACGATAGATGTGTCTTGGCCATATTAATTTAGATAGGCAGTAGAAAAATCTTTTCAGAAGTGAAAAGTAGACAGGATCATATGATGGAAAATGTGTAGCTCACAGTCATCTTTGAATATCTTGGTCCATACGGCCTTCCTTAATAACTTCAAAATTTATTTATGACAATTTTGAGACCCTTGATGTCATAATTTCTATGAATTTTCTTTTGTCTCCATTTCCATCACCTTTATATGACCAAACTCATCATCTTCCTTCAAAAGCATTCCACTTCCAAATTCTCAAACTGAATAATCTCTATTCTTCCCATGTTATTTTTTATCTTCTCTTATTCCTTTATTATATCTATTAAAATTATTTCCTCATTTTACTTCCAGGCCCTATATGTTTTATTATTATTGTATTATATCACACTTTTCTAATATTACTTGTCATCCAGCTGGGCCCAAATCTCTTAATCCTATCACAAATTACCACCATTGGCAACTCTCACCTTTCTCTTTCTCAGCTTTCTTGCTGAAGAAAGTAAGAAACGTATTCCAGAGAGATTGTTAAATGTATGCCTTCTAACCTCGGGGGTCTGCCCTGCTCCCATTCTTTGTTGATGTCCCATTTTCAAAAATGGTTCAAAGAAACATCTTCTCTTCTTAAACCCCTTCTACCTCTTACCTTTGGCAGATAATTTATCTTTTACTCAACTGAGCAATCACCATCATAAAACCCATGCTCTTTTCCAAAGATAAAATGCTGCAAATGACAAAGTATAAAGTTGGATTGTGTGAGATTTTATTGAGCTGTTCTCCTGGCCACAAATCTGGCTCAGGCCAATATTCAAAGGCAGATTTACCATCAAGTAAATAAATTCAGCTTTGAGGCCCTTCATTTGTACCAATTCCAAGACCCTGGAAGGAACATATATTTGTTGTCTATTGCTTTGCAATAATTAATCTATAATTTAGCTGCTTAAAACAACACACATTTTATTTCACAGCTTCTTTGGTTCAGATATCAAGGTATGGCTTAGCTGTATCCTCTGACTCAATGTTTCTCATAAGACTTCAGTCAAGGAGTTGGCCACAAAGGGATCTCATCTAAAGGCTCAACCAGAAAAGGATCGGTATCCAAAGTCATGTGATTGTTCACAGATTTTCAGTTCCGCAAAGGTCTTGGATGGACATCTTCCTGCTTAAGTTTCTAACTGGCAACACCTCTAAAGTTGTGCCTTATGCGGAGAAGATGGCAGCAGGCAGGACTGGAGGGAGGGTGAGTGTGTGAGAGAGTATAAGTGGATGTGAAGATGGATGACCAAACCCGAGCAGTGTAGAGACATGGAGCAGAAAGTTTCTGTGCTGTGGACGGGAGCAGCCAGCTACCGCAGTAAGCGGTTATTCAGGGCACTTCTCCCTGCACCGTGGGGAGGTCCCACCATTTTAGAAGATCCCAGGTCTTCCCTGGGAGGAGGCAGTGGGAGCAGCTAGAGCCCAGCAACCTGAGCCCACCAGCACACCTGGCACCATTGGACCAGTGACTCTGTGTCAAACAGACCTGTGCACAGTGGTGGAGTTCCCAATGCGCTGGTCGCAGAATCCGTAGACAGCCCAGAGCCCAGCACCATCCCTCAGAGTAGCAGCCTGATCAGAGTCCAGATATACCCCCAGAAACAGAGACTAGAGAGCAGACATCCATCCCCAGGAAACAGAAGCACAGACCAGCAGCTGAGACCCATCCCCAAAAACTACAGCAAAAGCTGAACAGGAGTTGAGCCCCACAGGGCAGCAGCACTCCTCAGCCGCCAGCGGCAGAACCTGGGGTTCCACAGAGGCCTGTGTGGTCCAGTAGCTTACAAGAGCAGTGGGAAGCCAGAGCCCAAGAGGGACTTGTACAATCCAGCTGCCCGCCCACGGGAACTGCAGGGTGCAGGGGCACCAGAGAGGAATGTGCGATTCAGTTACCCACAAGACCTGCAGGGTCTGAAGCACCAGAGAGGCCTGTGCGACCTAGCAGGGACTGCGCAATCTAGTTACCCAAAGGACCTGCAGGGTCCTGAAGCACCAGAGAGGCCTCTGCGACCAAGCAGGGACTGTGCCATCCATTTACCCTGGGACCTATGGGTTGCTGAAGCACCGGAGAGGCCTGTGAGACCCAGTAGCCCATAACATAGGCAGAGAGCCTGGGCTATCCAGTTACCCACGGGACCTGCAGGGTGTGGGGGCACTAGGAAGGCCTGCGCAACCCAGCTGCTCACAAGATAGCTCTGAGGAAGTGAAAATGGAGGCAGAGTGAATAGAAGCTACACAGACGATCTCCGAGGACCAAATGGGAATTATAACTAAAATAAATATAAATTCTCAAAAAAAAGCAACAGGAAAGCAGCAGGACAGGACCATATAACCAGGGACACTAGTAGGATCTGCTGAGGCACAAAGGGTGGCAGGCTGGGAGCCCACGGTCAGCAGCAGTTTTAGCTCTGAGCAGCACCCTTGGGGAACAAAGACCAAGCCAGCTCCATGGTGCAGAGAGCTGGGACAAATTGCTAAAATAGCCACAGTCACTCATCTGGGGGATCAGGCAGAGTGAGGGCAGACTGGACTGGAACTCTGTGGGGACAACCAGAATTTGGAGGGCACTCAGAGTTTTTGCTGAGTTGCAGCCACAAAGGACAGTGGCCAACATGCTCCTTCCCAGAGCTGTGGGGAAAAGCAGCAGCCTCCCTACTCTGAGATTCAGCCTTTCCCACGTGAGGCAAAAAAATAAAAATTGAGGCTCATTAACAACCATAATCTATCCCACCCTCTGGAAATCTCCTTATGCAGAACATGAGAGCTACATTTCAAGTCATTAAGTAACTGAGACTACTAGCTACCAAGAAAAACATAGAGGACACCTGAATCTTTATGGGGCTTGCAAATCTACCCAGGAAAGTAAGACTTGACAGTGGTGTTTGACATGGGCCCACCCTGGCTCACCCAAACCTAGTAGAGGGAGCCAAAAATAGCAGAACACCAACACCCACAGGGAAAATATGGCAGGCTCCAAAACCCATTGAGATAACCAAAATGGTGAAACAAAAAAACAAATCCCAAATGAAAGAACAAGAAAACTCTATCGAAGATGAAATAAATGAAATGCAGTTAAGCAAATTATCAGAGGTAGAGTTCAGAGCCATGATCTTGAGGAAGCTCAACAGCATGAATAAGGACAACAGCAACATAAGTAAAGATATAGACCAACCAAGTGGAAATGAGGAATGACATTGCAGTAATTAAGAACGCATTGGAAGGACTAACCAGCAGAGTAAAGGAAGCTGAGGACTGGATCAATGAATTAGAAGATGGGGTAGAAAAAATTAACCAATCAGAAAACCAAAAAAATAAAACAATTACAAAACAGGAAGACAGCTTAAGAGAACTGTGGGACAACTGGAAACGTAATAACATTCGCATCATAGGAGTCCCTGAAGGGGAAGAAAATGGGCAAAGGTTAGAGAATATATTTGGACAAATAGTGACAAAAAATTTCCTAACTTGGTGAAGGAAGAAGGCATTCAAGTTCAAGAAGCACAGAGAGCCCCAAGTAAGAAGAACCCAAACAGGCCCACACCTAGCCACACAGTAATTAAAAAGCCAAAAATTAAAGACAAAGAGAGAATCCTAAAGGCAGCAAGAGATAAGCAACAGGTTACCTATAAAGGAAATCCCATAAGGCTCTCAGCTGACTTCTCAACAGAAACACTACAGGTCAGAAGGGAGTGGCATGAAGTAATAAAGGTCATGAAAAACAAGGATCTGAATCCAAGACTACTCTATCCAGCAAGGCTATCATTTGAAATAGAAGGTCAAATAAAGAGCTTCCCAGATGAAAAAAAGGCTAAGAGAATATATTAACACCAAAGCAGCACTGCAAGATATGCTAAAACGACTGCTGTAATTAGTAGAAGAAATAGGAAGGAAAATAGAACCACACTAAACAAAAATGGTAATAAATATCTACATATCAATTATCACCTATATGTGAATGGTTTGAATGCTCCAATAAAAAGACACACAGTAGCTGACTGGATAAGAAAGCATGACTTACTGAACATAACAGTCGGAGGAATGGGGTAGTCCCAGAGACGTGGAAGTGGGGTACAGACTGACAATCTCCAGAAAAGGGGGTGGTGGGGGACAGATAAACCACAGAACTTATATGCATGTATGCATGAACAATGGACATGGACAACAAACCTGGGGACAGGGTGGGGAGGGCGGGGAGGGGGGAATCAGTGGGGGAAAAAGGAGAAACATCAGTAAAAAAAATTAAGTAATTAAAAAATATAAGAAAAAATAAAAGAAAGCATGACTCACATATATGTTGTTTACAAGAGACCCACCTCACAACAAAAGACTCACATAGGTTGAAAGTGAAGGGATGGAAAAAAATCTTTCAAGCAAACAGAAAAAAACACACAAAAAACCCTGGGGTAGCAATACCCATATCTGATAAAGTAGATTTCAAAATGAAGGCCATAACTAGAGACAAAGAAGGCACTACTAAATATTGAAAGGATCTATCCAACAGGTAGATATAACCTTGGTAAATATATATGCTCCCCATTTAGGAGCACCAACATATATTAAAAATCTTTTGGAGGACTTCAAAGGAGAAATCAACAGCAATACAATCACAGGAGGGGACTTCGATACCCCGCTGACATCACTGGGTAGATCTTCTAGACAAAAAATTAACAAGGAAACACAGACTCTAAATGAAGCGCTAGATCAAGTGGATTTCATAGATATCTACAAATAATTACACCCCAAAACTGCAGAATTCACATTCTTCTCAAGTGCACCTGGGACATTCTCAAAGATAGACCACATGTTAGGGCACAAACTAAGTCTCTACAAGTTCTAGAAGATTGAAATCATATCAAGCATCTTCTCAGGTCAGAATGGCATGCAATTAGAAATCAATTGCAACAAGAACATTCAAACACGTTTGAAAACATGGTGGCTAAATAGCATGTTATTGAACAATGAATGGGTTACCATGGAGATCAAGAAATACATTAAAAACTTACTGGAAACCAATGAAAATGAACACACAACAACACAAAATCTATGAGATGCAGCAAAAGCAGTTCTGAGAGGGAAGTTCACAGCACTACAGGCCCACCTCAAAAAGCATGAAAAATTTCTAGTAGACTATCTAACCTCACAACTTAAAGAACTAGAAAGCAAACACAAAGAAAACCTCAGAGCAAGTAGAAGAAAGGAAATAGTAAAGATCAGAGCAGAAATAAATGACATAGAGACCAAAAAAACAATTCAAGGGATCAATGAAACAAAGAGCTGGATTTTTGAAAAGATAAACAAGAGGGGGTTGGGGGAATGGGTGAAAAAGGTGAAGAGATTAAGAAGTACAAATTCATGGCTAGCCTGACAAACCTCAAAGGAAAAGGGGTTGGGGGGGTGGGAAGAAATAAACCAAAGAACTTATATGCATAACCAATGGACACAGACAATAGTGTGGGAAAAAGCTGGAGGGGGCAGGAGTGGGGAGGAGGGGGTTAATGGGGGAAAAATGTGGAACATCTGTAATACATTTTACATTCAACAATAAAGATTTAAAGAAAAGAAAAGATAAATAAGATTGATGGACCCTTAGCTAGACTCACCAACAAATAGAGAGAACCCAAATAGAGAGAACCCACATACACAAAATCAGAAATGAAAGAGGAGAAATAATAACTGACACCACAAAGGATTTTGAACAAATATTATGAACAATTATATGGCAACAAATTTGACAATCTAAGCGAAATGGACAAATTTCTATAAACACATAGTTTCCCAATACCGAACTGGGAAGAGATAGAAAACTTGAACAAACCAATAACAACAGGAGAAATTGAAGATGTAATCAAGACTCTCTCAGTAAACAAAAGCCCAGGCCTGGAAGGCTTCAAGAAGGAATTTTACTGATCATTGAAAAAAGAACAAATACCCATTCTCCTCAAACTATTTCAAAAAATTCAAGAACAAGGAACACTTCCAAACGTGTTTAATGAGACCAGCATAATTCTAATTCCAAAATCAGAAAAAGACACTACGAAGAAAGAAAACTACAGACAATATCCCTGATGAACATAGATGCCAAAATCCTGAACAGAATACTAGCAAATCGAATCCATCAATACATCAAAAAAATTAATCACCATGACCAAGGGGGATTCATCCCAGGGATGCAAGGCTGGTGCAATATTCGCAAATCAATATATGTGATACACCACATAAACAAAATAAAAGATAAAAATCATATGATCTTATCAGTAGATGCTGAAAAAGCACATGACAAAATCCAGCACCCATTTCTGATAAAAACGCTCAGCAATCTGGGAATAGAGAGACCATATCTAGACATAATAAAAGCCATATATGAAAGACCTACAGCCAACATCATATTCAATGGGCAAAAATTAAAAGCATTTTTATTAAGAAAGGATGCCCACTTTTGCCACTCTTATTTAACACAGCATTGGAAGTCTTAGCCACAGCAATGAGACAGGAAGAAAAAATAAAAGGGATCCAAATTAGAAAGGAGGAATTGAAACTGTCATTATTCACAGATGACATGATACTAACATAGAAAACCCCAAAGACTCCATCAACAATTTACTAGACAATAAATGAATTTGGCAAAGTAGCAGATACAAAATTTACGTTAGAAATTAATGTTATTCTTATATACCAACAATGAACTCAAAGAAAGAGAAACTAAAAAACCAATTCCATTTACCATTGCGGCAAAAAAATTAAGATACCTAGGAATAAACTTAACCAAAGTAATGAAGGACCTATTTGCAGAAAACTACAAGTCATAGAAAAAAAATAGAGGAAGATATAAAAGAATGGAAGCACATACCTTACTCATGGATTGGAAGAATTAACCTCATTAAAATGTCCATACTACCCAAAGGAATCTATAGATTTAATGCAATCCCCATCAAAATACCATCAACATACTTCTGAGAACTAGAACAAATACTTCAAAAGTTCATATGGAACCAGAAAAGACCTCGAATAGCCACAGCAATCTTGAAAAAGAAGAACAAAGTAGGTGGGATCACATTACCAGATTTCAGGTTATACTACAAAGCCACTGTAATCAAAACAGCCTGGTACTGGCACAAGAACAGGCATATAGACCAGTGGAACAGAACAGAGAACCCAGAAATGGACCCAAGGCAATATGCTTAATTAATATTTGACAAAGGTGGCAAGAGGACACAGTGGAGTAAAGACAGCCTCTTTAATAAATGGTGTTGGGAAAATTGCACAGCTACATGCTAAAAATGAAACTATACCATCAACTTACACCATGCACAAGAATAAAGTCAAAATGGATAAAAGACTTAAATGTGACTCATGAATCCATAAAAATCCTAGAAGAAAGTGTAGGCAATACAATTTCAGACATCATACGCAGCAGAATTTTCACTGATACATCACCTAAGGCAACAGAAACAATGGAGAAAATGAACACATGGGACTACATCAAACTCAAAAGCTTCTGCAAAGCAAAAGAAACAACCATCAAAATGGAAAGGCATCCCACTGTATGGGAGAGCATAATTGCCAATGATACATCAGATAAGTAGTTAATTTCCAAAATGTATAGAGTGCTCATACAACTCAACAAAAGGAAGACAAAGAACCAATTAAAAAATGAGAAGAGCTATATTAGACACCTCTCCAAGCAGGACATACAAACGGCCAAAAGACATATGAAGAAATGCTCAACATCACTAATCACCAGAGAGATGCAAATTAAAACAACAATGAAGTATCACCTCACACCTGTCAGAATGTTCGCCATCAACAAATCATCAAACAACAAGTGTTGGTGAGGGTGTAGAGGAAAGAGGACCCTACTACACTGCTGGTGGGAATACAGACTGGTACAGCCACTATGGACATCTGTCAGAATGTCCGCCATCAACAAATCATCAAACAACAAGTGTTGGTGAGGGTGTAGAGGAAAGAGGACTCTAGTACACTGCTGTTAGGAATGCAGACTGGTACAGCCACTATGGAAAACAATATGGTGTTACCTCAAAAAATTTAAAATTGCACTTCCTTTTGACCCAATGATCCCACTTCTGGAAATATACTCTAAGAAGCCTGAAACACCAATCAGAAAGAATATATGTACCCACATGTTTGTAGAAGCACTATTTACAATAGCTAAGATCTGGAAACAACCCAAATGTCCATCAGTAGATGAACTGATAAAAAAGCTGTGGTACCTCTACACGATGGAGTACTATGCAGCTGTAAAAAAGAAAGATCTCTTATCCTTTGAGACGACAAGGAGGGACCTGTAAAGTATTATCCTAAGCGAAAGAAGCCAAACAGAGAAAGATAAGTATCATATGATCTCAGTTATTTGTGGAATATAGTGAACATAACAGTCTGAGAAACGGGGCAGTTCCAAAGACGTGGAAGTGGGGTACAGACTGACAATCCCCAGAAGAGGGGGTGGTGGGGGAAAGATAAACCACAGAACTTATATGCATGTATGCATGAACAATGGACATGGACAACAAAACTGGGGAATGGGCGGGTAGGATGGGGGATGGGGGAATCAGTGTGGGGGTGGAACATCTGTAACAAAAATTAATTAATTAATTAATAAAAAATACAAAAAAATAAGGCAAATCTTCTACTATACAAGTTTTTGTTGTTATACATGTATTCCTATTTTTGCTTGGAATTAATAAAACAATTTCTCTGAAAAATAAATACATAAAAAAGAGAAAGTTTCTAACTGGCTATTGGCCAGAAGTCACCCTCAGTTCCTTGCCAAATGGACCTCTCCAATTGGCAACTTGCTTTATAAAATCCAGCAAGGAGTCTGCTAGCAAGATAGCAGTGGCTATCTTACATAACTTAATTCCTTACTTTTGTCACATTCTGTTGGTTAGAAGTAAGTCACTAGGCCAGCCTACACTCAAGGGCAAAGGTTTACACAGGTGTATAAATATCAGAGACAGGGATCATTGGGACCATTTTTAGAGTAAGCCTGCCACAAGACCCTACCAAGATAACAGTGGGTCATATATTTTCATAAAATTTGCAAAAATAAGATATTTAACTGCAGTTGGTTAAGACCATTATATCTTTTGACTTCGACATCTCTTCCATCACATCCCCCTTTGTCAAGTGGCATTGGAATGGTAATGGGAATTTTGTAATACAGATAAGTGCAAATATAGTAAGAGATGAAGGTGTGGTCTGTGAAGTGATTCATAGTCACAGTTTCTTGTGTGGTCACTGGATTGCACACAGGTGCAATATTGGTTTACAGTAATACACCAATTACTATTTTGCTGACTCACCCAGTGTTAAACATAAAGCAGAGGTAATATCTTCACTATGAATGTATTCTAGGGCTTCCAGTACTAGCAGAATTAGGGACTGAGACAAGATTTGAAAGTTATAGAGCCTGAAGCTAGAGTGGGGGAAATTCAATCATTAGATGGGTACAGTTAGAAGTGGAGAATTTGATTCTCGTTACTACTTAGTCAAAACAGATTCTGTCTTGGGCCCCAAGCTGGGGACAACCTGGATTTAGAGTGCAGTTTAGCCCCTCCCTCCCACAGCCAAGCTCTGCATAGACAGACACAAACTGTAGATAGCTTGAAGCTCCAAAAAGGTTACTGAGAGACAAAGAGAACAGTTTCTGACGGTGGCTAGCACCTAAGTAGAGCAAGATGCAAAGGGAGCTCCCAGGAGGCACTAAAACTCTACTGAGACCAACACCGCTTTTTTTTTTTTTTTTTGAGAAAAACACCACGTCATTTTATTGGTATCATTTTCTTTATCTTTCTTTTTTATTGATTTGGTATTATTTTAGACTCTGTTCTCTTTCTCTTTTATTACTCTAGTTTTTTTTTTCTTTCTCTTGCTTAAGCTTCTTTTCTCCTTTTCTAACTTTCTGCCTTTCTGCTTTCTCCTCTATTTTCCTTTTCATGATTTTTTTCTTCCTCTTTTCTTTTATACCACCTTTATTCCCTGTTCTCTGTTCTTATTGTCTTTCTTTCACCTCTGCCCTTTCATAATACTTTTTCCCCCCTTTTCTTCTCTCCTAGTATTTTTCTCTTCTATTATTCTTATTCTCTTCTCTGTTTCCTAATTCTCTCTTCTTTTCTGGTTGCTTTCATTGTGGCTGTAGCGGTCTTTTGCATGTTTCTGTTATGTTGTGTAGTGTTTAATTTTGTTATGTCAGCTCCTGCACAACATCTCACATGACGTGGTCGAGGGTGAGCCTCACAGTCAGCCAGCCTGAGAGGACATCCTATTCATATATAGGACAACAATATTTTAAGATCCAATTATAACAAGAGAAGTAAAATAAATCACACAAGGGTCATTTATAGAGAACCCAGCTCAGGAGATCTGAGACTGCACCACCAGTTCCCACAAAACACTTACTTACTACAGAAGGTTTCTCCACGAAGACTGGGAGGTATAACAGTTTGATCTAATATATAGAAACAAATACAAAGAGTGGGCAAAAATGGTGAAACTAAGAAATAACCCCCAAATAAAAGAAAAGTAGAAAACTCCAGAAAAAGAGCTAAATATAATGGAGGCAATGAATTTATCAGATGTAGAGTTCAAAGTAATGGTTATAAGGATGCTCAAGAAACTTAGTGAGAATGTCAAGAAACTTAGTGAAAATTACAACAGCATGATGCAAGAAATAGAAAACATAAATAAGAATCAGGCAGAAAGGAAGAATAGCATATATGACATCAAGAACACACTGGAAGGATTCAAAAGTAAGCTGAATAAGGCAGAAGACCAAATCAGTGATGTGGAAGACAAAGTAGAAAAGAGCACCCAATTAGAGCAGCAAAAATAAATTAATTAATTAATTAATTAATTAATTAATTAATTAAAAGTAGGAGGATAATTTAAGGGAATTTTGGAACAATATGAAACATAACATCCACATTACATTATAGGGGTAGCAGAAGGAGAAGAAAATGAGCAAGGAATAGAGAACCTGTTGAAAGGAATAATGACAGAATAATTCCCTGACCTGGTGAAGGAAAAAGCCACACAAGTTCAGAAAGCACAGAGAGTTCCAATCAAGATGAACCCAAAGAGACCCTCTTCAAGGCACACCATAATCAAAATGGCAAACATTAAAGACAAGGAATTTTAAAGGTAGCAAGAGAGAGAGAAAGTTACCTACAAGGGAGCTCCCAATAGAATGTCAGCTGATTTCTGAACAGAAACACTTCAGGCCAAAGGGAGTAACATGAAATATTCAAAGTAATGAAAAGCAAGGATCTAAACCCAAGACTACCTTATCCAGCAAGGATAGCATTTATAATTGAAAGTGAAATAAAGAGCTTCCCAGACCAAGAAAAAAAATAAAAAAAGGCTAAAGGAATATATAATCATTAAACCAGCACTGCAGGAAGTGTTAAAAGGGGTGCTTTAAGAAGAAGAAGAAGTTGAGATTGAGAGAGAGAGAGAGAAAGGAACATAGTTATAGAGGGAAAAAATGGCAGTAAATAAGTACCTATCTATAATAATCTTAAATGTAAATGGACTAAATGCTTCAACCAAAAGACATGGAGTAACAATATATAAGAAAACATGATATATATCCTCACATTATATATATATATATATATCATGTTTATCTATAAGAGACCCACCTGAAAACAAAAGACTCACACAGACTGAAAGTGAAGGCATAGAAAGAAATATTTTAAGCACATGAAACTGAAAAAAAGGCTGGGGCAGCAATACTCATAACTGACAAAATAGACCTCAAAATAAAGGCCATAACAAGAGGCAAAAGAGGGCATTACATAATACTAAAAGGATCAATCCATCAAAAGGATATAACCCTTGTTAACATACATGCGCCTAATACAGGACACCTAAGTATATAAGAAAGCTCTTCATGGATTTTAAGGGAGAGAGCAATAGCAATACAGTCATAGTAGGGGACTTTAACACCCCACTGACATCACTGGATGTATCTTCTAGATGAAAAATTAACAAGATAACAGAGACCCTAAATGACAAGGGGAAGGGGAACTGGGCCTGAGCACATCTGCCTAGGGCCAAGCCAGTAATGTATGGATTCTTGACTTCATGCAGGAAAAGTTCCACAACAAGCATCCAGGTGACTTTTAGAGGACATTTATTAAAGCTGGGGACAGTGAAACAAGAAAGGGCTGTGGAAATGAGCCTAGGCTGGTCTGCTTTGGCTCACTAAGAAGTCAGAGCAAAGGGGGCCCTAGGGACAGGTTCATGGGGTTTGTTTGGTACAATCTGCCACTGCCCATTGCTGCCCTGGTTGCAAACCTCACGGGGTCCCCTAGAGTCCAGAAGATGCATGGCTATGGGGAGGCGAGAAAAGGGGGATGTGTGGGTGTGCTCCTAGGAAGGAATAGCAAGTGCTGGGTCCTTTGTCTTGAGGCTTTTATTTCTTTCTTGCAGATGAGAATCTCAGGGGAGTTCTCTGGGGAGGGTTTCAACAGAATATTCACCAGTTTTCTAGGTGTGCTCCTTCATGGTCCTAATTCTCACTGATTGGTCTGTGTCAGGGAAGGGGGTGGATAGTCATTGCAGCTGCTCCTGGTGTTGCCAACTTGGTTTTTCTGCTTTTTTGGTCTGGAGCTGAAATACAACTGAATCTTAGATGTTATTTTTAGGGACGTGATCTCTGTATCCATTATAAATTGCTCTGCCAGTTTGTTCAGTTATCTATCTCAGTTTCTCTATTCCACTTGTCCTGGCTTATTGGCCTGTCTCAGATGGAAGAATGAATAATGCAGCATTTGACGAAAAAAACAAATGAAACTATATAAATGCTACCTCATTATTATTTCATAATAAATAATTATTTATTGAGGCCATACTGTCATTGATGAGAATCTAAAAATAGAGCAAAACAGCAACAACAAAAATGCAGTCTTTGCACCCAAAGAGGTAACATTCTAGCAGGGCAGACAAACATGAATCCAAGAAGCCCACAAATCAATATAAAATGTCATTGTTGATGGAGCCGGTGCGATAGAGGTGAGCGGTGCTATGAGAGTGAACAATGGCCATTCGCCTGTCAGGATAACGCCATGTGCTGTTACCATAATGAACCAGAAGACACGGGTCCATGTCTTTTATCCTCTTCTGTAAGAAAAAAACTAAATTATATGAAATTTCATTTCATCATTGTCATGATGTTTAATTCCTTAATTAATAATTAATTTTATCTTGAAAATTGTACACGATGAGATCAATGGTTTGTCCCTTGTTTCTGAAAATCATCACATTCTTGGTGCTGCTATCTGAGGGTATGAGTGAAACTGAGAAGCCCCCAGGGAAAGCTAGTTCCTTTTACATGTACAATATTCCCATTGTCTGGGATTGTGGCTGCTGTGAGCTGAGCATATGCTGTCTGTGCTGCTGTTTCTTAGACTGCTAGCCACTGCCCACTGCCTTTGCTTGCACGAATCAGCCTGTCCTGCAGCCTACAGGTTGTCTGCTGCTGGGGTTTCCCAGATCAGAGTGTTATAGGTTGAAATCTGTATCCCTAATAAATAAACACTGGAGTCCTGATCACCCCAAAACCACAAACTGCAGCTTTATTTAGAGATAGCTTACAGAAGAAATCAAGTTAAAATGAAGTCATTGGGGACACAAAGACACACAAGTACAGAGGAAAAGAAAGATGTGAAGTCACAGGAGAATGCCAAACAGTGACTTAGATTACCAGAAGCTAAGAAAGGCATGGCCCTCAGAAGGAACCTACCACCAACCACCTTGATCTTGGACTTTTGGCCTCCAGAACTGTGAGACAATAAATTCTCTTATTCTGTGGTTCTTTGTTACAGCAGCACTAGCAAACTAGTAGGATATATTTCCATAGGAAAATTTATACCAAATGAATGCCTCCTGGATGTTTATCCCACAGGATTATATCTCTCTAGGATCATTTACATTTTGAGCTTAAATGCAAATTCAGAAACAGCCCCTATAGTCTAAAATTTAGACTATATACCATTTCAAATGGTATATGACCATTAAAAACAAAAACTGAAAAGCTCTCTTAATATGAACATTTCTTTTCTGGAACTTCCTTAACTTCACCAGGCTAGTTTGCCGAGGACTTCCTTATCTTTGCTGCTACCACTGACAGAATTAAGAGGGAGTGTAGCTGTTACTTCTTCAGAGCACAATAAATGAAGCCAAAAACAAACAAAGCTCTTGAGGTGAGAATCAAAGAGGCATGTGCCAAGAACACAATGTAGTTTTGTATTAAAGTCTCTTCATGCTCAAGTTAGTACCATATTTACTTTAGAGATTGAACACACCATTATATGTTCTGGCTCAGTGTGAGAGGCATTTTAAAGTTCATCCAAATGGCTGTTTCCTGTGAAGGCGTGACTACAAACTAAGTAACTTCTGTTCCTTTAAAATAGGACTGCAGCAAGGTGTTTTGTCCTATCTGGTTTTAAAGGGTTGGGAGCACAAAACATAATACCAAATAAAATTACTTATGTGCTTAGTCTATTTAAGTAGAAATAAAATTTTATAAAATAAATCCTCCTTTCAAAAATACTTTTTTTTTTTTTTTTTTTTTTTTTGCCCAGCCAGCGTGGTTCAGTGGATTGAGCATTGCCCCATGTACCAAGAGGTCACCCTTTCAATTCCTGGGTACATGCCAGGGTTGCAATTCCCAGCAGGGGGATGAATAGGAGGCAGCTGATTGATGTTATCTCTCCCTCTTCCTTCCTTTCTGTCTAAAAAAATAATAATCAATCAAGACATATTTCTAAAAACATTTTTTTTGAGCACTGAGGAAAAGAGTAAAGAAATAAAATGAAGTCATTATAGTTAAGCTGCTAAATTATTAAAATCAAGTAGACTGAGGCATTAGAAAATGATTCTGTTTTCAATTTAACTAACTCTGGAAACTTAAAACTTTTGAACTTTTCAGTTGTGCGTTGATGCCTCAATGTGCACTGAATCCATAAATAACATCCTAAACAGTTCAGAAAACAATGTTTCATTATTCAGATGTTGGACACCTTGAAGACTACTATCTTGGACCAATTCAGAGGCTAAGAATGCAGAATTAAATCTATTCAAGAATGTACTTTTTCATATAAGAGCTCTCAGCTTTTCTTTCTTCTTTGGAACACTCTGGGTATTGCCTAGTTTTCTTTTTGATTTACAAACCCTAAAACCCGTGAATATACCTTTGTCATTTATTACTAGTCAAACTCTCCTGACTCTTTAACCTCATTTCACAAGCACCTACAATGTGTTAAATGTTGTGATACACAGGTGAATATAAACAAGCACAGTGCCTCTGTTAGAGTTGGCAGGCTATTAAAGGAAATAGAGAGTAAGCACATGGCAAACTGAGACCACACTTATAAATGTAAAATTACAACTGTCACAAGTTCTTCAAGAAGTATAAGTTGCAATGAGCGTCAGTAATGGAATTTAACTTATCAGGGTCAGGGAAAGCTTTAGTGAAAATGTCTACTTCTTTTTTGCTACCCAATACCTGAGCTCCTTTCAGATGTTTAGAGAACTTCTTACATTATAAGCCTTGGTGGGAGTTAGAAAACCCCTTCCACCATAGCAGAAAGTGTCAAATACTTGCTTTTCCAGCTTCCCTCGTGGCTAGCATACAGTGGGCCTCAGTCTCTCTCTCTCTCTCTCTCTCTCTCTCTCTCTCTCTCTCTCTCTCTCTCTCTCTCTCTCTCTCTCTCATTGTTGTAGTAGTTGTGGTTGCTTTGAAACAAGTACCCAGGGCAGAAGTGGCAGTATTACAAATACTAGCTCATTGTGCCTCATGACTACAATAGAGGTTTTTTCCTCCAGACCAGTTTCTGAAGGGTGGTTTGAGATGTTATTCTTGGATGCTGGAGCTTAGTTCTATAGTCTGCACAACAATCCCAACTGTGAGTTACAAATATTATTTTAATACATTTTTTCTGCTTAGTTCAGGGAAAGCTTCTGTTACTTATGAAGAAAAACCTTAAGTGATACAATTTTCCCAAAGAAAGTGCCACCTGAGCTGAGATTTGAAGGACAGGTAGGAGCTAATTAGATAAGACAAAAGGCAAAATCATTCCAAGTAGAGAGGAAAGCATGATGAGGGTTACCATAAGGGCAGTTGCTTAGAGAATGAGGAGGAGCCCACAATGTGAGATGAAATTGGACAGGAAGGTAGTCATACCATGAAAGGGAAACCATTTGACTACAACAATTTTCATAAAAATGGAGGAAAATTTAGAGACTTAAGCAATATTTAGGAGGTACTGTTGAGTGGTCTAGAATAGGTTGATAGTTTAGATAGGTTGACAGTTTGAATATCAAAATATAATGATCTTGTAGGTAGCTGTTGGTCTCTCTCTGACTGTTCAAATTTAAGGGAGGAACACTGAGAACTGGTCAGAAGCTCGGTACCCCTGAATGGGGCTTGTTGACAGTGGACTTCACTGTAAGGAGTCATCTCATGTCAGTTTCTTTCTTCTGGTTAAATTAACCTAAAAAAAGGATCTTCTATCTTCTACCTAGAAGGTGTCAGTTTTGCTGCCATTGATCTCGGAATTAGTGTCAGAAAGAGAGCTGAGAATCTCAACATTCAGGATATAAACTTTCAATTAATCTCCTTGTGTTCTACCTAGTATTCTTGTCATTAACTGGACCTCTGTTTTACTCTCTCCAAGGAATAAACCTCCAGTGGAAAAGATTCACTCCCTATCTGTATATGATTGAAGAGGAGATTTGGGAAACTCAGGGCTCTGAGGATGACTTTCAGCCAGTCCTCTTCTTTTCACCCACTTCTAGATCATTGAGGAGCTTCTATGGCTAATTATTATTTAGCCATCCAGCCCCTCTGTTGACTTAGCACTCAGCTTCTTGGATCTAATAAGTCACTTTCCACTGACCATTGACTGCTTTACAACTTCCCAATTTTGTTCTTGTCATCTCCTCTTGCATAAATTACTTTTTCTTGGGGCTTTATGTATCCTTGAAAAAAATTTTTGCACACATCATAAGGGGGTCTTGAAAGTGAATGAAGGTAGCCCTGGCCAGTTTGGTTCAGCGGTTAGAGCATCGGCCTGCGGTCCTGAGAGACGCGGGTTCAGTTCCCGCTAAGGGCATGTACCTCGGTTGCAGTTTGTCCCTGGCCCTGGTCGGTTGTGCGGGTGGCAGCCACTCGATGTGTTCCTTTTACATCAATGTTTCTCTCTCTCTCTCTGTTCCTCTCTCTCCCTCCCACTCTACCTGAACAAAAAATGGAAAAATATCCTCGGGTGAGGATAAAAAAAAAAAAAAAAAAAAAAAAAATGAATGAAGGTAAACATATGGTCACTAACTACATTTCTCTCCTTTAATCAGAACATGTGGATTAATACTTCATTCTTAATCTTTGGTAGTGTATTAAAGAGAATTCTTCCACAAATTTATTTCACTGTTTTATTTATTTTGATTCAACTTTACTGTTGGCCTTTCCTTGGCCCTGTACACAGTCAGATTTAGTGCACCACAGCATGCAGAAAACAAAATACAAACTGTGGACCTATGAGGGATATTGCAGGAAGAATTTCCCTCCTGCCATTGGATTAAAGCTTTTAACTATTCTTTCCAGGCACACCCTGGCATCATTTCCAAAGTCCTCTTCCCTGGGCTCTTATCCTACCATCCAAGCTTGGGCTGGCTGTGCTCTACATTTTATCACACTGGAATCCTGGATGCAAATTCCATCCAACCAACCAAACAACCTATTTCACTAGTGGATACCTTCAGAATATTTCTGATCAGACATCTTCCTAAGAACATCGAAGTCTTAAAGCACTTTTTATTTTGACTTATTTTTTCATGAAAATTGTATCTTTTCCTGTTTTGGGAAATGGGAAAATTCCAAACAATTATTTTTCTTGGAATTTCAAGTTCATTCCAAGCATTAGTAATTCTATAATAGTGATAGTTGCTGTTGGGCCAGCCAGCCAGAGGTGAATCCCCTCTTTGCTCAGCACTGCACTTGGCCCTTCTATCCTCATAAGAGTACACATTTTTTACACATGTCTATCTCTGCCATTAAGCTTTGAGCTCCCTAGAGACAAGAAAGAGAGGGACTATCTCTTTTTTATGTGTGTATTTTCTATCGCTAGCTAGTATCTTCATATAGTAAATGCTCAATAACCATTTACTGGGTGAATGAATGGGACTATATATATATTATATAATACATAGAGCCAAATAAATAATAACATCATTCACATAATGGTGACAATGTAAATATAGTTTAAGTAATGTACATGAATAGGTTTCCCTGTATGTAAAACATTTGTTTTTTCTGAACTTAACAGTTGTCCAAATTTTGTTTCATTTGCCTAATTTTTATATTCACGTATTACTGAATATTTTCAAGAGATGCTTTATAAAGGCAATAATCCATCACATCAAATGTCAGTTGTATTCTCCCCCTGAAACCTCTTTCTTGCTCTCTTTAGGACTGTGGATAGTTAATCTCCACGGCAAGGCCGTCACCCTGCTACTCCCTTTCTTATTTTTCTGTGTTGAGATCTGTTTCCTGGATCCCAAGTTTCTTAAAAAAAAATTCTCTATCTGCTCAAAAAGCACATATTTGAATAGTATTTTTTAAAAGAGGGCAGGAAAAGTAAATTTAATGTGACCCTTAATTACATGAAAATGCCTTTATTCTACCTTCATATTTGATTGATAGTTTGGCTAAAAATTTCTACATAGAACATTATTTCTGTGAATTAAATTTAATATTATATTTTCACTATCACCTAGCTTCTATTTTCTAATCTTTTGTGTACAACCTATTTTTCCCCTTTGGAAGCTTTCAACATACATTCTTTGCCCAAGAATGCTGAAATTTCACTATAAATTTCTTTACTGGAGTTCTTTTCAATTTTATCATGTGGGGCTTTCAATAGACACTTTCAATATGAAATTACATGTATTTTGTTAAATTCTGGGAAATGTTCTTATAGGATTTTATTGATAGTTTCCTCATTATTCATTTTCTCTCTTCTCAGTTCCTTTAATTTTTATTAGTCAGATATTGTATCTTCTGCATTGTTTTCCTCATTTTCTTATATTTTCCTTCATTCATTATTTTTCTTCTAATTCCTATATAATTTCTAAAATGTAGCCTTCACTTTTAAACTCAATTTGAAAATGTTTCTTAATTTCTAACTATTCTTTTAATTCTGATGTTCTCCTCTTTCTCATTCTTGTTTCATGATGTAATATCACATTGTACGTCTCTGAGGCCACAAATCACAGGTTTTTTAAGTTGTCTTCTACATTTTTCTTTCCTGTTTTCTGCGTTTGGTCTCTTCTATACTGGAGGCTTCTTTTAAATGTCTAATTCTTGGCTATCCATATCTATACATTTAAAGTAGTTAAAAAATTTGACTGAAAATTCTGTGTGCATAGGCAAAGCTTGTAATTAGTGGACTTCTCTTATGCATAGTCAGAAATGAGTAATTTCACTGGGAGACCCACAATGTCAGCAACTAAAGGCATTTTCCCCTGGATGTGAGTCCTCCTCTCTCCTGCCAGCAACTCCTGGAGCTGCCTGGCTCCTGGAGCTCTGGGGGAGAGGAGGAGGAGCTAGGGGCCTTCAATTCCTTTTGCAGACTCCCTCTTTATTCCCCTGTTTTTAGGGCTCTCTGTTTGCCTGAATAAGTAGCCTTGAGTTTTAATTTCTCCAGATGGTATACCAACCTCCATCTCCTTCAGGGCAGGAGGATGGAGGTAAAGGGAGTTACCTAGCCCTGTGAAGTGCAACACAGGCCTGCTGTGCATGTGGACTCCACCCCAGTCTCTCTGCTTTCAGCTCCTCCCCTCCCCAGTCCTGCACCAATGCCTGGTGCCCGAGATTCTGGGAGTTTCAGGGTCTTGCTTCCTGTTGGCACCCTTCCTGTGGCCTGTATGTGACAGTTTTCTTTTATGTCTCCATCAGCAGCCACTCCTCTCTCTTTCTATCTTCCAAAAAGATGTTAACATCTCTTGCCCATTGTTTTCTAGGCACCTTCTCTTGTCTCCTCTTTTTAGATGAGATTTGAGAATAAAGAATATGGGCAGACGGAAAGTTGACTAAAAACTACTTGACTCTAATCTTTCCTTACTGGTTTGAATTCTACATTATTTACAAACCACATACTTTACTTAAGGTCACTGCAATGAAAGAACTTCCCTTTCATAGTAACACTACCATAAACATTTCTTTGTCTTTTCAAGCAAGGGAAAAGAGTTTAATTCTATAAACAATAAAATGTGCCCATATTTCCTAGTCAAAGACTTTTGTAAAAATAAATAAATAAATAAATAAATAAAACAAACAGGGAAACTGCTACTTACTGTATGTTGGTTGTGCACCTGCCACTGAGTTGTGGCTCTTTAATGTCTCTCTCATGAGAACCTTTTGAGATAGCTTCTGCTGTATTATAATGACTATTTTTATAAATTAGAAACCCAAAATCAGAAGTTAAAGACACTTTTTTAATGTTGTTAAAAAAACTTTCACGGCTGACAGCTTTTCAGAAAGAAAGGGTTTGTTGAGCCACATGCTAACCAGAGAAAGGACCAGGTGCTGGGGCAAGCAGGCTGAGCACCAGCAGCAGCCAGGAGGAGAAGACATGCCTACAGTCCTAGAGTTGATGGAGCTCTTTTATGCTAAGTGCTTGGTGAAGAAACATGTAAGTGGTTTTGCAAGAACGTACATTGGCTACAGATAAAGGAGTTGGGAGAAGGTGAGCTAGTTCTGGAATAGGTGCAGACTCCCTAAGGAAAAGTGTTTGCTCTCTAGAATTGGTTGTGGGCATCTGTCAGGAAAGATCAGAAACAGAGGCACCTAGTGGTCTGTGGTGGCTGGTGGTGGGTTTTTCTCTAGATAATCCGAGAAAGAGCTACCTGAAAGTTAATTAATTCAAAGTATCAACACACATTCAGGAATGAGCAGTCTTCTGTTGCTTCTTCACTACAGTTATTAACTGATCTACCTTTCTTGTCTTTTTCTTCCACCTTCCATCCTGCTATAATTCAATTTAGGACATTCAGAATTTTATTCTTGCCAATGTGATACACAGCTAGAAAATAGTGGGGAAAACTGTCCACTCCAGGACTGACTTCTCAGTTCACAGTCTCCTACAACTTAATTCATGTGACCCACTCCCATTGCCAACACACAAGGTTGACACATTCTGCCAAAATTGATAGGCTTCCTCAGCATTAAAGTCATATGATCATTTATAAACTTTTCTAAAATTGTGTTGTAAATCATGGCTTATAAATTGCTTTCTATATGTCATGTCTATCTCTAAAATTATACATTTCCATTAAAACGTCAAAAGCACATTTCAAAAACATGAATCAGTTAAATAAATTTTTCTTATTAAAATACTTTACCTTTTAAAATAATTTTGAATCAAAGCTAAGGACACTGTCTTTCTTTCTTTCCTTTTTGAACTTAGGTTGCTACTTACTAAAACTCTACCTAAAAGTACAGTCTTGGCATATGTGGCACACATGGTGTTTAGGAACTTTGAGCATAGGGTTTTTGAAATTTACTTGCTTTGTTTGTTTTGTACATTAAAAAAAAAAAACTAAAATAGTAAAATGAAATTTGGCACTTTAGAGCCACATAATTCTGGCTTTCATTTTCAGCTCTGCCACTCAGCAACTATGTAAATTTAAATAAATTTCTTAGTTTGCTTCATCTCCATATTCTAAGTTGGTGGTAATTGTAACCACCTTGCACCTTTGTTGAGCAAATTAAGAGGCCATATTGGAGAGATTCCAAAATGGCAGCGGAGTGAATGGAAGCTACACAGACCATCTCCCAGGACCAAACTGGAATAACAATGAAAATAAACACAAATCATCAGGAAAAAGCAACAGAAAAGCAGGTTGGAGGACCACATAACCAGGGACACTGACTCAAACCTGGTAGGCTTGCAGAGATGCCAGAGGGGGGCTGGGAGCCCACGGTCGGTAGCAGCCTTAGCTGTGAGCAGTGCCCTCAGGTTAAACTCGCAAGTGGCTCCACAGCACAGAGCTGGGACAGAGGCTAAAATAGCCACAGCCACTTACTTTGGGATCCTGCAGAGGGAGGGCAGACTGGACTGGAACTGTGTGGGGGCACTCAGGATTGGGAGGGCACTCAGAGCTTTTGCTGAGTTGTGGCCATGCAGGACGATGGCCATCTTACTCCTTCCCAAGGCTCTGGGGAGAGGCAGCGGCCCCTCCTTTGGAGATTCAATCCCACCCAGTAGCCACTGAAATGCAAATGGAGGCCCATTAACAACCAGCATCTGCCCCACCCTCGGGAAATTCCCTTACATTGAGCACCTCAGGAAGTTTTTCATTCAACTGAGAAGACAAGGTTCTTCAGGTAACCTCCATTGAAAGCCTCCAGGCAAAAAGCTAGAGGATAACTGTACCATACCCTGGGCTAGCAACTCTAATCAGGAAAGTAAGACTTGACAGTAATGTTTAATGTGGGTCCTCCCTGGCTCATCCAAACCTAGGAGAGGGAGCCACAAACAGCAGAACACCAACACCCACAGGGAAAATTTGGCAGGCTACAAAGCCCACTGTGATAGCCAAAATGGTGAAACACAGAAACAAAAGCCAAATAAAAGAACAAGAGACCTATGCCAAAGATGAGATAAATGAGGCACAGTTAAGCAAGTTAACAGAACTAGAATTCAGAGCCATGATCTTGAGGAAGGTCAACAGCATGTGAAAGGACATGATCACCATGAGTAAAGACATAGAAATGTTGAAATCAACCAGTTGGAAATTAAAAACCACCAAGAAGAAATGAAAATGACATACCAGAAATAAAGAACACATTGGAAGGTCTAAATAGCAGAGTAGAGGAAGCTGAAGACCGGATCAGTGAATTAGAAGATAGGGTAGAAAATAATTAACCAATCAGAAAACAAAAAGGAAAAAACAATTAAAATACAGGAAGACAGCTTAAGAGAACTGTGGGACAACTGGAAACATAATAACATTCGCATCATAGGAGTCCCTGAAGAGGAAGAAAATAGGCAAAGGTTAGAGAATATATTTGAAGAAATAGTGACAGAAAACTTCTCTAATTTGGTGAAGGAAGAAGACCTTCAAGTTCAAGAAGCACAGAGACCCTCAAGTAAGAAGAACCCAAACAGGCCCACACCAAGACACATAGTAATCAAAATGCCAAAAATTAAAGACAAATAGAGAATCCTAAAAGCAGCAAGAGATAAGCAACAGGTTACCTACAAAGAAAACCCCATAAGGCTCTCAGCGGACTTCTCAACAGAAACACTACAAGCAAAACGGGAATGGAGCCCTGGCCAGTTTGGCTCAGCGGTTAGAGCGTCGGCCTGCGGTCCGGAGAGACCCGGGTTCGGTTCCCGCTAAGGGCACGTACTTTGGTTGCAAGTTTGTCCCCGGCCCTAGTTGGTCGTGCGGGTGGCAGCCACTCGATGTGTCTCTTCACGTCGATGTTTCTCTCTCTCTCTCCCTTTCTCTCTCTCCCTCCCACTCTATCTGTACAAAAAATGGAAAAATGTCCTCGGGTGAGGATAAAAAAAAAAAAAAAAAAAAACGGGAATGGAATGAGGTAATCAAGGTCATGAAAAACAAGGATCTGAATCCAAGACTACTCTACCTAGCAAGGCTATCATTCAAAATAGAAGGTCAAATAAAGAACTTCCCAGACAAAAAAAAAAAAAAAAAAGGCTAAGGGAATATATTAGCATCAAACCAGCACTGCAAGAAATGTTAAAAGGACTGCTGTACTTAGCAGGAGAAATAGAAAGGAAAATAGAACCACACTAAACAAAAATAGCAATAAATAAATACATATCAATAATCACCTTAAATGTAAATGGATTGAATGCTCCAATAAAAAGACAGAGTAGCTGATTATATAAGAGAACATGACTCATCTATATGTTATTTACAAGAGACCCACCTCACAACAAAAGACTCACATAGGTTGAAAGTGAAGAGATGGAAATAAATCTTCCAAGCAAATGAAAGGAAAAAGAAGCTGGCATAGCAATACTCGTATCTGATAAAATAGGTTTCAAAATGAAGTCCATAACTAGAGACAAAGAAGGCCACTGCATAATATTGAAAGGATCTATCCAACAGGAAGATATAACCCTGATAAACATATATGCACCCAATATAGGAGCACCAAAATATATTTAAAATCTTCTGGAAGACTTCAAAGGAGAAATTGATAGCAATACAATCAGAGCAGGGGACTTTAACATGCCGCTGACATCACTGGATAGATTCTCTAGACAAAAAATCAGCAAGGAAACAGCGATTCTAAATGAAGCACCAGAAAAAATGGATTTAATAGATATCTATAGTGACTTATACCCCAAAAGTACAGAATCCACATTCTTCTCAAGTGCACATGGGACATTCTCAAAGATAGACCACATGTTAGAGCACAAACTAAGTCTCTACAAGATCAAAAACATTGAAATCATATCAAGCATCTTCTCAGATCACAATGGCATGAAACTAGAAATCACATGCAACAAGAACATATAACGACATTTGAACACATGGAAGCTAAATAGCATGTTATTAAACAAAGAATGGGTCACCAAGGAGATCAAGGAAGAAATTAAAAACTTCCTGGAATCCAATGAAAATGAACACACAACAACACAAAATCTATGGGATACAGCGAAAGCACTTCTGAGAGGGAAGTTCATAGCATTACAGGCCTACCTCAAAAAGCAAAAAAAAATCTCTAATAGACTACCTAACCTCACAACTTAAAGAACTAGAAAAGCAAACAAAAAGAAAACCCCAGAGCAATAGAAGGAAGGAAATAGTAAAGATCAAAGCAGAAATAAATTACATAGAGACAAAAAAAAAAAAAAAAATTCAAAGGATCAATGAAACAAAGAGCTGGTTCTTAGAACCGATAACAAGATTGATGGACCCTTAACTAGACTCACCAAGAAACAAAGGGAGAGAACCCAATTACAGAAAATCAGAGATGAAAGAGGAGAAGTAACAACTGATACCACAGAAATACAGAATATCGTTAACAATACTATGAACAATTATATGGCAACAAATTCGACAATCTGAGCAAAATGGACAAATTTCTAGAAACACATAGTCTCCCAAAACTGGACAAGGAAGAGACAGAAAACTTGAACAGGCCAGTAATAACAGAAGAAATTGAAGATGTAATCAAGACTCTCCTAGCAAACAAAAACCCAGGCCTGGATGGCTTCAAGGGGGAGTTTTACCGAACATTCAAAAATGAACTAACACTCATTATCCTCAAACTATTTCAAAAAATTTAAGAAAATGGAAGTCTTCCAAACTCGTTTTATGAGGACAGCATAATTCTAATTCCAAAACCAGAGAACGACACTACAAAAAAAAGAAAACTACAGGCCAATATCCCTGATGAACATAAACGCCAAAATCCTGAACAAAATACTAGCAAATCGGATCCAGCAATACATCAAAAAATTATTCACCATGACCAAATGGGATTCATTCCAGGGATACAAGGCTGGTACAATATTATCAAATGAATAAATGTGATACACCACAACAAAATGAAGAATAAAACTGCATGATCATATCAATAGATGCCGGAAAAGCCTTCAACAAAATCTAGCATCCATTTCTGATAAAAACGCTCAGCAGTGTGGGAATAGAGGGATTATATCTAGATATAATAAAGGCCATATATGAAAGACCTACAGCCAACATCATACTCAATGGGAAAAAATTTAAAGCATTTCTCTGAAGAACAGGAACAAGGCAAGGATGCCCACTTTCGCCACTCTTATTTAACATAGTACAGGAAGTCTTAGCCACAGCAATCAGACACGAAGAAAAATAAAAGGGATCCAAAAGGGAAAGGAGAAAGTGAAACTGTCATTATTCACAGATAACATGATAGTATATGTAGAAAACCCCAAAGACTCCATCAAAAATTTACTAGACTTAAGAAATGAATTTGGCAAAGTAGCATGATACAAAATTAATGTCAAGAAATCGATGGCATTCTTATACACCAATGATGAACTCACAGAAAAAGAAACTAAGAAAACAATCCCATTTACCATTGTGGCAAAAAAATTAAGAGAGTAGGAATAAACTTAACCAAAGAAATAAAGCACCTATTTGCAGAAAACTACAGGTCATTGAAGAAAGAAATAGAGGAAGATATAAAAAAGTGGAAGCATATACATTGTTCATGGATTGGAAGAATTAACATCTTTAAAATGTCCATACTACCCAAAGCAATCTATAGATTTAATGCAATCTCCATCAAAATACCATCGACATACTTCAGAGAAGTAGAACAAATACTTCAAAAGGTCATATGGAACCAAAAAAGACCTCGAATAGCCACAGCAATCTGGAAAAAGAAGAACAAAGTAGATGGGGTCACATTACCAGATTTCAGGTTATACTACATAGCCACTATAATCAAAACAGCCTGGTACTGACACAAGAACAGGCATATAGACCAGTGGAACAGAACAGAGAACCCAGAAATGGACCCAAGGCAATATGCTCAATTAATATTTGACAAAGGTGGCAAAAGAATACAGTGGAATAAAGACAGTCTCTTTAATAAATGGTGTTGGGAAAATTGGACAGCTACATACAAAAAAAAAAAAAAAAAAAAAAAACTAGACCATCTACTTACACCATACACAAGAAAAAAGTCAAAATGGATAAAAGACTTCAATGTGACTCATGAATCCATAAAAATCCTAGAAGAAACTGTAGGCAACACAATTTTGGACATGATATGAAGCAGAATTTTCACTCATACATCACCTAAGGCAACAGAAACAAAGGAGAAAATTAACACATGGGACTACATCAAACTCAAAAGCTTCTGCACATCAAAAGATACAATCATGAAGATGTAAAGGCAACCCACTGCATGAGAGAGCATAATCGCCAGTGATACATCAGATAAGGGGTTAATTTCCAAAATATATAGAGTGCTCATACAACTTAATAAAAGGAAGACAAAGAACCCAATTAAAAAATGAACAGAGGAGCTAAATAGACACCTCTTCAAACAGGACATACAAATGGCTAAGGGACATATGAAGAAATGCTCAACATCACTAATCATCAGAGAGATGCAAATTAAAATAACAATGAGGTATCACCTCACACCTGTCAGAATGGCCGCCATCAACAAATCATCAAGCAACAAGTGTTGGCGAGGGTGTGGAGAAAAGAGGACTCTAGTACACTGCTGGTGGGAATGCACACTGATGCTGCCACTATGGAAAACAATATGGTGTTACCTCAAGTTAAAAATTGAACTTCAGCCCTGGCCGGTTTGGCTCAGCGGTTAGAGCGTCGGCTTGCGGTCCGGAGAGACCCGGGTTCGGTTCCCGCTAAGGGCACGTACTTCGGTTGCAGTTTGTCCCCGGCCCTGGTTGGTCGTGCGGGTGGCAGCCACTCGATGTGTCCCTTCACATCGATGTTTCTGTCTCTCTCTCTCTCCCTCCCACTCTATCTGAACAAAAAATGAAAAAATATCCTCAGGTGAGGATAAAAAAAAAATTGAACTTCAATTTGACCCAGTGATCTCACTTCTAGGAATATAGCCTAAGAAGGCTGAAACATCAATCAGAAAGACTATATGTACCCCCATGTTTATAGTAGCACTATTTATAATAGCTAAGATCTGGAAACAACCCAAGTGTCCATCAGTAGAAAAATGGATAAAAAAGCTGTGGTACATATACACAATGGAGTACTATGCAGCTGTAAGAAAGAAAGATCTCTTATCCTTTGAGATGACATGGTGGGACCTGGAAATTGTCATCCTAAGCTAAACAAGCCAAACAGAGAAAGACAAGTTTCATATAATCTCACTTATTTGTGGAATATAATGAAATAACAGTCTGAGGAATGGGGTAGTCCCAGAGATGTGGAAGTGGGGTACAGACTGACAATCCCCAGAAGAGGGAATGGTGGGGGAGAGATAAACTACAGGACTTATATGCATGTATGCATGAACAATGGACATGGACAACAAAGCTGGGGACAGGGCGGGGAGGGAGGGAGGGAGGGGGGAATCAGTCAGGGGAAAAAGAAGAAACCACTGTAACAAAAATAAATTATTTAATTAATTTTTTTTTTAAAAAGGAGGCAATATCACGAAAGGCCTTGGGGAGTATATCCTTAGCATTTGTGTCAGTCAGATTTGTTTGTTGCAAGAAAAAATTTGGTTTGAGTGAGTTCAAATGGAAGGAATTATTGAAGTGTATGCATGAACAGAAAGTTCACTGAAGAGTCAGCAGAATGAAGGCAACTTGCAAAACAGGCTTTGCCCGCTTTTCCAAACTATGCAGTGTGTGAGCTCTATCTGCAATGCCATTTCTGCTGCTCTCTGGACTCCTGCTTCCTTCTCCTCGCACTCCTGGCCTGCTTCCCCTGCAGATTTATCATTCTGCTCCTTATCACTCTGCTTGTATGTGGTTTTGACTCACCACAATACTAACTCTTTCTTATGCTCTTTCAGTGTAACTCTTTTACTTCTGCCTCTGCTAATAATTTGTAGAATGCTTCATTGATTTTTTTAATTTTTATTAATTTATTTTTGTTACAGATATTTTTCCCCCCTAGACACTCTTCTCCCCATTTCACCCCCATCCCAACATTGTTGTCTATGTCCATTGATTACGCATACATGCATATAAGTTCTTTGATTTATCGCATCCATCTCTCCCGCCCCACTCCTCTGAGGTTTGTCAGTCTGAACAATACTTCTTTCTATGTCTCTGGGTCTATTTTGTTCATCAGCTTATTTTCTTCATTATATTCCACAAATAAGTGGGATCATGTAGTATTTGTCTTTCTCTGATTGACTTATTTCGCTTAGCATAATGCTCTCCAGGTCCCTCCATGTCATCTCAAAGGATAAGAGATCTTTCTCTCCTACAGCTATATAGTGTTCCATTGTGTATATATACATGAGTTTTTTATTGATGGACACTTGGGCTGTTTCCAGATAATAGCAATTGTAAATAGTGCTGCTATGAAGATAGGGATATATTCTTTTTGATAGATATTTCAGACTTCTTGGGATATATTCCCAGAAGTGGGGTCACTGGGTCAAAAGGAAGTTCAATTTTTAATTTTTTGAGGAAACACCATATTGTTTTCCACAGTGGCTGCACCAGTCTGCATTCCCACCAGCAGTGTACTAAAGTCCCCTTTTCTCCACACCCTCACCAGCACTTGTTTGATGATTTGTTGATGGCAGCCATTCTGGCAGGTGTGAGGTGATACCTCATGGTTGTTTTAATTTGTATCTCTCTGATGATTAGTGACGTTGAGCATTTTTTCATATGTCTCTTGGTCATTGTATGTTATTTTTGGAAGTGTTTATTTAGGTCCTCTGCCCATTTTTTAATTGGGTTCTCTTCATTGATTGTTTAATTCAGATTTTTAAGAGCAATTATCTCAATGATCTCTTTTATCTTTGAAGTTATTGACTTGGATTTTGGTAGGTAACTAGATTATATAGGTATCTAGGTTATATAGAACCAGAACAGAATTTGCAGTCAAGCTTTAGAAGTTATGCAGGACTTTATGGTATGCATTTTAGTGCCCTAACTTCCCCTTGGTCTCATTTTACTAGTCTATAATCTGTCTCTACTTTAGTCTTTAAATCTATTTATATTTTTCTACTGTATTTATTGTATATATTCTCTTAAGAAACCAAGTATATTATTTTTTTAAATCTATACAAACCCTTTCTATGGACCAGATCTTTCTACTCCTGAAAGAAATCTAGGACAGCGTCCTATCATTCTTACAACAAATAATTAGTCCTTTTTTTTCTTGGTATTAAAAAGCCATTGTAGTCTAATGATTTCATAAACAGTAAAGCTCAGTGTGTTGGTCAAATATCCCAAATCTTATCCAGCTGAGAATTTCTGTTCTTCCTCAGCGTGAGACTGTGTTGGGCTTAGAAGCCTTTGGTGGAGAAGAGGGACATGATGGATTTTTTTTTTCCTGGCTCTGTCTCTTCTCCAAATCCTGGCTGGGTTATTCATTCCTCCAAAGCCATACACTGAGTGAGAGGAGATACAGGGACAGAGCGCCACTTTATCTAGTGGTGTTAGTGTGAGTGGGTTGGATTTTCAAAGCTGGCCATTTTGATTATGAGACATTTTTCTAGTCTTCTGCTCTCAAGAATTGTCCAGAGTTTGTCCTGTTCCATTAGAGATGGGAGTGGAGCAGGGAGGAGGAGATGCACAACACATTTTTCAAACTCCTATGGAAACCACAGAAGTCTCTCAGTCTCTTCATTTGTCCTGCTCTTTAAAGTGTAGAATTAGTCGGCATTTTGTTTTTCAGTCTTTAGACCTTCAGCTAGGGTAGAGTGTTCATCTAACAACCTGCTACAGGGACAGCTAGTAAAGAGGAGACATAGTTTCTTTCTTATGGCACTTACTTTCTAAGAATGATAGAATATGCTAATCTGAGGCAATATAATAATATAATCACATCAAACTTTCTCTATTTTGCTTAAATTCAGAATAGAACTTAAAACACTTTGGCAGACACATCTCATATCACTAAGGGATCATCTAATGTATTATTTATTTAGAGTTACTGAAAATTACTTCCTTGAGTATCTAATTTACCATTTCTAAACCTTTCGATGCTGAAGGAACTCTAAATATACATACATGACATCACAGGCTGAACCTAAACAAGGAAAGATAATGACTGCCCATTCAGTTGGTATGCAAGTGCTTTTGAAGTAGTGTGTAGAAACATTTTGTTCTACTTTTTCTCCAGGTGAGATGGGGTGGAGGTGGGAGACCTGAAACTTTGCTAAGTAATAAATAACTAGAATTACTTTGATGTGATTAAATTATAACTTGGGTCCAATCTGATACATATTTCTAAATCCTTTATTGGTTTTTCACTGGAGCTGGAATTTAGATTTCATTTTCCCTTGACCTCTTATTTTTGTTTTCCCATCCACTCTTTAAATTAACTCATGTTCTTGCCCTAATAAAAATGCAAGTCCTTCTTTATTTTTTGTCTGTTTTAAGATGATGCAGGGCAAAAATCTAGATTGCTGGGAATTGTCAGCCCCCCCCCCTCTTTTCTCTTCATTCCCAAATTGCCACCAAGTCCTCTTACTTCTCCCATTCGACTGTCTATTGAGTTCGTATGCTGCTCCCCACAACTGCTACCACTTTTTGAATTCAGACCTGCTTCATGCATGTCCTTCCTGGAAGACATTAGAACCTCCTAAATGCTCTCCTGGCCATAGACAATGCTTTACCTTCACACTGCAATGGTTCTCTTCCTGAAACACAGCTATGAAACATTTTGTCCTAATTATAGCTTGGTTTCAAATATTTTAAAAGCTTTCCATGACCTATGAAATCAATTCTGAGTTCTGTAGACAGGAATTCCTAAAACCTCTGTGATTTGATTGTACTTTTCTAACATAACATGAGGTATTTTCTCCATTATCCACTGATTCAGTCACATTACCTGACTTTTAACATTTCCATACCTAGCATCTGCTCTTTTCTCTGCTTTGAACATAATTACCTTCCTTGTCTGCCACATAACACCATGTATGTCCCATCTTAAATACTACCTTTCAAGATACCCTTTCCCTTGTTAACAAATCTAGTTCCTGTGATCCCATAGTCTCTATGGTCTCAAAGTTATTTGCATAACTTTGTGTTTCAGCACATCTCACATTGTAATCTTTTGCTTGCAAGATTTTTTCTTCAACTAGACTAAGGGGAAAATTATTTTATTCATATTTACATCTCTAGCATCTCTAGTGCAGTGCCTGACATACAGAGTGCATTCCACTAATGTTTGTTAAATAAATAAATGGTTTCCTGGTACAGGACATTTGGTGAGAAACCTAATTGCTTTCTAGACCATAGAAAGTACCTCTAAAGAGAAGGTTTCACTGCTGCAAACCAGACTCTTAATAATTTTAGGAGATCTGACTGTAGCCTGAGTTCTGGGGACATAGCCTTCATTCTTTAATACTTTCTAATAGACTTTCTTTGAAGGAAATAATTAGGGATATCATACTCAAGCATTTTCCTAAAATATATGAAACCATTTTACTCCACTGTGAGAATTATGAAATCTTCACAGGGATGTTAGTAATAATATAACCCTTATAAGTTGAATTCTGTTCCCCCCAAAATATATTGAAGTCCTAATGCTCAATACCTCTGAATGTGACCTTATTTGGAAATAGGGCCTTTGCAGATGTAATCAAGTTAAGATGAGGTCATAATGAATTAGAATGAACCCTATTCCAATATTTCTAGTGTCCTTATAAGAAGAAACAAGACAGCCCTGGCCAGGTGGCTCAGTTGGTTGGAGCATTGTCTCATATACCAAAAGTCTGTGGGTTTGATTCCCGTTCTGGGCATATACCTAGGTTGTAGGTTTGGCCCCAGCCTGGGATTGTGCAGGAGGCAACTGATTGATGTTGCTCTCTCATATTGATTTTTCTCTTTCTCTCTCCCTTTCTTTCTCTCTAAAATCAATAAAAACATATCCTTGGGTGAGGATTTTAAAAAAGTAGAAACAAGACAGAAACACAGACACACTGGGAGAATGCTATGTGATAACAGAGGGAGACACTGGAGTCATGCCACTAAAAGTCAAGGAATGCCAAGAATTGATAGTCACCAGAAGCTAGGGCAAAGCATGGAAGGATTCTATCCAGGATCTCAGAAGGAGCATGGTCCTGTTGACACCTTTGACTGTGTGCTTGGGCCTTCAGAACTGAGAGAGAATACATTTCTATTGTTTTAAGCCACCATGTTCATGGTACTTTGTTGCAGCAGTCCTAGGAAACGAATATAATAATGCAGACCTTACTTGATATCTTCAACACCCCAGACTATGCTTGAATAACTCCTAAAATGGGAGACTTACTATCTCCAAAGGGGTCATATTTCTTAATTGTGAAGCCCATTAAAATGGAATGTCTCTGGAGGATTTTCAATTTACATCCTAGGCTTCTTGCTGACTATTTTCAAACTGAGGATCATGATGTGTTTAGATCCCATAGTTTCAACAGCTTTCAGTGACAGCTTACATGAGGATATTTATACATGAAATGACTGAGAATGAAAAAATATGTTTTCAAATTTCAAGCATATGGGGCCTGAAATTTTCTCCGGACTGACAAGAGACATTGGTATTATCTCAGTACAACCTTACTCAGACTGATGACTTACGTTTGTCATCACACCTTTGCAGAAAGAGGAAAATTATGTAGGTTCCTTCTTCCTACCTAGGCCTAATTAATCACATTAAAGAAAGGATTTGCCACTTTTCTGTTTCCCTGATTTCTGTGGTGCCCAACTACCTGGGTGGAAGACAGGAACAGGTATCCAGAGGCAGTAACGCCAGATTAAAGGAATTGAAAACAAAGCAGCTAAAATTCCAGAAAAACTGTGGGATTAAGGGGAAGCACAGGCTGCCTGTAAAGTGTAAGTAACCCTGGCTATAAAAAAAGAGGGGCAGCACCAGTCCGGTTTCGGACTACCGTCCCTCAAGAAAGTGCAGCAAAAGATTTGTGAGTGTTTTTACTCTCAAATGGCCCATGTACCTGATGTAGATTGTAATTTGAAGATCATTTTACTTTTTCAGTCATCAGAGCTTGGGGAAAACGAAAAACCAGGGCCAGGAAAGTAAATGAATACTTCAGACAACTGCCAACACGGGAAAGAAAACACGTTATCTCTACAAGGTGCGAGTGTTAAGATAGTAGTCAGTAGAATTCTCAGATAACCACTTAAGATGTTAATCAGTGGGAACACTGGCAATGCATTTAAATGAAAGGTTGCTATGTGTATTTTTCTCTCCTCTCCCTGGATGCTCCACCCACACCAGCTCCCCAACCCCCACCACAACATAAATCATGCATTTGTAAGGCAACCCAGGAAACCAAAAGAAGCAAAAATTAAACATCTTTTACACAGAATATCTAATAGAGAGGCACACAGTTTACTGGTTTGTTTCTGAAAGTTTTGACCTAGAACCCCATTTTATATCATTAAGAATTTGATACTTTGGCCCTGGCCGGTTTGGCTCAGCTGTTAGAGCGTCGGCCTTCGGTCCAGAGAGACCCGGGTTCGGTTCCCACTAAGGGCACGTACCTCGGTTGCAGTTTGTCCCCGGCCCTGGTCGGTTGTGCGGGTGGCAGCCACTCGATGTGTCCCTTTCACGTCGATGTTTCTCTCTCTCTCTCTTCCTCTCTCTCCCTCCCAATCTATCTGTACAGAAAATGGAAAAATGTCCTCAGGTGAGGAAAAAAAAAAAAAAAAAAGAATTTGATACTTTGCCTTGCTAGTCCTGATCCAGGGAGCAATCAGAACATGTAGGACCATAGAGGTATTTTTGTGGGAAGGCGCAGCTCTTTTCCCTGAAGCTGTTCCCCAATTGTCTGTCAAATCTTTTGTATTAAACTTACTTTGGGTTCTCTGCACAAAATTCCTTCAGTGTAATTTCCAATAAACTCACCTGGCTAAAGCAGAAAACAAAATTCACTATTTCTTAATTTTTTTAAAAAAAATATGTTTTTATTGATTGTTGAGAGAGAGGAAGAGAAAGATAGAAACATCAATCAGCTGTCTCCTGCACACCCCCTACTGGGGATCCAGCCCAAAACTGGGCATGACCAGGAATTGAACCAGGACCTCTCAGTCCATGGCTGGTGCTCAGTCCACTGAGCAACACTGGCGGGGCAATATGAGAGAGATAGAAACATTGATGAGAGAGAACATCGATTAGCCGCCTCCTGCATGGCCCCCACTGGGGTTTTGGCCCACAACCTGGGCATGTGCCCTGACCAGGAATCAAACTGGTGACCTCTTGGTGCATGAGTCAACACTCAACCAGAATATTTCTTAATCTTAGTGCCAACTATTACAGGCCCTCTAATTCTTAGTCTGTGAAGTAGGATGCTGCAGCCTCTGCTCTGGGTTCCGAAATCAAGAGTAGAAAGATGCAAATCAAGGCTAAATCCAGGGAACTGGAGGAAGCTTAACAATACTTGTCATTTCCTTCTACATCTTCTTTGAATTTGGTGTATGACTGTATACCTCATTTATTGCACCCATTTATTTATCTTTCTGGTTCTTCCCTCTTCAAAATCTTCATTAGCTACTGTCTGGTAATCCCTCTAACTGTCCTGTGGAAACAAGACATCTTAGTTTACCTGGAATGAGTGGGAGCACAAGTTACTCAGGCTGTACCGCCACATAGATCTCTTCCAATTGACCTTCTAGGCATGAGACCAAATGTCCCCAGACCTAGACACATCTTCCTACTGTTCTGTGATCAAGCTAAATACTCTGTAATTGTGTAAGCAAATAGGTGGAGACAGCCTTCCATCCAGGGAGACCACGGTTTGCAGAAAATTTAAAAACAATAATGAATGCAACTAAAATTTGGTCTGCTTTATATTATCATCATATGGTAGCAATTCCGCACAATGATAGTGTGGGGTGGGGAGCTCACCCTGGATAAGCCACTCCTCTTGGATCCTGATATCATCTATAGATCCCTGAGAGAAAGGCATTTTCTTTAATGATTCTCAGAAACTACTTTTGGTGTTCATCGATGGCACTGACCCATCAGGCCTGTTGAACTATTTGGAGATCTCCATACCCAGCTCTGGGAGTCTTTGCTCTTTGTCCAGACACATTTTTCTCGGTGTTCAGTAACCTGAGCAATAATTAAACACCGAGATATCCCCTTCTAGTTAGTTTTCTCTTCAGAATCCAGGTAATGTCTTCCAAAGACCCTGGGAGATGAATATCTTTTTTTTTTTTAATTGATTTTTTAGAGAGAGGGGGAAAGGAAGAGAGAAAGAGTGAGGGAGGGCGGGGGAGGGAAGTGAGGAAAAGAGAAACATCAATCTGTTGTTCCACTTATTTATGCATTCATTGGTTGATTCTTATTATATGTGCCCTGACAGGGGATTGAACCTGCAACCTTGGTGTATTGGGACAATGCTCTAACCAACTGAGTTCCGACCTTCTAGGTGAGAGTTGCACAGCTTTTGAGACAAATTGACTAGATTTCCCAAACTGTATCAGGTTTCTCATCACGCTCATGAAAAAGGGTAATAAAGACTCTTGGCACCAAAGCCAAGGAGAAAACAATGTCCTGAATGTCCATTCATCTCAGTGGTGAGATAATACACAGAAAACCCTGGGCTAATGTGAGTTTCTCAAGGTATAGCTTCTCAGCTTTGAGAAAGCAATTTCACTACACTATTTTTATTGTTCCATTGTGCCCTCATTACCTGAACATGTCAAAGTTAGATACCAAATTACACTTCATGGGAGGCAACATAATCCTATTACTTAGAATTTAGTTCTAATCCAGCCATAGAAAAAAGTGAGAGGTGCCCTGGCCGGTTTGGCTCAGCGGTTAGAGCGTCGGCCTGCAGTCCTGAGAGACCCGGGTTCGGTTCCCGCTAGGGGCGCGTACCTCGGTTGCAGTTTGTCCCCGGCCCTGGTCGGTTGTGCGGGTGGCAGCCACTCGATGTGTCCCTTTCACATTGATGTTTCTCTCTCTCTCTGTTCCTCTCTCTCCCACTCTACCTGAACAAAAAAAAAAAGAAAAAAAAAAAAGTGAGAGGTATTTGTGCAGAGTGAGTAAAATGGCCATTTGTCATTATTAAATCATAATAGTTAAAACTCAAGTGATATTATGAGAAGGCAGAACTAAAATGGAGAATTAAGTAACATTTGAATAAATGTGACAACAGCAAAAATTTGCGATATGTGAGCATAATCTAAGAAATATTGTAGATTTGTGAGTTGAATGGAAAAGTGTTTGATCAATTTATGTGATAAATTTCAATTTTTAACTTTGATAAAAATTTTAGATTTATAGCAGATAAACTAAATAAAGACTAAGTGGAAAGACCTGGAATAGAAAATGTATTATTACCAAGGAGATCCAGCTCTGAGGATTTCGAGACTGTTAGACAGGGTGGGGCATTAGAAGGTGGGCTCCGAGTAAACAGGATGCATCCTCTGACCCAGTGTTGCATCCATATATCAGGAGCAGAGGTAAAATTTACCTTTCGTTTGTTATTATTTATAAGTTAATTTAAAATGTTTCTTTTTATGTAGGCAATATATGTAATATAAAAGTCATAATAAAAATAGGCACAAATTAAATGAAAACTGAGTAACTGTAAAAAATTAGAAATTTTGGAGATGAAAACAGTAGAATTATGAAATGGAAACCTTGAGAGCTAGGGAAAATTCTACAATGGAGAGAGACCAGTGAGTTAGAAGATTGCACTGAGAAATTCACTCAGAACACAGAGACAAAAAGAAATATTTTTAACTTAAAAGAGATGGATTAGAAGTTAAGAAGCTCCAAAATCTGTCTTATAGGTGTTATAAAAGAAGAGAAATAAATAGCAGAGAAGTAATATGTGAAGAAATGGTTTAGAATTTTTCTAATCTGAGGAAAAGCATGAGTCAGGTTAAAAGTACTCTCTGAGTGTCCAAGAAGTACAAATAAAAATAAATCTATACCTAGACATTTTCTAATGTAACTGCAGATCCATCAAGGATAAAGAGAAAATCTTTAAAGCTACTAGAGAGAAAGATCAGTTACAAAAAAACACTAATTAGGCTGACAGAAAACTTTTGGACAGGGCCACCAGAAAATTATATAAAAACTAAAGGGAAAACCCATCAAAAAATGTAAGATAGTATTACATATTTGCCCCTCAAATATAACATTCAAATATATAAAACAAAAACTTAAGTTAATCAGAAACAGTGAGAGATTCACTGGCACAGCGAGAAGTTCATTGAAGCACTCTTTGTAGGCTTACAAACCTTAAACAAAGAGAATGTGTATCATTAGGGTAATGATTAGAAATACTATGTTATACTCGTACCATGGAATATTATTCAGTCATTAAAAAATAGATTGGAAGCATATCAGTTTCTATTATATTGTCACCTAAATGAGAATATCACAATGAAGAGTAGTAGATATAAAATGGTCCTAGTGCAAAAACAAACCCCATTCCACCAATATGTGTACGCGCTCATTATGAATATAAAGGAAGTTCTGGAAAAAATACACACAAGATGACTTTAATTACTTAATAGTTGAGGGGGGAGGAGTGATAGGCATAGAAACACATAGTGGGGCAAATGGAAGATACATTAAATTTGAATTATTATAGAAGAAAAACACTTTGATCTAGGGTACTCATCTAAAATTTCTCAGTAAAGACTCCAAAGCAAGAAAGAGCACACACTACTGGGAGGAGGCCAGCAAGGCACAGAAAGGAGAATCTTTTGTTTCATGAGTACTGAGGGATGGGAGAGTCTTTATGCCCACTGTATAGACAGACAGACAGACATAATTTACCTAATGTGTTGGATTGTCAAACTTTGCCACACCCTGTGTAAAATACTTATGTTTTTATTTCTTTCTGTTATTGTCTTTAACACATTTCTAATTAGAAACAATTACTTCTGGTTACAAATTGATCAAAAAAACAAAAGAAAGTCATTAAATGATTCTGTTCCATTTTGTACTTGAAAAAAAAACGTTGTTTTTATTTTAATGCAAGAAAATAAAACCACACATTTTTTCAATTAAGTATAACGACAGGAAGTAAGAGAGTAAATTCATTGAAAACAGAGAACTACTCTTCTGTAGAATTTTGCTGTGAATTGAAGCAGAGATATGAATCAGTAGTCAGAGATGTTGGAAAAAGAAGGTTTGCTGTGATTGTTGTTTGAAGAAGAGTGATTTTAAAGCAAGTATATAATGAGAATGAGAAAATCTAATTGAGAAGGCAACCTGGATGGATCACGAGAAAGATAATAATTTCAGAAGCATCAACAGCCAGGTAGGGATGGGTCTGGTGCAAAGGTGAGAGCTTGCCCCTAGTCCACAGCGTGAGCTGTCCATCTGTTATAAAGGAGGAAAAACTGAGTAGGGGCAAGCAGTGTGCTAGATTTGATGTTAAAATAAAGAAAAGTGCTTTCTGAAGAGCTTCTATTTTCTCAGGGAAATCAGAAGAAAAAATTGTCAGTTAAAATTAAAGAGAAGGAGTGTTGGAAATTTAAGATCACTTCAAGGAATAAAGCAAACTGTAAGAAAGAAACAGTCAGAGAAAGAAATCAATAATAAAGTCAACAAACATATTTATCTTTTAATCTTCACCCAAGGACATGTTCGTTGATTTTCAGAGAGAGAAGGGAAGGGAGAAAAAGGGAAAGAGAGAAAGAGAGAGGAAGGGAGAAAAAAGGGAAAGACACAGAGAGAGAGAGAGAAACACTGATGTGAGAGAGAAACATCAATCAGCTTCCTCCTGCACAGGCCACAAAAGAGGATCAAACCCACAACCCAGCCATGTGCCCCAATTGGGAATCAAACCCACTACCTTCCTGCGTACCGGATAACTCTCCAAACAACTCAACCACACTGGCCAGAACACAACAAACATATTTATAAATAAAGTTTCTTTAATTTTAAAAGAAAATAAAACTATATTTATTATTATCAAAGGCCTGTGGGTAGGGGAAAGGCACACAAGGCCAAAGTTCTCTACAAATTTGTAATGTGGGGAATTTATATCTCTACGAAAAAAGGAGTTACTCCTTACTCACTTCTTTGCTGGTCTGTTAACTGCTTCTGCTGTTAAAATGCTTTAGACACTAACCTCAGTAAAAACAAAGCCCAAATATATGGCAAAGTTGAATTGACTGGTTAAGCTGCATACTACATATATCTTTAATATAACGTTTTCATACCAATAAATGCATCATGCATAAATGAAATGCTACACTGTCTGTGGCTTAGCAGTATTGAGTCTCAGACAGGTGGTTAGAATTCAGCCTCTCTTAAGACCTATTTTCTTCACCAAAATATGCTTATACATCATCTAGGTGCTACATGTTTTTGTTATTGTGTTTATGTAAATTCATGTGAGAACATATCTACAGTCCCGAGCAAAGAGCTAAGTGTCTATTAATTGATTTCTGTAGAAAACCAGTAATTAGTCACACAGTGCTAGCATCTTAAGGAAAAATATATTTAATCAAATAGTACTGAGATGCATAAAAAGAAATATGCTGGGAAAACAATGTGATTCCACTAAGATGTGTCTCACCCATCAAATTCTTCCTAGACTATAACAATCTAACAAAATCCCTTAACGTTCTGTCTCAGAAACCAAATCAGCTTAGACCCAGATATGGGGATGGGCCAGAGCTTGTGCCACTTGCCACACATGACTACTGAAATCTGAATTTAAATAATTAAAGTTTAAAAAGTAAAAATTATCTTCTTCAGTTGTACTAGCCATGCGTCCAGCACTTAGTAGACAGCCACTTGTGGCCAGCAGCCACCATATTGGACAGCACAGATATAAAGCATTTCATGGTGACAGAATGTTCCATTGCGCAGTGCTAGTCCAGACCATGGAGAACCCCTGTGATTTATCTTATCCTCAAGATTGTTTCTGGCCCACGGGAAGTATAAAGAAATATGAACTTCTGACGCAGCCTCAGAACTACCTTGGACTTCAAAATAACCCAAAACTGAGCACTGAGCTTTCCCAATCTGGATCTGACTCAGTATAGACCCACATCAACCATCAGAGTTTAGGAGGAGGATAAAACAACACTTATGCCTCAAATAACATAATAATGCCTAGGAAGGTCTTTTAAAGTGCTACGCAAAAATAAAATATTCCTTCTGTTTCCCTAAGCAATTGCCTTTACTTTGTTGTGGAGAGCCCTAGATTATTATATTCAGTATTTGACTCTACAGCTTGAGACAAATGCAGAAAATTTGGAGGCAGTTCATAGGAGACCCACAAAGATGATGAAAGGTTTGGAAAATAAAATATTGTGGTAAAAGATGAAAGTCATTTATCTGGGGAGAAAAATCTTACAATTATCTTCAGGCATAAGAATTTATATTACACAGACAATTACATCCAATAAGAGATACTGTGGACAGAATAGAAGAATTAGATCAAATTAACAGCACAAAAGGAAATTTTCTGACAATGGTGGCAGTTCCAAAACAGGCTATTAAGGAAATTTAAGAATGTCTTCTGGAAGTATTAGAAAGCAGAAAAGTGTCTATGATTATTGTTTTCCGGTCACTGACACCTTCTAAGGAAAGCAGGCAGATACAGTTCATTATGCATATATTTCCAGGTTTAGTAAAATAGAGGATAAGGTTGTTGCTTCTCCAGAACCCACTTCTCCTTTTTCTTATAACACAGTTCATTGTTTTTCTTGTGGAATCATCCCTGACACAACCCTGTAAGTATAACCCAAGCCTGGTTACCAGAGAATTATTTCCCTCTGGCTGCCTGATTAGTTCAGAAACAACAAGCAACCCAAGTATATCTAATAGGATGCAGTCTCAGGATTTTTTTCTTCAAACTGTTGGGAGAGAGAATCTCTCTCGTGACATACTTGTTCGTTATAGTGATCTGAGGTGGGTGACCACTGAATGGAGAGTAGAGCAGTAGTTCTTATATACTCTTCCAGGAAGCAAGCAGCTAGAGATGATGAGCAACCCACTAGCTACAGAGCTAGGGTAGGCAGCAGAAGGAAGACCTGGGCCACAGACTTTCAACCCATCCCTCTCTTTACACCCACACACTCTCCCACCTTCAATGACCCTTGAACTTGTAGCAGTTCTTTGGGACAAATGTGCACTCTCCTCCCCTAAACAGCTTCCTCTGTCCTTCATTCAGATACCACCGCATCATGCTTTCCTTCTGCTAAACCTCTACCAAAATTTCTGTCACTGATGCCCTTTCTCTCCTAGTCTTATTTCTTTTGTTTGTTTGTTTGTTTGTTTGTTTGTTTTATCCTTTGAGTATTCTTTTTCCTTTACCATCATTTTAATGTGGTCTTAGGAGGGAGATAAATGTGTTTGGACAATCCATCATCCTTAAACTACTTCTATGATGAGAACAAACCAAAATACCTAAAAAGAGGAGAAAAGATTGGGAAGAAAGAGAGAATTAAAGCTGGACTTAATGTCTGCTAGCTGTTGTCATAAACAAGATGGCAGGGGCTAGGATGCGTTTACCTAGGTGGCTCCAGAAACCCATGTGCACCTGCATATGACAGACTAACAGCTAATGTTTCAGGGAGATTGGAGATTGAATCCTGATAGATCTTGGCAGGGACTCAGTCTATAGATGTTTGCAACTGCAATTTTCCTCTGGCCCAGTGAGAATAATATATAAATTCATTTGGTTGTTTTGGGTTTTTCTCTACTTTAGGATTGATTTCAGATCTTTTCTCTTAGGCATTGTTTTGTTTATTTAACAAAAATTTAATAACCAACTAGTAGGCTCAAAGTATTATGTTATATCCTAAAGTACAAAGATGAATACCCAAGTCTTGCTTCAAAAGTTTTTTTCAATCTTTAGAAAAAAGCAATCTATATATTTAAAAATACAAGAAGAGTAGTATTTTTTTTTTTTTAATCCTCGCCCGAGGATATTTTTCCATTTTTTGTACAGATAGAGTGGGAGGGAGAGAGAGGAAGGGAGAGAAAGAGAGAAACATCGACATGAAGGGACACATCGAGTGGCTGCCACCCGCACGACCAACCAGGGCCAGGGACAAACTGCAACCGAAGTACGTGCCCTTAGCGGGAACCGAACCCGGGTCTCTCCGGACCGCAGGCCGACGCTCTAACCACTGAGCCAAACTGGCCAGGGCAAGAGTAGTATTTTTTAAAGAGGTCAGGGAAGGAGATGGAAATGAGATGGGTGGGGCGGTGGTTATAGTGCATTTTGGTGCCAAATTGGAAGACTGACGTTTCCAGATGTCTCTCTGAAATCCATCTCAGTAGCAGGATACTGGAGAGACTTACCCAGATCTGAGGGTGCAGAAATTTGTCTGCTAAAGGTACTATTGCTAAAGCACGCAATGTAATTGTACTCTTGAACTATAATCTACAATCTTTTATGGCCTTTAGTTTTCTCATTTAAAATTTCTAAGGTTGTTTCCCGTTCTAAACTTCTAGTGTTTGGACCCAAATTCTGGCTTCTGGACAATCTCCCCATAGTCTTTCTGTTTATACTACATTCTGTCCCCAAACCATTTAATTATTTTACTTTAACCATGATTTAAAATTCTCCATTACTTATTTCAGTCTCAATTCTAAACATATTTCTTCCTTCCAATTTATTTTCAAGATTGAAGTAAAATTCAAGTGAAATCTAGCAACATATAAACCTAGAAAAGAAAAAGAAGGATATAATTTATTTTTTGGTGTATAAAGTCATTGTTTGTAGCTAGAAACATACTAAGTGCTTCCAAGTCCAAGAATGAAGTTATATTAATTTTTGTCAAGGATATGTTGAAATGGAATTTTTTGACCTACATGAATCATCCATTATGATAATAATAGCCCTCCCAAGCTGAGAAAGCTCGGGTTTTTTGATACTATAATGTACTAGAGAATCATCTCTATCATATAATTTGGACAACAAACTCTAATTTTGTTTTTCTTCATAATTAAAAAGAATGTCATAAAATCAGATGACTTTTTGAAATGGTCAAGAATTCATTTCTGTTCTTTAGAAATTAGACTTATTCAAGTTTGTACCCAAAGAGATGTTAATTATAATAACATAAAATACACTGAAAAAAATAGTGCTATATATGCAGTGCTTCCCATCTTTTTTGTGTCATATTATGACACACATGAAAAATGATAATATTTGCATGGCATGCAGGGGTAAGCTGCCAAGGCCACTCACTGTCAGCAACAAACCCAGTGATGGTAGGAGGCCTGAGGTATGTGCCCTTGACTGGAATCAAACCTGTGACTCTTTGGTCCACAGGTCGACACTCTAACCACTGAGCCAAACCAGTCAGGGCTAGATCTGTGAAATTTTAACAGAAATTGTGTTGAATCTATAGATTGCTTTGAGTAGTATGGACATTTCAATGATGTTAATTCTTCCAATCCATGAACATGGTCTCTACTTCCACTTGTTTGTGTCTTTCTCTATTTCTTTCTTCAATATCCTATAGTTTTTCAAGTACAGGTCTTTTACCTCCTTGGTTAAATTTATTGCCAGTTATGTTATTTTTTTGTTGTTGAAATAGTAAATGGGATTCTTCTTTCTAAGTGTTCATTATTGGTATATAAAAATGCCATTGATTTGGGGATATTAATTTATTAATTTTATATCCTGCTCCTTTGCTGAATTATTTATTAAATCTAGCAGTTTTTTTAGTGGGTCTTCAGGGTTTTCTATGTACCATATCATCACATCAGTAAAAAATTACAGTTATGTAAATATCAATAAAATTCATCTGATCGAGTGTGTTATTTAAGGCCACTGTTTCCTTCTTGAGTTTTTGTCTGGAAGATCTATCCAGTGATGTCAATGGGGTGTTAAACTACCTACTATGGCTATATTGCTATTAATTTCTCCCCTAAAGTCTTCCAAGAGTTTTTTTTAATATATATTTAGGTGCTTCTATGTTGGGTATGTATATGTTTACAAGGGTTATATTTTCCTGTTGGATTGAGGTTAGTATTATGTAGTGTTCTTCTCTGTCTCTTGTTAGTCTTGGTTTTGAAGTCTATTTTGTTCTATATGAATATTGCTACCCCAGCCTTTTTTTTTTCAGTTCTATTTGCATGGAATATTTTATGCCATCCCTTCCCTTTCATCCTGTGTGAGTCTTTTTTTCTGAGGTGGGTGTCTTGTAGACAACATATATATGGGTCATGTTTTCTTATCCATTCAGCTACCATATATCATTTGATTGGAGCATTTAGTTCATTTGCATTTAAGGTTATTATTGATAGGTACTTATTTATTGACATTTTTCTTTTTTATACCTATTTTCCTCTCCCTATTTCTTCTTCTTAATACACTTCCTTTAACAATCATTGCAATGCTGGTTTTGTGATAATGTAACCCTTTAGCCTTTTTTTTGTCTGTGAAGTTCATTATTTTGCCTTCAATTTTAAATGATAGCCTTGATGTATAGAATAGTCTTGGGTTCAGGTTCTTGCTTTTCATTACTTTGAATATTTCATGCAATGTCTTCTGGCCTGAAGTGTTTCTGTTGAGAAATCAACTGACATTCTAATGGGTACTAACTTGTAGGTAACTTTCTATCTCTCTCTTCCTGCCTTTAAGATTCTTTCTTTGTGTTTAATGATTGTCATTTTAAATATGATGTGTCTTTGTGCAGGTTTCTTTGGGCTTGTCTTGATTGGAACTCTGTGTGCTTCCTAAACTTGCGTGACATTTTCCTTCACCGGGTCAGGAAATTTTTCTGTAAATCATGTTTTTAAATGGGTTCTTTATTTCTTACTCATTTTCTTCTCCTTCTGTACTCCTATAATGTGGATGTTCTTACATTTTATATTGTCCCAAAGTTCCCTTAAACTGTCCTCCTGTTTTTTAATATGTTTTTCTTTTTGCTGCTCTAATTGGGTGTTTTTTTCTACCAAATAACTGATTCAGTCTTCTGCCTCATTCAATCTACTTTTGATCCATTCCAGTGTTTTCTTGATGTTAGCTATGTTATTCATTTCTGCTTGGTTCTTGTTCATGGTTACTATTTTTGTTTGTTTGTTTCATTCTGCTGTAGTTTGCACTAAGTTACTTGTAGTTCTCACTAAGCTTCTTGAGCATTTTTATAATATTTTCTTTGAACTCTATATATGATGAATTGCTTGCCTTCACTTCATTTAGTTCTGTTTCTGGAAATTCCTCCTGTCCTTTCTTTTGGGGGTTGTTTTTATTTTTATTTTTTCTTCTCATTTTTGCTGTCCCTTTGTATTTGTTTCTATATATTGGCTCAAAATCAAACTGTTATGCCCCCTACTCTTCATGGGGAGGCCTTACTGAGTTAGTGTTCTGTGGAACCCAATGGTGCAGTCTCTTTGATCTCCTCAGCCAGATGCTCTAGGAATGTCCTTTGTGTGTGTTATTTGGAATCTCTCATTGTAACTGAATCTTGATTTTTATTGTCCCTTTCAAGACTGCTGACTGTGATGCTCACCCCCGACCACATCATGCGAGCTGTTGTGCAGGTGCTGACAGAACAAAAAAAAGGACAACAAAACAATACAAAAATGGACAAAAGACCCCTGCAACAATAAGAAAAGCAACCATAAGGGAAAAGAGGTTTAGGAAAGAGAACAGGGAAAAAGAAGAAAAAAAGTTAAGAAAAGAAAAATAAATATGAGAAAGAACAAGAGAGGGAACGAAAAAGAAATGTGAAAGGGTAGAAGGGAAAGAAAGAAAATAAGAATAAAGAATATGGGAAGAAAAAATGGTGTAAAAGGGGAAGAAAAAATTATGGAAAGGGAAAAAGAGGAGGATGAAAGACAAAAAAATATGAAAAGGAAAAAGAGAAAGCAGGAGAAAGAAGAAAAATATATTAAGTAAAGGATAGAGAAACACTAGCGATATGAAAGGAAAAAATGTGACAGAAATAATAACAAAGCAATAAAGAAGAAAATAATGAAAAAAAAAGTGAAATGACGTTCATCTCAGTGCTGTTTAGTGCCTCCTTGGAGCTCCTTTTGTATCTTATTCTTCTGTTGACTGAGGCTGAATTTTGTCTGCTTTTTCTGGGCCACCTGGAAGGTACTTTTGTGCTAGCCACTGTCCAAAGCTGTCCAGGTTTGGCTCTCAGCAACCTGTTTGAAGCTTCAAGTGATCCAGAGTCTGTGTCCATCTCCACAGGACTAGGCCATGGGAGGAGCCAAGCTGCACTCTAAGGCTGGTTTATTAGCAGCACAGGGCCCAAGGATGGGTCAGCAAACTTCCCTAGGTTCCCTAGGCTCCATTTCTGCCTGCCTTTACCTGCTGGCCAGCTGTAAGTCTTAATCACTGAAAAAGCTGTTTGTAAAAGGGCTTTTGGTGGAGTCAGTAGTATAAGACCACTGGGTCTCCTGTGAGGGGGAGGTGCCATTCAGATTTCAGAGTAAGTGGTGGGTGTTTATTTGTGCCAGAGCTATTTCTCCGAGAGTGTCCCAGAATATTTCCCTGACCTTGGCTGGGCAGAAATCCTCGTATGCAGTCCATTGGGATCTGCTGGAAATCAGGAGTTTCCATCAGTGCTCCCTTGAGGAAGAAGCACCAGTCTGGTTTCCAGGGCAATGGGTCATATGTCCCCACCCCCAAGCCAGTCACGGATGCTCCCTAAGACTGCTCAAACCCGTAGACTTGGCCTCTACTACCTCCTCTGCAGGGGTCAAAATGCAGTGTGTGGCAAGTAGGCTTCATGAGGGAAGGTGGAGGTTAACCCTAGGGCAGGTTAGTTTTCTTTTCCTGAGCTTTGGCTGCTGGGAGGGGCCTGTACCTCTCAGGAAAAATGGTCTCTTCGATGTGGGAGGTGGGGTCCTACCGATGGAAAGTTTCCCAGCTTCCGCTTTTCCATATCTCCTCCCAATGCTTCCCACCCCCGCCTCTCCTCGGGCACCTCCAATCTTCACCTCCCTCCCCCCACCAAAGCCTCAGGTGAGTAGCTGCAAACAAAAATCCTCTGCTCTGGGATAAAAAAACAAAAAACAAAAACAACTGTGGCTTTATCTCTACCGGGCTCCAGTTTCACCAGAAGCCCTGTTTCCCCTCACTGTTGGATGTTACATGGGCCACTGTTCTCAGCTCTGGTGCTCTGGACTGGGGAGTCCACTCTGGTGTTCAGGCCTCCATCCTCTCAGAGAACACTGTCCCCCACAACTGAGAGATCCCTCCTCACTCTTGGCCTGCTGCCCATGGAAACTGGGCCAGCCCCTCTGTGACCTCATGGTTCCTACCGGTCTCCAGGTGGTTTTTGCTCTTCCTTGTTATAAGTCTTCTTTTCAGAAGGACCTCAGTTGGTATTTCCAGGTGAATGTTCCTCAAGTTAGTTTTATTTCCAGTCTGGCCCTGGGAGGAGGTGCAAGAAAGGTCTGCCTATGCCAACACCTTCTTCCCATCTCACTTTTTAAAAAAGAAAATATTTTTTATTGTTGACAGTATTATAGATGTCCCCCATTTTCCCATACCCTTGCCCCCCTCTGCCCAGTCCCTACCCCCATGAGGCCTTCACCACACTATTATCTGTGTCCACGGGCTATGAATATAAGTATGTAAGTTCTTTGGTTTCTCTTCCTGCCTCCACCCCCCTGAGATATGTCAGTCTGTTTCATGCCTCCATGCCTCTCTGGACTTATTTTGTTGGTAAATTTGTTCAATAGATTCCACAAATAAGTGAAGTTATGTGGTATTTGTCTTTCTCTGACTGGCTTATTTCACTTAGCATCATAATCTTCAGGTCCTTCCATATTGTCTCAAAGGGTAAGAGATCCTTCCTTTCCACAGCTGCATAGTATTCCACTGTGTAAATATAGCACAGCTTTTTTATCCACTCATCTACTGATTGGTACTTAGGCTGCTTCCAAATCTTAGCTATTGTAACTAATGCTGCTATGAACATAGGGGCATATATTCTTTCTGATTGGTTCACTTTGGCTTTTTATTTATTTTTTATCCTCACCTGAGGACATTTTTGCATTGAACTTCAGTTAGAGCAAGAGGGAGAGAGGGAGGAAGAGAGAGAGAGAAACATCAATGTGAGAGAGACACATTGACTGATTGCCACCCACACAACCCCATCCAGGGTGGGGACAAACTGCAACAGAGGTACATGCCCTTAGCGGGACCCAAACCTGGGTCTCTCTGGACCGCGGGCCAACACTCTAACACTGAGCCAAAGCAGCCAGGGTGTTTTTTTATGTTTAAGAGTTCTCTTAAGAACATCTCCATAGAGAAAGGGGAAGAAAGAAACTTTAATCAACCCTTGAATTACAAGAAAAAGTATAGATATTATTCATGTTATAGAAGTAAAACTTGACCATGTCTATAATGACCAAATAAAATTAATCCCATCAAACCAGTTCATTAATGACTGCCTTAACAATAGGTTTATTTCATTACAATGCTAAAAATGCTTTATTTACTCCCCACAGTAAATATTCTACAATAAGACTACACTGTTAAATAGATTATAATTGCATTAATACAATTGCATTAAATAAGATAGTAATTAGCACTTTTGGAAATCAAATTATAGGATTTGTTTATATTGAACTTATGAACAAAACGTCTGGCCCCCTTTCCACATGTAATGTCAATCAACATGGCTTTTCCAAAATGTATCTGGGTATAATTGGTTTATTTCTACACATTTTGTATTGGCTTCACCCAAAAGTGTTATATAGGATGCAGGAGTCAGGTAGATTATTTTTTCCTGTGTCTATATTTAAGCATTTATAAAACTATATATTTAAGCTATCCTCTCCTTTTAATTCCTATACCTCCTCCCCACAAACCACAAATAGATATTTTATCACCCTCCAGCTGAAAAATTCCTTTCATATCATATTTTTTATTCTCACCACTCTAGGCAAAAACCCATCAACCCCCAAATCTTCTAAAATTTTATATCCATTCATTCTGAACCCACCCCTCTCCACACCAAAACCTTCTATTACTCTATTTGGCTTCAATGCATTTGTAAGTAAAGACAGAAAAATTGCTATTAAAATAGAGGATTAAACTTGCTTCCATAACACTGGGCAGCTGCATAAATTATCACTTTTTTGTTTCAGCTCATTTTTTTTATATGAAGGTAGGCTGTAGAGCTCAGTCAGGAAAACATGGACATATATATGGGGGAGGGTACTTTCCTTCCCATGACACATAAGATAGTGGCCCAAACCAATTACTGGATTAAAGGGTTGGGTGACCCAGAAAGGCAGGAGAATTTACGAATAATTGAATGAATAAATTGTGAAAGCATTCTTTCATTGTGGACAAAATTCCCTTCAGTTTAGATCTTTATCTCAACCTGCAATTTGGAGCAAGAGATCTAGACACCAACCACTACTTATCAGATGAAGCACCAAGAGTAAATTTCAACCTGTCCCATTGTTAGTTCTTAAAACTAGACCAACATAACTACACACCATGCATTAATGAAAATGAGATGAAGTTTCACCAAGACTTTGCTTCCATGACCCTCCTCACTTTTTCCTGAATTGCTAGAATAGCCTTTTAATTGTTTACTTTGGATTATGTAAAAACTGAAAAAGTAACCTGGCCGGTGTGGCTCAGTGGTTGAGTGTCGACCCATGCATCAAGATGTCGCTGGTTCGATTCCCGGTCAGGCCATATGCCCAAGTTGTAGGCCAAATTTCCAGTGAGGGGCATGCAGGAGGCGGCCAACTGATGACTGATGTTCTTTTTCATTGATGTTTCTATCTCTCTGTCCCTTTACCTTCCTCTCTCTCTAAAATTAATAAAGAAAAAAATTAAAAACTGAAAAAGTAGACAAACAGCATAAATATTTGCTGTTTTTTATTTAATTACCAAGGACAATTTCACAGCATAGATGAAAACCAAAGTTTTCATGAATCACTCTTACCCTCTGCCAAAAATGCAACTAGCAGTAATATAAGGATACATTTTTTCCTTTACTGTCTGTGATGGTTGTTATGTGTCTTCTTGGCTTTACCAAAATACCCAAAGAGTTGATCAACAGTATTCTAGATATTTCTGTAAAAGTATTCTTTAGATGAGATTATATCTACATCTGTAAACTTTGAGTAAAGCAGATTGTCCTCCATAATGTGAGTGGACCTATTCATTTTTTTTTTTTTATGAATTTTTATTTATTTTTTTTGTTACAGATATTTTACCTTTTTACCCCATTGGCACTCCCCACCCCACCCCACTTCCGCCCCTTCCCCGGCTTAGTTGTCCATGTCCATTGGTCATGCATACATGCATATAAGTTCTGTGGTTTATCACTTCTCACCCCCCCACCCCCTCTTCTGAGGGATGTCAGTCTGTGCCCTACTTCCATGTTTCTGGGTCTACTGTATTCCTCAGACTGTTATGTTCATTATATTCCGTATATAAGTGAGATCATGTGGTATTTGTCTTTTTCTGCTTGGCTTCTTTCACTTAGGATAATACTTTCCAGGTCCCTCCATGTCGTCTCAAAGGATGAGAGATCTTTCTTTCTTACCGCTGCATAATACTCCATTGTGTATATATATATACCACAGCTTTTTTATCCATTCGTCTACTGGTGGACACTTGGGCTGTTTCCAGATCTTAGCGATTGTAAATAGTGCTGCTATGAACATGGGGGTACATATATTGTTCCTGATTGGTGTTTCAGGCTTCTTAGGGTATATTCCCAGCAGTGGAATCACTGGGTCAAATGGAAGTTCAATTTTTAATTTTTTGAGGTAGCACCATATTGTTTTCCATAGCGGCTGCACCAGTCTGCATTCCCACCAGCAGTGTATTAGAGTCCCCTTTTCTCCACACCCTCGCCAACACTTGTTGTTTGATGATTTGTTGATGGCGGCCATTCTGACAGGTGTGAGTTGATACCTCATTGTTGTTTTAATTTGCATCTCTCTGATGATTAGTGATGTTGAGCATTTCTTCATATGTCTATTGGCCATTTGTACGTCCTGTTTGGAGAGGTGTCTATTCAGCTCCTCTGCCCATTTTTTAATTGGGTTCTTTGTCTTCCTTTTGTTGAGTTGTATGAGCACTCTATATATATATTGGAAATTAACTCCTTATCTGATACATCATTGGCAATGATGTTCTCCCATACAGTGGGCTGCCTTTCCATTTTGATGATTGTTTCTTTTGCTGTGCAGAAGCTTTTTAGTTTGATGTAGTCCCATGTGTTCATTTTCTCCTTTATTTCTGTTGCCTTAGGTGATGTATCAGTGAAAATTCTGCTCCGTATGATGTCCGAAATTTTGTTGCCTACATTTTCTTCTAGGATTTTTATGGATTCACGGGTCACATTTAAGTCTTTTATCCATTTTGAGTTTATTTTACTGTATGGTGTAAGTTGATGGTCTAGTTTCATTTTTTTGCATGTAGCTGTCCAATTTTCCCAACACCATTTATTGAAGAGGCTGTCTTTACTCCACTGTATGCTCTTGCCACCTTTGTCAAATATTAATTGAGCGTATTGCCTTGGGTCCATTTCTGGGTTTTCAGTTTTGTTCCACTGGTCTATATGCCTGTTCTTGTGCCAGTCAGAATGTTTTGGTTACAGTCGCTTTGTAGTATAACCTGATATCTGGTATTGTGATCCCACCTACTTTGTTCTTTTTTTTCAAGATTGCTGTGGCTATTCGGGGTCTTTTTGGTTCCATATGAACTTTTGAAGTATTTGTTCTAGTTCTATAAAATATGTTGTTGGTATTTTGATGGGGATTGCATTGAATCTATAGATTGCTTTGGGTAGTATGGACATTTTAATGATGTTAATTCTTCCAATCCATGAACAGGGTATGTGCTTCCACTTTTTTATATCTTCCTCTATTTCTTTTTTCAATGAGCTGTAGTTTTCTGCACATAGGTCCTTTACTTCTTTGGTTAAGTTTATTCCTAGGTATCGTAATTTTTTTGGCGCGATGGTAAATGGGATTGTTTTTTCAGTTTCTCTTTCTGTGAGTTCATCATTGGTGTACAAGAATGCCGTCGATTTCTTGACGCTAATTTTGTATCCTGCTACTTTGCCAAATTCATTTATTAAGTCTAGTAGATTTTTGATGGAGTCTTTAGGGTTTTCTCTGTATAATATCATGTCATCTGCAAATAATGACAGTTTCACTTCCTCCTTTCCAATTTGGATCCCTTTTATTTTTTCTTCCTGTCTGATTGCTGTGGCTAAGACTTCCATTACAATGTTAAATAAGAGTGGTGAAAGTGGACATCCCTGTCTTGTTCCTGTTCTTAATGGAAAAGTTTTTAGTTTCTGTCCATTGAGTATGATGTTGGCTGTTGGTCTTTCATATATGGCCTTTATTATGTCGAGGTATGATCCCTCTATTCCTACATTGCTGAGCATTTTTATCAGAAATGGATGCTGGATTTTGTCAAATGCTTTTTCAGCATCTATTGATATGATCATGTGGTTTTTATTCTTCATTTTGTTTATGTGGTGTGTCAGGTTTATTGATTTGCGAATATTGTACCAGCCTTGCATCCCTGGAATGAATCCCACTTGGTCATGGTGAATATTTTTTTTGATGTATTTCTGGATGCGATTTGCTAATATTTTGTTCAGGATTTGGGCGTCTATGTTCTTCAGGGATATTGGCCTGTAGTTTTCTTTCTTTGTAGTGTCTTTTTCTGGTTTTGGAATTAGAATTATGCTGGCTTCATAGAACGAGTTTGGAAGTCTTCCTTCTTCTTGAATTTTTTGAAATAGTTTGCGGAGAATGGGTGTTAGTTCTTTTTTGAATGTTCGGTAAAACTCCCCTTGAAGCCGTCTGGGCCTGGGCTTTTGTTTGCTGGGAGAGTCTTGATTACCTCTTCAATTTCCTTAGTTGTTATTGGTCTGTTCAAGTTTTCTATCTCTTTTGGGAATAGTTTTGGGAGACTGTGTGTTTCTAGAAATTTGTCCATTTCGCTTAGATTGTCGAATTTGTTGCCATATAGTTGTTCATAATAGTTGTTAACGATCTTTTGTATTTCCCTGGTGTTGGTTGTTACTTCTCCTCTTTCATTTCTGATTTTGTGTATTTGGGTTCTTTCTCTTTCTTTCTTGTGAGTCTAGCTAAGGGTCCATCAATCTTGTTTATCTTTGCGAAAAACAAGCTCTTTGTTTCATTGATCCTTTGAATTGTTTTTTTGGTCTCTATGTCATTTATTTCTGCTCTGATCTTTACTATTTCCTTCCTTCTACTTGCTCTGGGGTTTTCTTTTTGTTTGCTTTCTAATTCTTTAAGTTGTGAGGTTAGACAGTCAATTAGAAATTTTTCTTCTTTTTTGAGGTAGGCCTGTAGTGCTATGAACTTCCCTCTCAGAACTGCTTTCGCTGCATCCCATAGATTTTGTGTTGTTGTGTGTTCATTTTCATTGGTTTCCAGGAATTTTTAAATTTCTTCCTTGATATCCTCGGTGACCCATTAATTGTTTAATAACATGCTATTTAGCCTCCATGTGTTGAAATGTCTTTGCATATTCTTGTTGCAATTGATTTCTAGTTTCATGCAATTGATTTCTAGTTTCATGCCATTGTGATCTGAGAAGATCCTTGATATGATTTCAATCTTCTTGAACTTGTAGAGATTTAGTTTGTGTCCTATCATGTGGTCTATCTTTGAGAATGTCCCATGTGCACTTGAGAAGAATGTGTATTCTGTAGTTTTGGGGTGTAATTCTCTGTAGATATCTATTAAATCCATTTGGTCTAGTGCTTCATTTAGAGTCTCTGTTTCCTTGCTAATTTTTTGCCTAGAGGATCTATCCAGTGCTGTCAATGGGGTGTTGAAGTCCCTTGCTATGATTGTATTGTTGTTGATTTCTCCTTGGAAGTCCTCCAGAAGATTTTTAATATATTTTGGTGCTCCTATATTGGGTGCATATATGTTTATCAAGGTTATATCTTCCTGTTGGATAGATCCTTTCAATATTATATAGTGGCCTTCTTTGTCTCTAGTTATGGTCTTCATTTTGAAATTTATTTTATCAGATCTGAGAATTCCCAGCTTTTTTTTTGCTTTCCATTCGCTTGGAAAACTTTTTTCCATCCCTTCACTTTCAACCTATGTGAGTCTTTTGTTGAGAGGTGGGTCTCTTGTAAACAACATATAAATGAGTCATACTTTCTTATCCAATCAGCTACTCTGTGTCTTTTTATGGGAGCATTCAATCCATTTATGTTTAAGGTGATTATTGATATGTACTTATTTATTGCCATTTTCGTTTAGTGTGGTTCTATTTTTCTTCCCATTTCTCTTGCAAATTACAGCAGTCCTTTCAACATTTCTTGCAGTGCTGGTTTGGTGCTAATGTATTCCCTTAGACTTTTTTTGTCTGGGAAGCTCTTTATTTGATCTTCTATTTTGAATGATAGCCTTGCTGGGTAGAGTAGTCTTGGATTCAGATTCTTGTTTTTCATGACTTTGATTACTTCATTCCATTCTCTTCTGGCCTGTAGTGTTTCTTGTGAGAAGTCAGCTGAGAGCCTTATGGGGTTCCCTTTGTAGGTAACCTGTTGCTTATCTCTTGCTGCTTTTAGGATTCTCTCTTTGTCTTTAATTTTTGGCATTTTGATTACTATGTGTCTTGGTGTGGGCCTTTTTGGGTTCTTCTTACTTGAGGCTCTCTGTGCTTCTTGAACTTGAATGCCTTCTTCCTTCACCAAATTAGGGAAGTTTTCTCTCACTATTTTTCTGAATATATTCTCTATCCCTTGCTCATTTTCTTCTTCTTCGGGGACTCCTATGATGCGAATATTATTACATTTCCAGTTGTTCCATAGTTCTCTTAAGCTGTCTTCCTGTTTTTTAATAGTTTTTTCCTTTTATTTTTCTGATTGGTTGATTTTTTCTACCCTGTCTTCTAATTCACTGATCCGGTCCTCAGCTTCCTCTACTCTGCTTTTTAAACCTTCCAATGTGTTGTTCATTTCTGATATGTCATTTTTTATCTCTTCTTGTTGGTTTTTAATTTCCAATTGGCTTATTTTCAGTGTCTCTATGTCCTTACTCATGCTGTTCAGCTTCCTCAAGATCATGGCTCTGAATTCTAGCTCTGTTAACAGGCCTAATTGCTCCACATTGATCTCATCTTCGGTGGAGGTCTCTTGCTCTTTCATTTGGCTTCTGTTTCTATGTTTCACCATTTTGGCTATCACTGTGGGCTTTGGAGCCTGTCAAGTATTCCCTGTGGGTATTTGTGTTTTGCTGTTTGTGGCTCCCTCTCCTGTGTTTAGATGAGCGAGGGAGGACCCACGTTGAACACCACTGTCAAGTCTTACTTTCCTGGTTAATGTTGCCAGCCCAGGAAAGGTACTGTTATCCTCTAGCTTTTTGCCTGGAGGCTAGCAGTCTAGGTTAATTGATGAGTTTTGGGTTGTCAGTTGATTGAAAAACTCCCTCTGGTGCTCAGCCAAAGGGCTTTCACGAGGGTGGGGCAGATGCTGGGTGTTAGTGAGCCTCAATTAGCACTTCAATGGCCCACAGGGTGGGGTTGGATCTCGGAGAGAAGGGCTGCTGCCTCTCCCCAGAGCCCTGGGAAGGAGCAATGTGGCCACCGTCCTGAGTGGCTGCTCTCAGCCAAAGCTCTGAGCGCCCTCCAGATCCGGAGTGTCCCGACACGTCTCCAGTCCAGTCCGCCCTCCCTCTGCCGGAGCCCAAGGTGAGTGGCTGTGGCTGTTTTAGCCTCTGTCCTGGCTGCGCTGTGGAGCCGCCTGGGAGTGTAATCCGCGGGCGCTGCTCCCAGCTGAGGCCGCTGCCGAGCTGCCGACCGTGGGCTCCCAGCCCCGTCTCGCGCCTTTGCAAGCCTACTGGGATGGAGTCAGTGTCCCTCGTTGTATGGTCCTCGCAAGCTGCTTTTCTGTTGGTTTTTTCCGTCGATTTGTCTGTGTTATAGTTGTAATTCCAGTTTGGTTCTGGGAGACGGTCTGTGTAGCTCCGTTCACTCCACCGCCATTTTTCCTCTGAGTGGACCTATTCAATCAGTTGAAGGCCTTAATAGAAGAGACTGACCTCACCCAAAGATGAGGACATTCTGACAACCGACTGCATTCAGATACAGACCATAATTTTAACTCTTCCTTGAGTCTCTAGCCTGCCCTACAATTTCTGTGAGCCAATTCTCAAATCTTTAAGTCTCTCTCTCTCCTTTCTCTCTAATATTTTCTGACATCAATATGACTTAAATCCTGACTTGTTTATCATGGGATTAGTTTAGTTACTTATTTCATACATAAGATGGTGTTTTATAATATCGGTAAACTTTATCTTATTTCGTCTATATCAACATGAGGATGAACAAGGAAGCACACTTCACTGGGAGTGGTGTTGATTCCACACTCTAAAGAAGATCTGAATGGTAAAATCTGTATGTGCACTGGCTTAGTTAAAGAAGCTCTCCTAGTTAGCTACCTGGTCATCATGCACACTCTGAGTTCCTTTGGGTTAGTCTAAGCTGTGGTGAGTAAATATAAAATTGGGCCAAAAACAAAACAAAACAGAAGTAAGTTTTGTTTTCCTTCTTTAAGTAAATGTCAAGTACTTCCCTATAAATCCTTTTAGGAACATACCCAACATTATATAAATATAATGATAAATCTAGTAAGTAGGAGAGAAAAATATACATTCCTATGAAAATCAAGTAATTTTTAAGACTGAGGATATAATTTTACCCACATTCATCTTTGTTGAACTTCTAAATAATTAAACTTCATATGCATAATATAAAGTAACAATTGTCTAAACATAAGAAATATTGTCAAGAAATATATATATATATTTATATATATTTTGAACAAGGTATACCTCTACCTTGTTCAAAATTTTGGTAATATAGATTGGAATATAGAATATAATATATACTTGTTTAATCTTATGAGAGAAAAATCAACAGAGCTAACTTCAGCTCACTTCTTTGTGAATTATGTGATGGATGGGGAGTTAAATGTATCTGTTGAAATATTTTAATAGTGAATTAAATGAATTCATAACTAAAAGAAAATTGTAGGTGTTATAACCTCTATCTTTTTTTCTAAAATTTCCTTCATGTGGAAATAGAAAACAAAGCTACACAAACCATAACTTTAAGCAATTGCAATATATTAGCATAGTCCATAATTATAGTAGGCCTTGATTTGAATGTAATTTCCTCTTTTTTAATAAGTACACATGCTATAACAATCTTGGTTTCTGTTTGTTTCTAAAATCTGTTATTTTCTGATATTGTTTAATCTCTTTCCATTTTGATCCATGATGGTTAGAAAAACACACAGAATTCACTTAGTCTATCATCTTTTAAAAAATTCTGCCTAGAATTGGCCAGTTTGGCTCAGCAGTTAGAGCACTGGCCTTCAGACCAAAAACTTGCAGGTTTGATTTCGGTCAGGGGCATGTACCTCAGTTGCAGTTCATTCTCTAGCCCTGGTTGGGATCATGCGGGAAGTAACTAATCAATGTGTCTCTCTCATATCGATGTTTCTCTTTCTCTCTCCGTCCCTCCCACTTTCTCTGAAAATCAATGGGAAAATATCCTCAGGTGAGGATTAAAAACAAAATCTGCCCAGCCAATGTGGCTCAGTGGCTTGAGCATTGTCCCATAGTCTGAAGGTCCCAGTTCAATTCCCAGTCAGGGCACGTGCCCAGGTTGTGGGCCAAACCTCCAGTGGGGAACATGCAGGAGGTGGCCAATCAATGTTCTCTCTCATCGATGTTTCTGTCTCTCCCTCTCCCTTCTTCTCTCTCTAAAATCAATAAAGAAAATTTTTTTTTATTAAATCTATAAGAACATATTTTTTTAAAATTCTAACTGTGGCCAACCAAGAATAGACTTGGAATCCAAAGGCTGATACAAATTCATATTTACTCTTCCCTTTTAATGCATTTCGGTCAATGCCATGTTCATCTTCCTTGAGTATCCAAAAATGCAGTCTCCCTGAGTCACCTTTTCTCTTCATTTTCTATCAGATTTCCTCCAGGTACTAACATTTGTCTCTGCGCTTGAGCTTACAAAGTTGATCAAAGTTTCCTGCTCAGAAACATGCCATCTCAAGTCCCCTCCTATCACCAAATGCTTCGCTACTATAACATAAGCTCTTTGAGGACCTGGTCTTTACATATTCCTCTCCAAATCCCCAATTCCCGAAACTGTGCTTGGCACACAGCAGATATTCAATAAACGTGTATTCAGTGAATAAATTCCCACAGACATTAGATTGGAATAACCAAACAAACTTTCTCCCACTAATATTGATTACTCATTGTTAAAAGACCACAGAGAAAGGAATGGAAAAGACAGAGAGGGAAGGAAACAAAAAATTCCCATCCCACTAGAATAATAAACCACTGCTGGGAAGGAAGCCAGTAGCCAGCACCTGGGAAGATAGAGTGGATGCTTACTGAGTGTGGTGCATTGGTTGATTATATCTATACCACAAACCAACTAAAATGAAATTACACATCTGAAATTTGAAATCAGAACTCGATAGTGAATGAATTAGGGTATAGGCATTTGGAAATGAAAAAAAAGTACCTTTATGATGGGCAGAGAGCAAGACAGTAAGATATGAATAGCTTTTCTAAAAGATTGTTCCACCATCAAAGGCCATGTGGCTGCCACAGAGAATAGGTCAAGAAAGGAAACCAAATTACAGGAAGGTAAGATCACATTAATTTCCAACTACAAAGCAGTCCTCCTAAATAGGGCCTGCTCTTCCCCCGAGGCTCTGAATTTGTTTCACGCAAAGTATTTTGGAAGTGGGAGGGAGAAATTAAAGTGTAAAACAGGGCAAAATATTAAAATGTAGTTATAAGGGAAGAGAAAAGGAAAAAACAAGGTAGTCTAAAGTCATGTGGTATTAACTTTCTTAACCAGATGGGGCACAGAGTTCTTAAGAATGCAAGCTCATACATAGTTGGAGATAAGTTCAGGAATGGGTGACAGACAAGAGCATAAACTCAAAAGGAAAAGTAAAACACAGGCTCTGAGCTCTGGACAAGTGGCTCAGTTGGGTGAAGAGTTGTCCCCTATACCAAAAGGTTTCTGGTTCAATTCCTCGTCATTACACATACCGAGGTTGCAGGTTCCATCCCCAGTAAGGGCGCGTACTAGAGGTAACCAATTGATGTTCTTGGCATTTCTCTCTCTCTCTCTCTCTCTCTCTCTCTCTCTCTCTCTCTCTCTCCTATCCTCTCTTTAAAATACATACATACATACATATCCTCAGGTGAGGATTTAAAAAAGCACAGGAGAACCTGGCTGGTGTGGCTCAGTGGTTGAGCATCGACCCATGCACCAGGATGTTGCCAGTTCAATTCCTGGTCAGGGCACAATGCCAAGGTTGTGGGCCTGATCCCCAGTGGGGGGCTTGCAGGAGGCTGCCAAATGATGTTCTCTCTCATCGATGTTTTTATCTCTCTTTCCCTCTCACTTATTCTCTCTAAAATCAATAAAGAAAAAACAGGAGGGACAGAGATCCCACATCAACTCCCTCAACTTATTTGGCCATGGGGACAACACAGAGATACCAGAGGTTAGGGAGTCTCCATGGCTTTCTTGATTCTAGGCTTAGATGTTTGTCCTGGAAACTTTTTTCAGCCAAGAGCATGTATCGCTTGACCTCGTTTACTTGAAGGTATGTCATTTTGTTCTGTGATATCCTATCTCCCTTTGTTTCTGTGACTTTTCCTTATTTCATTTTTTTTTTCTTAGCCTGTTAATTCATTTTGTCAAGTTGTAACTCATTCAGAAGTAACCAAAGTAAAAGAACTTTTCCTTCTACCTAGAGGTAGGAGAAGCAGGGAGTCCAAATAGCCTAAAGATTGGTTTATGGTGGTGGTAGTAATATATGGAATCCATGAAGGAAAGTGATGAGTGGGACCCCTGGAGAAATTAGCAGTGAATTGTCATAATACTGTTATATAGAATAAGAGTTTCAAGGTATGGGAAGTTCTAAATGTTATTTCTTGCTAAATATTAAAATACAACAAAGTACTTTGTGGATGCAGCCATAAATAGGATAAGTTTACAGGAACTCAACCAGATGAAATTAGTCAATCGGGAAGAAGAAATCAATGTGTAATTGACCAAGTAGTGGAACCTGCACTGGCCAAGCCTCCCTTCAACTTCCATAAAAGGTGCATTTAAAACTGACACATATTTTGGAGACACAGGAAGCAGGCCCTCTGAAGGCAGTACGTTTAGGGATCATTCTTCAGGAAACAAACTTACTAGATCCTTATCTTTTTTTCATACAATGGGGAAGGGACATTCTAAAATATTTTTCTAATATGTATATCACAAAACCACTAATTTCACTAATGAAGGAACATAATTTCTAATTTGTGTTTACTAATTAGCAAGAACTTTGGTGTTGATGGGAGACAAAGATACCTGCAGCTGTTCTTAAATGTGTGCAGAGAGCCCTGAAATTGAGAATTTCTGACTAGGGCAACTGAGAGCCCTAGTGTTGAGCTCAAACTGAAACGTATGTATCATCACACTGTCAAGACTGAAGTGAATTACGGTAAACTCAGATGGCACAACAGCTGCTTAAGCTAGTCCCTCATTCTGGAGACATGTACACTACACATGACCTCTTATGAGCTAAATGAGTTTCTTTGCATTTCATGCAAAAATCAGCCTTTGGGGAGTTGGAAGAGGAGAAGTTTAGTGAAAGCAAGACTGTATCAAGTCAAGGCCCACAGCCTGAAAGTCAAGAATGAGGAGTCCACTCAGCAGGCAGGGCCCTGAATGTTAGTCCTGGCAGTTTAATGGACCCACAATTCACGTTTTAACATTCCAAACATGACTGGTCTCCTTCCTCAGAGATTAACTTTCTTTCTGACTAGCAGTTTGTGGCAATAGAGCTTTTCACTTTCTCTGCCATCTAAAATCATAATCTTGATAAATTTTATCTCTGCAATTTCCATATTCATTTAATCACAAAATCGGTCTATTCTTCTGTTATGGTGTTCCTCAACTGACTACATAATTTGTGGGGCCCAGTGAAAAATGAAAATGGAGAATTTCTATTCAAAAAGCAGAGAGAGGATACTGTTAAAGGAACTAAATGGTCCTCCCATGTCTTACTCTCTCAGTCTGTCCAGGTATGTTTATTTGTGATTTAACATAGCACTCCCCCTGGGCAGAGTGTTAGCTAGGTCCCTCCCATGGCTACAGCTGCCGGGTTCCCTCTTCCTTCAGCTGCTGGATCACGTTTCAAGCCCCAGGTAGGATCAGAGAAACCCTCTGCCTAAATTTTCACTATAGAATGGTCCATGTGATTGTTACCTCTTTGCCAGAACAGGCTTAGAAGCTGGACCAGAGAGGGACAAGCCCATTCCTGCAGAGTTGCTCACTAAACATGTCCTGGCCCTACCAGCTGAGGCTGGGCCTCCAGGCCCTTCTGATAGATGCTGTAGGGCAGGCATGCCCACCTGCAATTCTCCCCAACCAACACCAGGGCCCACTGGGGGCCAAGGACAGCAGCAGTCATGAGGCTGAGGCAGGAAGAAGGATGTTGGGCAAGGCCTATGATACTGGGGGCATTGAGCCTGGTGGCAGGAACCCTGGGAAGAGGGGAGGCTTCGGGAGGTAGGATTTCAGGTGAACAGTGGCTCTAAGCCTCCAAAGCATACTTCATTGCCTCATCAAGTTTCACTTACAGGCACAGATTCAAAGATAAAATCATTTGACTTCCGGTCAAGATGGCGACGTAGCTAAATGCAATTCTCGCCTCTTCCCTCAACCACATCAAAATTACAACTAAACTGCAGAACAACCATCATTCAAAACAGCCTGAAATCAAGCTGAATAGAAGCCCTACAACTGTGAAATTAAAGGAGAAGCCACATGGAGACTGGTAGGAGGGGTGGAGGCACAGACAGGCTGGTCCCACACCCACATATGGCAGATAAAAATTAGGAAGGACACCTCAGCTGTGAAGGTCTTCCTTGAGGAGTAAGGGGTCCTTGTCCCACACCAGGCCCCCCAGCTCAGGGTTCCAGTGCCAGGAAGAGTGGTTCCCATAACTTCTGGCTATAAAATCCAGCTGGAATTGAGGCTGAGGGAAACTGAGGCTTCTGGAGCCCCAGGCAGTTCCTCTTAAAGGGCCTTTACATGGATTTATTTAGACTTTACCCTTTTGGCTCCAGTGCAGGGGAAGCAGCTTGAAAGGCACCAGAAACATATGTGAAAGAACTGTTGTTTGGCATAAGGGTGAGTGCTGAAGAAGCAGCTTTCTTTCAGACAGATGTGCTGGCAGAGGCCATTGTTCCTTTGATGAGCCCTTCACCCATGGGGCAGGCAGGTGGGTGCCATATCTATGACTCCAACAACCTGGCTCACACAGTTTGCCCCACTCTGACGATTCCCTGAGGCACCGCCCCACCCAACTTTCATGCCTACCCAAGCTGTTTCCTGTGGCTTTACCATAAGAATGGCCTGTCTTGGCTCATGCTTGGGATTTTCCTAAAATCTCTCAAACAGCAGCATCTGGCCTCAGTGAGCCCCATACCTTTTGCTAAGTGGCCCCAGGCCACTAGCAGCAGCCGGCCTTGGTTCACAGCTTAGCTTCTTCTGGGTACCTCCAAGCCCAGCACAAGAAGCAGCCATTTGCAGATTGCTTTGTAGTTTATGCCTGGTGGCCCTGGGTAGAACACAGGCAGTGACTGACCTTGCCCCAGAGTCAGAAAACACAATGGACAGCTTCAGACCACGTTGAAGCACCAAGACCCACCCACCTCCACAAGCAACACAGTTGAGGAGTGAACTCAGTGGGTAATAGAGTCCTGCTGAAGTAAGTCTTACTCTGTGTGGTAGGACCCTGCATAGCTGATCCTCAAGGTTGTTAGAGGTCAGTGGACAGTGGGCACAGTCAATCTTTGTAGCCAATCAGCCTGAGTAAATCCCATTGACATGCCAACAGCAATCAAGACTCAATTACAACAGAAGTGTGTACAGTCCATATGGGGGGTACACCTCAAATGCCCAGCTGGGTTGATCAGGGAGGCTGTGCCACTGGACCCTACAGGACACCTCCTGCAATAGGCAGCCCTACCAAGCCTAGAAGATGTAGCAACTTTATCTAATACATAAAAACACACACAGGGAGGCAGCCAAAATGAGGAGACAAAGAAACATGTTCCAAATGAAAGAACAGAACAAAATCCCAGGAACAGAACTAAACGGAATGGAGATAAGCAATCTAACAGATGTGGAGTTCAAAACACTGGTTATATTGAAGTCATGGAACTTAGTGAGGACCTCAAGAGCATAAAAAAGGATCAGTCAGAAATGAAGAAGGCAGTAACTGAAATAAAGAATAATTTACAGATTATCAACAGTAGAGTAGGTGAAGCTGAGAATTAAACCATTGATTTAGAATATAAAGAAGCAATAAAAACAAACAAACAAACAAACAAAAAAAACAATCAGAGCAGCAAAAAGAAAAAAGATTGCAAAAAAAAAGAGTAAATTGTAAGGAGTCTCTGGGACAACTTCAAGCCTACCAACATTCACATCATGGGGGTGCCACAAGGAGAAAAGAGAGAGAGCAAGAAGTTGAAAACCTACTTGAAAAAATAATGACAGAAAACTTCCCTAAGGGAACAGACATACAAATCCAGGAAGCACAGAGAATCCCAAACAAGATGAACCCAAAGAGGTCTACACCAAGACACATCATAATTAAAATGCAAAAGGTAGTCCAGCTGGTGTTGCTCAGTGGTTGAGCATCAACCTATGCACCAAGAGGTCACCAGTTCGATTCCCGGTCAGGACACATGTGGGCCCAATCTTCAGTAGGGGTCATGCTGGAGGCAACCAATCTATGTCCTCACCACCCAAACAGTATTATGTGAAATGTTGAAGAGTATTCTAGAAGAACAAGGAGAAGAAGAAGAAGAAGAAGAAGAAGAAGAAGAAGAAGAAGAAGAAGAAGAAGAAGAAGAAGAAGAAATATAAACAATAAAATGGCAACACATACTTATCTATCAACTATTGAACCTACAAACCAAATGAATAAGCAGACAGAAATAGACTCATAGATATAGAGAACTTTTGATGGTTGCCGGATGAGAGGGGGCTTGGGGGTTGGAAGAATGGGCAAAAAAGGTGAAGGGATTAAGAAGTACAAATTGTTTGTTAGACTGAGGAACCTCAGAGGGATGGGGCAGTGCAGGAAGAGATGAACCAAAGAATGTATATGCATATATGCATAACCAGTAGACACAGACAATAGTGGGGGGTAGGGGTGGGGAGGAGGGAGATCATTAGGGAAAAAAAGGGAAGACATCTGTAGTACTTTCAACAATAAAGATACATTTAAAAAAGAAAAAAATATAGCCCTGGCCGGTTTGGTTCAGCAGTTGGAGCGTCGGCCTGCGGTCCAGAGAGACCCGGGTTTGGTTCCCGCTAAGGGCACGTACCTTGGTTGCAGTTTGTCCCCGGCCCTGGTTGGTCATGAGGGTGGCAGCCACTTGATATGTCCCTTCACATCGATGTTTCTCTCTCTCTCTCTTCCTCTCTCTCCCTCCCGCTCTATCTGAACAAAAAAATGGAAAAATGTTCTCGGGTGAGGATAAAAGAAAAGAAAAAAATATATACAATTATTAAGAATTTTAAGACAGTAACCACAGAACATTAAACTCTAAGCAGAGTATTTCTGAGTGTTGGGCCCTGTGATGGTTAGTTTTATGTGTCAAGGTGATTGAGCCACAGGTTACACAGATATTTGGTCAAATATTATTCTGGGCCCTGGCTGGGTAGATCAGTTGGTTATTTCATTGTCCCCTTACACCAAAGTTGCGGGTTCGATCTCCAGTCTGGGCACATACAAAAATTAACCAATGAATGCATAAATAAGTGGAACAACAAATCAATGTTTCTCTCTCAAATTAATAAATAAAAATTTTTTAAAAACAACACACACTATGCAGAGTGTTACTGTGAGCGTGTCTGGGGATGAAATGAACATTTCAATCAATAGACTGAGAGAAAGAGATTGCCCTCCCTTATGTAGTGGGCTTCATCCAATTGCTTAAAGCCTGATTAGAACAAAAAGGCTGCCCCTCCTCCTAGTAAAAGAAGTTTCTTTTGCCTGCCAGCCTTCAAACTGGGGCATGGCCTTGTCCTGCATTAAGACTCTTCCTGGGACTTAACATCCTAGAACTGCTCTTCTGGGTCTCCAGCTCGTTAAGTCATCTTGCAGATCTTGGAACTTCTTAACCTCCATAATACCATGAGCCAATTATTTATATTATCCTATTGGTTCTGTTTCTGTAGAGAACCCGGACTAATATAGGCCCTATGTAACTGAGCACTCCCTTATAAAGCCTGCCTTGAGTATCTCCCACACCCTTCATTTTCCTTTCTTTTCTTTTTTTTTTTAATTTATTGATTTTGAGAGAGAGAAAGAAAAGAAAAAAAAAAGAAAAACACATCAATTTGTTGTTCCATTTACTTATGCATTCATTGGTTGCTTTTGTATGTGCCCTGACAGGAGATCAAACCCAAAATGTTGGCATATCGTGATGATGCTCTAAACAACAGAGCTACTCACCCAGGGCCCCTTTCAATTTCTTTTAATTCCCACTGTTGCCAGATGAGTTCTGAACTTTCTCTCTTCTTGCCAGCTCTATGCCTGAGCTCCCAAGCTGATCTCTCTTTCAGTTACTTCCCTGTTACATTCCCACAACTACAATCAATTAGTGCCATCCTCTGTTAAGAAATATTCCACGACTCTTCTTTGTCCTAAACTTCCTTAATTACATTCATGACCTTTTGGGATCTAGCCTCCATGTTAATTTTCCAGTCATATACCTTCATATCAGCCATTTGGCCTAGTCAGTTTTATTTCCTGCAGACTTATTTGGGCACAGTGGTCATTTCCACCACAATACCTTGGTCCACCTTATTCCTCCAGCCTAAAATGAAATCCATCACCCTTTAAGACCCATCTCAAGCTATTTTTTCCTTCATAAAGCCCCTGAGAAATCTAGCTAAAGCTAGTTTGCAAAGCACCAGCCTTCTCATCTCCTGCACTTGACCCCTACCTTCGCCTGTATTTATGCATTTTTTGTATCTACTGTCATTAAACTTTGGCATATGTTTTCCCCATAATGTGATTACAAGCTAGTTATAGATGCCACGGTGCATGGGTCATCTTTCCTAGGATAGTATTATGCTCCTTTTAGGAGCTCAAGGCACATTTCTTGAAATAATGAATGGCTGAATTAATCATTGCTCGTTGTAGTAGATTGCATGGTGCCCCCTAAGGATATGTTTACATCCCAACCCCTGGAACTTGTGAAGGTGACCTCACTTGGAAAAAGGTTCTTTTTAGATGTATTTAAATTAAGGATATTCATGAGCTCATACTGGATTATCCAGGGACAACTGTCCTAATAAGAAGCAAAAGAAGAGAAGACAGAGAGAAGAGGTAGACAGGCAAGACAGACACATGACTGGTGATGCAGCCACAGGCCCAGGAAGCCGGTGTTCCCAGACGCTGAAAGAGGAAAGGCAGAGCTCTGCCCTGGGGACTCAAGAGGGAGCACAGCGGCACTGAAATCTCGATTTCGGAACTGTGGCCTCCAGAACCGAAAGAATGAAGTTCTGTTGTGTAAGCCATCTAAGTTGTAGTGATTTGTTATGGGTAGCCCGAGGAAATTAATATATCCATCATTCCCTTGGGTTATTTGTAGAAATTAGTCTCCGTCACATCTTCTCTAATAGTAGAACCATTTTTATCTTAGAAGCTAAGGAGATGATGGCCCCAGGCTTCTTGCATACTAGGTACTTATTTGAATTCTTTAAAATGGCTGGTGCAAAATCCCACAAATTGTTCAAAAAACTGACATTCAAATTACACGAGTCTCAAGAATTCTGTCTTAGTAAAAAATGCCCTGTGTATACAAAAAAAAAATTGTTTATTTTGAGATCATTGTAGATTCACATGCAATATAAGAAATAAAAGATCTCATGTACCTTTTACCCAATTTCCCCAAATACTAACATGCAAAACTAAACTGCAATGTCCCAAGCATGGTATTGAAATAGATATAATCCACAAACCGATGTGAAAGGGACACATCGAGTGGCTGCCACCCGCACGACCAACCAGGGCCGGGGACAAACTGCAACCGAGGTACGTGCCCTCAGCGGGAACCGAACCCGGGTCTCTCTGGACCGCAGGTGGGCTCTCTAACCGATGAGCCAAACTGGCCAGGGCCAGATTTCCCCAGTTTTAACTGTATTCATTTGTGTGTGTGTATTTGAAATTGGACACAATGGGTCCAAGGCCATCTGTTACTACTTGAGCCAAATTAAGCAGAAACGGGGAATCATATATGAGCATTTATTCTAATAATGCCGGCAATATGGAGAGAGCAGCATGTTATCCTGTAAATTCTGATCTCTCATCTTCTATTGGCTGATTATATAGGAATAAGTAAGAAGGGGCTACAGTGCAAGCAGGGAGGGGAGCAGGGTAAAGGTTTCAGGGTCCGTGGTCTGTGCGTTTCCTTCTAGGATCTTGAAGTCTGATAGCAAGGTAGTTAATTTTCTACAATGTGAAAACCGTCTTCCTGTTCCTGGGACTGGAGAATGATCAGCATTCCTGAAGCAAACTCCTGGAGGAGGGTCAGGGTCCAGGCACAGCAACCAAATCAAATTGTGTCTTGTCCTTTGTTCTCAAAATGTATTTTCTTTTCTGAGTAATGGGCTCATCTGGGCTCTGAGGCATCTCCTATTTTTTACAACCCTGCTGGTCTTCTTGCAGCAAATCCTCCAGTTCCCTAGGGTCTGTAAGAAAATCTCTTACCTATAGTTAGTAAGGTGAATAATCATTAAACAACTGTGGTCCTATTCTTATTACATGCCCTTCCCCCTATCATAGTTAGTTTATGTAATTTGATTGCCTGTGTTGGCGCATGTACCCACCACCCCAGGCAAGACACAGAATTATTAATTCTGTCAGCCACAAGAATTCCTCAAGTTGCCCTTTCATTTTGTTATTTACTTATTTTGTCATCAACTGAGAATATTTTTCCATTGATTTTTTTTTCAGATAAGTGTGGGGGGAGGGGCAGAGACAGAGAGAGAGTTACATCGATGTGAGAAGGACACTTTAACCAGGGCCGGGGATTGAACTTGAAACAGAGGTATATGCCTTCGACTGGGAATCCAACACACAATTCTTCAGTCAGAGCTAACACTTTAAATGCTAAGCCAAACCAGCCAGGGCTCAAGTTGCCTTTTATAACCACACCCATCTCCTTCTGTTCCCCATCCCAATCCTTCTCCTTAAGGATAACAAATCGGTGGATCTCTAGGAAATTATGTGGAGTGAAAAAAGCCAATCCCAGAGTATTAGATACTGTATGATTGTATTTATATAACATTCTTGAAATGACAAAATTTCAGAGAGGGATGCCAGGGGTGTGCGTTCTCTTGAAAGTGAAATGTATTGCAAAATTTTCAGGTGACTCATGATTGTCCTATACAGAAAATTAATATTTTTTCATTCAGTAAACATTTTGGGAAACGTTTTATGTCCTTGACACTACTCTGAGGCTGGGAATACTCAATCCTGCCTCAGGAAATGCACTGAGCTGCAAAGTGAGAAGTCTCTAAATGGAATTATATGTTAAGCAGTGTGGTGGGTAAAAGGACCCACCATGTATAAGAGACTCCAAGAGAGACAGGATATGACTGAACAATGAAAATAAAAACAAACAAACAAAAATGAGGGGGAGTGAAGAGAAACAATGGTGTTCATGTAAGAAAAGTTAAAGTTCTGTCTCTATCAAGGAGAAACTGAGAGAATTTAGCATGTGAGTTAAGAATTTGAGAGAGTAAGTAATTCAGTTAAGATATAAGAACCTTTCCCAGCTGGTGTGGCTCAGTGGTTGAGCATCAACCCATGCACCAAGAGGTCACCGGTTCGATTCTTGGTCAGGGCACATTCCCAGGTTGTGGGGGCATGCAGAAGGCGGCCAATCAATGTTCTCTTGCATCAATGTTTCAACCTCTCTCTCACTCTCCCTTTCTCTCTCCCTAAAATCAATAAAGAAAAAAGAACCACACACACACACAAAAAAACAAAGAAATTGCCTTTCTTTCTTAAAAAAAAAAGATATAAGTACCTTGCCCTGGCCGATTGGGCTTAGTGGTTGGAGTGTTGGCCTGTGGACCAAAGAGTCTCGGGTTCAATTCCAGTCAAGGGCATGTGCCTCAGTTGCGGCTCAGTCCCTGGCCCTGGTCGGGGATGTGCGGGAGGCAACCAGTCGATGTGTCTCTCTCACGTTAATGTTTCTCTCTCTCTCTCCCTCCCATTCTATCTGAAGATAAATAGAAAAATCCTCGGGTGAGGATTTAAAAAAAAAAAAAAGATATAAGTACCGACAGTGTTAATGATAAACCATGTGGCCCCTGGACTACTCAAAGAGGGTGAAGAGACCAGTGATAAACTTGAACACCTAGGAGTTGTTCCACCGGTGGTGGAGATACCACACTCTGCTAGGCTGGATGGTGGCAAGGGGTGTGAGGAGCCATGAGGTGTCAGTACCTACAAATTGGCACAGGCTGTGTGTGAAGGGTAGCAAAGAAAATAACTGCACAGTAAATCTCTGAAAAAATGAGTCCTAAGAGTTCTAGAGAGTACAAAAGAAAGACCATGCGAAGGTCCAGGACAACTGGTAGCCTAAAATAGTAAGCAGATATTTTAATAAAGTTTTGCATAAAGATCAGGGAGAAATGGGTATGAGAATTTAGGAATTCTCTGGGATCATATGTAGCAAATGAGTTTTGTCTCTTACACTAAAAACTACACTAAATGTTCTGTACTACTAAAACAAACAAACAAACAAATAAAAAAACAGCAAAACTTTATGAAGGAATGGTTATTGTTCCCATTACAGGGAGGAAACTGACTTGGGCAGACTAAGCAATTTGCCTGAGGTCACTTAGTAGCTGGTAAGAGACAGTTAGGATCTAAATTCGTCTGTCTGATTCCAAATCCAATCCCACTCTCTCATTTCTGGCTTTTCAATAAATTAAACAATAATGGGGTCAGGGGGGAGTGTTCTGGAGGTATAGAGAGAAGAGGAATTTGGAAAAGTGACATTATTTTGGAGTCAATAGAAACTAAAGGTTAAATTTCCTACTTTTTTTTTTTTTTTAAGTAAAGTGAGCAATTTTCTCAGCTCTTGCTTCATGAATAGAGATGGAAAATTTGACTATTGGATAGAACTCTACAAAATACCAGATGCTATATTTGAGCAGAACTTCTCTGAGTAAATAAATTGCACTTAAAAATATGTACCAAACCTCAGTGAGACCATAGAAGTTCTATAAGAAATGTTCAAAATAAAAGAGAAAAAAGAATGAACATCTTAGGGACTCAAAAATATCCTTTCATATTTGATCAAGATACAAGTTCAGAGTAGTTCAGATGTGGCCTTTTCGGGGAGGGGAGAATGAAGAAACTACAATAGAAATTGACCTAAAATTAAACAGTTAATGAAACAAATTTGGACAGGTAGACTGATTCCCCTTCCTTATCTAGGTGACAGGTATCACAAGGAAAGGCGTTTTGCACATACCGCCTTGCAAAATCATGCAGCCTATAAGATTTAAAAGGCAATGGAATTTTCTGGGATTCCAATGTTTCCATCTAATTCCCTGGACTGGTGATATTGAAATTAGCAATATTAGGGAAAAGTTTCAACAAATTTAAGACTGTATATAAAACTACATGAAGAGAACACACACAAATGGCAACAATGCATGGAGATTTTTTTTCTTTGTTTTGTTTATATATTTTTTAGACTAGCTGTAACCACGTGGGATTTTGGCCTCCTGAAGCTTTGGTAAATTATCTTTAGTGACTATGAAATCCACTAGAGAACAGATCATAATGCAGTACTAGCAACTGGGTAATATTTTGTTACCCATATTGTCTTTCAAAGCAAACAATGCATTTCCATTTAATGTAACTAGAGATCTTAATGTTTAATAAAAATACCACAGTGTCAGTGAATCCTTTTTTGCTTGGACTAAAGGGTTCCCATGTTCAGTGTTTAAACAGGAATCGAAGTTATAGACTCAAGAAATTATATTTTAGGGAAACATAAACTTCGTTCAGTTCTTCAGAGTGTTCTGGTGGACTTGTTTTTAATGGCATGTGGAAATAAGTGTTTTTAGACAACTTAATGTGAGCCCCATTCATTCATTCATTATTACAATTATTTGAATGTCAGGGGTGTAGTCACATTTTCCTATTTGCTCTGTGACAGTAAAAAAAAAGTATTTTCTCTCACGGTCTGGTAAATATATATTTTAAATACTTTATTGACTATATCTATGTGTATATATACAAGGTGTGTGTGCATATGTGTGTGCGTGTATGTGTGTTTAGGCTGATTCATGGTTTCTGTATCTTTGCTTGGCATTACAAAGAGGTAACATTATCATAAAAGACTTCACAAAAGCATTTTTTAAATTATGATGCTGAGTCAGAAATATGTCTAGGAGGTAATATTTTTATTTTGTTTTTTATTGATTTTTAGAAGGGAAAGGGAGAGAGAGATAAAAACATCAATGAAAAAGAACATTGATTGGCCACCTCCTGCAGGCCCCCCACTGGGGATTGGGCCCACAACCTGGGCATGTGCCCTGGCTGGGAATCGAACCCGGGACCTCTTGGTGCATGGGTCGATGCTCAACCACTGAGCCACACAGGCCAGGTAGGAGGTAATATTTTAGAGATAGAAAATAAAATATTCTTCTAAAGAAACCATTAGTAATCTTAATTTTATATATATATGTGTATATATATATAATTTTATATATGTGTGTATGTGTATACACACACACACACACACACATTTTTTTGTTAATCCTCACCTGAGGATATTTTTTTCTTGATATATTTAGAGAGAGTAGAAGGGAGGGAGGAGGAGAGAGAAAGAGAGAAACATCTATGTGAGAGAGTCACATTGATTGCTTGCCTCCTGCACACTCCCCCACCAGGTCCAGGGATGGAACCTGCAACCGGGAATCAAACCTGAGACCCTTTGGTGTGTAGGCCAACACTCTAACTAACCACTGAGCAACACTGGTGAGGGCAATAGTATTTTTATAATACACACTTGTACATAATTTGAGGGAAAGGGAAGATTTTCTGTAGTCACGATTCCAATACATATTTTTGATGTGGGTTACGATATTCAGTATATTAGTTACTATGCTTTATAATCAAGACAAAAATGCTAAAATATCCCACACTGAAAGACCTATTAAAAGAGCGAATTCAAAACAGTATCTTCTAAAAGGTAGAATTGAATATATCATTAAAAAATTAAATTTTTTATGGTCTAGAATTATCTTGTATGTTGCTAGAAATGTGGTGATAGATAAAAAACTGGAATCCGCCCTGGCCTGTTTGGCTCAGCGGTTAGAGCATCGGCCTGTGGTCCTGAGAGACCCGGGTTCGGTTCCCGCTAAGGGCATGTACCTCAGTTGCAGTTTGTCCCCGGCCCTGGTTGGTTGTGCGGGTGGCAGCCACTCGATGTGTTCCTTTCACATCGATGTTTCTCTCTCTCTTTCTGTTCCTCTCTCTCCCTCCCACTCTACCTGAACAAAGAATGGAAAAATGTCCTCGGGTGAGGATAAAAAACAAACAAACAAAAAAAACTGGAATCCTTCTCTATGCAAAGATACATTTGTTATGATTTTATTGTATTTATATATGTTTCATTGTAAATTAAACCACTTATTTTATATGGACTACGTTGCTTATGTATCAAATATAGTGTTATAAAATCTATGGGCATTCCATCTTTTAAAATTACACTATTTTTTCTTATATGGAGTATTTAAAATAGTCACATTTATAGAAACAGAAAGAAGTGTAGGTGCCATGGGCTCCAGGAACAGGGGAATTGGGAGTCATTGTTTAATGGAGTCAGAATTTCAGTTCTTAAGATGAAAAGAGTTCTAGGGGTGGACAGTAGTTCTGGAGGCACAAAAATGTGAGTGTGCTTAATACTACTGTTCTGTACACTTAAAATGGCTAAAATGATAAGATTTATGTTAAATGGTAAATGTATCAAGTGTGCCATGAAATACGTGTTTATTTCAGCTTTTTAAACTATACTATTTTGTCCTTACAGGTTCCTAATAACTAAAACAAATACAACTGTTAAAAAATAAAAAAGCTGATAGCTAAACCCCCAAAGAGCATGTTAAAATGGGTCTTGGTGACCTCAAGTCTGACAATCCCCCTAACTGGTTCCAAAGCTGATTTGGGGATGCTAAGCACGAAAGGGAATGAGGAGTGTTTTCCCTCCAAAGACCTAGTCCTTCACCATAAATGTTAGCTTTCCCTTCACCAATGTACACAGTATCCTTATATAGAGTCTGCTATTTAAGGTACAGAAAATACTGTGTGGTAGTGTCAAGGAAACTTTATTGCATACTTGAGTTTGAGTGCAGGCATTGAACAGACACTACTGGTTCTCTCTTAATCCATCAGACTTTCGGCAACAACTCGGGTAATGTTAAGACAAAGGTCTGGACTCCAACCAAAGGACAATAAGAATGGGGAAAGGCCTGGGACATGGACCTGGGTATTGAGCCAAAACCAGAGGAATTTAGGGTGAGGCCTTTAGGCAAAAGTCCAGTTGGCTCACTAGGCCAACACAAAATTCAAAAAAAGAGAAGCTGGGAAATGTGCAGTCTACATGGACATCTGGGATTCAACTTGGCTCATGTGATGACTGGTCTGGCTTGGCAGAAAAGGAGCTGGTGGGATGAGAGGAGTAACACTGTTGTTCCATAGCTTATACCAACAAGCTAGATGTAGTTCGAGAGGTCTGAATGCACATTTTTGTGAATATTCTGAACAATAATTCTGAAATAGGATGATATTTAATTCATCATGGGTATCAGATTGGACACTATTACTCGTTTTTATAATTCTACCTATTGTTCCCGAGCTGTTCTTTAAAAGCTATGTGCATTTCTGACCATCTGTATATAGGCTTGACTTTACAACCCTAAATAAACATGCTTTAATATTTCACAGTAACCCTACTACACCCTCCTCCCAGACCTTGTCAGCTTCCCCCACCCCACCCTCACACATTTTCCTCCAAGTTTCAGTTGCTCTATAAAAAGCTACTACAAAACTTAGCAACTTAAAAAGCAACACATAATTATTTTTCAAGAATCTGTGGGTTTCCCTGGCCAGTGTGGCTCAGTTGGCTGAGCACTGTCCCCATGTCCAGAGAGGTTGCAGTCAGGGCACATGCTGGGGGTTTAGGGCATGATCCCCAGCAGGGGGCGTGCAGGAGGCAGCCCACTGATGTTCTCTCTCTCCCTCTTCCTTCCTCTCTAAAATAAATACAAACATATTTAAAAAAAAAAAAAAGATTCTGTAGGCTGGCTGGTCTTAACTGGGCAGTCCTCACTTATTGTCCGGAGTCACTCATGTGGTGCATTCCACTAGGAACTTAGCTGGGGCTGGAGCATGCAAGACGACTTCACTCATATGGCTGGTGACTCAGCTGGGGTGGCTGGAATGGTTTGGCCTAAGTAGGTCTCTTTTTCTCTCTTCATGTAGTGTTTTCTCATTCAGAAAACTAGTCTGAGTTTCTTGATCCCAAGACAGCGAAACAAAAGCTGCAAAGCCCAGAGGTCACACAGCATCACTTCCAAGGCACTATATGGGTCAAAACAAGTCCCAGGACCAGCCTGAGTTCAAGGGAAGGGAGTAAAGGACTCTATCTCTTAAGGGTCAAGTGGTGTGAGATTACAGAAATGGGAGGAATTGTTGGTGATCATATTTGCAGACAACCTATTACTTGATATACACAAATCTGATGTCAAATAGAATATTCTACTTGAGAATAGGTTCAATTAAAATTCTGGGGCTTTTCATCAAGTTTTATATTTAACAATATTAGATCTTCCTTCAGAGGGAAATAATATAGTATAAGTTATAGTTTTATATAAAACTCTGCACCCATTGAAGAAAGAACAAATTTTCTTTTCAAATGTTCATAAGGAGTGGGCTTTGAGGCTGGGCATGTACGTTTGAACCTTGGCTCTGCCAAGTACCAGCAGTAACGCCTTGGGCAATTTCCCTTTTAGCCTCACACTATTATTGTGAGAGTAAATAAGTCAATATATGTAAAGTGCTTAGAGAAGAGCCTGGCATTTAGTAAGTATACAATAAATATTGGTTTTAAAATATAAATTATCATTATTTTTCATGTAATATAGAGTCATCTGTTTGAATTAAATCTCCTAGAGCTGCAAAGACTTGTAGTGTTATTAAACTTAGTCATTAATCCTGATTACTTCCACTGCCTCACCCACTTCTTGTCAAGTAAAAAGGTAGGTGAAACAATTGATTAACAGTTGTTCTAAAGAAGTGACTCACCACCTTTTAAACATTACAATCCATATTAAGAAATATAATTACATCATAACCCAGACACCCACCCACACTAATACTTAACAAATGTTTTATGAAATAATATTTATCCTCAAGTTGTGCTATGAACTCTTGATTTTTTTCTTATCTCAGTGAATCAACAACATGTTTCTTGTGACCCACGATTATTAACTTCATTACCTACTGAAGAGTTCTAAGTTATATATTATGGTCATCAATGAATTAAGATATTAAACATACTTTCAGCCCAGGAATTGTTTCAAGGGTAATCCTATAAGAATATGGCATATGTCATTCTCATACAGGCCAATTTGGTTATAGAGCAAAAAGCTCTCAAAAATGTGGCCAGACCTTCTCTACTCAAGTGGCTTCATAAATTATATCACTGGGACATGAGGTACAAGGGGAGGCATGTATAGAGTAAATGTTTTTTTTGGTAAGAGACAATGTGCCTTGTTTAGGGATAGATTGAGCTAAGCTGGAATTTCAACTTCAGAACTTACTACACTGTGTTTTGGAGGAAGTTATTTAAACTCTCTTTTGGAGTCTTGGTTATCTGGTTTGTTAAAAGATCACACAAATAATATTTACTTCAGTTGAGTTGTGACCATTGAATGAGAATACACACCCAAAAGCTCAGCAAATGTCCAGCAAAGTGTTTGGCACAAAGAAGCCTCTCAGAATGCATTTCTTGCTTCTTTCCTCTACCACAGAACACAAACTCCAGAATGCTATTTTTAGGTTTTGTGTTTTTTATTTTTAGAAGAAAACTAAGACTTGGTAGAGTATTTATGAAACCAGACAACGAATGGGTCTGGGCCACCTGTCACTACTTGAGCCAATTAAGCAGAGACAAGGTTGAATCATATATGAGTATTTATTCCAATATTGCAGTATTGGAGAGCAGTGGATCATTCTGTAAAGTCTTCTCTGCACACCCCCCTCACTTGCTAGCTGCTTTTAAAGGGTAGAGAAACCATGACTATGTGAGAAAAGGCAGTCAAGCAAAAAGTAAAAAAAAAAAATGGATAAAATGGTGACAGGCAACAGGAGAGGAATGTGGGCTGGGGGCTGTAGGGACTGTTCACTAGTGAGTCGCTGTCATGGGTCCAGTGTTCTGATAGTTAAGTTGTTAATCTTTCCATGATGTCAAGAAGTCCCCCTTGTTCTCAGATTAGAAGAATGGATAGCATTCCTGAGTTCTAACTCCAGAGGCACACACCTCCCAGCCAGGTCAGAATAGGCTTTTCTTTAATCAGAACAAAGCAATCACGATTAACACTGTAAAGGATGATTAACATTTCTTAGAACTATGGCCAGTACCCCACTATGATTAATTCTATTATTCTCTCCCACCCCTTTCATTCCCTCCTGCTAATTTTATCATCTCATATCTATGAGATTAGTTTTTAACAGACAGTGTCTTGTTGAACTGTATTATTCCTGGCCTATTATATTTTTCCCCTCATGAATTTTGGCCCTGAACCCTTTCCAGAAAAAGGGGCATTGGGTCTCTTCTGGAGCTACTTCTTGCTGATTGGGGGTAGAGTCCTGAGATTCTCCCTGCATGACAAAAGAAGGGAGCCAAAAGGGGAAGGCAATGTTAAAGTGAAGCCAGTAGACTATCCATGTTTCACTGACTCAATCATAAGTTCAAACCACTGAGTCTCACATTTCAGGAGATAGTGATGCAGACGACTACTATAATGAGGCCTATATTGTGTAAGTAAGCAATTAGGTAAACAGGGCCATATGCATATATTATATAAAACAGAAGAACACAAAACATAAAGGTTAATGTATACATTAAATCATAAACCAGTTGAGAAGGTTTCCAGATGTAAGGTTTCCGCTGAAATGAAATTATACAGTGACAGTCTGACAGATTGTATGCAGTTATAACATCTCTGGTGATGTCATTGGTTATTGACACAAGCATAGCTTATACAGACACAGTCTTGAAAACAAAACTTTGAAGACAGTTAACTGCACTGGAGTTCAATACCCATGATTGGGCGTTGTGGTTTTCTTTGAGACATAATTTTTCTGTCCCTAAGAGTACCATCCTGTTAAAGAGCCAACTTCTGGAGGGATCAGATAGGGAGAAAAATATAAATGCCTCAATATTGCTTATAAAAGTATAATTTACTAAATTGCTTTAAGAAAAGAAACAAGTTTTCTTATTTCTGGAAAACAAAAAGATAAAAAATCAGCAATACCTAAAAAATTACAAAAACTGTAACTATTTTCAGTTCATTCAACCCATAATAAAATTCTGTTTCTGTTATTTATTTATTTTTTTGGCAAGTATTTCCATACATTCAAATGTTCCCCAGAGTTCTAGTAGTTTCCATCCAGTTCAAGGGTATTATCTGAGAATTTATTCTCAGAGATATGTAATTTAAAAGAAGTCTGAGTCCTTTCCATGGACCTTTCAGAAGATGTAACATCTTTGCAAATGCATCAGAGTAGAATAGTGACTGTAAATGAAAAAAGGAAACTTAAAATGACAGGTTATAGATTTAATTACAATGTAATTGACACAGAATCCTGTCCCTTTTGTAAAATGCAACATTCCAGAATAACAGAGTTGTGAAAAATATATATATTAAAATTTGTAGACTATGGTGATTTTTAAATAATCTACAGAACATCCATTAATAATATGCATATATAAGTAAAATATAGTTATCATTTCTTTATTTGACAAAACTTTCTATGTAACTTAAGCATAAAATTTTTTCTTCATATCGAGAGAAAACAAATTGTTGAGGCATTCCAGGGTCTATTGAAATGACCTAAAGCTCATTCTAGGTCAAGAAAAAGTTTCTTAAAATTCAAACCCTGGAAAGAAAATTGTCAAACATATTTCACCAAAAGGCTATATATTATTATTATTATGAAACAGTATTGATGTATTCATTCAAAGTGACAACAAAACATATTAAACACAAACATAGGTTACGGAAACTCCATTTCTTATGATTAAGAAGATGGGTTTTTAAGTAATCAAGTATCTGATTAACATAACACAACATACAACTATTTCAATAATACAGAACCTTTGCTTCCTAGACAAACACAGGAAAGCCTTTCTTCCTTTTAACAGACTTGAAAATGACCAATCAAATTCTATTTTTGTTCATTTTAGATTCATTTATCTAATTCAATTCATTATTTAGCTTACTTATGATTCCTTTCAAGACTTCTTTTCACAAACCTTTCTACAATTTTTACAAAACTTTTTTACCCATTCAGAAATAACCAATTTCAGAACAACTTTCTTTCTTTCAAAAAAAAATCTCCATATCTTATACCTTCTATCACTAAAATTATACTGTTTCTTTCCAATTAATTTGAACTTTTAACTCTTAGAAACCTTGATCTTGCATGTGTGTGTGTGTGTGTGTGTGTGTGAAGTAATTAACATTCCTCAGACTGGCAAATACATTCAAATTTTCAAGAGACATTTTTAAAATAAATTATATATTTATTAACAGATCTAAATCCATCCTCTAGCTTCTCTGTAATAAAAAGTCAAAAGAACGTAAATTCAAATTAATTAACATTTTAGTCCCCTATTATTTTAAAAATACCCAGATATTTAACATTTTAATCATTTAACCCAGTAAACCTCCAAAGCTTAAGTTACCAAAGACTAGAAAATTGTTTAGATATATATAATTATACTGAAAAGCTTTATCAAAAACCTTTCTTTTAGTTACATTTACTTATTATTTCTTAAAAATAGTCAATTACCCAATCTATTTCTTGACGAATTTGTAACAGAGAAAAATAACATGAACTTATTCCTGCAAACCAAGGCAAAACAGACCTGTATTTTATGTTAATAACTTTAAAAGACATCAATTAAACTTATATTACCCATTTGGATTCCTGGTACTTACTGTATTCCTTTAGTGTGCTCAAAAGTGAGCTGTATAATTGTCTAGTTTTTCCTTGGCTACTTCTAGGGTGCTGGAGAAGAGGGGTGGGGGTGGGGGTTGAGAGCAGGCCTTGAAGCTTTTTCCTGGGACTGCAGAAGCTCCCAGGCCTCCAGTGCCTTGAATTTAAAAAAAGCATTTTTTTTCCCCATCACATGGAGGTGGGGCACTGGCCCCTGCTGCTTCCACAGCCTACACAGGGTTTTGGGGTGATATAAATTTCCCCATTGTCCCCAGGACTCCTGTAGCTCCCAGGCCTCCAGGAGGAGGATCTAGAATGTTTAAAAAGACTCATTTCATGACATTTTTCTTTTACTCTCTGAGAGAGGAGTGAGACCTTTTGCCCTCTTTGAACCATCATTCTACTCTTTCTGAGTAGAATTTTTATTATGTAACAACATGAAATCTTGCACATAAGAAGAGATTCTAGCCCGGCTGGTGTGCTCAGTGGTTGAGTGTTGACCCATGCACCAAGGGGTTGCCGGTTCAAGTCCTGGTCAGGGCACATGCCCAGGTTGTGGGCCCAATCCCCAGGGGGGACATGCTGGAGGTGGCCAATTGATATTCTCTTTCATTGATGTTTCTATCTCTCTCTCCCTCTCCCTTCCTCTCTCTAAAAATCAATAGAAAAAAACAATTTTTTTATTAAAAAAAGAGATTCTATCCTATCTCAAAATACAAACAGGAACAACATCTAAAGTAAAGAAATGAGCCCAGCTGGTGTAGCTTAGTGTCTTGAGCATAGTCCCATGGACTGAGAGGTCCCAGTTCAATTCTCGGTCAGGGTACATGCCCAGATTGTGGGCTCGGTCCTCAGTAGGAAGCGTGCAGGAGGCAGCCAATCGATGCTTCTCTCTCACATCGATGTTTCTATTTATACCTTCCTCTCTCTAAAAAAGTCAATAAAAACATAAAAAAAGAAAAAGTAAATCAATGACTGGGACACTAGCTTCAGATTCTTATCTCACAGCAACCGGCACAGCAAAGACAGAGGATTCCCTGTGTTCATAAAACAGCAAAGGGCAAACCAAATCCCTAACAGATAGGAGAGCAAGCAAAGAATATTCAAAACCAAAGCTACATTATAGACAAGAACTCGCAGAGAACTCTCTAACAGAATAGAACGCAAGAGACAAATGAGAACGCCTATACCTGTTTGTTGTTATTTTCATTAGTTAAGTGTTTGGGCTGCTGATACATTGAAAGGGAGAGCAGTGAGGTTCCCAAAGATTTAAAAAAAAAACTCTCAGCAGCAGATGGGAAATTCTGAAACTGGACAACACATGAGTCTGGGCTGCCTATCAATACTTGGGCCAATTTAGCAAAGACAAGGTTGAATCTTATATGAGTGTTTATTCCACTATTGCCGGCAGTATGGGAGAGCAGTGAGTCATTCCCTAAAATCTGCTCTGCACACCCTCCATGGCCAGGTCACTTATATCGGGTATTACATGGAAAAGTAGGCAAAGGGAATATCAAGGGGTAAAACAGTTACAGATTATAAGTATGGGGAAGTAATGGGAGCTAGGGAATGTGAGCTATCTCCAGGGCACCTATGCCTAGACTCCAGGGTTGTTAGTCTTTCCATGATGGGGTGGAGGGGGGCAGGCACAGAGGGCAGTTCTAAGGTAAGGAGAAAGGACAGCATTCCTGAGGTAAACTCCCAGTCAGGTCAGAATGGGCTTTCTTTAATCAGAACAAAGCAATCATGATTAACAGACTGGGGATGTTCAGCATTTCTTATAATTATGGCTAGCACCCCATTATGATTAATATTCTATTATTCTCTCCCGCCCCTTTCATTTCCTGCAATCCCTGCCATAGGGTTAGCATAATAAACTCACAAAAATTCTTCACAGGTTTGAACATTTCTTATGTTGACATTACTATGGTCAAACCCTATTATTTCTTTAATGCAACTTAATTTCTACAACCACATATTGTCCTGAAATTCTACTTAATAATAGTTAATAATGAGAGCTAATAGTTATTAATTTTTCTGCAATATGGATATAAATTATAAAACAATTTTGTATTTTCTGGTCAGGTTTTGTATAGTTGGGTTTGGATAGATTACCTAGTTATGTGGAAAGATTATGCATAGAGGAGAAAAATATTTCTAACTGTTGTATTGCTAAATAATCTAAACAAAATAAGGTGTAAAAGCCCACTACTTTCTCCTTGGGTGAAACATTTAAGGTTACCAGCGTTCTAGTAGTGCAGCCAGGTGGTATTTTCATGATCAGTTACCTAGCTTTTAAGGAGTCAAAAGGAAAATGACTAATGTGCTAGGTTGACATGACCATCCTAACCATCGGACCTCTAGAATGGGACTGGTTATTTTAAAATTTCTGCTCTCAGGTCAGGATATGAAAGTGAGTGTGAGCAGGGAAGGAGGGCGTGACACACTTTATCCTTCTGAGTGCAACCAGGCGCCAGCGGTGCCGCCCTGGCTCCACGTGGCAAGCGCAGATTGCGCAGCGCCAGACCAGGGCGAAAGACCAAACCCCAGACACCTCCGCGCTCTCGGCCCATCTCTCAGGCCTGCTGTCGTGCCGCTCGGTCCTCCACCGCCAGGGGGCGGGCTCGGGTTCCCGGTGACGGGGGCCCATTGGTCGCGGCGGGGAAGCGGGGGAGGAGGCCCAGCGGCGAGCTGGCTTCCTTCTGGCCACTCGCAGGGGTGAGGGGAAGCCTGCGGAGCTCGGGAGGAAGCGGAGGAGCGAGTGGGAGACGGCAGCGGCTGCTCCCGTCGGCCTCCGGCCAGATTGACTGCGGGGAGGCCGAAGGCGGGCGAGCTTGGCGGAGAGGAGGGCGGGAGGCCGGTGAGACGGTCGGGGAGGCGGACGGAGCCGCGGCCCAGGGAGGGGAGTATGGAGGGAGGTTGGGGGAAGTCGGACACCCCCCTTCACCTTCATCCTCCGCTCACCCGCGCCGGGGGGCGCGCTGTGGTCCGGGTGGCGCGTCCCGGGAACGGGGAGGGAAAGGGCAGGAGCAGGGGGCCAGGGTACGGTGGGCCGGGGTGCGGGCCGTTGCCCTGGCGCGGTCATGCCTTCCAGGTGTTTCCTCCCGGACTCGGCGGAGGACGGGGCGGTGCCTGCACCTGGCTCTGGGCTCGGCGCCCGGGCTGCCACCTGGGCGCGCGCTCGACGCTGGGGCTCGGGCTCGCAGTCGGAAATGTGGGCTCAGCGCTCCAAAGAGGCCGGGATGGAGTTGATGTTGTATTGGAACTCTGTGGAGGGCCGTTTGGCTCACTTGTAGTAAAGTTTTAGTGTCTCTTAAACTGGAGGCAGTTTTATTTTTAAAACTATCCAGCGCACTGGTGTTGGGTGTTATTGATAAATGTGCTGTTTGTTCTTTTTCTCATACCCGATTTATTACCTGACCTCACAGTTTCTACCATATGTGAGGATGAGTGACCCTAGATCTAATTCATGTCAGGGAGGGGTTGACGATATGATATTGATACCCAGCAGTGATTGTATGTGTGTGTGTTTTCATCCTCTACCTTTAAAATGTTTTCATACAATACAGAACCACTCTCCAATGGACAGAACCTTTCCATTGTTTCTTTTTATTTAATAAAAAAATATACGGATACGCTGATACTAGATACTATTAGATTGCTTACTAGGCACTGTGCCAAGTGGTTTCATAGACACATTTGTTTCTTACAGTCCAAAGGCTAGATCCTTTTATCTATCTTTCCCAATTTTACAAAGAAAATACAGAGGTTGATGCCAACAGATTTCATACCCCTTGGACCCTTGATCACCTTTCGGGATTAGTGGTATCCTGTCACTTTTTTCCAAGTTTTTGGAAGCATGACTGTTACATAATGATGCATGGGTCAACTACAGACCTATGTTCCCGAAGAGTAGGATGGAGCTGAAAATTTTTCTATTTCCTAGTGATGTCGTAGTGCCAGGTAATACTGACATGTTTGAGGTGATGCTGGTGTGAACAGACCTGTACTGCCAGTGTTGTAGAAGTAGAGTACGTATGGTTGACACTGAACAACCGGGCCTAGGGGCTCTGGTTCCTGCACAGTTGAAAATCTAGGTATAAATCTTGACTTCCACAGTCAGCTTTCCCATCTGTAGGTTCCACCAACCACTGATGGAAAACAGTGTTTTGCATTCCCAACTGCGGCCTCCCAACCACAGATTTCCAACTGTGGATCAAATATACTGCTTCTGTCCACAGTTAGTTGAATATCCAGATGTGAAGGACCGACTGTACTGAAAAAAAAAATCTGTATGAAAGAGGATCCTTACAGTTCAAATCCATGTTCAAGGATTGGCTTTATGTATCTTAAGTACATAATACTTGATAATGATAAGAACCAACTGTTACTGATCTATGTGTTTACTATCCTACACTTTTTATCATTGTTAAGAGTTTGTGGTCTTTTAACTTATTTTTAAAAAAGCTTGCTGTAAAACAGTATGCCTGTTTTCCTTCGCCTGTAGCAGCCTCATATATCTTGTGTTCACTTCATCTCTTGATTGTATCATTTTCTCCTGTGCTTGATTTGTTTTGTACTGTAACATGCTGTACAGGCTTGTAGCCTAGGGGTAATAGGTTATACCACGTAGCCTAGGTGTGTAGTGGGCCATTTCATCTAGTTTTGTGTAAGTGCACTTTGATGTTCACCCAAGGACAGAATTGCCTAATGATGTGTTTCTCAGAACGTGTTCCCATCATTAAGTAGCATATGACTTCACACAGGGTATTGCAGAGTACCAAGGGATTTTCATTTAACTTAGAAAAGGAAAGTTAATAACTTAGGCCATTCAACATGAAATTGGTAGAGTCAGTGTCAGGCTTTGGGCATATCATTCACTTTTAAAGGCTGCCCAGTCTTGAGTTCTGTTTACTAATTAAGTCACTTTTTTTTTTCTTCTTCAATTTTATACAGTTGTTAGAAGGTTTGTTTCACAAATTCTGTGTAATGTTTTCTCAACACATTAAAAACTAGCATTTCTTGATTGTAAGAAATAAAAAAGTTTAGCCCTAGTTGTGTTGCTCAGTCAGTTAGAGCATTGTTCCATAGGCCGAGGTTTTGGATTCTATCCCATCCCCACGGTCAGAGTACATACAAGAATCAACTAATGAATACATAAGAATGGGTAGAACAACAAATCGATATCTTTCTCTCACTTTCACTCTCCCTCTCTCTACAAGTCAATAAATAAAAAAAACTTAAAAAGAGAGAAATTATAAAATTCAGTGCAGTTATTCTCAACCTGAGGACTTTTCAAAATCACCCACAAATGGGGTTTTTAAATTTTTTTTTAAGTATAGTTGGTATAGAATCTTATATTGGTTATACTAGTTTTGATCTATAATATAGTGATAACATTTTTATAACTTACAATGTGATCACCCCACGGATTCTAGTAATCATCTGTCATTATGTAAATTTAAAAAAAAAGGACATACTGCCTGGCTGGTGTGGCTCAGTGGATTGAGCATCATCCCATGGACTGAGAGGTCCCCTTAGATTCCTGATCAGGGCCCATGCCAGGGTTGCAGAAGGCAGCCAATGGATGTATGTCTCTCACATAGATGTTTCTGTCTCTCCCTTCTCTCTCTCTCTAAAAAAAAAAAAAAAATCAATAATAATAATTAAAAAAAATTTAAAAAATAGGAGGACACAAGCCATGTTTCCTCTAAATCCCTATTGTAGGGGGGGGTGGGGGACTTCTGTTTGAAAGGGAGTTACATTAAGAAAGCACCACTGGCTTAAAGTGACTTTCTAAACTTAATGGATGTTTTATTACAGAATTTTAATATGGATTGCTACCTTAAGCATTGCCAGCTGGTTAATCTTTTCATAATTAATGAAGCTACATTAAAAAGGAAAAGGCAATTGGAGGGAGGGTTAAAGGGCTAAGAGACTGTTAAATGACAAAAAAATATTGTTCACTGTTGGAGAATCATAAGAGTCATATTTTTACTACATATTATAGGTCTTAAATGGTGAGTTCCAGTATTTAAAATTTTTTATGTTTATTTTAAAATGTGAGAGTGCCTGCTATGTGCCAGTAATTATTACAGGTGTCATGGAGGCTACGAATAAGACAGCCTGGACCCTCACAAAGCTGCTTTACCTTCTCGGAGGCAGTAAATCACGCTCTCCCTCTCTCTCTCTCTCTCTCTTTTTTTTTTCATTTTATAACCATTTCCTAAAGCTGAAAGGTGTAAGACCCAAGAAACAAAATATTTTGGTCTTAGGTCTCACAAAATCCATCTAGCTCAGAGCTTACTTAGTACAATAGCAAAAGAGATCATCTGGATTTTAAACAGTAGTTCTGCATTTCATTACTTCCTGACTCTGATCGAGGAGATTGGACAAGATTCCCAAGATCTTGAAACTTTAAAAGGTTTTTATTCAGCTCCTAAAATCTAGTCAGCTGACTTTTATTTCAAAGGAGGAAATTAAGTGTTCCAGTACCTCTGAATTTCCATAGCTGCTTCATCATTATTCTTGGTTGAAACTGTTCTTATATTACATTTTCCTTATTCCTAATCTAATTAATTTTTCTGCTGTTCATGATATTTTCTAGTTTTACTAAGGTGAGTTTTTTCTTTTTCAATTTCCTTATTAAAAAATTAAATTTAATATAACAAAATTTTCCATTTTAAAGTGTACAATTAAGTGTTATTTAGTACATTCACAGAGTTGTGTGATCACCACTTCTGCTTAGTTCTGAAATATATATATGTATGTATATATTTATATACATATATTAAATATATATATTAAATACATATATATATATATATTTTAAATCCTTGAGGATATTTCTTCATTTATTCTCAGATAGAGGGGGAGGGTGGGGGAGGGCAGAGAGAGAGAGAGAGAGAAACATCAATGTAAGAGAAACACATTGATTGGGTGCCTCCTGCACGACCCCAACCAGGGCCGGGGACCCAACCACAACCAGGGTACGTGCCTTGACAGAAATCAAACCCATGACTCCCTGGTCCGCCAGCTGACACTCTATACCTGAGCCAAATTGGCCAGGCCTAAATCATCCCAGAAGGAAAGCTCATGTCCTCTAAGAAGTATGTGCCGGTTCCCCCTTCCTCCAACCCCTAGTTACCACTAGTCTGCTTTCTGACTTTATGGATTTACCTGTTCTGGATATTTCATGTAAATTGAGTCATAGAATATGTGATCATTTGCATCTAGCTTGTTTCCTTTAGCATATTGTTTTACGGGTTCATCTATATGGTGGCATAAATCAGGACTTCATTCCTTTTTATGGCTAAATAATATGTCACTATGGATACATACTGCATTTTGTTTAGTCATTCATCCATTGATTAAAAATCTGGAGAGTTTTTGTGTGCTAGTGAGAAAAAGTTATATGGACATCTACAGTAATGAGTCAGTTCCTGAATTTTCATCTGAAATTCTACAAGATTTGTAAAGTATAAGGTATACTACCTTTTGATACCATTATAAGTAGTTAACTGATCATTAAATGTGTTTGAAGAACCTGTGATCGATAAAAATTAATTTTTGACTTGCATTCAGTTTGGTGTTTTGTTTGTTGGTTTTTGTAGAATTGGTGAGCTACCCAGGACCCTTGGGCAGATGGAACCACTCTGTTCTTATATTTGTTCACATGGAAGGCCTAACAGAACTGTGCTTCCCTTGTAGTTTTGCAGACTACTTAAAGGCAGTTAAGTGCAGTGGATATGCAGGGCAGTTCTTAAACATTTATTCACAATAGGAACATGTAACATCTCATCTGATATAAAATAGTTACATGGGCTGAGGATAGTTATATTGTATATAAATTTGTGTGCCCCCCCCCCATCTCTTTTTGTAGCAATTTACTAACTGGATACTTCTTTACCCTACTTATGTTCAACTTATAGTTAAAATGTATTTAGTTTTATTTTTGCCTGTGTTGTCAATAATATGTCTCTTTCTCTCCTTTAATCTACCTTCCTTCTGCTAGATGGATAGCATTGTTTAAAATGAAATTAGTTTTGCCCTGGCCAGTTTGGCTGAGCAGTTGAGCACCGGCCTGCGGACCAGAGAGTCCCAGGTTGGGTTCCTGCTAGAGGCACGTACAATAAATAAATAAATAAATAAATAAATAAATAAATAAATAAATAAGTAAGTAAATAAATAAAATGAAATTAGTTTTGATTACAACTGTTTATTTTTTATTTTTATTAAATTTATTGGGGTTTCATTGGTTAAGATCATATAGGTTTCAAGTGTATGTTTTTATGATACATGGTCTGTATATTGCACTGTATGACCACCATCCAAAGTCAAATCATCTTCTGTCACCATATACTGGGTGTCCCCCCAAAAATGTGTATACATTTGAACAGCTGATAACTCACTTAATTCTCACTCCTTTTTAGGTTTAACTGATTTGAAATAATGGCTGAAGCCAGACTAAGTTTTGAACAAAGAAAATTTATCCACTAGACATTTTTATGAGGATACATAAAAGATAAAGTTTATAGAACAAAACCAGCAACAATTGAAGAATTGAGGGCAGCTATTTAAAGAGAATGTGAACAATTACTGAACAAAATGATTCTTGATGTTTGCTATTCCATTGCTTCCAGTTATCACAGTGCCTGGACCAGAATCGACATCAGTTTGAAAACAGGTGTTGACAAAACAATTAAACAATGTCTGTAGATTCTATTATATTTTGAAAATCACATGTATTTTAATAAACACTGGCTTTATAATTATTTAATATGTGCATACATTTTTTTGGGACATCCTGTATTTGGTCCTTTATCTGTTCTTACTACAACTATTTAATCAACAGTTGTAGAACTCTGAAGGAGCAGGCAGAACTAAATGTTATTTTGTTTTCGAGATGTTTGTGCTATCGGTTACAGAAATCTACCACCATTTTATTTCTTCAACTGTATTGTGACTTTTTTGTTGTTGTTAATCCTCACCTGAATATATTTTTCCACTGGTTTTTAGATAAAGTGGAAAGGAAGGAGGGAGAGAGAATGAGAAACATCAATGTGAGAGAGGCACATCGATTGGTTGCCTCCCACTTGGGGGATGGAACCCGAAACCCAGGTACATAGCCTTGACTAGGACCCTTTGGTATGTGGGCCGGTGCTCTAAGCGAAACTGGGCGGGGCTGGATTATGATTTTTTAAGCAAAATTCTGCTTTGGTAGATGATGGAAATGTGCTAGCAAATATCTGGGTAATTTTATTGAACTCTGTTGTAACCACTGCAAACAGGAGTTTGCTCTGTTCCACAACATGTTCTCTCCAGATTCATTCACTGTCACCTCACCTTCCTTACCCCTACGGGGGACCTGGCTCAGTGTCAGGCCGATTTCCATTCATTGTAAAGGAAAGAATGAAGGTTCTTGTCATGTGAATTTTACCTTTGGGCTTTTTGGCCTACACCTGCCTCACTTTTTTTTTTTTTTCATTTTTCTAAATTTCTGTGTGTTTGGATTGGTGTAGATCAAAAGTTCTCAGAGCTGAGCATAAATGAGAATCAGCTGGGGAGTTCCTTAACTGTGCAGGAGTTTTAATCCTTGAGTATAGGCTGAGGAATTTGCATTATAAAAAGCTCATAGGTGATTTTGGTGTCTATATTGTGGGTGACATTGCAGTTAGGGCTTCAAAATTCCAGATGCAATGTTGGATTGGATCTAAGATGTTTGTCAGGTGCACCATTATTTTATATATTACTAGCATTTGACTCAGCCCTTCCTTTTAGAAAAGCTTTTGGCCATGAGAATCTTTGTGTAACACTTATCTCTCTGCACTGAGACAATGAGGGCGGTTGTTCTAAGCAGGGCACTTGCATGATTTAACAGGGTATTTTGCAAACCAATTTGTAACTGGAGGTACAAGATGGTATTGTAACTACCTGCTGTTATTATTAAAAGGATGGAATTTTATCTACCTGCTGTAGATCAGACAAAAGCTTTCTAAAATGTTACTTACTTTCTGCATTCTCTGGTAAGAGAACCCCACCCCGCACCCCAAAAAGGCATAGCTAAGATTATCCACACTCTTGTTTTCTCAGCTACATATATGGATTTGAAAGTTGGACAGTGAAAAGGCTGAAAGAAAATAATGGATTCATTTGAAATATGATGTTAGAGGAGAGAGCTCTATGGATACCCTAGGCCACCAGAAAAACAAGTGAGTTCTAGAGCAAATTAAGGTGAGTGACAAAAATGACAAAACCGGAGCTGTCCTACTTGGGGCAGATCATGAGAAGGCTGGCGTCTTTGGAAAAAATAATGTTGAGATAAATTGAAGGCAGCAGGAAAAGAGGAAGATCAAATAAAAGATCCATAAGTACCATATTGTACCTCCGGTTAAAAAATCGTTAGCAGCCTGGCCGGTGTGGCTCAGTGGTTGAGCGTTGAAAGGTTGTCAGTTTGATTACTGGCCAGGCACGTGCCCAGGTTGTGGGCCAACTCCCCAGTTGGGGGGCATGCTGGAGGCCACCAATCCATGCTCTTTCTCATCGACGTTTCTATCTGTCCTTCTCCATTCCTCTCTCTCTAAAAATCAAGTAAGAAAAAAAATCGTTAGCAAATGTACCCTGCTAAATCATGCCAGTGCTCTGCTTCAACCAACTGTACCCCACTCTCAGTGCAGAGAGGGGTAACTGTTACACAAAAATTTTCATGGCCAAAAGCTTTCCTAAAAGGACGGGTTGAGTCAAATGCTAGCCAGAGAAATCACCAGATCCTGGGACAAGCAGGCTGAGCCCCCAGCAGCAGCCAGGTGGAGAAGACACGTCCCTAGTTCTGGAGTTAATGGAGCTCTTTTATGCTAAGAGTTTGGGGAAGAAAGATGTAAGTCGTTTTGAAAGAACGACAGATAAAAGGAGGTGGGAGAAGGTGAGGTGGAGCTAGTTCTGGAATAGGTGCAGACTCCCTAAGGAAGAAGTGTTTGCTCTCTAGGATTAGTTTTGGCCATCTGTCCGGAAAGATCACGTGTAAGCCAGAAACAGAGGCACCTGGTATTCTGTGGGGGCTGGTGGTGGGCTCTTTAGATAATTCGGAAAGAGTCACCTGGAAGTTAATTGGAAGACCAAGTGTGAGGAAGACCAAGTATAAAAGAAGCCATGAGCACGAGTCTACAGGAGCTGAACAGTTGTTGAGGACAGGACATTGTGGACATCACTCATTGATAGGGTCACCAGGAGTGAGAGCTGACTCAATGACAAATGTACACACAGCTATTTATGGTGGACTGTGGAGAAAAGCCAAAATCCACCCAGTACAATCCCAGTAGGTTTTATATCAAGCATTAGTTAACTTTCTCAGTGGTGGGGGTTGGGGGACTGGGGTTAAAACCACTTTCTGGCTCATTTGTGATTTTGTATACTTTTAATCCTGTAAAATAGTCACATTTAGACATTAATCCTTTTTAAAATATAACATCAATATGATGCTAATAAGAAAGGCCATTTCATACTAGTTCAGATAATTTAAAAATTCAGGCATAGATAAACCATATCCCTCTCTTTTCAAGGTTTTTAGTAGAACATCAAAATTTTATTCTAAAAGATTTATGTATTGGTTCTGTTGAGCCCTTACTAAAAGGGTTTGATGTGCTGCAGTCTCACCATTTTGAAGGAGTCTTTGCAGAAGGAGTGGATACATTTATATTTTCCTCCATTATTTTTTTTAAGTAGTTATTCTTGGCATTATAGACTTCACGCAGATCTCTTTCCCTTTCCAAATTTAAGAAGGAAAAAAAGAAAAGGACTTTGGTTTTTGCTTCTTTTTTCTTCTAGTCAAAATGTAAAGTTAGGTTAGTCATTTAAAAACCTGAGGTATTTTTCTAGTTGTTAGGTAGTCATTTAAAAGTTTTCCCTTTCATTATCAGGCTATTCTTACTTTTCAAAGGTATATAATGTGTATGTTAAAATGGTAGATTTTTTTTTTTTTCTTTATTCTCACCTGAGGATATTTTTCCATTTACTGTATCTTCAAATAGAGTTGGGCGGGGGGGAGAATCATCGATATGAGAGACACATCGATTGATTGGTTGCCTCCCACATGACCTTGACCAGGGCCAGAGACCGAACTGCAACTGAGGTACATTCCCTTGACCAGAATCGAACCCGCGACTCTAGTCTGCAGGCTGATGCCCTAACCACTGCACTACTTTCTAGGGCTAAATGGTAGATTTTTAAAAAATCCTTTTTTAGGATTTAATATCAGTCTTCTATTAGTACTCAAATACTTTTTCAAGTTAGTAATTGGATTTTTTCTGTTAAGCATTTAGTATTAATGACACCAAATTTTATTAAATTTATAGTATTTATAAATGAAAAGCAACTCAGGTATCATACTGAGTTAAATGTTCAGGTTTTTTGTGTTTTTTTTTTTTTTTCAAATGAATGCAACCTTCTCACCCCTCTTCATTCTGTAATCTCAAAATGTATCCAGCCTGGCAAGCCATTAGTTTGGTGGCACCTGGGTAAAGCAGGGTACTTGACAGCAGTCTGCATCTACTGTAGTGATAACTTTTTTTTTTTTCATTTCTGAAAAGGCTTTTCTAAAGGTAAATATTTGGAATTTTAAACTTCAGTTGCACAGTTACCCCCTCCCTCCTTTTTAAGCCCATCACAAAAATAATCACTTTTAAATACATGTGTAAAGAAAACAGTAGTGTCGGTCGCTCCTCTCCAGTGTAATTTTACAGTTAATGAAATGGGATATAATAAGATAAATTTTTATCCTTTTTTAAAAAATCTCTCTCCTGTGATGGCTTCAGAAAACATTTCAGAACCTAGATGTATTTCCATCTTTGCTGTAGATGGACGGACAGCTTCATTTTAGGAAGGGAAGGATTTTTTCCCTTCTTTTTGAAGAAGAATAATTGTTTCTCATGGAGCATATGCTTCTTTCATGGAGAGTAGTTGATTATGAACATGTAAAATGAACATTCATAGAACACAGAGTTTAGGATTATTTATCTGACCTGCTTCTTTCTGTAGCAGTACTTGTAAGAGGACCAATAGAAGCCTTGTGGCGGTTGTGTGTCTTGCAAATCGCCCAGCAAGAAATGTTGGAATATAAGGATATGGTCAGCAAAGTTTATTCCTCTATTTAAAAAATATTTTTAAATTTCAATTTTATTTTTTTATTTCTCTATCTCAAGTTAGCAAATTACAATCAGTGGGCTCTGTCTAACCTACAAGCCAAAATTGGTTTTTATATTTTTAAGTGATTGAAAGAAATCGAAAGAACATTTTGTAGCATAAAAATTTTATGAAATTCAAATTTCTGTATGCATAAATAAAGTTTAATTATATCACAGCTGGGTTCTTTGGCTTATTTATTGTCTATGACTGCTTTCTAGCTACAATGCAGGGCATAAGTAGTTGTAATGGAGACTGTATGGTCCACAAAGCCTAAAATATTTTCCACCTGGCTTTACAGAACAAGTTTGTGTACAGTTGCTCTATTTTATTCACATAAATGTATTTTATGCAAGTAATTTTTTAATAACATACTTTTGTTTCTATGTAAAATCAGAATAAGCGATTTAGTGACTTAGTTGCATCATCCTTTTCTGATGTCAGTATTATCACTTTTTTGAACTGCTCTGGGACTGAAAATTTAATCTTTTACATTCTAATTTTGAGGAGGGGTTCTGTGTTAATCTGGGTTCTCTAGAGGAACAGAACCAATAGGAGATAGATAGATAGATAGATAGATAGATAGATAGATAGATAGATAGATGATAGATAGATAGATAGATAGATAGATAGATAGATAGATAGATAGATAGAATAAATAGATATCATAAAGAATTGGCTCATGCAGTTGTGGAGACTGAGAAATCAAGCAGGACAGCTAATGGGATAGTTCCAATCTGAATCCAAAGGCCTAAGGACCAGGAGAACTGATGGTGTCAGTTTCAGTCCAAGTCTCAATGCAGGTGAAGACTGATATACCAGCTAAAGACTGCATACGGGGCAAATTCTCCCTTACTCAGACTTTTTAGTTCTGTTCAGGCCTCCAGCAGATTGGATGAGTGAGGCCCACACACATTCCCAGACATACCCAGAATAGCATTTAACCAAATATTTGGGCACCCCATGGCCCAGTCAAGTTGACACAATTACTGGGCCTCAGTGTACTTTAAATCTATCTGCTTGTACTTTGACCTTTATCTTAGTCCTCTTGAAAAGCTCCTGTTCACATGAATATTAGAATCATATAGACGTCACTCAGTTGATTCGACATTGCTGTCACTCTAACCACTGAGCAATACCAGCCTGGGTGATTGGCATGGATTTTTGTCAACAAGCTCCTTACATTAGAGTGTCAGTGAGCTGCTGGGGTGAAAGGGAAGTGGGTGTGTCTCTCAGCTTTTTACTCTTCATGTGACAAATGCCTTCACTTCATCGATAATGCCATCCTCATACCCCACTCACTAGAGGACTCTTGGGAGGATTACATACAATAAGAATGTGTATGAATCACTCTGCTACGTATGCATTATTACCTGGTTTATGCTAACTGCCAGTTCCTCTCGTGGTAAGTGGTTATTTTTATGGCTTATTTTGTTTATGTAGAATGGTGTTCTTGTAATTCACATTATAGCTGGAGTCCATTTCTGAAGGAAAAAATGAAAGTATCAATTGACCTTTGTATTTATCTGTTTTTCCTGAGGTTGGTTGATTCTGGAACGATACTTGCATATTCAGACCTGATTTTCACAAAACTTCCCTAAATAAGACTAAAATAGATGATTGGGCTAGTGGAAGTGTGTAAAGTGTAAGATATTCAAAGCATTCCAGTATGTCACTTTGAGACCCTAATTTAGGCTCTCTCCTTCAGGCTAGGGCTAGGTCACATTCTTTATTAGTGTTTATTCAGAACAATGTCTACTGCCCAAGGTTGTCATGGTAACCCTCCTTGCTGTGGACGCTCAGCAGACTGTGCGCTTTACATATTAGCAACCATATTTGGTTCAATCATTTATCTAAAATACTGAAACTTGTTTTGTCCTATATGTGTTTTTACAAATGTACTGTCAACGTCGTTTTTTGTGTTTTTGTTCTTATAATCTGCCCTAAAAATAGTGTCCCATACCACCAATATTCTAGTAGTTTTGGCAAGTGGTTCTAATTTCTTTTTTTTTTTTTAAATCCTCACCAGAGGATATTTTTTCCATTTATTTTCAGATAGAGAGGGAGGGAGTGAGGGGAGGGGGAGGGGAGGAGAGAGAGAAAGAGAGAGAAACATCGATATGAGAGAGACACCCTGATTGGTTGCCTCCCGCACAACCCCAACCAGGGCCAGGGACTGAACAGCAACCGAGGTGACCTTGACCAGAATCAAATCCGAGACCCTTTGGCCTATGGGCCTACACACTAACCGCTGATTCAAACCAGCCAGGGCAATGGATCTAATTTCTATATCTCTACCTTTTAGTGAACATATAAGAAAATTATACATTCTTATATCTGTAGCTTCTAGATTAAAGAGATTTGATTTTCTAGCAGAGGCCTCTTTACCCTTTTAGGGTTGTATTCATTTTCTCTGGACTTGTTCAGTCTCTATCTGAGCTTCAGCCTCAGGTTTGTACAACATCCTATTAAGTTTTTGTTTTTTCCCCCCTCCTAAAATGATTATATGTAATGATTTTTCCATCCATTCATTTATTTGTTTGTTTGTTTATTTATTTTAGAGAGGAAGAGAGAGAACCATTGACTTGTTTCACTTATTTGCTCATTCATTGTTTGCTTATATGTGCCTTGTCTGGGAATCAAACTCCCAACCTTGACAAATGGGAATGACTCTAACCAACTTGTCTACCTGACCAGGGCATGATGTTCCTAAAAAAATTTTTTTTTTATTATTATTTTTACAGAGAGAGGAAGGAAGAAGGAGAGAGAGAGAGATAGAAACATCAATGAGATAGAACATCAACTGGCCACCTCCTGCATGCCCCCCTTAGGGATCAGGCCCACAACCTGGGCATGTGCCCTGACCGGGAATTGAACTGGCAACCTCTTGGTGCATGGATCCACACTCAACCACTGAGTCACACCAGCTGGGCGATTTTTCTAGACCTTTTAAATGTCCTCCTAAGAAGACAAGTTAGGAATGATTTGAAATTGGCACATTGTAAACAGATGTTCCTTGATTTGCTCTCAGATATATTCAATTGTCCTTCCTTATGCTGATTTACACTTTTACAAAACTAATTTGCTTCTTAACCAAACTACTTAAAAAATGTGTTAAGACTGAAATTCGATGAGATTTTTAAGTTAGAGACTTTACTAAGTGTTATTCTCTGTGAAATTTAATGAAAACCTGAATTCAGCGAGACAATGGTAGTTGCTTATATTGTGGTCCTACTAGTGATCAGTTTAGAAGCAGGCTTGTTAGGTAGTGCAGAGAGATGGCAGGTATATGAAGCAGTGGCTTTAATTGTACAGGTGTGGCACCCTCAGCAAGTCATGGAAACAGTGAAAAGGTCAGTGTCTGCCCAACTGCTTATCACACTCTCAAAGAAATTTCCTAGGCCACTCTCAGATAAGAGTGAAGCTATTTTGGAATACCAGCTGGAAAGAAGGCATGTGGGTGTTGTGAACAGAGTCCATATTGCTAGAAGTCAAAGGAGGGTTTGTAACCCTGGCCGGTTTGGCTCAGCGGTTAGAGCGTCGGCCTGCGGTCCAGAGAGACCCAGGTTCAGTTCCCGCTAAGGGCACGTACCTCGGTTGCAGTTTGTCCCCGGCCCTCGTTGGGCCAACCACTCGATGTGTCCCTTTCATGTCGGTATTTCTCTCTTCCTCTCTCTCCCTCCCACGCTATCTGAACAAAAAGTGGAAAAATGTCCTTGGGTGAGGATAAAAAAAAAAAAGGATTTGTAACCACTTGGGTTTTTCGTGTGAAAAGCCGAGGGTTTTTGTTTTTTGTTTTTATGCTTTTATGTAATAGTTTGTGGATACTTCAGAATCTCTTCTTTCCTTTTGGTGTTTTCCAAGTCTGGCTAAGTAGTTAGTTTAAATAGCTGTAGAACATTGACTTCCTATATCTAACAAAGGACAATAAATCAATAATGCTCAAAGCAGCATTAGTTCAAGTGTTGATGTTTTCTTAAAATGGGGTAGATTGGGCAGAAGAAAGAGAGTTTATATAAGAGCATTGACCCTTTGGATGTTCACCCCTGCTTACTCCTGGGTGAAAAAGAAAACTGGATGTCCTCTCCCTTCCTTCCAGTGTCCTTCAGGGGTGGGGCATTATTTTTATTTGAAGCAGAATGTATATATTATTAGATCAGACTTTCTCATCAAAACATCGGTATGAAAATACAGTCTGAAATAAAAATATCTTTTTGATTAATGATTCATTAATCAAAATTGTTTCCTGAATTCCATTTCTGTAGAGTAGATTGAGTAGAGTGCAGTAGCTGTGTAGCTTATTTGGGGCATGAATTTCCTCTTGATCTCATTGCTTTTTTGTTTGCTTTTAAAAATGTGCTATCAGCCCTGGCCGGTTTGGCTCAGCGGTTAGAGCGTTGGCCTGCGGTCCTGAGAGACCTGGGTTCGGTTCCCGCTAAGGGCGCGTACCTCGGTTGCAGTTTGTCCCCGGCCCTGGTCGGTTGTGCGGGTGGCAGCCACTCGATGTGTTCCTTTCACATCGATGTTTCTCTCTCTCTCTTTCTCTGTTCCTCTCTCTCCCTCCCACTCTACCTGAACAAAAAATAGAAAAATGTCCTCCGGTGAGGATAAAAAAAAAATAAATAAATAAAAATGTTCTGTCAAACGGATTTACTTGCTTTTCTATTTGCTTTTAAAAATTTTACCTATCTTGAGTTACTTCTTAGAAGTGAAATCCACATATACAGATTCCCCCCACCCCATATCTATTTCTTGTTATTAGGATAATACAAAAGGGTAATTTCTTCATTGATGGATAACATACACTGTCAGTAATTGCTGGAAATATTTAAAATTGTAATTCTGTACTTTTGAAGATATTCCTTTATAAACTTAAATTTAAACAACTCTGACCAGTTTGGTGTAGCGGTTAGCGCATCGGCCTGCGGACCAGAGAGTCCCATGTTTGGTTCCCACTAGGGGCACATACAAAAAAAAAAAAAAAATTTAAACAAAGAGGAAGAGAACCCTGGTATTAAAGTAAAAAGCCTTTGCTATAAGTACTTATCATAGTGACATCTGAATGATGTCACACTAAAAGAAGTGGCATCGGATAGTGGAGTGAGCCCTGGAGTGGGAGCCAGCAGTCCTACGCTGGTCTCGTTCTACAATTAATTTGTTCCATGACTGGAAAAGCAACTTAACTTCTTTGTACCTCAACTGCAGACTGAAGTTTGGAACTAAATATCCAATGTTCCTTATGGATGCATAATCACTGAGAGTAATAAGGCATTATCTTCACAAACTTGACGGTGGTTTTCCCCTCATTTGTTCATTCATTTGGGAGCAGGAGGGCACAGCAGTGGAAGACATGACTCTCTTCTCAGTAGCTTTTATGGTCCAGTGGAAGGAGACAGACCCAGTGATGAATTTTTTAGTAGATGTCAATATTGGTAGAATGCTTAGAAATCTCATGACACTTAATTTAATAAATGTACTCCAAACTCAGTGTGAGGAGGAATGCTCCTTCTAGACCTAATGGTGTTTGCCTTTTCTTTTGATTTTAGGAGCTTATTTAATGAAACGTGCCAAAGACTGAAAAACCAAATATGAGGGTAGCAGGTAAGATAAATATGTCAGTTCGTTAGAAATAATCTTGCTTTTTGTGTAACCTGTTTGTTTAGTAATGACTAAAGGAGAGGGTATATAATCCTTTTCTATATCGAATGCAAAACTGAAATATCACAAGCTACATCATTATTCAGCTTCTTTATTTTTTTATGTAGTTGACACATCACAAATTGGGCGTTTAGTGGGTGTTACATAAAAGTTTGGGGACACTTTCATTGAAATTATTTATGCTAAATATTTTGGTCATGGTTTTAATGTTCATGGTCTTAAACATTAACTTTATTTACCTAATAATACATAGGTGCTCACTTGGGGTAGCTCAGTGGTTGAGTGTCGACCCATGCACCAAGAGGTCACTGGTTCAATTCCCGGTCAGGGCACAAGCCCAGGTTGTGGGCCTGATCCCCAGTGGGGGGCATGCAGGAGGCGGCCAATCGATGTTCTCTCTCATCAATATTTCTATCTCTCTCTCCCTTTCCTTTCCTCTCTCTTTAAAAAATCAATAAAGAAAAAAAATAACACATAGGTAATGTTCATATAAAGAACAATTTGACAGCCTTGAGGGCTGATTTTTATTTTTGCTAAGTTCTAGCTTATTGAGGAAAATGAACTGTAAAGTTTAAAAGCTTAAATTTTTTCAATATATGTGCATAAATTAAAATTAGTGTATGTAAAGGATTTAGTAAAATGTGTTTTTGCTGAAGTGATTATGTACAGGCTGGGGCAAAAGTATGTTTCCAGTTGTGAGTACATGAAACACAAAGTTTATTCTTGTATAATTATTTATTAATTAATGTATATTTTCTATACAAATAATTGTAAACCTACTTTTGTTCCACTCTGTATTTGCTAGTTCAAGTTCAATCTGCCTAAATGAGATTATGCATAAGGACATCTGTTCCTTAGGCAGCATATTGAGGAAATTGAAAAACACCCCTTGATGTTCATAGTATTAAGGTAGTTATCCTTAAACATTATAAAAAGACAGATCCATAAGTAACTGGAGATAACTTGTAATTTCTCAAAATCAAGATAGTCTTTCTTTTAATTATCATCTTCTCACCAGCAAACACAATATTTTTCTATGGGAGCATTTCTTAGAAGAACTAAAATCAAGGTGGGTGAGCAAACAAGTCTTCTTGCTTCAGGCATAATTATACAGAAGCAAGTACAGGTAATTTAACATCATGACTATTAAACATGATTATTGAAAATCTAGATATCTTGGTCATTAACTGACAAAAACCATTCCTTTTTGAGTAGTTATATAATTACTGAAGAAAAATATTTCCAGAAATCAAAAGCTTATTTGTGGTTTTAAAAACCATGTTATAATGTCTTTTTTTAATGAAAATATTGATCTTTTAATATGGCAGGACTATGATTACATATTTCCAGATAATTTTAAAAGTACATTATATATACCCTAAGAAGCCTGAAACACCAATCAGAAAGAATATATGTACCCCCATGTTCATAGAAGCACTATTTACAATAGCTAAGATCTGGAAACAGCCCAAGTGTCCATTAGTAGACGAATGGATAAAAAAGCTGTGGTATATATACACAATGGAGTACTATGCAGCTCTAAGAAAGAAAGATCTCTTATCCTTTGAGATGACATGGAGGGACCTGAGAGTATTACCCTAAGTGAAATAAGCCAAGCAGAGAAAGACAAGTATCACATGATCTCACTTATTTGTGGAATATAATGAACATAACAGTCTGATGAATACGATAGTCCCAGAGACGTGGAAGTAGGATACAGACTGACAATCCCCAGAAGAGGGGGTGATGGGGGGGAGAGATAAACCACAGAACTTGCATGTATGTACGCATAACCAATGGAAATGAACAACAAAGCTGGGGACAGGGTGGGGAGGGAGGGAGAAGAGGGTGTCAATGGGGAAAAAGGAGAAACATCTGTAACAGAAATTTAAAGAAATAAAAAAAGATTGAGACAGGTAAAAAAAAAAAGTACATTATTTAATTAAGCATGGTTATATGAAATAATCAAATAAGTTTCCCTTTCTCACATAATTCTACTTTCATTCTAGTTGAAATGAACTTTGTCATCTAGTCCATTTCTCTGATTTTGACAGTTACTACCAAGGCTAATTTATGGTAATTATTCACTGAATGCTTATTTTTATGTTTAGTGCGGTTCCTACTGTAGTTTTTCAGAGTATTGCTTTCAGCGAGTGTATAAGGAAGATTAGCTATTAGTTTATTGCTTTTAAACTAATTAATTAATCCTTTCTAATTAAAAAAATTCTAGTTGCTTTGAAATATAGTGAAGCATCAATGTCTAAAGCTTATGCTTTTTTGTTCATGAAAAATAGGGACACACTCTATTGTTAGGTTAGTGCAGTTCATAGAAGGAAGGAGGGAATCTCATGGAAAGTTATGAATGAGAACAATGGCATGGCATGGATAGGCCCCTCCAAGTTCAGAATTAGATGGTGGCCAGCTCTGGAAGAGACCCTTTGTAACAGACATTCCAGAATTCTGCCATATGGAGGCTCTGCTATCCTTCACCTGCCTACTCCTCTCAGGGAGCATCTGCTTGTTCTATTGCCAGTTGGTTTCTCCACCTCTTTTTTCTTTCTTAGAGCTTTTGTGTCCTCCTAGTTCCTCTGATTGTCCAGTGTAAGGGCATATGTCACAGTTTAAGACTCAGTTCTACCACTGCCAAGTTATTTTTTCCATTGATTTTTGGAGAGAGTAGAAGGGAGAGAGAGAGAAACATCAGTGTGAGACAGACATTGATTAGTTGTCTCCCCCACGTACCCCATCTGGGGCAGGGGTTGAACCTGCAACCTAGGTACATGCCCTTGACAGGAATTGAACCCATGACCCTTTGGTACATAGGCCGATGCTCTAATCACTGAGCAACACCGGCCAGAGCCCCTTCCCTCCTCTTAACGATTAGTCCTCATATCTTTAGGTTTATGAAATTAGAAGGAATATAGTGTTTGTTTTATTTTTATAGCCAATAAGTTGAATTTTAGTAGTGTTTTGGGACAATGCATACATTCGGTGTTAGGATAGAGTGCTGTACACAACACTGGGCCCTGTCAGGATCCCTGAATTCTGGTCCTAACGCTGCCACCAAATTATCTGTAATCTTGGGTGGTCACTTCACCTCTGTACCTTTGTTTCCTTAAGGAGAATGAGATAACTGATAATCCTGTCTACCTCTTTTATATAGATATAAATGAAACTTGGTAAGAGAGTAATGGAGATTAAACAGACAAATACATTGTCCCTGAATAACCTAATGAGATGCTCTGAAATCCTATGGGTGAGAGGAAGATGTTTCTTCCCTGTCACTTTCCATTTCCTTTCCTGTCTTGCAGTGAATTAGTTGATAGCAGTGCTAAATATTTGTAAGGTATTCAGAAATGGTTAAAGATATAAAGGTGTAAAAGACTAAGAGTCTGTCTTCATGGAGCTTACCCTGTAACCACATTGTGAATCATGTGGGATAGCTGCCAGATGAACTTGCCCAGGAGTGGAGAAGGTCTGTCTTAAACTAAGGATCAAGGAAGAGCAGGAATACTTTTTTGCACACTGAACCAGGAGCACTCATGATAGGACATTTCACTGGAGAACTCCTTGCTCTGTTGCTTCAGTAGCTCCAGAAGATCCAGTGTTTTGGTGTCATCTCTGTATAGTATTGTTGCCCCTTATTTGTGAAAAGAATGGAAGGGATCATCCAGCATACTTTGTGGCAGGCAGTCTTCCATTAGCCATGATACTTTTGTGTAGTCAGCCACAAATTGATAGCAGGTTTTTGATTTTGTTTTGTTTTTTATCTAAATTTAAGCAGATGACTCAAGCAGTTCTTTGTCTAGATTGCTAGCCAGTCTGATAATTCTTTGATCAGGAAAATCCTTTATCTTAATGGATAGTTGGTACAGTTTTTATTGTAACACATGTTAAATTAAGCTCAATACATAAAAAGTAAAAATTTATTAGTTTTAAAACTTTTTAATAAACTTACACATTTCATTGAAATGTTATATAATAAAAGTTCTATGGGCTCATAAGCTCATTTCTGCTCTTTATCTAGGTGCTGCAAAGTTGGTGGTAGCTGTGGCAGTATTTTTACTGACATTTTATGTTATTTCTCAAGTATTTGAAATAAAAATGGATGCAAGTTTAGGAAATCTATTTGGTAAGTTTCATTTTGTTCCCTTTCTGAAATCTTGTTTTTGATGTGATTGTCTCTTTACCACTTACCAACCTGAGTCACTGCTGTTTAGTCTAGAAGAGAAAATGTATTTATACCAATAAGTGTAACTCATTAAAATATTTCAAAATACAAAATAGAAAGTCTTAAAATTAATTCAGTATAAAACATAAATCTTGCATTCAACATTTTGAATATATTTAGTGGAGTCTTTTATACGTTGCTTAGGATCATTAATCATGGCATTCTAAACGCGCATTCTAGAAGATATCGTGCTATTGAGCTGGCTGATAGAAAATTTGGAATCAAACTTAACTGTCCATTAAAAAGTGGTTAGGAATCATGATAATACATTTTAAATACCAGCCATAGAAATCCATTTTTCTTTTCTACACTTATTTTCCTTCTGCAACATTTTTCTTCCACCAGTTTGTTTAATGCCATCTTGTAAACACACCATGTAAGCTAACTTAAATCAGTTTCTAATAAAAGAATTACATTAATAATACAAATTAACATTTGAAATGTTTGCATAAGCTTTGGCTATTGTTCAAAGTATTAAAAAACTATGCTTGAAAGGTGAGGCTATGAAACCAATTAACAGTATTTTGACCTGGTAGGCGGGAAGCAGATGGAAAAAATTTAAGATCTCTAGAATAGTGAATTTTGTTTTCCATAAATTAATATTTGGAAGGAAACCACAAGAACTAATTCACTTCCTCTTATATCTAATTTCAAGACTCCCTTAAACCAGTGCTTCTCAAACTTGACTATCAAAGGAATCTCCAGGGAATTTTGGTAAATGCAGATTTTGATTAAATGTTTGGGATGGGGCCTAGGAGTCTGCATTTCTAACAAACTCCCAGGTGATGCTCAAGTTCCTATCCATGGACCACATTCCAAATATTAAAGCTTCAGAGAATTCAGGCATGTAGTCATCAATTTCTTTATAAACATTTTTAGGTTTCTTAAATGATTACTCAAATGTACTTCCTTGTATCGCACTGAATTCTGCCTTTTATACTCCCAAGTAATAAGCAATTCAGTTGCTTCTACCTGCTTAAGTTCTCTTCGACATTAATGATCTCTCAAATAGTTAAATTGTAGTTGTACTGCTTCTGGTCATCTTTTCACAAGTTTTCATCTTATCAAGTTATGGAATCTTCTCTTTCAATCATTCCTCTTATTGTACTGGTTATTCTTTTGACCCATTTTGCCGACTCTCTCAGCCTGCTGGGGGTTGTTGCAACTCAATAACCTCCAAGAGGGGGAGCATCGCCAGGGAGCAAATTCTCCGGATCTCTGGATGCAGCCTAACTTACTTGCAAAGTGGTTCCCTAGGTTACATGGTGTTTTAGGTAGTTAAGTCCTTGAGATTGCATCTCTGCTGACCTTACAGCTAAGCCCAGTATACTTCCTGTTTCAGCTGTCTCTGGCTGTTTTCAGTGCAGATACATAAGAAATACATTCACACTTGGGCGATAAGCCCATTGGGCGCTTTCAGGGCATTCTAGGCAATCATGCATACCTTATCTATTTACATCTATACTGTACATTTAGGGTGGCATTTCAGACCTTACCATGCATACTTTGATCAATACTTTCAGGGTGGTTTTCCAAAACTAACATGCATACCTTATCTATTCATATGCATACTTTGATCCTTGGCTGGTCAGCCCATGAGAATGCATACCTCGAGATTACATTTTGTTCATCCACCAAACTCTCAACCCTACATGAAGTTGTACTGCTTCAGGTCAGCTTTTCACAAGTTTTCATCTTATCGAGTTATGGAATCTTCCCCTTTAGTCATTCCTCTTAATGTACTGGTTATTTTTCTGAACCATCTGTTTTTATTTATTTTATTTAAGTGTTTTTTTTGACAGATAGCATTTTATTTATTTTTATTTTTTTAGAGAGAAAGGAAGGGAGAGAGAGATAGAAATGCCGATGTGAGAGAAACATCAATCACTGCCTCCTGCACGCCCCCTACTGGGGATTGAGCCTGCAACCCCGGCATATGCCCTGACCAGGATCGAACAGAGACCTCTCAGTCCATGGGACTACACTCAGTCCACTGAGCCACACTGGCCAGGTGTGAACCATCTGTTTTTTAGCAGCCATCTTTAAATGAAGGATGCAGGATCCAACATAGAGTAGTTATTGAAAAATATAGTAGACTTGACTTACGCTTTCTGTATTGTCTTTCTGTTACTACGGAGGCCCAGCTGGTGGCCTGTGAGAGTGCAGCTTGTTTCAGTTCAATGATGGGTAGAAAGACACTGAAGGCATTGCGGACTTGTCCAGTGTTGCTGTGGGAACAATGTGGGTAGCCATTTCTTCTAAGAAAGGCTGATGGTTAAGGAAGATTATGGGATGGAAGTTTGAGGCAAAAGCAAGTTAAACATTTTTTTAATTAATTAATTAATTTATTTATTATTGATTAATTTTTGTTACAGATAAACATTTTCTTATTCCAAGTAATGGGAAAACTTTCATTTGTCTAGAGGCCTTGGGCAAAGATTCAGTGAATTACAGATCAGTGGGAGGAGACTAACAGACAAGAAAAGCAGAATCCTTGAGAGAAGGGAGGCAAATGGGACCATTAGTACAAATAGAACTTTGGGAAAAAGGCCCACTGTTTTCAGAGAGAAGAGGCTGATGAAGCCACTGTTCTCTAGTCTGGACCGTTTCTGTAAGCATCACAGGGATCTTACTGTGTCTGCTTTTCTGCTTTGATGTCTGCCTATCTCACCACCACCAGAGTTACTACACCTCATGAACATTTAGTACTTTCAGTTACCAGAAAGTAAAATCTACACTCCCTACTTAGGATGGCACTCAAATCCCCCATCCTACCTTTGCTTCTCTCACCTGTTCTCTGCCCCTCCCTGCCCATGCCTCACACTCACCATGCCAATCTGCACATGATCTAGGGATGCCAATCCTGCCCTTTCATACCTCAGCCTTTGCTCCTGCTGATTCCTCATCCTGCACCACTTTCCCATCTCCCCTTCATCTGTTAATCCTTTGTTCATTTTTCAAAACTGCATAAATACCCCTTCTCGAGAGAAATTGTGTTTGAACCTCCCTCTCTTTCTTTCTTTCTTTCTTTCTTTCTTTCTTTCTTTCTTTCTTTCTTTCTTTCTTTCTTTCTTTCTTTCTTTCTTCTCCCCTCCCTCCCTCCCTCCCTCCCTCCCTCCCTCCCTCCCTCCCTCCCTCTCTTTCTTTCTTTCTTTCTTTCTTTCTTTCTTTCTTTCTTTCTTTCTTTCTTTCTTTCTTTCTTTCTTTCTTTCTTTCATTTTTTCCATTGATTTTTAGAGAGTAGAAAGGAAGGAGGGAGAGAGAGAGAGTGAAAGAGAAACACATCGATTCAAGAGAGACACATCAATCTGGTGCCTCCCAGATGACCCCAATTGGGGCCAGGGATTGAATTGCAACCCATGTATGTGCCCTTGACCAGGAATCAAAGCCATGGTCCCCGGGTTCTAGCTGAGCCACACCGGCCAGGGAAAACCTCCTTCCTTCTTACTGGAATTTCTTGTTCCTGTTTCTGAGCTATTTGTTCTAATACATTGTAGTTATGTCTAAACTGGACACTGATTTTATTCTGCCTCACTTTATAGTTTCTTTTATTCTTTTTCATATATCTGTCTTCCCTTACTGGAGAATAAATCTTGAGGGCAATAATATCTTGATGCTTCACCCAACATCTAGTGCTAGGCCCTGTAAATAGTAAATGCTGATTGAATAGAAAATGCATTTTGGTAATTGAGGATTAGGATTTTTAAATAGAAAAGAGTGTTTCCAAAGTGGAATTCATTTAAAGCCAAGTGGGATTCATTTAAAACCGTATTAATTGAAAAGCTGCACCCAGCTGGTGTGGCTCAGTGGTTGAGCATCGCCAATGCACCAAGAGGTCGCTGGTTCGATTCCCCGGTAAGGGCACATGCCCAGGTTGTGGGCCAAATCCCCAGTTGGAGGGCATGCAGGAGGCAGCCAATCCATGTTCTCTCTCGTCGATGTTTTTATTTCTCTGTTCCTTTCTCTTCCTCTCTAAAAATCAATACAAAATTTTTTTTTTTTTGTAAATAAGAAAGAAAAGCTGCTAATCATCAGCTATAAATAAACACTGAGCTACTTTAACTAGGATAGTTGTTTCCCTTAATTTTCATTTTGATTTTTCCTAAGGTTGGGAACTGCAAAGTTTTCATTTATAGTGTATGTTTTAGCTGTTTCATTTAGGCATTCTTAGGGCAGATTGTTCATTATGTTGTCATAACTTAAGTCATACACTATATCCACAAAACCTTATTGGATTCCAGTTTATTGAACTGGTGAAAATTTAATACGTATAGTTATTATTTTACTTCTTATTTTATTTTTATTTTTAATTTTATTTTTGTTACAGATGTTTCTCCTTTTTTACCCCATTGACACCCTCCTCCCATCCCCCACACCCCGTCCTTGGCTTTGTTGTCTATGTCCATTGGTTATGTGTACATTCATATAAGTGCTGTGGTTTATCTCTTCCCTCCCCCCACCACCCTCTCTTCTGAGGGTTGTCAGTCTGTACCCTACTTCCACGTCTCTGGGTCTACCCTATTCCTCAGACTGTTATGTTCATTATATTCCACAAATAAGTGAGATCATGTGGTATTTGTCTTTTTCTGCTTGGCTTGTTTCGCTTAGGATAATACTTTCCAGGTCCCTCTATGTCGTCTCAAAGGATAAGAGATCTTTCTTTCTTACAGCTGCATAGTATTCCATTGTGTATATGTACCACTGCTTTTTTATCCATTCATCTATAAATGGACACTTGGGCTGTTTCCAGATCTTAGCTATTGTAAATAGTGCTGCTATGAATATGGGGATACATATATTCTTTCTGATTGGTGTTTCAGGCTTCTTAGGGTATATTCCTAGAAGTGGAATCACTGGGTCAAATGGCAGTTCAATTTTTAACTTTTTAGGTAACACCATATTGTTTTCCATAGTGGCTGCACCAGTGTGCATTCCCACCAGCAGTGTACTAGAGTCCCCTTTTCTCCACACCCTCACCAACACCTGTTTGATGATTTGTTGATGGTGGCCATTCTGACAGGTGTGAGGTGATACCTCGTTGTTTTAATTTGCATCTCTCTGATGATTAGTGATGTTGAGCATTTCTTCATATGTCTCTTGGCCATTTGTATGTCCTGTTTGGAGAGATGTCTATTCAGCTCCTCTGCCCATTTTTTAATTGGGTTTTTTGTCTTCCTTGTGTTGAGTTGTATGAGTACTCTATATATTTTGGAAATTAACCTCTTATCTAATGTATCTTCAGCAGTGATGCTCTCCCATACAGTGGGTAGCCTTTTCATTTGATGGTTGTTTTCTTTTGCTGTGCAGAACCTTTTGAGTTTGATGTAGTCCCATGTGTTCATTTTCTCCTTTGTTTCTGTTGCCTTAGGTGATGTATCAGTGAAAATTCTGCTCCGTATGATGTCCGAAATTTTGTTGCCTACATTTTCTTCTAGAATTTTTATGGATTCACGGGTCACATTTAAGTTTTTTATCCATTTTGAGTTTATTTTTGTGTATGGTGTATGGTGATGGTCTAGTTTCATTTTTTTGCTTGTAGCTGTCCAATTTTCCCAACACCATTTATTAAAGAGGCTGTCTTTACTCCATTGTATGCTCTTGCCCCCTTTGTCAAATATTAATGTCTTGTGTCCATTTCTGGATTCTCTTTTCTGTTCCACTGGTCTATATGCCTGTTCTTGTGCCAGTACCAGGCTGTTTTGATTACAGTAGCTTTGTAGTATAATCTGATACCTGGTATTGTGAACCCACCTACTTTGTCCTTCTTTTTCAAGATTGCTGTGGCTATTTGGGGTCTTTTTTTGGTTCCATATGAACTTTTGAAGTATTTGTCATGGGTATTTTGATGGGAATTGCATTGAATCTGTAGATTGCTTTGGGTAATATGGACATTTTAATGATGTTAGTTCTTCCAATCCATGAACAAGGTATGTGCTTCCACTTTTTATATCTTCCTCTATTTCTTTTTTCAATGTCCTGTAGTTTTCTGCAAATAGGTCCTTTACTCTTTTGGTTAAGGTATCTTAATTTTTTTTGCCTTGATGGTAAATGGGATTGTTTTTTCAGTTTCTCTTTCTGTGAGTTCATCATTGGTGTATAAGAATGCCATTGATTTCTTGACATTAATTTTGTATCCTGCTACTTTGCAAATTTATTGATTAAGTTTAGTAGAATTTTGATGGAGTCTTTAGGGTTTTCTAGGTATAATATCATGTCATCTGCAAGTAATGACAGTTTCACTTCCTCCTTTTCAATTTGGGTCCCTTTTATTTTTTCTTCCTGTCTGCTGTGGCTAAGACTTCCAGTACTATGTTAAATAAGAGTGGTGAAAGTGGGCATCCCTGTCTTGTTCCTGTTCTTAAGGGAAATGCTTTTAGTTTCTGCCCATTGAGTATGATGTTGACTGTAGGTCTTTCGTATATGGCCTTTATTATGTCGAGATATGGATCCCTCTATTCCCAGATTGCTGTGGCTTTTTATCAGAAATGGATGCTGGATTTTGTCGAATGCTTTTTCAGCATCTATTGATATGATCATGTGGTTTTTATTCTTCATTTTGTATATGTGGTGTATCACATTTATCGATTTGTGAATATTGTACCAGCCTTGCATCTGTGGGATGAATCTCACTTGGTTATGGTGAATAATTTTTTTGATATAGTGCTCGATCTGATTTGCTAGTATTTTGTTCAGGATTTTGGTGTCTATGTTCATCAGGGATATTGGCCTGTATTTTTCTTTTTTTTACAGTCTTTCTCTGGTTTTGGAATTAGAATTATGCTGGCCTCATAAAACAAGTTTGGAAGTCTTCCATTTTCTTGAATTTTTTTGAAACAGTTTGAGGAGAATGAATGTTAGTTCTTTTTTGAATGTTTGGTAAAACTCTCCCGTGAAGCCATCCAGGCCTGGGATTTTGTTTGCTGGGAGAGTCCTGATCACCTCTTCAATTTCCTTAGTTGTTATTGGTCTGTTCAAGTTTTCTCTCTCTTCCCGGTCCAGTTTTGGGAGACTGTGTGTTTCTAGAAATTTGTCTATTTCGCTTAGATTGTTGAATTTGTTGCCATATAATTGTTCATAGTAGTTGTTAACAATCTTTTATATTTCTGTGATGTCAGTTTTTACTTCTCCTCTTTCATTTCTGATTTTGTGTATTTGGGTTCTCTCTTTTTGTTTCTTGGTGAGTCTAGCTAAAGGTCCATCAATCTTGTTTATCTTTTTGAAAAACCAGCTCTTTGTTTCATTGATCCTTTGAATTGTTTTTTTGGTCTCTATGTCATTTTTTTCTGCTCTGATCTTTCCTGTTTCCTTCCTTCTATTTGCTGTGGGGTTTTCTTTTTGTTTGCTCTCTAGTTCTTTAAGTTGTGAGGTTAGATAGTCTATTAGAGATTTTTCTTGTTTCTTGAGGTAGGCCTGTAGTGCTATGATCTTCCCTCTCAGAACTGCTTTCGCTGCATCCATAGATTTTGTGTTGTTGTGTGTTCATTTTCATTAGTTTCCAGGAAGTTTTTAATTTCTTCCTTGATCTCCTTATGTAACCCATTCATTGTTTAGTAACACGCTGTTTAGCCTCCATGTGTTCAAATGTCTTTGCATGTGTTTGTTGCAATTGATTTCTAGTTTCTTGCCATTGTGATCTGAGAAGATACTTGGTATGATTTCAGTCTTCTTGAACTTGTAGAGAATTAGTTTGTGTCCTATCATCTGGTCTGTCTTTTTTTATTTTACTTCTTATATCAGAATAATTGAGTAAAGATGGAGATATGCTTATCTTTGCTTTTTTGTTTAGCATCTAACTTGAGTAACAAGTTTAACTGAACATTAGGATTGTTTCTATAATCAGTGTCTTAGGGGGACCAGGAGACTAACAGTGGTTTTTTTCATTAAAAATTTTTTTCAATTACAGTTGATATACAATATTATATTAGTTTTAGGTATACAACATAGTGTTTAGACATTTATATAACTTCTGAAGTGATCACCCCAGTAAATCTAGTAACTATAATTTTTTTGGTGGTGAATATTTCAAGTTTTTTTTTATTTTGTTGATGTAATAACTTAATTGATAGTTTCTATAAATTGAAATTCAGATTGATTATATAGTACTTTTGTAGAAAAATAAGCGAGCTTATTTTTTAGAAAGGAAAAGTGAAAAATTTTGCCCACCATTCGTAGTTGAAATTACCAAAGTAGTTTAATTGTGATTTTTTAAAACAATTTTTAACAGAACTTTTTATTTTGTAGATTCATATGCATTTGTAAGAAATAATACACAGAGATCCTATATATTCTTTACCCAATTTTTTACTGTGTAACTTCTCTTTTAAAACTGTATACAGTGTCACAACCAGAATATCAACATGGGTACAATCTGCCAGTCTTAGTTATATTTGTGATTTAACATAGCAGTTAGTTTTTAGCATGGATACTTAATATCTAGTGAATGTAATGAACACAGTCCAATTTATTTTTGCATATTGCTGCAGTAAGTACTTAATATTCTATTGATTTGACTTTTTCCCCCTTTCACACTTAAACCATTGAAATAGTATTTACATGAATTACTTCACATTACAAAAAACTAAAGTATAAAATAATTCTGTATGATTTCTTTGTTGAAAAATATTCATTGGTGAAACCAAAACAGGAATGTTTATTATTATTGTGCCTTGAACTGAAAAGTGTTGAAAGAAATTAAGAATTAAACCTATCAAGGTACTTTGTGGAACAAAAGTGTTTATATGCTGTGCCCATGTACTGCATGTGGATATTATCCTGTCTTATTTATGGAAATTTACCTGTTTGGCCTCCAGGTGTTAAAATTCTCCAAATTGCCAGGCTAATAGAGGGCTTTCAGTTTTTATTATTATTATTATTATTTTTTTTTCTTTATTGATTTCAGAGGGAAAGGAAAGGAGAAGGAGAGAGAGTGATAGAAACATCGATGAGAGAGAACATCGTTTGGTCGCCTCCTGCATGGCCCCCACTGGGGATTTGGCCCATAACCTGGGCATGTGCCCTCCCGGGGAATCAAACCGGTGACCTTTTGGTGCATGGGTCGATGCTCAACCACTGAGCCACACTGGCTGGGCTCAGTTTTTATGAATATTGAATAAAAATTAGTTCTCATCTGGAAAGAAAAGTCTTTCATGAGATTTTTTACTTTTAAGCATCTCTCCTTACTTAATACACAAATTAAATGGAGGTGATGTTATTTACTTAAAAGCCTGATGATTAAGAAACTGCTTTTCCCAAAATTGTATGTATCCCAGTAAAGCTTTTTGAATTGTGTAGCATTTACTGTTTTTACATTTCTTAAGTTTTAACAAACTAATTTGACCATTGTAGAGGCTCATCCCTGGTTTTCTTTCTATCTCCGTTTCTCCAGCTAGTCTCTTCCTCTGGCCGCTAGACTTTTTCTTTTGGATCATCACCAAATATTTTAAAATTAACAAGTGCAACACAGAACTCATTGTCCACCCTCCACTCCCATCTTTTCACTGGATTATACACATCTTGAGTGCAGAGACTGTTTTCTTTTTTCCCCATTAGCTCATGTGAATGAATAAATGAATAGTTCTAAAGCCAAATGTCTGAGAGACAGACTTGATTCCTCTTCCCATCACTGATCCATCTGGTTCATTCCCAAGTCCCGTCAATATTGCTCCTTAGTTCTGACAGAGTGGGAGGGAGAGAGGGAGAGAGAAACGTTGACGTGAAAGGGACACATCAAGTGGCTGCCACCCGCACGACCAACCAGGGCCAGGGCAAACCGCAACTGAGGTACACACCCCTAGTGGGAACCGAACCCAGGTCTCTCTGGACCGCAGGCCGACACTCAAACCACTGAGCCAAACCGGCTAGGACTGGGCTTCTACCCTTTTCTATCTAGATTACTTCAGCTCCATTCTTGTGGACCCCTTGTCTCAAGTCTTGAACACTCTGTCTGTTCTCCACTCGACACTCAGAAAGCTTGTTCTGAAAACTCCGTATCCTGGCTTCCTGCTCCTAGCAGGACTTGCAGTTTTTGTACATGTGATCATAAGACTTTAGACAGTCTCATTTCTGGGGTGGTGCAACATGAATTTGGGTGCTAGGATGAGATATTATGGCTTTGGAAACACCTCTGCCAATTACTAATTATGATTAGAGCAAATCAAATCAGTTAACCTCTCTGTTCCCAGTTTCTTTTCCCTTTAAAACAGGGCTGATGCTCAAATCAATAATATATGCAGAGGTACTGATAGAGTTCCCAGCACATGTGAATGAGCTACACTATGTTACCTATGTTCTATCCCACTGTTGTCTTCTTATCTTATTACCGTAAGTTAGGTAAGTTAGGTATACCACAATTCCTGATTTGGACAACCTTCCCCTGTAAGCCTAATGCTGTAAATGTTTGTTCAGGACAAAGTAAAATTGAGAATTTCTAGTTCTCATGCTGTTAATGATGGTTGCTATAATAACTTTCTGGACTTTCACATTTACAAAAGTGAGAGCACTGGACCAGATGATCTCTATACTTATTCTTCCCTCACATTTATGACACATAATTAAGGAAAAATGACATAAGTAACGAAATTGGAAAAACAAACCCCAGTAATTCCAGTATCCCAGTTTACTAACTGATCATGTTTTGTTTCCTTCAAGTCTTTGTTTTTTTAATCTTTGAATATTTTTAGTACTTACTAATCTAGTTTGTTTTCTGCTTTATTCCAAATACATTCAACTTTTCATTAACCCATGCACCAAGAGGTTGTCGGTTCGATTCCATTCAGGGTGCATGCCCAGGTTGTGGGCCAAATACCCAGCAGAGGGCATGCAGGAGGCAGCCAATCGATGTTTTCTCTCATTGATGTTTCTCTCTCTCTCTCCCTCTCCCTTTCTCTCTCTAAAATCAATTAAAAAAAAGACTGGCCGGTGTGGTTCAGTGGTTGTGCATCAACCCTTGCACCAAATACATTCAACTTTTCCGTGCTACTGCAATGCCTTAATGAACTTAATGGTGCACACTATTCTGAGTGTGCTATGAAGTTATGGGCCTTCATTTACTTAGTCATTTTTCTCTTTTTAAACATTTACATATTATTTTTCAGCTTTAACTTCTGTTCTCTAGATTGCTGGACTTACAGGAAATTCACAATTACCTAAAATAGTACAGAAGTAAAAACTAGGTAACTATTTATAGTCCCACAGCTGGCAAACATTTATGACACTGCATACTTATTAGCCAAATCAGGAAATGGTTGCCCACAGTACTGTTGCTCTGAATTATAATCTCCTGGGCTAGGATCAGATGTTAGTGCTTTTGAAAAAGCTCTAAGTGTAGAAGGTCAGGTTGAGATCTGCTGAATTTAAATTAAAATTTAATCACGAGTTGCTGGCTTTCTTGAACTGATAAATTATAAAACTCTTAGTAATGACCTTAATTTTTTTATTACACCCAATACATTTTTTTAAATCCTTGTTTAAAGATATTTTTTTCCATTGATTTTTAGATAGAATGGAAGGGAGGGAGGGAGAGAGAGAAATATTGATGTGAGGGAGACACCTGCATGACCCCAGCCAGGGTGGGGAATCAAAACTGCAACCCAGGTAGGTATATGCCCTTGACCAGGAATTAAACCCACGACCCCTGGCTGAGCCAAACTGGTAAGGGCTACATTGCTATTTTAAAGAAAAGCTCTCTACCACCACAATCCCTCTTGTGTTCTCTCAATGTCCTCAAATCTCCTAGCCTGACTACTAAGGTAGGTTTATGTGTGTACTCCAGGGCTTTATGTGCCTATGTACCAGCAACAACTTTTAAACATCCTAATAGTCACCAAGTATGTATTTAATGTCATTTAAAGTTTAAAGGGAAGTTTGAAGTATGTATATCACTTATATGTCAAATCAGAAAAGAACAAACTCATAGAAACAGAGTAGAGTGGTGGTTACCAGGGGTTTGGAGGTGAGGAAATGGGGAGATGTCGCTCAAAGGGTACGACTTCCAGTTATAAGATTAACAAGTTTGGGGATCTAATTTATAGCATGGTGCTTATAGCTATCAATACTTTATCATGTACTTGAATGATGCTAAGAGAGTAGATCTTACAGTTTCTCACCACACACACAAGAAATGGTAACTGTGAGGGATAGAGGCTAATACTGTGGTGGTCATGTTGCAGTGTCTAAATGTATCCATTCAATACACTCTGTACCTTAAACGTGCACAATGTTAAGTGTCAGTTATATCTCAATAAAGCTGAAAAAATGATTGTAAACAAATGATGGTAAGTTTGTAGAATAACTTTTTGACTAGGATCTAAATGTATAATAACTAAAAATAAAAAATATAAAGTAAATGTCTATGATAAAATACTACCCTCTATAATTTCTCTACATACTTGTTTATACTGAATTATGTAGCCTAAAGTTACTTTCTCACTGTTTTTCTAAAGTGATATTTATGTTTTATTTATTATATACTGAGTAGTATTTAAACACTTTTTTTATAGGCCTGTTAGCTGTATATATGTTTTAAAAGTGGATACTTGCCAACAACCTCATTCCTTCTAACAAATATAACTTTTTTTTCTTAGCAAGGTCAGCATTGGACACCGCAGCACGTTGTAAGTATTTCAGGCCAATAATTTGCAGATGGTGTATTCTATTGTTTTCTTAGGCATATGAGAACTTATATTTGAACAATGGAGATAGTTCAATGAAAGCAAAAACTGATTTAGAAATTGTTTTCTAAAGTTATAAGGATACTATTTGATTGGACAGCCTAATATTCTTAGTATTTACTCATAATGAATATTTTCTTTCATTATTGTTTTTAGCTTCAGTAGCATAAGTACAGAAAGTGTATAAAAGGAGAACTAGTACATGAGCAGGTTGTTCAGTAATGCTTTATTTTATTTTATTTTTATCCTCACCCGAGGACATTTTTCAATATTTTGTTCAGATAGAGTGGGGGTAGGGGGAGAGAGAGAGAGAAACATCAATGTGAGAGAGTCACATTGATTGGTTGCCTCCCACACGACCCCAGCCAGGGCTGGGAACTGAAGCACAACTGAGATATGAGGTACATGCCCTTGACCTGAATCAAACCCGTGACTCTTGGTCTGTGGGCTGATGTTCTCACCACTGAGCCAAATTGGCCAGGGCAGTTATTTATTTTTTTATAAATATGTGTTTATTGACTTTTTAGAGAGAGAGGAAGGGAGAGAGAGAGAGAAACATAGATGTGAGAGAGAAACATTTATCGGCTGTCTCCTGCACGCCCCCTACTGGGGATCAAGCCCAAAATCCTGAACGGGAATCTTACCAGGACCTCTGAGTCCATGGGATGATGCTCAATCCGCTGAGCCACACGGGTAGGGGTGTGTTAGGCTTTTTAGTTTGTAATCATTTGTTGTACATTTACACACTGGAAATTCAAAGCAACAATTCAAAACCTACCCGCAACCCCCATCCTGAATTTAAAATATAAACTTAAAAATAATCATATTATTTGATTCATTTATATCTATTATTAACTTGTTTTCTTAGTGCTTTTGTTGTTTGTTTTGTTTTGTTTGTTTTGTTTTGTTTTGTTTTGAGGCTCTTTGAAACCCCAGGGGGAAAAAACTCCCAGCATGTATTTTAAGATACATATAAATTAGTGATTTATATAATTCCTCTGTGATTTGAGATTTGAAACAAACTGATTATAGAGTCTGTTAACATTGTTTTCTTTTAAAAATGTATTTTTGTTTTCCAAAGCTACAAAACCTCCCAGATACAAATGTGGGATCTCAAAAGCTTGCCCTGAGAAGCATTTTGCTTTTAAAATGGCAAGTGGAGCAGCCAATGTGGTGGGACCCAAAATCTGCCTGGAGGACAATGTGTAAGTGTTTATCCATTTGGAAGTATAAGATGTGCTATAAAATTATAGTAATTGAACCTGAGTTTAATGGATCTTTTGAAAATTTATTGGGCATGCTTTTACTAAAGAAAAGTGATTTCAATTTTTATTGCACACTGTTTTCCCCATGCCTTTAAGGAATCTTAGAAGTTCTTAAATTTCATATTAGAGAGTGACATAAGAACACTTATTCAGTTTTGTGAAGAGAGGAGGGGTTTCCTGAGTGATTTCTTTAGACCTGTGCTGTCCCATGTTAGAGCCATAGACCCATGGAACTATTTAATTTTGATTCTTAAGTCATGTGCGAAAGTTAATTCATTTAAATTAATTGAAATGAAAAGTTTAGTTTGTTAGTCACTGGCCACACTTGAAGTGCTCAGTAACCCCACAAGGCCAGTGCCTGCAGATTTGAGCAGCATTGAGAATATTTCCATCAGTGCAAAGTCCTCTTTCAGCATTTTCCAACCATTTTCACCTCATGGCACACATAAACTACTAAAATTCTGCAGCACACCAAAAAATATATTACATATTTTGCTCATCTTCCCAAAAAATAGGTATAATTTTGATTCATTCATACCAGACAGCTATTGAGTTGGCTGTGTCATTTTTCATTTTGACAATATAAGGGAAAAGAAGTCAGTACCCTGACTAAATGGTCAGATATTGCATGTTTTAAACATTCTTGCAGCACACCTGTTGAAAACTGCTGTCCCTTTGATAGCAGTATCTTCGGTAATGAACACTTATAAACCAGCACCTTTCATTTTAAATGTTTTAATGCTGTTTCTTGAAGTGAAATAATCTGGTTATAACCATGATGCCACAGAGCGGTTTGCCACTGAGCTAACTGGTTCCCTGTATTGAGATGCTCTACAAAGTATTGTTTTTAGATTTTTCAATCTCCTGCCTTAGTGTGAACTGTCACTTGGTGAAGTTCCTGCCTCTTAAGTCACAAAACCTGCTTTTAGTTGGCTGCTTTTAATCTGCTCTAGCCTAGAAAATTAGATATTTGAGCTTATTTCAACTTCATGTAAAGTAATAAACATGCCATTAATTATGAGAATAAAGAGTGAGGTAATTTTACAGGCAGAGGAGAAGAAACTAAGCCATTTCTCCCAGAATTTAATATGCCTTTTTAATAGAGAAGCTTATAAATATTAATCTTAGCCCCTTTTTCAATTAGCTATGGGTAGGTCCTATAGCCTCTTATAATTACACTTTCCTTATGATATTAAAGGCTTGAGCTGTGTAATCTTTAAGGTCCTGACTCATATGTTTTCTTTTACCTCATGCTGATGATAATCCATGGCTAATTTGTTGTCTTCTGAGTTCTCATTATAATAGTCCTGTTTTACTGAATTATGTAAAAAAAAAAAAAAAAAAAAAAAACATACTTGGATTTCAGTTTGTAGATCTTACATTAAATAATACCCTCCTATTAACTTAGAATGTTCCAATTTCATATCTTTTTTTTCCCTATCTCAGTTTATTTGTCTAGAGAGGCCCCAAGTTTAATTCTAAATAATAGGAAGAAAGTTCATGCCTCGCATGTTGTAGATTGTCTTTGGAGATCTCCTCTACCCGCTTGTATGTAAGTTTTAATGCGAAGAAGAAGAGGCAAACACTTTACTAGCAGGTTTTCTATGTACAGATTATATAGGTCAAGAAGAAAAAAGAATATGTAGGCAGTAGAGTCTGATAAACTAAGTACTGGGCTCAGCCAGGGAGTTTGGCCCTAGTGTGGTGTAGAATATGTGTTTCAGTTTCTCTAACTGTAAAATGGAGGCAGGCCACCTATTCACCCTCATTGCAGGAATCATCCCGAAGTCCCGTGACAGATTAAATAATTCATGTGATTTTACAGCAAGGCCTTGGGGCCTTGGGTCATGAAATTGAATCCCTGGTAAATGGCTAGCCAGACATCCCCAGTGGTGAAACTGCAGGACCAATATTTCTTCCAGTACCTTCTGTTTCCGGACTGAAAGTTTTGCCATCAAAAAGATTAAAGAAAGAGTCTGAGTTTTCTTAGCATGATTCATTCACTTATTCATTAAGTGATCCTTGAGCATTGCCCCTGCTGTCAGGGAACTTAAGCTGGTAGGGATGACCTGTGCTTAAGCAGGACATGCAGATGCATCACCGGTGTGCAGAGTTGCAGGTGTGCCAGTAGGAGTCAGGGTGACTGAGATGAGGCTGAGGTGTCCAACTTTACATTGAGTGATTCAAGGAACAGTTTTCTCCACCATAGGGATGTTTAGACTGAAAACTGAAGGGTAAGAAGAAAGACAGCCAGGTGAAAAGTGGGGAAAGGACATTCTAAACAGAAGGAAGAACATGCTTAAAGGCCGTGAATGCTAAATGGGAAAGAGCTGGAGAAAAGTAAATAAGGTCCAGGCCAGAGGTGAAAAGATTAAGAAGTATAAACTTGTAGTTACAAAATAGTACAAGGATGTAAGGAAAACATAGGAAATATAGTCAGTACTGTACTATGTATGGTACCAGTTGGGTGTTGGAGATATCAAGGGGAACACTATGTAAAATATATGATTGTCTCCCTGCTGGTGTGGCTCAGTTGGTTGGGCATTGTCCCGTGTACTGACAAGTTGCTGGTTTGATTCCTGGTCAGGGCACATGCCCCGGTTTCGGGCTTGATTCCCTGTAGGTGTCGTGCAGTAGGCAACCGATCCATTTTTGTTCTCACATTGATGTTTCTCTCTCTCTAAAAATAAAATAAATCAATGAAAACAATCTCTTTAAAAAAAGGTATATTATTGTCTAACCATTAAGCTATACACCTTAATCCAGCAGTTTTTAACTGGTGTGCCACGAGAATTTTTAAAACATGCAATGCCTGACTATTTAGTCAGGGGCACTGACCACTTTTTCCTTAGATTGTCAAATTTAAAAAAATGTCAACAGCCAACACAAAAATAGCCATCTGGTATAAATGTTCTGTATCCTGTCTTAAACCATAAATATATATATATATTTATCATATAATAGAGTTGCAACTTATTGGTAAGGTTGCATAATAAGTTTCTGTCTAATTGGTTAATTCTTGGTAGTAGAAATCCTTATATACAAGTATAGGCACCTGATTTTTTTTAAAGTCACTTTGGAGCAAAAAGGGTAGGTAATTACTATTACTATTATTTATTTATTTTTGTAAATCAGTCAAAATTATACCTATTATTTTTGTTACATTGGCAAAAAAATATATTTTTTGGTGTGCTGCAGAATTTTAGTAATTAGTTTATGTTTGCCCTGACATGAAAAATGTTGAAAATGGCTGCCTTAAACCAACACAAAATAAAATTGAAAGGGAAAAAAAAAGAGCCAGGCCCATAGGAACCTAGGCCAGGCAGGTAAGAGGTTTTGCGATATTTTTCTGAGTGCTTTAAGAAGTTGTTGATGGTTTTCAAATTCTGGCATGTCACAATTTCGTTTTTATTGAAAAAGTAAATGCCATTACTGCTGTGCAGAGTGACTGAAGAAGTGGAGTGGGAAGCAGTTGGAAGGCCATGGCCCCGTGCTGCCACAGTTCTTTGACACTCCACCCACACCGCCGCCCATTGGCCCCAGACTTGGCATGTACACTCACTAAAATAAGCCAGTAGATGTTAAAAAGTACATAAGTAGACATTTCAGTATTTTCCTACATGTGTTCTGAGTACATGCAACTCACTTTGGAGACTATTAGTCCAGATCTGTGCTTCTTAGTAGGGGTGACTTTGCTCCCCAGAAAACATTTGTCAAGATCAGGAGACATTTTGGGTTTTCATAGCTGTGGTGGTGCTATTTGGAGGGAGGGGCCAGGGATGCTCCCTCTTAAACATCCTGCATTGCACAGCACAACCCCTCCACAAGAATTATCAAGCCCATAATATCACAGGCCAGGTTTGAGAGAAGCCCTAATACAGCCAGAAGACGAGCAATAATTATGATTAGGGTTGTGGTCATGGTATTAAGGATAAGTAGATGTAGTCGCGATGATGGATTTCATTAGTTAGAAATACAAAATCCTGGCTATAAACATAAAATGTCTCACAACAAAATTATAGCTTCATTTTCTTTTGTGTTACAAAACCCATAGAATTTACTTGAGTTCAAGATATAGTTTTAATTGTAGACATATACTCATTTGATTTCAGTTTATATGAAGTTGATATTAGGAATAATACTTCACTTTTTATTATGTAATCTTAATATTTAATATAGGAATGAATGTATAGCAGACTGTTTTGAGGGATTTTTTTTTTCATCAAGGGGTCAGAGAGTATTGTTGTAAGGGCCAAGAAGTAAAATTAAGAATATTATACAAGTACCTATATAATTTTAAAAAAATATAACCATTTAAAAATGTAAACATTTAAAACTCATGAGTAGTAAAACAAAATAAAACAAAAAAACTCAGCCAGTAGCTAGATCTGTCCCAATATGCTGCAATTTGTTAAACCTTGTTCTAAACTAATCATTTTAAGAAGTAGTATTGAATCAAAACTATATTAGAAGATGTAGACTCTATAGATATGATTATATGATCATTTTCTTTAGATTTTTGCCTAGAGATATGGAATGGTAGGGGAGTGGGGAACCTTCATATTCATGAACGATAAAAGAAAATATTTCAACTTGTGTTAGTAAGAGTGACGACTAACCTTTATAGACTTAAAATCTTCACTGGCAGCTTTCCCTGTTGAATACCTTTTCAAAAATTGTTAAGCTGCTGCCCTCTTGTGGGAAACCTATGTCATAGCGCTTCTTGGATGATCTCTACTTGGAAAAGATATTTTTATTAATTATTAATGTAACAAGTTAATCACAGATATTGCCTATTAATATTAATAATAGAATTTTCTTATGTATTTCTGAAAGGAGCAGAGCAAATTCATTTTGAAACTTCCCTTCTCTTTTGTGTAGCAGATGTGGCCCACCACAGAACTAGTCTTGCACACACATAACAAAGTTCTACACTTAACTACATGCAAATTTTAGAAAATGACAAGTGAAATTTTGTAGGTAGATATGCAACCAGTATGGATAGATAGTTGAATTCTACTAATTTTTATTTAATAAGTTTTTATTGATTTTTTAGAGGGAGGGGAAGGGGGAGAGAGGTAGAAACATGGATGTGAGAGAGAAACATTGATCCACTGCTTCCTGCACTCCCCCTACTGGAGATCAAGCCCACAACTTGGGCATGTGCCCTGACTGGGAATCGAACTGGGACCTCTCAGTCCATGGGAGGATTCTCAATCCACTGAGCCACACCGGCTGGGCAGGGCTACTAAGCTTTTAAAAATCAAAATTGTATACTTTTCTGTTTCTTAATGGACATTGGAGTAGAGTATTTTTTTTTTAACTATTTGTTTCAAAATAATTATAGAAATCATAGGCAGCTGCAGAAATGGTGCAGAAAGGTCCAGTGTACTCTTTACCCAGTCTCCCCAGTGGTCCTTTCTTATGTAATTATAGTACAATATGCACCGGAAATTATCATTGGTACAATGTGTATGTTTAGTTCTGCATCATTTTATTGTATGTGTAGATTCATGTAACCAACACAGCAATTAAGATACAGAATTATTTCATCATCACAAAGATCTCTTTCTTACTACCCTGTTGTAAGTCACTCCTTCCATCACTGAACCCTGGCGATCACTAATCTATTTATCATTTCTTATTGTGATCTTTTGAAAATGTTAGAACTGCACTCATTCATCATTTGCAGCCACATGTTAACTACAGATATGAAGTCTATGAAAATCAGCTAGCACATTCGGTGAGAATCAATTGGCTATGTGGAATTTACAATAAAGTGTTATAGATTTTGTTACTTGCAAAATTATATGCCAACATAATTTTTATCAATAAAATTTGTAATAAATGTATGTACCTATATATGTTTATAAAAATATAAATATCTGGATACGTGTGTGTGTGTGTGCTTTTATACTTATATACTCCCCTTCACCCTAACCTCAAACTAATTGTTAAATATTGAACAGCACATCATAGAAATATTACTATTACATTTGATTTTAAAATTAAAATTACCCATGATTTAGTTTAATAATTCTAATTGAACAAACTGAACTGATAAGAAGCAGATGTTCCATTGGTTCCTTCCAGGACACAGCATCATTGTCTTTGAGCTGCCGGGGGGGCGATTCCCTCAAGTGTGACTAAGTGACTAGTTAGATGCAGTCATTATATGAAACTATAGTGTTACTTCTGAGCATAGAGAAACTTTATGCTGATAATCACTAAGAGCATGTTCATAGTTAGGTGAAACACTCATGAAAGAGTGCTCCTCATTCTTCTTGCTCTCAGACTGGGAAACATTTGGGGAGCATTTCACTTCTGTTCTCATGTCACGTCTGATACTGCAGAAAGGGCAAAAGAATGGTGTAGAATATGTGCATAATGTCCACATGTTGTAAGGTGTTCTAACATGGTATTTCATCATCTGATCAGAGCAGCGAGAAATAGTATTTTGCCCTAATACTTGTCAATATATATTTCTATTTGTGAAATCTTATTTAAGGATATTGCTTTAAAGGTATGGGCTGTTTTCTCTGACTTAGTAGAGAACTTTTAATCTCCTCTGCAGGACTAAATACATGTACATATATAATATCCCCAATCTTTTTTTTCTTGGCATGATTTTGTTTCTTTGATATATGTTTGTACAATATATAATTCTTAATTTGTCTTGATTTTTTTTCCCCTTCAGTTTAATGAGTGGTGTTAAGAACAATGTTGGAAGAGGGATCAATGTTGCCTTGGTAAATGGTAAGAATAATTACTTCAGCTTCTGGATATATTCAGTGGGTATTCATATAATCCAACATAAAATATACTCTAATATCAAGGGATCAAGTCAGAAAGTGCCCCTCTTGACACTAAATCCCTACCCCCTTCCTCACTGCCCCTAAAAAAGCATCCAGCTGTAAGTGGAGACTTCATGTCTGAGTACTTAATAGCACTCTTTCTTGGAAGCGTTCAGCTTCTGTGCAGCATGTGCGGAGCCTTCCATGGGCTCTTGCTGCAGACTTTGGAATCCTAACGTGTGAAGACAGATGGACACGAATCAGAGGGTGTAAAAGTCAAAGGGTAATGGATAGTGGATGGGGTAGGGAGGAATGAAGAGGAAGAATTAATTGTATTTTTTCACTATTTGTCCACATTCTTCTGACAAGTTCATTATAGTAAATAAGTTTATTGAACGCTGAACATTTGGAATGTCCTTGCAAAATCAAGTCTGAAGATAGAAACCGATGAAATGAGGTCTGATTGCATGCTGGTCCTCTGTTTCTGGTATAACTGCCCCTGTAAAGCTGTAGAGGGTGATTAAAACCACAGCCACCTTATCCGGTCCCTACTGTAGGAAAATAGTTTATACTTCTTTCATAAGAGTTACATTTTTATGTTTCTACTTTCATCAATTTCTTAGGTAAAAGTTTCCATACCTATTTGTCCATTGAATTATTAATAAACAATAGATTTTAAAAAGGAAGTAAATGAAGGTTTTATAAAGAGATATCTAAAATGTCTAACTTTGAATTGGAATTGTCTGTAGTTATTGGTGAATTTCTGTTTGCTGCTTTTTGGCTTACAAGACTATTGAGAAAGTCCAATCCAAAAACTACCCTTTAGAATTATAATGTAGATGCCTAAAGTTCAAATTTTAATTCTTTCTCAAGGTAATTTACATCAGTCATTGACTAAGAATATTTGCTTTATACAATGTAGAGTATATTTCATTCAGTTGCATAATTTGATATGAATTCAATCTCTTTTAGGAAAAACAGGAGAAGTATTAGACACTAAATATTTTGACATGTGGGGAGGAGGTAAGTTTAAATAACAAGTGACCATTTTGTTGCTAGCACTGACTTCTTAATCACCTCAGTATAATGTAGCTCATTAATAAAAGCATAATGGCACCATTTGTTTTTTAAAGCTGCACCTGAGGATATGTTCTCACTGATATTTATAGAGGGAGGAGAGAGAGAGAGAAACATCGATTGGTTGCCTCCTGTACGTGCCTCAACCAGGGATGGAACCCACAACCTGGGTATGTGGCCCTGATTGGGAACCAAACCCACAGCCCTTTGGCACACAGGATGGTGCTCCAATCATCGCCGCCACCCGGCCTAATGACACCATGTTTTGTGTTCATTTTGTATTTCTTCCTTTTCATTAAGTGCCCAACTATATTTAAGTGATCAGTCATATTGTATACAGTTTTTTAAATTAAAATTGTGATGAATCATTAAGAATAATGATATAAAAATTGAGATTTTAAAAATCAGTTCTAGTTTCTACAAAACAACTAATTCAAAGTTTTGGGCTCCTTTAAGTTTCTGTCTGAAATTAAAAAAGAAAAATAAGTAATTTAAAGATGGGTATAACCAAGCATTTTGAACTGACTGAATTGATTTCTTATGATTTTTTTCTCTCAAAAACAAGTCATAACCTGGATTATTATTAAAGTAGATGTATGTCTGCGGGAAGGAATAAAATTTTCTTTTTTTTTTTTTTTTTTTTATCCTCACCCAAGGACATTTTTCCATTTTTTGTTCAGATAGAGCGGGAGAGAGAGAGAGAAACATCGATGTGAAGGGACACATCGAGTGGCTGCCACCCGCACGACCAACCAGGGCCGGGGACAAACTGCAACCAAGGTACGTGCCCTTAGCGGGAACCGAACCCGGGTCTCTCCGGACTGCAGGCTGACGCTCCAACCGCTGAGCCAAACCGGCCAGAGCAGGAATATAATTTTCTTTCCAGTTCGCTGGACAGATGTCTTTTGTATTTGGAAGTTCCTTGAGTAGCAGGTGGAAGTCACCAGCAGGCAGAGACAAGGAACTGCCACCTTGATGAAGAATGCTGCCTCTTCCCCCAAAGAGATTTCTTTCTCAACTTTGAGGGAAAATCAACACTGATTTATCTTTTGATTCTTCTCTAAGTTGTGGGTATGAGAAATTTATCAGCATGAGGCTGCTCCTTTGCATCTCCCCATCCATCCTCTTAACATATTGCCAAGAAGCCAACATTTGTGAGATTCCTGATATGTGTTGGGTTTTCAGACAATTCAGCTTTTCTAATATTTCTAAGAAGCTTTAACAAGATGCCACATATTCTTTTTAAATGAGATTAGGAGAACTTTTCATAGCTGTCAAAACTCTATAAACTTAAAATGCTACCATTGATGTTAGATTCTAAAGCATAATTGATCTTACCATGAATTATTACATAGAAACACTCTAACAAAATGTTGTTGAAAGCAGTCATGTGACCACAAGCTGTGGCATGTCATCACAAGTAGATTCATTACTGCTGAAAATACTCCTCCAGTTGAATAATTGCATGTTACTGCCATTTTTTCATTTAAATGATTTTTTAGCTACTCTACATATTTTTGGGATAAAAAGTGCTATTGTAAAATATAGTCAGCTAGAGAAAATCTTAGGAATCTTTGCTATGGAAAGAATCAGTAAATTTGAAGTAATACAACCTACGTTCTTTCTATTTGTTTATAGTAAGTACATATGTCCAGAAGATCTCTTAATTCTGTGTGTGTGTGTGTGTGTGTGTGTGTGTGTGTGTGTGTGTATACACACACTGGTATAATTTTTAAAAATTACAAATCCTTTTGTGAATTGAATAAAATTTGTGTATGCTCCTTTTAGAAAAATACCCATACAAACAAATTTATATGCACTGAGGGGGTTCATGAGCCTTTCTCATGCTGCTGGGGTTCTTACTTTAAATCACAAGTAATGCTTTAATGAAACTTTGCTATGGGATTTTCATTTAGCTCCTGGAATATCTGTACAAAAGACACATAGGATGAATCAGGATTGGAAATTTTAAGTTAACAGTGGGATCATACTAAGGAAAAAACTAAATTTTTTAAAATGTTTACAGGATTTATTTTTCTTTGGGTTACATTAGAACTTATTAATTTACAAATTTAATATATTAACTTTACAGATTATAATGATGGTTACTCAGCCATTTGAAACAAAACAAAACAAAAAAAACCAAAAACCCCAATCTTTTCTTTTTCTTCAGATGTGGCCCCGTTTATTGAGTTTCTGAAGTCTATACAGGATGGAACAATAGTCTTAATGGGAACATACGATGATGGAGCTACCAAGTATGTAAACTTAAAAAGCTGTACAACTTTTTTGAGCTATAATTTATAAGTATAAAAGTAGTACATTTTATTGAAAAAATTTTCTAAAATACAACAGAGTTCAAGATAAACATTAACATTTTTTAAATTTGTTTCCTTCTGTCTTTCTATGTATTCATTATGCATATGTTATTGTGATAGTAGCATCACGTGTACATAAAGTTTGTTCTATTGTTTTTTAACAACTTTAAATTGTTTTTCCTGATATTAATATATATTTTTATTTAATTCGTTTATTTTTGTTACAGATGTTTCTCCTTTTTCCCCCATTGGCACCCTCCTCCCGTTACCCCCCACCCCCCAGCATTGTTGTCTATGTCTATTGGTTATGCTTATATGCATAACTTCTTTGGTTTATCTCTTCCCTCACCCCTGCCCCCTCCTCTGAAGTTAGTCTGTCTGAATCCTACTTCTCTGTCTCTGGATCTATTTTGTTCATCACCTTATTTTGTTCATTATATTCCACAAATAAGTAAGATCATGCGATACTTGTCTTTCTCTGACTGGCTTATTTTACTTAGCATAATACTCTCCAGGTCCCTCCATGTCGTCTCAAAGGATAAGAGATCTTATAGCTACGTAATATTCTATTGCGTATATGTACCACAGCTTTTTTATCCACTCATCTATTGATGGATACCTCTAGATCTTAGCAATTGTAAATAGTGCTGCTATGAACATAGGAGTACATATATTCTTTCTGATTAGTGTTTCAGGCTTGTTGGGATATATTCCTAGAATGGGATCACTGGGTCAAGCAGCAGTTCCATTTTTAATTTTTTGAGGAAGCATCATACTATTTTTCATAGTGGCTGCACCTGTCTACATTCCCACCAGCAGTTTACTAGAGTCCCCTTTTCTCTACACCCTTGCCAGGACTTGTTGTTTGATGATTTGTTGATGGCAGCCATTCTGGCAGGTGTAAAGTGATACATCATTGTCATTTTAATTTACATCTCTCTGATGATTAGTAACATTGAGCACTTTTTCATATGTCTCTTGGCCATTTGTATGTCCTCTTTGAATTGTTTGTCCTTCTTTTGTTGAGTTGTATGAGTGCTCTATATATTTTGTACCCTTTCCATTTTGATGGTTGTTTCTTTTGCTGTGCAGAAGCTTTTGAGTTTGATGTAGTCCCATGTTCATTTTTGTTTGTTTGTTTCTGTTGCCTTAGGTGATATATCAGTGAAAATTCTGCTGCATGTGTCTGAAATTTTGTTGCCTACATTTTCTTCTAGGATTTTTATGGATCCACGAATCACATTTAAGTGTTTTATCCATTTTGAGTTTATTCTTGTATATGGTATAAGTTGGTGGTCTAGTTTCATTTTCTTGCATGTGATTTTCTAATTTTCCCAACACCATTTATTGAAGAAACTCTTTACTCCTTTGTGACATTTGTGAAATATTAATTGAGTATGTCTTGGGTCAATTTCTGTGTTCTCTGCTCTGTTCCATTGATCTATATGCCAGTTCTTTTGCCAGTAGCAGGCTGTTTTAAATAGAGTGGCTTTGTAGTATAACCTGATATTCGGTATTGTGATCTCTCTAACTTTGTTCTTCTTTTTCAAGATTGTTGTGGCTATTTGGGGTCTATTTGGGTTCAATATAAATTTTTGGAGTTTTTGTTCTAGATTAATGAAATATGCCTTTGGTAATTTAATAGGGATTGCATTGAGTCCATAGATTGCTTTGGGTAGTATGGACATTTTAATAATGTTGATTCTTCCAATCCATGAACATGGTATATGCTTCCATTTTTTAATATCTTTCTCTATTTCTTTTTTCAATGTCCTGTAGTTTTCTGAGAACAGGTCTTTTACCTCCTTAGTTAAATTTATTCCTAGGAATCTTAATTCTTTATTGTAATGGTAAATGGGATTTTATTTTTTTAGTTTCCCTTTCTGAGTATTCATTATTGGTGCATAAGAATGCCATTGATTTCTGGATGTTACTTTTGTATCCTGCTATTTTGCTGCTATTAAATCTAGTAAGTTTTTGGTGGAATCTCTGGGGTTCTGTATATGCAATATTGTGTCATCTGCAAATAATGACAGTTTTGCTTCCTCCTTTTCAGTGTGGATGCCTTTTATTTTTTCTCATTTTCTGATCACCATGGTTAAGACTTCCAGTACTATTTTGAATAAAAGTGGTGACAATGGAAATCCTTATCTTGTTAGTGATCTTAACGGAAACAATTTTAGTGTTTTCCTATTGAGTATCATGTTGACCATAGATTTGTCATATATAGCCTTTATTAAGTTGAGGTATGATCCCTCTATTTCACTTGGGTCAATTTTTTATCAAAAATGGGTGCTGGATTAAATGTTTTTTCTGCATCTATCAATATGGTCATATGATTTTTTTTCTTTCATTTTATGTGATCTATCATATTAATTGATTTGCAGATATTATACTTATAGTGCATCTCTGGTATGGTGAATACTTTTTTTTCCCACTGATACTTTAATTTTTTTTAGATAGTGGAAAGGAGGAAGGGGAGGAGAGAGAGAGAGAGAGAGAGAGAGAGAGAGAGAGAGAGAAGAGAGAAGAGAGATCGAGATATCGAGATATCAATTGGTGCCTTCCACACAGCCCTGGTCAGGGCCTGGGAAATCTGCAATCCAGGAATGTGCCCTTAACCGGAATCAAACTTGCAGCCCTTCAGTCTAGGGACCAATGCTGTAACTACTGAGTCAAACTAGCAGAAGCTTTTTAATTTGTGGTACTACATTGCTGGATTCATTTTGCTAATATTTTGTTAAAGATTTTGGTATCTATATTTATTAGGGATACTGATCTCTAATTTCCTTTCTTTATAGTGTGTTTATCTGGTTTTGGAATTAGGATAATGCTGACCTCATAAAACAAGCTTGGAAATCTTCCTTGGAGGATAGGCGTTTATTCTTCATTGGATGTTTGGTAAAACTCCCCTGTGAGGCTGTCTGGTCCAGGACTTTTTTTGCTGGGAGTCTTTAGTTTACTGCTTCAATTCCATTAGTTGTTATGGATTTATTCAGATTTTCTGAGTCTTCCTGGTTGAGTTTTGAAGATTGTACATTTCTAGGAATTTGTCCACTTTACCCAGGTTGGCCAATTTGTTCACATTACAGTTGTTTGTAATATTTTCTTATAATCCATTGTATTTCTGACATGTCATTTGTTACTTCTCCTCTTTGATTTCTGATTACATTTATTTGGGTCTCTAGCATGATTAGTCATGCTAGACATTCATCAGTCTTGTTTATGTTTTCAAAGAACCAACTCTTGGTTTCATTGATCTTTTGTATTGGTTTTGTTTTTAGTCTCTATGTCATTTATTTCCACTCTGATTTTTATTATTTCCTTCCTTCTGCTTACTCTGGTCTTTTCTTGTTTTTTTTCTAATTCTTTTAGTTGTAGGGTTAGATAGTTTATTAAACTTTTTTTTTTGTTTGTTTCCTGAGGTAGGCCTCTAGTTCCATGAACTACCCTCTCACAACTGGTTTTGCTGTGTCCCATAGATTTTGTGTTGTGTGTTTATTTTCATTTGTTTCCAGGAGGTTTTTTTATTTCTTCCTTTATCTCAATGGTAATCTATTTATTGTTTAATAACATACTATTTAGCCTTCATGTGTTTGAGTGTTTTTATTGTAGTTGATTTGTAGTTTCATGCCATTGTGATCTGAGAAGATGCTTGATGTAATTTGTTTTCTTGAACTTGTGGAGACTCAGTTTGTGTCTTAACATGTTGTCTGTCTTTGAGAATGTCCCATGTGTGCTTGAAAGAATGTGTACTCTGCAGCTTTGGGCTGAAATATTCTGTAAATATCATTTAAATCCATCTAATGTAGTGTGTCACATAGGGTCACTGTTTCCTTGTTGATTTTTTTTATCTGGGGTATCTATCCAAGTGATGTCAGTTGGTTGTTAATTGCCCTGCTATGACTGTATTACCGTTGATTTCTCCCTTACAGTCCTACAATAGTTTTTATTTAAATATATTTAGATGCTTCTATATTGGGTGCACATATGTTTACCAGGGTTATATCTTCCTGTTGCTCCATCCTTTTAGTATTATATAGTTCCCATTTTTGTTTCTTGTTATGGCCTTTGCTTTGAAGTTTGTTTTGTTAGATGGAAATATTGCTACTTCTGGTTTTGTTTTGTTTTTCATTTCCATTTGCATGGAACATTTTTTTCAATCCCTTTGTTTTTATCCTATGTGAGTCTTTTGTTCTGAAGTGGGTCTCTTGTGGACAGCTTATGTATGAGTCATATTTTCTGATCCATTCAGCTATCCTGTGTCTTTTGATTGGAGCATTTAATCCATTTACATTTACAGTTGTTATTGATTGATACTTATTTATTGCCATTTTAATTCTTTATGCCTATGTTTCTCTATATATATGTCTTCTAATTATTAAAGTAGTCCTTTTAATATTTCTTGCAATGCTGGTTTTGTGGTAAAAAACTCCTTTAGCCTATTTTTGGCTGTGAAGCTCTTTATTTCAACTTCTGTTTTGAATGATACTCTTGCTGGATAAAGTAGTCTTGGTTTCAGGCCCTTGCTTTTTATTACCTTGAACATTTCATGCCACCCCCTTCAAGCCTGTAGAGTTTCTGTTGAGAAATCAGCTCACAGCACTATGTAGGTAACAAATTGTTACCTACCTCCTTTGTAGGTAACAAATTGCTTTTCTCTTGCTACTGTTAAGATTCTCTGTCTTTAATTTTTATCATTTTACTTATGTGTCTTGGCATGAGCCTCTTTGGGTTCTTCTTCCTATGGATTCTCTGTGCTTCCTGACCTTGTATCACTTTTCCATCACCAGGTTAGATAAATTTTCTGCCATTATTTCTTTAAACAGATTCCCCATCCCTTGCTCATTTCCTTCTTCTTCTCTTGCTCCTATGATGAGGATATTGTTAATGTTTTATGTTGTCCCACACCTCCCTTAAACTGCCCTCCTGTTTTTTAATTGAATGACTTTTATCCTACTTTTATACTTAAGTATTTTTTTCATCTCCAAATTAGATATTTAGTAGATTTTTCTCTTCCAGTGATTTCACTGTTTTTATGTGTTTTTAAAAATCAACTTGTGCCCTGGCCGGTTTGGCTCAGCAGTTAGAGTGTCTACCCACAGACCAATGAGTCATGGGTGCGATTCCAGCCAAGGGCATATACCTTGGTTGTGGTTTGTCCCTGGCCCTGGTCAAGGTCATGTGGGAGACAACCTGTTGATGTGTCCCTCTCATGTCACTGTTTCTCTCTCTTTCTCTCTCCTACCCCCTCCCTCCCACTCTATCTAAAGATGAATAGAAATATATCCTCCAGTGATGATTTAAAAAAGAAGAAGAAGAAAATCTACTTGTAACTTTCCAGTAGTGACTTACAGTGCCTGTTCAGCAGAGATGGAGGTGTTCACAGGGAAGTTCCAAGGGAATCTAGCCTGGGTTGTGATATCGTTTCAAATGTAGATTTCACTTTGTTTTGGGAAGTTCTGTTAATCTTTTTATTTCTGCTTCAATAAGATACTATTTTAGTAAGTGTATTTAAAACCTTTCTCGTGGGGCCAATTTCCATTTAATAGTCTTTATTCTAAAAATAATAATAATAATAATAATAATAATAATCTTTTATTCCTGGCCAGTGTGGCTCAGTTAATTGAGCATTATCCCAGTCACTGAGAGGTTGCCGATTTGATACCAGGTCAGGGCACATGCCTGGGTTATGGGGTGTGCAGGAGGCAGCCAATCGAAGTATCTCTCGTACAGTGATGTTACAATCTCTTCCTCTCTCTCTCTAAAAAAAATAAAAACATATTTTTAAAAAGGGAGTCTTTCCTATACTTTATTTCCTTATGATGACTATTATCAAATACATTTTTATACACTTTAATTGAAAAGGCTTTCATCTACAAGTTCTACACAGAAATGTGGCACGTATTTCTATTTATTGATTTTTTTGCACATGTATTAATGTATAGCTACATCATTGCCAATTTCCACTCAGAAAACAGTGCCACTTTATGAATGTTTCTAAATTGAAGTACTTTCACTGACATTGTACCTTTTACCTAGTTCAACTAAAGATGTGTTAAATTTATAGTTCAGGGTTAAAACTGGCATAGTCAACCATTGACATTTTCCTAGATAGAACTAAATACAATATAATTGGCTTTTCTTATTAAAAAAAAACAAGTAACTTGCTATTTGCTTTTGCTGAGAGATGAGGATATTTCATGGATAATTTGAAATTTTAAAGTTTTAAAGTTTCTTTTAAAAAAGATTTACTTGCCCGGCTGGTATGGCCCAATGGATTGAGTGTTGTCCATGGACTGACAGGTCCCTGTTCGATTCCCAGTTGGGGCACATGCCCAGTTGTGGGCTTGATCCCCAGTAGGGGATGTGCAGGAGGCAGCCAGTTGATGTATCTTTCTCACATCAATGTTTCTATCTCTCTCTTTCTTTCTTCCTCTCTCTCTAAAAAAAACCAATAAAAGTATTTTAAAAATAAACAAATAAAATTAAATTTAAAAAAAAAACTTACTTTTCTGATTAGACACACATAACCTCTCCTTTTCTTCAAGTTATTTTATTATTATACCTGATGAATGTTAGACCTGTTCCCCTTCTGCTAATAATAAGTTATAACCATGCCTAAGAACTAAGGCAAGGATGATATTTTCTCTTTAGTTGCTATTTATTGATATTCATTTTTTAAATGAACATGAATAGCAGCCTCAGATCACGGTTCAAATGAACATGAATAGCAGCCTCAGATCACGGTTCAAATGAACATGAATAGCAGCCTCAGATCACGGTTCAACCAATGAGGCAAAATAGAAATCTAAACTTTGATGTCTTTACACTTTGTCAACTTCTGTGCATTTAAATCAATTCAAGTTGTATGCATATTCAGTTCGGTGCATGTGAATTTTATATATTGAGTATCTCCCTCTTTCAAACAATGGTGAAATAAATTATAAGCATCATGTCCTTTATATGGAATTGGATAAACAATCCTTCTGAAGGGTCATCTACATCTTAAATGTAACAAGATGTAACCACATATCCTGGCAAATGTCAGAACATTTTAAATGATTCATCAGTTGTGGTGTACCCAGTCTTATGTGGAAATGAAAAGCTCTCTTGTGTTAAGGTTTTTCCTTATGTAAGGCTGCTGGATTTCACCGCCTAGGGAATAAGTTCTCTCCCGCTTATCCCCAAGAGAACTGAGAGGTGAAAGTGGATGTGCCTGCTCTCTCTAAGACAGGGAGTTGGTATGCATAGTGATTAGGGAAGCCGGACTCACTTCTTGATGGTTGCTCCTTTCTGATCCTAGAATCTACCACACATAGTGAACTTCCACAGAATAACTGGGACTGGTCTCCATCGCATTACTTCCCAAAGCAGTGGAACCCTCATCCTTTACAACTGTAATGATCAAATAAGTTTGGGGATGACACCTGGTATTTTGCACTTTTTTAGGGGTTTACAATAAAAAGTTCTGAAGTTCTGTCCTAAAGAAACCTCTTTACTTTTGTTTATCCCAGTGTTTCTTGATTTTAACCAGGGAACACACCTCGTTAAAAATAGGTATGCTTTCTGTTTTAAAAACAAAAGAGAAAAAAAAACCAAAAAAAAACACCTACATCCAAGAAAACGTATACTTGAGGGAGTGCAGGTCTCAAATGATGCCTACTTTCTACCTCATCCCACTCTAAAATAAGTTGATTTTTATTTTTTTAGTAAGGAATATAATAGTTTGAGTGAGCAAGCTAATTTTGCTGTTGTATTTCTCCTTTTGGAGAGAACACTCTGTGGCAGGTTAGCATCATGCCTAAGTTAAGCATTTAACTGATGTCTTTGAAGTCAAGATTCTTTTAGGCCAGATTCCCTTGGAACTTCTCTATGAATTCCTCCACTGAACTGCTCACCTCTAAAGGGCGCCAATAACCTTGTCACTTCTCTATTTGAAATAAAACAAAACAGAAAGCTATTCTTAAGTAAATGTTATCTTCTCAGGGTTATCACCTCTAAATATCACCTGATAGTCCTTTGCTTGGATACATGAAACAACGAAACAATAAATATATTCCCCAAAATAATTTGATAATACAAGTAGTTGAAGCTCAATGGCATTTCTCTTTTTCTAGTCTCAGTACATATGGCTCTTTTAAACTTTTATCGTGGTAAGTTTCTAGGTCATTTTACCCTCCTGGCTGCATTTTTTGGGGCATTCTCTGGTTGATTATTGTCTATTTAAATTGAGTGCCCCAAATCGAAGAGTGTGTTCCAGATGTGGTCTGGCCAGTCCAGGGTACAATGGAGATGCTAGCTTACTGTGTTGTAGAGATTGCATTTCTTTGAATATTCATGCAGACTCATATTATATTAGTTTTCTTTAAACACTCACATCACATTTTTGGCTCATGAGTTTTTGGTCAAGTTAAATTCCTAGATCTTTTTATTTGATCTTAGACTTTTGTGTTTTAACCACTGCCAAGTCAGGTCTTTCTTCTTATTCAGAACTTGATTTTATTTCATCTAAATGAAGGACTTCATATTCATGTATCCTTGTTAAATTTAATTTTGCTGATTTTGGCCCAATTGGCCTTGATTCTGACATTTGTCCTATGAGGATTCCATGATCCAGGCTTTGTATTCTCTCCAAAGTCGTTATGTCTAAATCTAAGTCATTGATAAGCCACCCTGCTAGAGGCCTCCTGCAAGGGACTTATCTATTAATCAAGTGCAGAAACTGCTTTTCAGACAGCTGCCAGTGGACCCTAATAGTCATACCATCCAGCTGCTGGGTCATTATTTTACTCATAGAGGCTGTATTTTGAGACTATCGGATACTCATTTGAAATTCATGAACTGTGCTAATTACAGTACCCTGATCTAGTGCCTGAAAATCTCTTCAAAAGACAAAGTAGCTGAGATGATGGTGACTTGACTGCTTATTTCTCCCTCTGTTATCGTTGGGGTGTTCTCTGTGTCCCCAACAGTTGTTGGTGGAAGCGGAATTCTTAGGGTGCTGCAGGAACAAGAATTTTCTGAGGCCCCCCAGGAGAGGATGAAGTATCATGGAAAGCTTTATTGATGAGGTAACATTAAGGGGTTTCCCTTTCAAGGTCCCACCTCCCTCCATCTTGCCATGGGAAAAAGGCCAATTTTTCTCTTCAGCAGGGCTAGAATTAAAGCCAGTGCTCCGTATTAAGGTCCAGTCCAGTCCAATGTCTGGCTAGGTTAGCTTGTGTTCCCAGCTGCAGTCCCATTTCCTGTGGAGACCATGTGACCATGAGCCCTGCGGCTTCTAGGGCCACATGGCGGACTAGCTCAGTCACTGAACAAGTGAGTGCAAGGAAGCAGGAGCAAAGCAAGAGGAACAGAGAGAGAGAATTCTTTGTTGGGGGATTTTAATTAGGAGCTTACCCAGTGAATCTTTCAGGATTTCACACGCTTGCAGTGGCTCTACTCCTCTGTCCAATGATCTTTGTTCCCAGGTGAGATTGACAGGCACCTTTCCTGTGCTATCGACTTCCCTGCACATGTGTCCATTTCCCATCCCCCAGTAACTTGCAGGGAATTGACTGGTGGTTCCTTGGGGAGTGAAAAGTCGTAGCTTCCTGATGAAGCTGACCAGATGACCATGCTATAATGTCTGACCTCCCCTTTGTTCCTTTCCTGGTATTAATGTTATAGCTAATTATGATGGTAGCACCTCTTTCCTGCTACCCCTTCTCTTTCTTCTCTTCTGTTTATTAATATTCACACGATCTCCTTGTTTTCCATTCAAGAGGTTTGCTAGGAATTGGAATTGGTTTCATTAGACCATTGTTTCAGAATTTTTCTTGACTTTTATAAAAACTGGAATAGTTCACTTTTAATGTCTTAGCAATTCCATTTTTCAAGATGCTTCTAAAATAACTGACACTACATTGAAGATTATGTTAACAAGTTCATTTATAATTTAAGTGTGTGTGGTGTGGTGTGTGGGCCTAGCTGTATAAATTTACTTTCAAGCACTTATATGGACCTTCTTGAACCACACTGTTCCCTTTTCATGTTGTTCAAAGAATGTTTGCCTCTCTGGAAAAGACAATCATGCTTTGATCTTGATATTATATCATTCTTGTGAAACAGTGGGGTTATTTCATTATTCACACTTAGAAGTTCTTTCTGTGGCCTTTAAGAGTTTTATGAGTCTCATTGCATTCTAAGCACTGTAGGCCTTCCTGGTAGTAGCAGTAAAATTTGTCATTAGTAATAGGATTTTTTTTTTTGCCCTGCATTTTTGCACACTTCCTTTTTTTTTTTTTTTTTGGTTGAGCCCATCACAGAACACTCCAGTTGTATCACTAATTTAGAAACTATCCTTTTTAATGAGATTATTAGCAAATTATATAGTGAAATTTATTAGAGTTTTGTTTGTTTTTAAAGAGTCATAGTCTTTTAATAAGAGTTTCTAATCTGAACCCTTTGTAATATGCTCTCTTTGAAGTCTTGGTTACACGGTCACCTATGCCTAGAATTTCTTAGTCTTCACCCTCCTAAGGTAACTTGGTGATTTTCTTTCAAAGCTCCTGACACTTCTACTTTGTGACTGATCCTTCCCTGTTAGTCAGAATTGAGCCCAGAATATCAGTCTCCGCCTCGTTTTCAGTACTTTCTGAGAATGAGAGCTCTGGCGTGGTTAGATGGTGTGACTGGAGGACTGTCGATGTCCTTCCTTTCCCACCAGAGATGGAGGCAGAGCTGGAGGCTCCCCTCTCCAGTTCCCACTTCCTCTCTTTCTGCTCCACTGTGCAGCTTTAGAGCCACTTCTAGAATACCCCATTCCTGTGTCAACCTTGTCTTCCTGTGGTTTGTCAGAGGATTATGTTCTATTCGTTTTAAAGAAAATTCTTAGCTAAAATAATTTATTTCATATAATGTTTTAAAAAATCCTCACCTGAGGATACTTTTTTATTGATTTTCAGATAGATTGAGAGGGAAGGGTGTGGGGGGAGAAAGAGAGGTATCAGTGTGAGAGACACATCAGTTGGCTGCCTCCCACACAACCCTGACCTGGGCCAGGGGTGGAACCTACAACCCAGGTACATGTCCTTGACCCTTTCTTTGGTCCTTGGGCCAGTGCTCTAACCGCTGAACCAAACTGGCAAAGGCTATTTAATACAAAGTTTTAACAGTTGAGCTACTTAATACCATTGGTAAAGATTAAAATACAGTCCTGGCTGCTTTAGCTAAGTGGTTAGAGCATCGGCCCGTGGACTAAAGGGTCAAAGGGTGGCAATTCAGTTGCAGTCAAGGGCACATACCTGGGTTGCAGGTTCCATCCCCAGCCCCAGTCATGGTTGTGCAGGAGGCAGCCAATCAATGTATCTTCTTACATCGAGGTTTCTCTCTTCTCCCTCTCTCTCTCCCTCCCTTGCTACCTCCCTCCTTCTGTCCCTTCCAGTCTTTCTAAAAATCAATGGAAAAATATCCTTGGGAAAGGATTAACCAAAAAAAAAAGGATGAAGATACATGTAATAAACTTCACACTATATATAACTATGATAGTTATTCTGTATTTTATTTATTTTTTAATATGTTTTATTGATTTTTTTTTTTTTTTAAAGAGAGAGAGAGAGAAACGTCGATTGGCTGCCTCCTACACGCCCCATACTGGGGATCGAGCCTGAAACCCAGGCATGTGCCCTGACTGGAAATCGAACTGGGACCTCTCAGTCTATGGAATGACATTCAGTTCACTGAGCCACACTGGCCAGGCGGTATTCCTTTTAAAAATTGGGTCATTTTGACATCTAGGTATATTAATCTAGTGCTCAAAATATTGGCTATGTTGCATGGTTTTCAAATTCTTTTTGAAATATGAAATCCTCTTTTACCTAGTTAAATAGAAAATACCAAAAAGGAACAATAAAATCCCCCAAACTCTATATAAGCAGACCAGAAAACTTTAGAAGTCATTGAGAGAATTATCTTGTTATGAAACTAGTTAGATAGATGGCGATAGGGACCTGTAGCAGGGATGCCCAGGACAGCCCCCAGGTTTGATGATTTGTTTTAGGGGACTTAGAGGACCCAGCATAGAGACCTCACAGATGGCTACAGTTTGTTACAGCAAAAGGAGTCAATGCAAAATCAGCAAAAGGCAGAGGTGCATGGGGCAAAGTCTGGAGGGAACCAGGCCCAAGTTTTTACGAATCCTCTGAGTGGAGTCACACAGGACATGCTTAATTTCTCTAGGAACAAACTGTGACAACACTGAAATTCTGTTTACTAGAGAAACTTGTTAGAGACTCAGTGCCCAGGATTTTTATTGGGAGCTGGTCACATAGGCACCCCTGCCCAACACATCCCAAAGTTCCAGGCTTCCAGAAAGAGAGTAGGTGTTTATCATAAACTGCGTTGTTGTTGTTTTTTTACAGTTGAGGCACAGTGAACCATTCTCATCATTTCTGGGAATGGTGGGAACCCTGGCAAAATCCAAGTTTCCAGGTGCCAGCCAAGCCCCAGTCTTGCCAACTCAGGCCTATTCTGTTAACCCTTCTCTACACAGGACCTGAGGGTGTTCTCATAGGAAAGTAAGGAAAGAGACTGACAGAGTCAAAATGTAAGGCTAAATTTTTAAGTTGCTCTATATATCTGGCTAAATTGGCTTAGTTTATTTCTACAGTTCAAAATGATCACTTCTGAAATTCAAAAGTACAGAAGTAACAATGACTGACCTTCAGTATAGCTCTTAGCTGATATAAAATTCTTAGCTAAGAAAGATTTTACATACTTTTTGCAGGGGCCAGGCTTGCATTTGGATATCCACCTACTTTGCAAGCAGGTTTTTTTATTTTTGTTTGTTTGGGTTTTTTTTTGTTGTTGTTAATCCTCACTTGAGGATATTTTTCCATTGATTTTTAGGAGGGAAGGAGGAAGAGAGAGAAAGAGAGAGAGGGAGAGAAACAGAAACATCGATGTGAGAAAAACATTCATTGGTTGCCTCCACATGACCCAGACCAAGGCTGGGGTTGAACCTGCAACCCAGGTATGTGCTCTTAATGCTCTAAATGCTGAGCCAAACTGGCCAGGGTGCAAGCAGTTTTTTTTTTTAATTTTTTACTGTTGACATTAATATAGATATACCTTATTTCCATCCCCCACACGCCCCCTTCACCCAGCCCATGCTGCATCCCAGGCCTTCACCATACTATTGTCTGTGTCCTTGAGCTATGCATATAAGTTCTTTGGTTAATTTCTTCCTGTCACCCCCACTGGCCTCCTCTTTGAGATCTGTCAGTCTGTTCTATGCTTCTTGACTTCTTTTGTTTGTTAGTTTATTTTGTTCATTAGATTCCACATATAAGTGAGATTATGTGATGTTTGTCTTTCTCTGACTGGCTTATTTCACTTAGCATTATACTCTCCAGGTCCCTCAGTGCTGCTGTTTTTTTTTGTACAAGTACAATCCCTCAGCATTTTGTAAACTTAACATTCTACTATTTAGGAGCAACCCTAAAGCCTGTGAAGTACCACTTTGAAATTGTTCTGAGAGGTAACTGTGAACGAGGCCCAAGGCCTCTCTGCAGGAGGCTGTCCCTAAGCCTGACAGTGGACCTACTGCCCAACCTCTGCATTTTGTTACTGTTTATTCTTGTTACAGCAGCAAAACTCACCTATTAGTGCTGATGATGTAAGTAGAATATTCCAAGAAAGTAGACTGAAAGTAGACTTGGAAACTAAGGAGTAGAATTTGACAGTTTTCTAGATCCAAGACATGCTGCCACTGTTTGAAAATAAGAACACAGGGTACAGGCAGTACTTTCAGAGAGTGTTTCTCTCAAAATTTGCTTATCAAGTGAGGAAACAATTGAGAAGTGATAGCTCATTCACGTAAGGAAGGATGGACACAGGAAATAAGGCAACAGACAAGCTGGGGAGCAAGCCAGGAGCACACACTGGATTCTATGGCATCTTTCTATTAACTGTTCCCTAGCAGTTGGCTTTTGCCACTGCCCTTCCTCCAGTTGGGAGGTGCTTAGCTGCTATGAGGTTAATATTTTCACTTTTAACTAAATAACCACTTGGCACTTATCACTGAAGTATAATTTATAGCCCTATTCTCAAAATTCATTTTATCTTAAATAAAACATGGAATTAGAAACATTAGATTTTTATCAGCATTTTCTCTTATTCAATCAAATACAATTTACAGAGGGTTTAGTGGAGATTCAAAGTGATGTTTAATTTTACAAAGTTATTGGTTTCTTAAGACTTTGTGTTAGCTTAGATAGGTATTTCCTAACTGATGAAAGTTAATTATTGTTGTGAAATGAAGACATCTAAAAGGTACTTCTTAATAAAATAAACTTAAAATTAATTTGTAGATTTCTTGTCTTTTGTCATTAAAGAATTCAAATAGTAGGAATTAATGGAGTGATCACTTATAAGATATAAAGATGTCAGAACGCTATATTGTATACCCTAAACTAATATAATGTATACGAACTATACTTAAATAAAAAACCCTGCAAATAGGACTGTTACTCTAAAAAATTTCCTCATTTAAAAAAAAATATTTTTTTGTTTATTGTTTAGAGAGAGAGGAGGGAAGAGGGAGAGAGAGATGGAAACATTGATGAGAGAGAATATCCACTGGCTGCCTCCTGCATGCCCCCCATTAGGGATTTGGCCCACAACTTGGGTATGTGCCCTGACCGGGAATCAAACTGGTGACCTCTTGGTGCATGGGTCAATGCTCAACCACTGAGCCACACTAGCTGGGCAAAAATTTCTTCCTTTTTTTTATTGTCTCTCATTTAAGCTGACATTTTCTTTCTTTTTTTTGAAAATTCTTACCTGAGGATAATTTTTCCACTGATTCATTTATTTTTTTAAAGATAGAGAGAGAGAGAAACATCTATGTGAGAGAGACACATTGATTGGTTGCCTCAGGCATGGCCCTGACTGTGGCCGAGGATTGAACCTGAAACATGGGTAAATTGCCCTTGACCAAGAATCGAACCCAAGACCCTTTGTCTGCTGGCCAGTGCTCTAACTACTGAGAAAAACTGGCCAGGGCTAAGCTAACTTATTTTATCTCATGTTATATGTTAAATATCCTAATTGAATCAAGATCACTTAGATAATACGATTGTACTGTGTTTATTCTATTATTCTTTTTCTCCCTCAGACTCAATGATGAGGCGCGGCGACTCATTGCTGAATTGGGGAGTACATCTATTACCAGTCTTGGTTTTAGAGACAACTGGGTCTTCTGTGGTGGGAAAGGCATTAAGACAAAAAGCCCTTTTGAACAGGTTAGTGTCTTAGACTTTCATCGTTAATGGACAAAACCAAATTGTGTAATATCATATGGTACATAATTTAATCCCAGTTATTTGAAACTTAGATAAAGCAGACGTTTAATATGTTTGTGTATTTTTTTATAAGTTCTTGGTAATCAATTATTTTAAATAAACATGGTACTGTTTTAATTTTAAAACTTAACACTAATCAAATTCTCCCTGGGAATTTTTTTCCTACATGACAATTAATTGTCATATGAATAATTGTACCTTAAGCCTTTTAGGAAGCATTGGTTATTAAAGATTTTAATTGAGCTTTTGATATTATAATCAATCAAGTTTGGAAATACTTTAGGACTTAGTAGAATATATACACTTTACTTATTGGCTAATAAGTGATCCTTTAAAAAAATCTGCAATGTTTAGTTCTTTCAGTGTTTACTTGAAGGTTTGCCCCACTGTATGCCAGGCCCCAAGGGTTGCTCTTTTAATATCTTAAACAATAATGTTTTTTAGTCCTCACCCAAGGATATGTTTTATTGATTTTGGAAAAGGGGGGAAACATCGATCTTTTGCCGTAGGCGCCCTGACCAGGGTCAAACCTGCAACCTTTTTGGTGTACAGAATGATGCTCCAACCAACTGAGCCAACTGGCTGGGTCTTGAACAGTAATTTATATGAACTCCTTGTTGACATGAGTGTTAGTGAAATGAGTGCACTAAAATATGTTGTTACAGCTAAGCAATCCACAGAGGTTGTTAAAAATGGATACTCTGTTGTGTTCCAACAGCACATAAAGAACAATAAGGACACAAACAAATATGAAGGCTGGCCGGAAGTTGTGGAAATGGAAGGATGCATCCCCCAGAAGCAAGACTAATGTGGAAAAGACTCAAGGACATGCACTTCCACCATTCCTGAGAAAGCGACAGCAGAGAAACTATGTACATATTTTAAGAGCATGCGGCCATCTCAGTGTGTGCATGAGCATTCTCTTTTGATATCAGGATTATTTATTGCTAACGTAAATAGATATCTTTGTAAATAGACATCATAATGAGCAAATCACTGAACCATTTCTAAGCACATTAATAGTACAGTGTTTAGACTGCTATGGAAGTTACATCTTTTAATTCTAAAAGCATACTTGATCGATAACTGAACAGATTGTGAAAATATATTGCTATACATACTGGGTGCTGTGAAAATCTACCATGGAATAATGTGGATTTGAGGAAGGATACTGTTTTCTTCTGTAGGTGTATATATTGCTTTTTGATGATAGTATCTTTTAAATTAAAAAGATATTTGGCTAGTTGTGTGTGTAATGTTACTTTACAGTCTGACTCCCTTGATGTACCTCTTTTCTTAGTCTTTTCCTTCCCTTCCCAAGAAACCTAGAAATAAAATGATAGGAAAACTTATATCAGATATGTGAAAAGCACAATGAAATTCTTTTTTTAACGTACACAGTAAGAAATAAATATATAAATGTAGATGGCTTTCAGGACTGCAGCTTGCTGGATTTTGTGTTGGCAATGTGAATACCTTGACTGTGTATAAGCTACCTGGAGTGAGCATGGAGGCTCCATGGAACTGGGTCCAGGCCAGTCCTCGCCCGGGACAGCCATGGCCATGGTGGTGCAGTTAAACCAGTGCTGGCATAGACTTTCCTTATTTCATTGTTATCAGCACTGACAGTGCTTTGGAAAGAAGCATGCTTTAATATCACAATAATTTTGATTTATAAACCAAGAAATTAATTTTGTATTTTCATTAATCTTCATAATAGTAGTTTTTCCAGAGATATATATATATAGAGAGAGAGAGACATATTTAGAAAAGAACTAATTACTCAATGGACTGATAACATTTACAAAATAATTTTATTTGATGCAAAATGACTTTATACCCAATTCTAGATAAAAATATAGATATCTAACTTTTTTTGTTAATTTCAGGTGTTAACAATGTTGACTAACTTTGTTTTTGTTTTGTTTTTCTAGGCCATTAAATACTTACTGTATATAAAGTATCTTAAGTTGGGACATAGATTTAATTTTCAAACTGCCATTCACAAAAGGCAGCACTTAAATTTGAATCTAAATTTCAGGTGACTTATATAAAAAAACTAAAAGCAGTATTTTTTATGTTGCTGTAAACTAAGTTGGAAGCTATTCAGCTATTTCTTAAATACTAATGAGGTTGGGGGTACTATTTCTTACCTCAAACTGAGTGTAATTCATGAATAAATGCACCTTACAAGTTCAACAATTTTTGTAAATTTTTTAGCTTTTGGTGCTTATATGCTAAATCATATTCAGCATGTGTATCTTGACATTAAATTACTTCCCTCAATTTTATAAATTTAAAAAAAAAGGTGTTTTACAGTTCCAGAGATTGTGAAATAAATGTTGCATTTAAGAAAATTAATAATGAAAATAAATACTCTCGGTTTTCCATTGTGATTTTTTTGGTATTATCTGAAAAAATAATATACTACAGAACTTCATATTAAGGTTTATCAAACATTTATTGTATGCTTAACATGCAAAATTTACATTATTCCTGTGGTTAAACACACTAATGTCCTCAGGATATATCCTAATGTACAGATATATAGGTAGCAGGACATCCCTTTCAAGATAAAAAATACAAAATGATACATAACTTTGTAAAGGTGTATAAAGTGTTGAATGACAGGATAAAAATTGGCTACCTAATTGCTTTGGTACAGTTTTCTTTTGTTTCAATTCTGTCCTGTATAGATTGTGTCAGCTTAACTTTGGAAGCAAAGTTTTACTACATCTCATTTTCAGATGTCTTTCAAAAATCAGCATTATAAATGAAACGATGTTTGTTTAATGTTAATTTTTTTTTTTTTATTAAAATCAGAAACTTAGCATTGACACTTTGGTATTTAAAATTGGATTTAGCTCAGTGGATTGAGCATCGTCCCATGGACTGAGAGATGCTGGTTTGATTCCCAGTCAGGGCACATGCCCAGGTTGTGGGCTCGATCCGCAGTAGGGGTCGTGCAGGAGGAGCCGATCGATGTTTCTCTCTCTCCCTTCCTCTCTCTCTAAAAAGAAAAATCAATAAAAACATATTTTAAAAATAGATAAATAAAATCTTGTTTAAAGACTTATGGAAGCATACATTATATTTGTAATCATAAATGCTTTACAAGAGCAAGTGTGTTATAATATGCCTATTACAACTAAACAAAGACAGTAGGAAAATAAGATATTTGGGAAATTAAACAAAATTGAGCCAGAGTCTATATATCCCTGGCTTTGGTTAAAGTAAAATTCATCACTGTTCTTCCTATATTTTATTGCATTTATTTTTAATTTTTTTTTTTTTTTTTTTGTTATCCTCACCTGAGGACATTTCTGCATTTATCTTCAGATAGAGCAGGAGAGAGAGAAACATCAATGTGAGAGAGACACATCAACTGATTGCCACTCACATGACCGCAACCAGGACTGGGGACAAACTGCAACCCAGGTATGTGCCCTTAGCGGGAACCGAACCAGGGACTCTGGTCCATGGGCCAATGCTCTAACTGCTGAGCCAAACAGACAAGGGCTATTGCATTTGTTTTTAAATGAGTCACCAATATTTTATAATTTTGTCAGATGAAGCTCCAAGCATTTAGACTGCATTGCATTTTGTTTATACAAATTATCAATAATTTGACCCCCCCAAAAAAAGACAATAGTTTCATTCAGTTTGGTTAACACTCCATTTTTTAAACGTTTGTTTGTTTGTTTGTTTGTTTATTTATTTTTTAGAGAGAGAGGGAAAGGGAGAGATAGAAACATCGATATGAGAGGGAAACATCCATTAGCTGTCTCCTGCATGCCCCTACTGGGGATCGAGCCTGAAACCAGGGCATGTGCCCAGACTGGGAATCGAACTGGGACTTCTCAGTCCATGAGATGAAGCTCAGTCCACTGAACCACACCAGCCAGGCAACATTCCATTTTTAAATGAAAGAATGAGAAATTGATGTGTTTAATTAGCATAGCAGTTAAAAGTGGAATATGTTTAGAACACATTTAAAAATATGATAAGGAAAAATTGCTTCTGTTGATCAGGGAAAAGATTTGCCACTTAACCTCTAAGATTAGGCATTGGGCAGCAATAACTACAGGTAAACTAAGAGTTTTAGAATAAAGTACCAGATACTACCTTTTCTAAACATTCCTTAGAATAATTCTTTTGCCATCTCTTCCCCAGGATGACTTTTCTGTCATATACTTGGAATTTCATTGTCACATGCCAATGGCTATCTGATCTCCATTCCTCTCAATTAAAGGCCTTGTCCTCTCCTACTGCTTGTCACCCCTTCCCCCATCCTGTTTTTGAGGTTCTAGTCAAATCAAGGGTTACAGTGAAAGCAGACAGGCCTGGTGGCTTGGGAATGTCAGCGGGTTGCTGCAGGCAGCATGGTGAAAGCCCCTCCCGGAGTCTAAGAGACTTCCTCCATCAGAACCTTTGTCCCATACAGTGTGGGGTAGACTACTGGAGGGCAGTTATATTAGGGAAACGCTTCCAACACCAGCCTGTCTCTTCTAGGAGTGTTCAGAAAGGGAAAGGGACTGGTCAGCCATTCTGTTAGAGGCAGAAGAGGTTTCTCTTGGGTTTGTTCTGTGGGCAGTTTATAAGCAAAGTTAACATAGGGAAGACAGTCTCCCGGCACAGATAATTCACAGGAACAACTTGCTGCCATGAGCAAACTCACTGCTCAGCTCTGCATAAATGATGCCTACCGCTGGAGTGCAGTGAATATCAGAAGAACACATTGAGGCTCCATTTCAAAAAGATATTCTTTTTTATTAGGAAAAATTGATTTATGGACCTGAAAGTTCCTAATGTTTGATATAATCAGCCCATATTTGTTTCACTTGATAGCCAGAGAGAAAGGGAGCCTAACATTGTAAAGAAGAGCATTATGTGATGAGACAGTGTATTGTATTGCTTAAGAGTACAGACCTGCTGAGTGTGTTCTCTGTTCCACTGTCAGTCAGTTACCAGAGGACCTTGAGAAAGTCAATATTCTCACCTGTGAAATAGGTATGTTTGTGGTGACCACATTGCCTGGCGTGAACTACTCATTAAATGCAGCTGCTCGTTATGTCTGTTATGGTTGGCTATGCCTCTTACTAGTAGCCCAGGAGAAAAGTTCAGTGAGCCTCTTTAGCTTTCCAAGCCCTTCATACCAAGTGCTGTGGTCTGAATGTTTGTGTCTCCCCCAAATTTGTATGTTCAAACCTAACCCTCCATGTAATGGTATTAGACAGTGGGGCCTTTGAGAGGTGATGAGGTCAGAAGGGTAGAGTCTTTATAAACTGCGAGCTCCCTGGCCCCTTGCCAGGTGGGGACAGATTGAGAAGATGCCCTTCTGTGAACTAGGAAGCAGACCCTTGCCAGGCACCAAATCTGCTTACACCTTGATCGTGAACTTCCCTGTCTCCAGAACTGTGAAAAATAAAATTCTATTATTTATAAGCCATTCAGTCTACGGGGTGTTTTGTTATACCAGCCTGCGGGGACTGAGATACTAAAGCCTAAAAGGAACCTATGGTTATAGGAGAGGATGCAGCTATTCACCTGAGCTCCGCTTGACCTCCTCGCTGCAGAGCATATACTTCCTACGCTTTCACTGGATCCACACTGACAACAAACTGCCTTTCGTATGCAGAATTCAAGCTTTTTGTCTCTCCAGGCAGCTAACATTTCAAATGATCACATGGTCATACAGTTCTACTTGCTGGCCCACCTGTAGGTGAGAATGACTTCAGCCAGAGGCAAGGAGTGTTTTCTGATTTCCTCCTGTGGCCACAGCCAGGTGAGGAGCCTCACCGGGGAGCACAGAACGACAGATCTTGACTCCTGTACTTAGTAATTTTCTAACTATCCACCCAGCTCCTGCTCAGGGATAGCCATCTGGTCAAGGGAGATGCTGGGACTCAGCCGGTACCCCCTTGCACACCAGCATTTGCTTCTCGCTCTGAGGGCCTGTGAAGGTTCTTATGAGCAAAGGTTGCCTGGGCAAGAGAAGAACCTTGAATTGGAATTTGGAAAACTTCTTTGCATTTGGGGACATACACATAACAGTAAGTCTGTTATTTGAAATTTATACATTTGACTTTCAAACACATTTTCAGCAATTAATTGTGCATTCAAATGCAGTCCTGCTTGTCCATGGTGCTGTTACTGCTTGGACATGACCTGATCAGATGAACAAGCTCCAAACCGGGGCCACTGCATTCCCTGCCAAATCTTAGCTTTCTGTGTCACCCGTGGAATACAATGACCAATTCGGAAATTGACTTCTGCATGCCCCCAGGGATTGGGAGCCTGATTAGAGAAGTACTGTGTGCTTTATTTGACTAGAGCAGAAATGAACTTCAAGGAAAATGTCTTGTAAGTTCAAGCTCCGAGCGGCATCATTTAAAAGCAAATGATCTCGTATCATTCAAGACGACATGGAGGGACCTAGAGAGTATTATGCTAAGCGAAATAAGCCAATCAGGGAAAGACAAATACCATATGATCTCAATTATTTGTGGAATATAATGAACAAAAAAAGCTGATGAACAAAACAGACTCGGAGACATAGAAAAGAGTATGTATGATTCAGACCGACAGACCTCAGAGGAGTGGGGTGGGGGTGGGGGAGGGATGAGATAAACCAAAGAACTTATATGCATGTATGTGTGCCAATGGACATAGACAACAACGTATGGTGGGGGCGGGATAGGAAGGAGGGTGTCTGCGGGGGGAAAAGGAGAAACATCTGTAACAGAAATAAATTTATTTTAAAATTTGTTTTAAAAAAACAACAAATGATGCTGACAGCTATAGTACAAAATATGTTCAGTTTGTAGAGAAGACAGTAAATGGTCCCTGGGAGTTGTGCTTCTCATGAATAGGCCCTGTGTGGAGGACATGAAGGATCCTAGGAGAGAGTTTTCTTGGATGTGAGGAACGGCACCGGGTCTTCAGTGCTGGTGTCCTGCCCCCCGTAACTTTCTCTTCTTCCTTAGGGAGAGGACCTAAGGTTTTGGATCAGTCAATGAGTTTCTATCTTGACTCCTACAGATACCTGAAACCTAATGTGGGAATGAGGTTGGAAGACCATGCTTGTGGAATTGTTAACACCTTGCAAGGGTATTAAAATTCTATGGAAATACTCTGTTTGAAGGAGGTTCCTTATAATTCCATATCACTGGGTGTGTGGACATTGGCACAATTACAGGAGTTGTGGCAATTGAAATTTTGAGACTATCACTCCTATAATTAGTCAACAAATGTTAAAGTGTATAGTTTCTCAAGAAATAATAAGTTGGGCCCTGGCCAGTTTGGCTCAGCGGTTAGAGCGTCGGCCTGCGGTCCGGAGAGACCCGGGTTCGGTTCCCGCTAAGGGCATGTACCTCGGTTGCAGTTTGTCCCTGGCCCTGGTTGGTCGTGCGGGTGGCAGCCACTCGATGTGTCCCTTCACGTCGATGTTTCTCTCTCTCTCTCTCCCTTCCTCTCTCTCTCCCTCCCACTCTATCTGTACAAAAAATGGAAAAATATCCTCGGGTGAGGATAAAAAAAAAAAAAGAAATAATAAGTTGGGCATTTGGGGTAGGAAGACATGCCCAAGCCAGCAGATGAAAGAATTCCTCATTCTGAATAGTGAACTTTATCTTTCAACTGTAAAATTATTTAACCTGCAAATATTAAATAGGGGGCATGTTAAAGAGAATCATCACACACATTTTTTTTTTCACTTTTTCCATTTTGCTATTGTATCATATGCTATTTCTTACCTTACACAGAGCCTTGTAAGGAGCAAAAATTAGTTGTCTGTCAGGGAGTTTGAGATGAAGCAATTACAATGCTTAGGACTTTAAACTTACACAATGTTACATGTCAATTATATCTTAATAAAGTTGCAAAAAAATACAACTGACAAAAAATTTAAAGAGCTTATATTAGGCTCTGGTCAGATAGCTCAGTTGGTTAGAGCGTTGTCCTGATAGACCAAGGTTTTGGGTACAATCCCCGGTCAAGGCACATTCGAGAATCAACCAATAAATTCATACATAACTAAGGGGAACAACAAATCGAGGTTGTTGTCTATCTCTGTCTCTGTCTGTCTCTCCCTCTTTCTCAAAAGCAATAAAAAAATGAGACTATGTTAAAAGTAGGGATTATGTGCTAGAACTATATAGGCAATTACTGACTTACGTTTTGTATATACACCATTTCTTGGTTTATGAAGAGTCCGAGGTATGTTTAAATGTACAGAGTTAAGTTTGGTGATATTCCTCTCTCTTTAATCAAAGAATAATTAGGAGCTGCAAAGGGGCTACCCTTCCTTTTCCTTCGGTAAACATGGCTAGATGGAAGTGGGCCATGACCAGGGGTGTTTGGTTGTTAGTAATATGTAAAAGAGAAGGCTGTTGGCTTCCATAGAGGTGAATCACCCCGAGAGTTCAGATTGGCAGTCTGACAGAGGGGAACAGGCAGCCCTATATCCACCACTCTCTGCTTTTCCAATTCTCACACAAATCAGATGCTTTTACTTACTCTGCAAATTAAAAAGTCACATGTGAAACTTTAGTTTGCATTGATTTGGTTCACATTTATTATTACTCTCCCTTTACAACCAGTGGGAGAGGCTGCTTTTCTTAGCATGACTTTGTTTCAGGAGTTTTTAATCGTGCAAACCATCTCTAGTGGTTTTTCTTTGGATGGGAATGTAAACCATTACCAATGGTAAATTTCATCCATCTATTAAAAATAACACCTTATGTAACAATTGGCTGTAAGCACAACAATAAAAAGGATGTAAGTATTTATTTAATGTCACACTAAATTAGCTTGATCTATACCCCTAGTCATTTTCTTTTGGAATGATTGTTAGGCTCTTGCAGAATCCAACTGTGAGCCCACTGGGATCTAAAATAGCAGGCAGTTGAAATCACTTTGAGCTTAGAAATCAAGAGTCAGTGTATTTTAATTATATTTCATGGAGAACGCGAAAATCTCTGTTCTCCCACCCTTTGACTCCTGCTCCTCAACCAAGTTTATATAACTAAATCATGAAGAAACATCCTGTAATTTTCAATATATTTACAAATCTCCCAAACTCCTTAAATTATATGCTGTAAACTCAGTGTGCTGACTATCTTATGCTGTGAAGGGCACAATAATGATATGGTAGTCAAGGGCACAGACTCTGAAACCAGTCTTCCGTGAGACATTGAGCTAGTTACTATTACTGTGTCTGTTTCCTCATATGTGAAATGAGGACTACAATCGTGGTACCTACTTTAAGAGGTTATTATGACTTTTGAGTGTCTCTAGGTATGTATAATTTACTTACACCAATCCCACAGTAAGTGCTATCTAAGTGTTTACTAATATTTCTTTCTCAAAGGAAACGAGTCCTCGGTGTGCCTCTGTGCCCTCTTCATACTGTGACACATGCATTTGTCCCTCTCAGCCGACCTCATCATCCCATTCCAATAAATGTTATACTTTTATCACCTCTGGTCTACAGTGAAACTGAAATTTTATAAAATCAAGGCATCTTAGCCAACTTCCCTTAAGAAAGGCTTGTCTTGAGGAGTATTCATGGTTCCTGGAGCTATGATTTGAATTTTTTTCCTCTCAAGTCAGCTAAGTGGATTATAATGTTCTGGATAAATAACTGTCTCCAAATGGTTGATTTAATTCCTCACTTTTTGATGGTCTTTGGGAGGCGATACAAAAGTACCAGCAGCTCACCAAACTGCCTATAAATAAATATTTTGATGGAAAGCTTTTCTTGTTCCACATTTTAAACTAAGTAAAACTAAACATCCGAGTACTGATAGTTCTTAAGAAAATTAAAGTGCGTTCTAAAATATTTACTGTGAGTACCATGTCGTTACAAAAGCTGCAAAATAGGGCCATAACATCTAATTTATGTAATTAAAATCCATTGTTATTCTTAGTATAACTATAATCATTTATTTAAAAAACAAAAACAAAACAAATATCAATCCAGATGGTAAATAAGGAAATAATGCAGTTGTTTTATTCAAACAAATTAAAGTGTTTTCAATGTTATGTAAAGTACTACTATCAGGAAAATGTTTTAATTAGCCAACCTCCCACTCAGATTACAGATAATGCCATTTGATATATCTGTCTTGATTTCATTTCAAGAGTCATCATTGACTCTAACCATTGCCTCTCTTGCGCAATTCTAAATTTATAATAAAGTTGCAAAATAATGCACTAAACTATCTCCTCTCCTATTTTAACATCCTAAAGGGCATTTAAGCAAATTAAGGCACTTTGTACCCACAGTGCTTTGTCTGGCTGGGAGCCTGACACATGTGATACCATAAAAAGCTGTTTCCTAAATACATCACTAGAACTGAGGACATCTAATAACTGTACTGCCAGGCACAGAGGTACCCTTTCAGGGTAAATAACACCACAGTTTTTCTCTGTGGACTCACTGCTTTCCTATTCTCAAGCTATGTGGGTTTAGTTGGAATGAACCCCACTACCCATCCCCTGCATGCATCTTGATTGCTCTGGACCGCAGGCCAACGCTCTAACCGCTGAGCCAAACCGGCCAGGGCGCATCTTGATTGCTTTAAGAAGATCGGTGTATCACCCAGCTTCTACCATTGTGATTGGTTTGGGGATGGGCACACTAACCAATCAGGGCCAGTGATGTCCTTTGCAAGGCATTCTGAGAAATAACTTTCCTCTTCCCCTTGTTGAGCAACCACACACACACTAAACTAAACTAAATTAAACTAAACTAAATTAAACTAAACTAAACTAAACTAAACTAAACACCCTCCCTCTTTCCTTAGAATGGACTCTCTCTTGCAGGTGAATGAGTGGTAGGAGAAAATGAGGTCTGGAAGTGTGGCAGTCATGCTGATAAAAAGAACAGATGGTGGAGTTGCTGATGTTGGTGGGAAATGACCAGTAAGTACCCTGTGGAGCCAGACTTAGAAGACAACACCTCAGAAGCCAACCTCGTTAGGCTGGAGGAGGACAGGCCTATGCCCTGGGAACAAACATACTGTGAACTTTTGGATCAAGCTTCACTTCAACCAGTCAGAACTCTGGACTTTTCAGTTACAAAGTCAATACATTTCCTTTAATATTTGCCAGTCTGGGTTGCGTTTTCTGTTACTTGCAACATAAAGAGCCCTAAACAATGCAAGCAAAGAGCCTAGACTAAATAGGAATGTTTGGGCCCCAGAACTTGTCTTCAGGAGCACCATGGTGCTACCTCCAACCTTAATGGGGAATGGGAAATGAGCCAAAGGCAGATTGTCAGCCAGTGAAACAGATAAGTGAGAAATTCAAGGATACCTTTCATGGTGATGCCAAGAAGAACGAGAAAAAGGGCCCAAAAGATAGAGCTTGGGAGCTGATTCCTGTGCAGGCATGCCAGAGAGGAGAAGCCCAAGTTGGCATTACTGTTTTTAAACAATGACTAAATAGTAACCAGGTATTTGTGAATAAGAGGCTGCCTGGTTCTCATAACTGGTTGGTAAGGTAATTATAAAATGTTTTCTAGTTAGTAGAAAAAGTTGGTCATTAATTGGAACTACAGTCTTCATCTTTTAAAAAAGATTGCTTATTTTTAATGCAGATAAAATAGACTTACTTTGCAAAAAAAGTATAAGAATAAATACTATTTTTCAGTCTATTCTAATCAGTGGACGCTAAACAATTATAAACCACTTTTAAAAATAAGCAGTATATGTCTTTGCTGGTGTTGCTCAGTGGTTAGAGCATACTTGGGTTGCAGGTTCCATCCCTGGCCCTGGTGGGAAGCAACCAGTCGAGATGTTACTTTCTCTCTCTCTCTCTCCTCTCTGCTTCTCTCCCTCCCTTCCACTCTCTCTAACAACAACAACAAAATCAATGGGAAAAAATATCCTCAGGTGAGGATTAACAAATAAAAAATAAGCATTATATTTGTACACTTGTCATTTCTGAGTCTCTTGTTCAATAAATAATAATTTTGTTAAACTTTAAGAGTCACATTTAAATATTTAGCCTTGATTTTAATATTAGAGCAAAAACATTTTCATGTGTTTGCTCTTTTTCACAAATTATTGTTCTGCTGTGGAAATAAAATTGAAAGGAAATAGAATGAGACCTGGGGGATAGCAAAACATTTCTTTAGCTTATTATTTTTTTAAAAAAGAATATTCTTTCTTTGTCCATTCTGAACTTAGAAATCTTTTTTTTTCTATATAATACTGAAATATTTAACAATTCATAAAAAACTAAGCATTTACATTAAAATAAAACTTTAAATATAGCCCTGTAACTTTTACCAGAAACCTTGTAAAATATGATGTATTTACATGCATGAATACTAAAACAAGAAAGACTATTCAACATTCACATGGAAAAGCAGCATTAGATACAATATAATAAATATCCAGGAAATCAAATCCACAAATTGATCATTATTCTGATTTAAGTTATTTTTTCCAGTTAAGACTTTTATACTTTTTGTATAATTTATTATAATAACTTTACAAGTTAAACATTAACTAATTAAAAACAGAATTCAACTAATCCGACTGCTGAAATAACACAGTCCTTAATGTTTCGCAGCATATTGTAAACTATAACACTTATAAAACTGTCATTTTGGCAAGAAATACACATCTATATAACTAGCTGCTCAATTAACTTCTTTTTCAATATATAAAAAAAGTCAGAGTTGATAGTATGAAAAGAAACAGAAGCTAATATTATTTCTGAGATAATTTTATTGCCTTAGCTCTTGGGCTTTGGCAATAAATGTCTTAAGTTTTAATATATATCATATAACTTAAAAACTGTATTTACAAAATACAAAAGTTTTAAAAGCAAAATACTATACAAAATACTGTTTTTATACATTTAAAGGATGCTTTTCCTTATAATGTATGTGAGCCCTTTGCCTCTGATTTTTCCACATGCGTTCAGGATCCTTTCCTTGGGCAGCAATTTAGAGCTGGGTTTTTAATAATGACAACTGGTCTACAATTAAAGTACGAAGCTGAAGATCAAAGATTGCTTTATGCAATTTTTCTAGAAATTCTGATTAAAAGCCACTTAAAATCCAAATTATACATTTTACTTTGTTACATTTTGATTCATTTCTTTTGTCATTAAACCAAGCAAACACTTTTTTAGAAATATATCAATTATGAAAATTCTTTTTAATTGCCTTCCTTTTGAAATGCATAAACACCCACCATTTCTGTTAACTTTTAAACATCTGTTTCTATGCATAAACACTTAACATTTCTTCATCTAAAATACTGAGAGAATAAAGGAGATTCATGTGTACTGCTCCTTCCTGCTACTAGAGGGATCTTTTAAAAATGACTAATATTCATCCAGCGCTATAGAGTTTCATGACTGAGTTCCACAGCCAAGGATCTTAACCTGAGGATGGACCAGGTCTTCCACATGAAGTTTCTTTTCTGTTATTTCTACCTTAGGAGGCAGATTATCTTCCTTATATGCCATATATATTTCCCAAATCACCAAAATATGAACCCAAACCTTTTAGAATTCTCCCAAATCCACTTGCTCAGTGTGTGATTGGACACTGACCGGGTAAAGGGAACTCTGAGAGGGTCCCAAGATCTGGGAATTCCAAGGCGTGAGTGGAGTTCACTCACCCTGCAATGTGGCACTCTACTGTGGTCAGTAAGGAGTGCTGCCCAAGGGCGGATGGAGTGGTTACTTGCAAGTGTGGACATCAGTCATGCTTTCACACCTCCTGCAGCGAACATAGCAGCACCAGATAAACTTGCACTCACACCTTTCCACGTGTCTGACCACGTGGGTGTTGTAGCCTCGGCCACAGCAGAGGAGGTTACAGCCATCTGCACTCTCCGAGGTACGGTTGCATTCTCTGCCTTGTGTCCCCGGGATCCCTAATTTCTTATCCTCCACACAGTAATTGGGAGACTTATTCACGTAGAGTAGATCATCTTTGCGGATCGGTACTTTCCTCTGGTCTTTTTCTCTCCTGCGTATTTTCCTTTTTATTTTGTCTGAGACTTGAACACTGTTTTCATATTTATCCTTCAACAAGTGGCCGATCTTTTCAAAAGAAGACATGGTTTTCCAGCATGTTTTCACAGCACAAGAGCCAGACACTCCGTGACAGCGGCAGTCCACTGACATCAACTTGGCAACAGCCTGGAACCAACAGGAATGTGTTAAATATCACTCATACAGTGTTTTACCCAATAATAGAAGCAAGCTAACCTAATCACTTAATTTTCTGGGTCTGTTTCCTCCTGTATAAAAATGATGGTTTTGAACATAAAGGATCTTACAGATTGCTTAGGGTTCAAATGTTTTGTCCTCTTCACCCTGTAGAGCAAACCTTCCAAGTCAAATTTAAAGTTATCAGAGATTATCTGAGATAACAAAGGGAAACTACTCTTATTTCTCATCTCTTCTTTAATTTGGGGAGTGGGGGGATATTCAAGCATGTCTCCATGTTCCTAGTACTATTTAGCACCTTGCTACTCAGAGTGTGGTTCATGGACTAGCAGTGCCAGTATCACTTGTAAGAAATTCAGACTCTCAGAATCAGCATCTTAATTTTAATAAAATCCTCAGGTGACTTGTATGCACATTAAAATTTGAGAAGCACTGATATATAAGTCATAATGGACTACATCATGCATGGAAACATCTGTGGAACCTTACAAATAGCCAATGGTCAAACATTGAGATTCTGCTGTAACAGGTCGAGGTGGGGTCCAGGTAGTAGTATTTCTACAAAGCTGCTCAGATGATTCTAATGGGCATCAAGGGATGGATGTGAGACCTACTGATCGAATTGGGAGTTCTTAAGTCTGATCACTGTAAAAAAAAAAGTCAGTTACATTCATGGGGGTTGGGGGGCTTACTATCCCCTGGTCACAGGCCACATGAGAAACCCTGACTAATCAACTTTAGACAAAACAAGAAGGTGCCAGGGAGTGTAATTTTCCAGAAAATCTTTCCCCTCTTCTAAAAAACTAATTCAAAACATATGTCCTATCAGTAGCACATCCTAACATAGAAAGGAGATAATATTTGTGTAATTTTTCAGTTCTATGTGCTACGTTTAGTTTATACAGACTGAGAAATTAAATGAGATTACACCTTTCTGTAAGAGCCCACTCCTGGCACACATTAAGGTCTAAATGAATGCCCCCTTTCTCAGAAGAAGGTACAGTAAGAGTGAAGATACATTTCAAATGGGGCTAACAGTGCAAAAATAATATAGAGATTTAAAAAGTTTTAGGGCTCTAAATCTCTTACATACCAGGCTAGTCAGCACAGCTTCCTTCAATCTCCAGAGGATGGCAAAGCAGATTAATAAATTGTCAGGCTAGCTGCAGAGTTGACGTCTGTCAGCATGCTGGGTAACGTGAAAAATTGATCTATCCATTCAATAACTTGGAAAGTGTATGTGTAAGCTCACCAAAGAAAGGAAAAATCCCACAGCTTAAATTTCACTTATAGTTCTTATCAAAACTATAATATAACAGGGCTTTATACTTTGTTATTCATTTTGAACTAAACATGACATTGACATGTTTGCAGGATGTTACATTTCCTAATAAATTAATCAAAGTTTCTGAACTATCTAATGAGACAGAATATTTCAAACAATTTATAATATTTGCAACTTGAATGACAGCATATGGTATTGATTTATGCAATATTTGATACTTCTTACTGGTGTTTAAAATAATAAACAGAATAGTATTTAAACCCTGTTCTTTATAGACTATAGCACACATGCTCTTTTTAAATTCACAAAACTGTGAAGCTAATAGATATGTCTACTTCTTATTAACTCAGGCAAAAAGTACCTTTTAATGATATGAGCGCAATTTATAAAGTATGGCACCAGGCTTATTTGGTTAAATTTATGGCATATGATATTCACAAAGCCAATTCTTTAAAATGGTCAAATTAATACAATCTGCCTACTTCTGTTCAGATTTTAAGTGCCTGGAGGATTAGGAAAAAAGGGCTCAATCAATGGTAGGTAATAACAAAACAAATTACCCAAAGAAAGCGAAAAATCTAAGGATGTATTATGTGTTTAAACCTAATCGACATTCCTTATAGTCATCACCTAGTGATTTAAAGCTGCCCTTAGCTCAGATCATGACTGAAGAGCTGACTTTTTCTTTTATTAACCAGTTCAAATATCATGTATGGTGCTGCCAATTCGCAAAGCATAGCAGACAGAGTAGATGCTCATCAAATGTTTATTGGGTAATTAGTCCAGCTCACTTAAACAGTTTTAACTCATTCTCTACTGGTAACCTGAATTGGAAGGAAGTAATAAAAGCCACCTTCTTAAAACAAAAGAGTCACTGCTGGGAGGTCAATGGCACTGGAAGACCTTTATCTAATTCATCAGCCCAAGCAGTGGTAGTCCATAAGAGTGACACACTACTTTACAGATTTGAAGGATAAAGAGAGAGGCTGATTTTCAAATTCAGTGATATAACCTGCTGGATTTGCATCAACATTTTGGGAGGATTTTTCTGTCAAAGAAAACTAGCCCTGTTCAATATCTGGAGTTAACTATAACTTTTCAGAAGTAGCATTGTAAAGAACTGGTATTTTATTACCTTTTAATTCTATTTCTTTTTTGTCCCTAATAATAATTATTTAAAAAAGTGTTTTTATCTTACATACATATATTTTAGTATAGAAAGAAAAATAATCTTCAAGGAGAAGAATTCCAATAACTTGACATGCAATTTAAATTATCGTATCCCCATAATACTCCAAGGAAGAAACTTGGACAATAGGGATTAAAATAAAGCAATATAATCACCACTACAAGAACTTGATGAAGTGCAGAATTCAAGGGTAGATACACACACACACACACACACACACACACACACACACACTATAGAGTTTAGTGCTCCTCAAAGCACATTTTCATAAATTATTTTACTTAATTTAGTTTTATAGGAAGAAATGTAGGGTGTTACAAACGTATTTATTATTCCAATTTTACAGAAAAATAAACAGCGTGGCTAAGACATTTGTCATACATAAGGAAAGTTTGTTGATACATGATATAAAATCTTTATATGAAACTGAATAATTTTAGTAGAAGAGAGAAAAATATAAGTGAAAAATGCAAGTATATTTAATAAAATTGCATGAACACTTCAAAGAATATATTTTGGGGATTTTCAACTAGGATTCTTAATTAATGTTAAATAGCTATTCTGCACTGCAATGATAGCATAGGCATTTTGGGGAGAACGGGAAAAGTAAGAGAGTAGCAATTGAATGAGTTGTGTGTGGTTATGAGAAAATTCCTTTCTCTACTCTAGTTGAGTTGTTAAGGTTTATAACGATATTAACAGAGGAATGTTTTGTTAACTATTGCAAACAGATGTGCGCATTTCGGTGGAATATTTTTAAACTATGGGAGAGCAATTAGGAAGGGAACATTTAATCTACTGGGCTCCTTTGTGTTAAGTTTTGGTTTGATGCATTTCTAATGAAGTGAAATACAAAAGACGTATCATTAGTGCTTAAAGGTAAAGATAGAACCTGTCTGAGAAGTGCTCCAAGGAGTGATTGGTTCCACAATTTTGACTCAGGTAACGCAGCAGGCTGTGATTGTTTTCCAGTATACTGCTCTATCCAAACTTCACAGAAATGACTAAAAATGTTGTGAAACATTTTGTGATGATCATTTCATTTTGTCAACTATCAGATGATTTGTTTAAGTTCTTATGAAAACTGTGACATAAGATTGGATGGGTAGATGTAGAATTCATATTCCTCTGACCCATTTCGTGCCATTTAGTCCAAAAATATATTTAAATCTGCTGAAAAGCAAAGCACTTATATGTTCTTCAAGTACTTATAAATATTCTTGAAACAGGTCAATGAAAATTTGGGGTTGGGCCCTTCCCACTTTTTTGAGTTAGTCATCATAAAACAAATTATGGGGTAGGGATACTTAAAAGTTTATGAGGTGGACATGGGAAGAATGGAAATATTTTAAGCACACCAAAAGAAATACCCATAAATATTCCAAGTCACATTATTCCCAGAAGTTCTGCCCCTGGAAGACATCACATCATTCTGTTAGCCAATCACCATTCAGCAACATTATTCTTGGAGTCATAACTTTAGGAATGGTGTCAGAAACCAAGTGGGAATTTAAGGTCAGCGGTTAGAAAATCATCTATCCTGCTCACAACACTACTAAGCGCCAGTACCCACATTTCTCTGAACGCTTTTCGACATTTGGAGTTGGGGATTTTGAGACTAGAAAAATCAACTCAATTGAATGCAGACCTTGAACTTCACTCAGAATATGCCTATTAACTTAAAATCCTATTTGCCAATATTGAAAATGGAGTTGATTGTTCTTCCATGTTAGATAGATAATAATCTGGAAACCTGGTCGGTTTGTTGTTGTGGTGGTGGTGGTTTTAATTTTTTTGGCCATCAAAAGAAAGAAAAATACAAAAAAATGCTTTGAATTGTAATACTTCATGAGAAACGACCAATAAAAACATCAGTGTAGTACCCTAAAAATATCTAGGTAATAATTTTTAATATTTAAAGTTTCTACCTAGACCAGTGATTTTCAACCTTTTTCATCTCATGGCACACATAATTTAATTACCACATTTCTGTGGTACATAAAAAAATATATTGTTTTGTCTGTCTGGCAAAAAAAAAATAGGTATAATTTTGATTCATTCATACCAGACAACTATTGTGTTGGCTGTTGTCAATTTTCTTTTTTAATCCTCACCGGAGGATATTTTTACGTTTATCTTCAGACAGAGTGGGAGGGAGAGAGAAAGAGAGAGAAACATCGTTGTGAGGGAGACACATCGATTGGTTGCCACCTGCACGGCCCTGGAGCTGGAGACGAACCGCAACCAAGGTACGTGCCCTTGGCAGGAAATGAACCCAGGACTCCCTGGTCTGCAGGCCGACACTCTAACCTCTGAGCCAAGCTGGCCAGGGTGGCTGTTGTCATTTTTTTATTTGACAATCTATGGGAAAATAAGTCAGTGCCCCTGACATTAAATAGTCAGGTATTGCATGTTTTAAAAATTCTTACAGCACATTGCTTGAAAATCATTGATCTAGAATAATGTGAAAAAATTTTTAATAGAGAAAGTTGAAGTTTACATAAAATGTCTATAATTGTATTGGCTGAATTATTTTCTACATAATGAGAATAATAGCAAAAACCTAGGGAATGTGAGGAGATGGATTTTTTTCTGCCAACAAAGGATTAAATTGATGTTGAATAGTTGTATGTATTTAATAAAATTAGAATATAAATAATAAATTAATATCCAAGTTAATAGTTACAAAGGCAAATATTGTTACATAATTTAAAAATTCACATAAGATGCAATAAAACTAAATAGCTGCCTAATATTGCTAGTAAAATACATTTTAGAAGACTTTAAGACATTTCATAAGTTCAGGGATGACTTCATTCAAGAGAATCATAATATGAACTTCTGAGTTTTGTTTCCTAGTTAAAGTTTTAAAAATCCCTAACAAATTGTTTGAAGAATGACTAAAGAACATTTAAGGTTTAAATTAATAATAAATATTTATTTGTTTTCTTATTTTAAAAACATATTAATTTGTCTTACCTTGATGCTTTTTTCTCGATTAACTCATTTTAAAGAACATGTGTTAATTACATTTACCCTCTTTTATATTACTATATTAGAAATAATAAAAAATTTCTTTGTTGGATAATATTTAAATTGCAGCAAAAACTAATTAGCTTAATTTTTTAAATGAAAAACTTTAAGGAAAATATACATATGCATAACTATGGTGTTAAGCAAGAGTTCCTTTAAAATTTTCTCAACAAAAATTCCTATTTTGCAATTTTTAATTGACTATTCAAATTGAAATGAAAATTCAAAATTGAATTTGATGCCTTATGATGATATATTTATTGAGCTTTCTGTTTTTATATTTTAAACCAAAGTGGTTAAGTAAAGAAAACTGGCTGAAACTTGCAACTGTTCTAATTGGGTTCCATTTATTAACTTTCCAAAAATGTAAAACAAATGCAACATATACTTTAAATAGGTGTGAGAGATACTGAAACTTGTTTTACTTTATTTCAGGAAAATGTGGCAGATTGCAATGACTACTTTGGGACTTTTACAGGTTACTGAGTATTTACAATAATACATGATAGTGTTGACATTCCTGTCTGGAAAAGAGTATTATAAGATAGAAAATATATATTCATAAAAAAAAAGTTTTGGTTGTTTTAGTAAAGTCACTATGAATTACCAAGTAATTCAACTATGGTGTAGAACTCAAATATTATTGTCAATATTTATTAAGGTAAATACATAAAAGTTAAATTAAACTATACATTTATTCCATTTTAACAAAACTCATATAAAAAGTGGTTAATTAAATGGTGGTACTTCAAATTTTTTTCCTGCTGAATCGTTAATATATCTATATTAAAAATATCCATATATTTAATAAATCTATATCTTTACATGTGTCTGTATTTATCAATTTTATTGTGGAGCTACATAAATTTAAATAAAATAACTATGTTCTTTAAAAAACTTTGTTTTACAAAAAATATTAGTTAAATATTGTGTATTCCAGATGTATTCAAGAATATTTGTTTGAGAAAGTAAGGAAAAACTGATAACATGTCTAGGAGGCATTGTCCACTAAAAATAGATGTAAAAAAATAATAAAAGTCCATTGAGCAATGAAATTTGATCCAATCCCATTAGAAAGACAAATACTGTAGATCTTACTCAGGCTCTGCCGCTAACCAGCTAAGGGAGTGGAACCAAAGAACCCAACAGGCACTTGTACATCTCTGATTTTACAATTATCGTTTCAGGTATACCAAGTATACAATCACACACATATTCTATAACAAGATTGCACTCATGTTAAATGGAAAATTTAAACTACAACAATGTGGTCAGTACAGGCTCATGAAAGAAAAACATATATAAACTTGCAGTTATACATATATAACACACATATTATATACATATATACATATGTATATGTATGTATATATACATAATATATATACATGTATACATATATATTTCTTAGACTGCAAATATGGTTTGTTTTTAAACCATTTGAACAGATTTATGCACAAATATAATCCTTATATTATTTACCTAAAAACACTGAATTTGATTCCATTTTATAATACATACCTGCCTTCCAGCTTCATTGTTATGAAGGTTCATTGCTAACAGTACTTTGCTTTCTTTTCCCGTGGTGTTTCTGATAGGGAAATCCAGAAATTTTCTGCTGAACCACATGCCATACTGGACATCATCGGAACAGCCCCCCCAGTGCCATCCTTCACTCGCTGAGCCACCATTCTGCAAGGTAGTGTCACAGGAACACTCCGTCATGTTGCCTGCACTGCACGACCTGGTCACAGAATGCACCAGGCCTGCAGCCATTACGGCATAAATAAATGCTGTTTCCTTGGTGCCTAGAATAAAACGTAAATTGCTAAATGAAAGAGCCATACCACTCTCTGTTTATGTTCATAATAGAGCCTCCTACTCATCCTCTTGTCAGAGAAGCAATTTTTAAATTGTTTACAGTGCGTGAGTACATATCGAGAAAGGATGATTTTCTATTGTTCTAGTATTTTAAGAAAGCAGCATTAATTTTGAGCTTCCTTCTTGGTTGTGACATGTTGAACATCATTGTTCTCATACCTAAAAATATCTAAAATATGAAGTGTATGTCAGCACTTAGCTCAGTGTTTAATAGACAATAAAAGCTCAATAAATGCATGCCAAATTTAAATCCTTTGCGTGGATACCGTAAATGGTACAATGCCCCCAAGAGTCCAGATTATTTTTCTTTTCAAATTTAAAATGTGTTCTCACAAAACACAAGCTGAAAAATTTGTGCAGTTTTTGTTCAAATAAATAATACCTATAAGAAAGCAAATTAAAATTAAACCAAAAAGAAACAGTAGATAAAGTATACAGTTTAGTTTCACATTAAAGACTTTTATTTTAGGATATCGTGAAAAACAATCCTGATATTAACATGTAACCATTATATATATATTTATATAGTCTAGCTAATCTTTTTACAATCTTAAAGATAACTGAAATGTCACCAACAGAAAAAATTGTTACGGCAAATTATTGAATATGTATTTAGCACACCTGCAATCGTGTTTGAGCTAAAATCTTTGAAAATTAAAGGCCCATTAAAGCTTAAATAATATGGACGAGAAGAGACTCCGGAGGTGACTGTTTTTTCTTTTGAGATGTTTAGATTGGGTTAGAAACAATTACACGCCCGTTGTCCAATAAACCTTTTCAACAGCTGATGTCTCTGTATTTCAGGAACTGTGAAGAACACACTTTTATTTTGTATTTATTTATTTTATTTTTTCTTTCTTTTTCCCTGTAGGGGGTCAGGGCTCCTCCGGAAGGGTGTGCCGGCCAGAACGCAGCAGGGCCAAGGCCAGGCTTTGGCGGCTGTGTGTATAGGAACCGGGTAGGGAAGGGTCAAAGGTGGTGGGAGAACGGAAATGAATGTGAAAAACAACGAATCTTTCAGCGCCTAGGTCCTAAAATTCTTTGGATCTGCTAATATTCCTGGAACAACCCTGGTTCCCTCATTCTTTATCCTTACCGAGTCACCAGGCACGTGGAAGTGGAACTTTGTTTTATTGCAGCTTCCCGCCCCTCGGATGAGCGCAGAGGAGGGGAGAGAGACGGAAAAGAACGGAGGGTGAGCAAAGTGGTCGTGCTCGGGTTAGCTGCATATTGGGTTGTCCAGGACAATACCTTTTAAAAATCACCATTAATTCGTCTACCCGGTGCTCCAAGGAGCCAAGAAACGTGGGGCTTCGCTGCAATTAGCCACTTGTCCCGGGCTCGGTTGCGCTGCGGAGCTGCTTAAATCAAAGCAGATGCAGCAGCAGCATTCCCTGCTGCCAACATCATGTTTCTCCAGCTGGTCACCCACGTAGGGGGGCGCTACGGGTCCGAGGGGTCGGCGGCGTGGAGTGTCAAAGTTTTTCCTCAACTCCAGCCCGGCACAGTGGGTAGGAGGAAGAACTCAGCTCCAAGCGTCGGATTCGACCTGGGAAGTCACCCCCTCCAGGACCGCACCTGCACCCGGGGTCTGGCTTCCGTCGCTCCCAATTCCCGTCCACGAAAGGACCTCTTTTGGGATTTAGAGCGCGACGGGGCCACGCAAGTACTATCTATTTTAACTACAGGAATTGGAAGCGTTGTCGCCCTCCATCCCGCGCCAGCCGCGAGGGTCCCCGGACTCACCGCTGCTCAGTTCGTAGCCAAAGAGCGGGCTGGTGCCCGGCGGGGCGGCGGCAGCGACCTGGCAGTTCCATCTCTCGTGTCTGAACTGACTTCTGCACTCCTGAATGCCCAGACGGGCGCCCTCTCGGATGCTGGGCAGCAGGTACGGTTTCCTCTTGCACAGCTCCTTCTGGCGGCTGTTCAGAGGCAAGTTGGCGCAGCCCAGTTTCTCCGGAACCCCAAAGGAGGCGATGCCCAACCACCTGTAAGATACGGCCGCTCCGAACGTATGTCGCCCGCCTGCTCTCGTCCCCAATCCCAGATATTTTCCTCAAAATTAGGTCACTCGCCTTAGGGTCACCACCCTTACTCCCCCGCCTTAGCTGAAAGTTTCCTGAGACTGGGTACCCCATTTGTCACATACCCCGTGCGTCCCCGCTGTCCCCATACTCACATCCAGTTTCCTTGAGCTCCGCAAGGGAATAGCACGAGCAGGGCTGCCCACAGCGCGCACAGGCGGGACAGTCCCAGGAGCGCCGCTCTGTTCATGGCCCCCGCATGGATTCCCGCCACTCCAGACAACCCCTCTTCTGCCCTACGCGCTCAGAGGCCCGCTAGGCCAGAGGTCAGCTCCCCAGCACCAAGTTTTCCCTCTCCCTGTCCGTCCCTGCAGACAACATAAAAAGAAAGCCAGCAGGGATAGGGGCTCTCAGCAGCCTCCCCTCACTTGCAAGGAGCAGTGTGAAGAGGTGGAGAAAATTGCTTGAGGCTCTCCTCCCGCGCGCAGCTGGGGATGTGCAGGAGATGCGAGAGCTTCCCTGCATTCCAAGGTGAGAAACGTCTGTTGATGTAGTTCTGTCTCCATCGCCCCCGGCCTCTCCTCCCATCTCCTCCCACTGGCCGCGCCTAGAGTCTGATTGGCCCAGCCGCCGCCCCGCACTCACCATCGACCTCAGGCTCCCATTGGCCCAGAGTGGGCTCCGCAGGGGGCGCTCGGGCCCGCAGCTATCCCGCCGCGCGTCCAGACCCCGGTGTGTTCATGACCTTTCCTCCGGTCTCCAGAGCGGGTCTCTGCGGGAGGGTAGTAAATTCAACCGGAGACTGATAGGGGCGCTTCTGTCTCAACAACCCTGGGTGGAGGCGTGAATCGAATGGGAGATGTTTGAGTTCCACCCACCCTAGTTGCATTTGGATTAATTACCCTCTGGGTGGAGTGGCTGGAAAATCTCACTGTCCCCGTTTCTTTCCTCTCCTTCACCTCACAGGAGAATAATCTTTTTGAGTCAGAGTTGGTACCAAACAAGTTGACCTTTCAACAGCCTGCGTGAGGTCTCAATGCTTCAGGAAGCTTTAGAGGAAGGGTGAAATGTCAGTCTGGAGACCATCATCTGTGCAAACTTTCATTTTTAGCTCCAACCTAGCATATAACCTACTATATTAAATCGTGTTGTGTGATTTCCTTTACCCAGTTTGTCTTTCATTCTTCATCCTTGAGAGCACAGTCAGAAAATGGAGCACGGAGAAAGAATGAGTGTGAGAACTCTCTGGAGAGTTCTAGAACAGAGGGGAACTGTGTCTTTACTCCTTTCTTCATTCCACATTATGGCTCTCATGGAGACTTTAGTCATGGGTACAACTGAAGACAGATTTTAAAAACATAATTATTAAACACCTACCGTGTGGCCAGTAAATACTGTGGGAAATGATAAAGACAAGATCCCTTCCTTGGAGTACACAAACCAGCCGTGGGGAGAAGTCTAAAACAAAATAATTTGAGATTATTGGTAAAGAAGAGAATGGAATCCAGCCAGGTCCTTGTTGGAGTCAAAGAGAGTTCAAAAACAGAGTGTTATGGTGCCTGAAGTTTAGAAGGTTGGTTAACCAGTGTTCTGCAATCTCTGGGAAAACTCTGAAGGCAAGTGGGACATTGTTAGCTGTGGTATCGGAAAGCCCTGTCTCACCTAGTTGGTGACAGGAAATGTTTTGGAGTCCTTAGAGGACTTATGAAATGTTTGTAAATTCTCAGGTGGACAGACTAGCTTAGTAGATGCCAAAATCCAGATTTATGCAAATAAAAGATCTTCTTACTTGCTTTATCCTCAAATAAAGGATTTAATTAGCTGCATATCTCCTATATCAGCCCAGAGCAATAAAAGCTCACTGAAATTCCTACCCTATCCCCTTTATTCAACAAATATTTATTGAGTGAACACCATGTACTAGTAAGCCACATGGTAATTTTTAGAGAGTCAAGTTGATGATAGGGTGTAGTTACTGATCCAGAATTATTTTGGCGATTGGCTAGTGGCCTCTCTGCAACTCAGAGCCTTCATCCAAGCCCACTTTATTCTGTGAGCTTCTCCAGGAGGGGTCCTGAAGCATTTATTGCTGTACCCCGGCCTTTGGGCCCAGTACAAGAGATCCTAGTTTTGAACATAGTTTATTGAGTGAATTAACATGATGAGGACATTCTGAACAGATATCTAAGTGGCCTAAATGATGAAACTAGTGGACAGGAGGAGGGAAGAAAAAGCAACCTCAGGACTGGGTGAGTAGAGAACATTAATACTCTAGGCTGATTTTAGTGGTATATGTTTTAAGGAAGTTGTTGAGTTGTTTGTTTTATTTTAATTGAAAAAATATATATTGAGCCTCTATTATGAATTAAGAAGTGGGGAATAAAATTGACTTAAATGGTAGAAGATTTCACAGCCTTGTTGAAAAGACAGAAATTGAGCGGGCAACTACAATACAGTGTGATAAATGGGGGAAGTATAGAGTGCTCCTTCCCCTCCCCTCCCCCTCCCCCTTCTTCTCCCCTTTCCCTCCTCCCCCTTTCCTTCTTCTCTCTCTCTCTCTCTCTCTCTCTTTCTCTCTCTCTCTCTCTCTCATTATAGATAAGGAAATGAATTTGGAGAGATTAAGAAACTTGCTCAAGGTCACTCAGCTAGTTAGTAGTAGAGTAAAAAAATCTTATTTTAGAGGTTTTATTCTTTTCACCATAATGTACTGCTGCATCACCTGAGTCAAATTATTTTTTATTTTCTAATCAAATTCTTTATCACTGGGCCTCAGGGTCTAAATTTCTCTTTTGTATCTCATAGTTCTTCACAACACAGTTCACAGATTATCTCCATCAGAGTTCTGTTGACTGATAATAAACCAAAACCATATATTTTGCATTGAAATATATATATATATATATATATATATATATAGAGAGAGAGAGAGAGAGAGAGAGAGAGAGAGAGAGAGAGAGAGCGCCTCTATTATGAGTTAAAAAGTGAGAGGCAGATGGCGGTCTGCATGTATGCCCTTCCACCCCCCCCCCCTTACTTGATGACTGATTTCTGTGAGCTGGGAGGACCAGTGCAAAGAGCACTGGGCTGACTTGAGTGCATTTAATTTCAATTTTGAACCTTAGTTTCCTCATCTGTAGAATCATCAAAACTTTCAATTCTGAATCTCTTACTGGAATTTCCATTGGGCTGGAAGGAGAGAGCTGATTCCAAGTGTGTGTGTGTGTGTGTGTGTGTGTGTGTGTGGTGGGAGGAGTACATTTGATAGTGGATTTGCATTCTTAGGAAGAGGGCACCCTAGGTATTGACAAATGATTGTCTACCTAAGAGAGGGACCCAGTTCTCAGGTGGCACAGGCTAGAATTTTCTGGCCCCCATCTTGTATCTTCATTTCTACTTTTGTTTGTGTATTTTAATCACAGCGAATTATTTTAATTGCAGGAATCTTTTTGAATGGTTGGGCTTTAAAATATAATATTGTCAGGTCATATGGAATTTTATTTAGAGGACAAAAGAAAATATTAAGTTACAGATATTTTATCTATCCTGGAATATGAAAGCGAGGAGCTCTTTCATCTCCTTTAATATGAAGTGGTTCATTTCTACTATCATTGGTGAGGATTATATAGAGTTGAAAAATAGTGTTTTGCAAGGTTTCTATGTTTCAGGTGCCCATGCCTATAAAATATTGCAGAGATCACACCATTCATTGTTCATAAATGAGAGCTGATATTATGATATCTCATGATGAATCCAGCTACCTTGATTAGTTTTGTTAATAAAGCACCATGTGACTCTACAGTTTGTACAGGTTACTGAAGCATCTCTAGCTTCTTGATTCTACAAAGACAACATGTATTTGAACTTGTTTCTCTAGCAGGAGTAAGGTGTTTTGAGCTATATTCTAGAAAAGGATATTTGGGAGGGGAGAGTCAGATTTCAACCATATTTATTTCACTCAAAGGAGCTCTTGAGGGATTGAATGTGTGACAGTGGTCATCTCTGATCAACTGAGCAAAGTGAACCAGATAAGTAGCTGGCTGGCCGTAAATCATGTTTCCCACTCAGGACATTTGTAGAGTGTTAGTTGTAGAACCCAGAAGAGCCTGCTCCTTCTGGTAGTTTTCTCTCAGTCCCTGGGAAACTCAGCAAAAAAGTCTGCCTGCACAGATATGCCTTGGACTCTGCCTCTGGCAGTCCATCAGAGGACCAGACTTCTAAGGGCCCTGTTGTAAGAATTTCTGCTGCAGATCACAGAGACTTATGTACTGAAAACTGATACCAGAAGCACCCCAGCTGGTCTTAACTCCCATGATAGAACAGAAGACCAGAGGTGACGTTTTACATAACTGGGTCCCCATCCATTCTATTTTAAATTCCACCTGGATGGTACCAGTGTGTAACAGAGCACAGGCTTGTGGCTACTGGCTGTCAGGCAGGGGCAGAGAATGGCATCCTGGATGTCCTGCTGTCCTTTGGTAGCTGGAAAAGCCTGTAAGAATGACAGTCTTGGAGCGACAGAGGAGATACCCGTGACAGAAAGGGCAGGAGTTGGAAAAGGATGCTGGCTTGCTTTTATAATTTCCACAACTACAAATGTGAAATTGTTTTGTTTACTTGTCCTAGAAATTAAGATTGAATATGCCTCATAAAGTGTTAATATAAAGCGGATTATCTCTAGTGGCATTTATACAGATTATGCAATCTTTCTGGAATGAGGGAATAAAAGTAAACCACAATCCTTGACAAACAAGAGTGGTCACTGTTGCCTGAGGGCACAAGTAAGCAAACATGCAAGACTAAAATACATGACGAGTGTTGAATCTCTCAGTATCCTTTTCAAAAACAGTTTCCTGAATTTTATAAAACAAAACAACTTCATCAATTAATGAATTATTGTCAATTTTAATAAGTCATCAAGAAAACAACTTCAAAAATCAAGTATTTACATTTTTTAGAGGATTATTTATGGAGAGATCACTGGGCTGTCTATAGTGGAAAAAAGTTTTTTCCTTTACAAAAATTGAACAATCTGAAATTTTAAAGGAGAACTTTTTGAGGGAAAAGTCATTTAGAAAGGCTTGCTTGTGTCTTTCTTAGTGTAACTGTTAGTCTGCATAATGAGACTTAATTGTTGTGATGTAATAAATTTTATTTTGCCAATAAAATGCCCCAAATCAGCAAGTGCTGAAATTGCTTTTGTATTCAGGGTTGTTGTTCATATGTGTAACTCTTGGCTACTCTCTTCATTATGGGTGGATAGCATGTCAAAGTGGAGTTGGTTAATCTGACCAAGCAACAAATACCAGCTGGTATTCACTGGTCTCAATTGTCACACAGAGGTGAATCACATTGGAACTTGACTTTAATTTTTTCACTTTCTTGACTGAAATCTTTAATGATTTCTTATTTTCTCCTACCAATTAGATTATAAATTACCAATTTGATTATAAACACCTTCAAATCAAGGAATATGAGTAATTCTTTTGCAACATGCCCCCCTCATTGTCTACACCGAGACTGAGTGTGCAGTAGGCATTCAACAATGACTGTGTGGATGTTGTTTTAATAGACAAGGAATCTCTCCTAAGAGTGGAATCAACGAAGCATTAAGTTGAGAGCTGTCAGCACTGATATAATCCACTGATTTGCCACTTTTCAATTGGACATTCGCCATGACTTGTACCTAGTACATTGCATTAGTATGTGCCACACAATTTGCGTAAGTTCTAAGGGGACCTCCAGATGGCTGTGCCTAGTATTCACAGCTTTGGGTTCTGCTAGTGTTACAATCAGTAAATAAGCTGATACATCTTTCTAACAAATCTGTAGCTGTGCCATATGCTCCTTTCAGGTAAGTTTGTTGAGTGAGGCTAATAACTCAAACTCTTACTGGAGTTCCCTCCAGAGAACACTTTTATTTGAGTAGGCAAGTGCCCAGAGCCCAGGAGATTTACGAGGGTTCAGAGACATAAATACAAACTGCATAATAGGTGTGAGGTGTGTTCCAACTGCAGCCTTCTCACCTTCTGTTAATGATTACGGGAAGGGAGGCATCAATACAAAAACAGCCGACTTGAGGGCTCTCAAGTTCGCCATCTGATGAAGACTTCTGGTGCCAGACCAACTTTCTGGGTTGTCACATGGCTTAGTGAAGCAGCTTCCAAAATGGGCTTAAAACCACAATATTGATATACTGGGCCACACGCCAGAACAAAGCCCGAGTCCAGCCGACTGGGTAAAAGATTCCAGTTGCTACTTTAGCACCAGCGTATTGTCTAGAATCCCCAGGGCACACTCATGAAACCAGCACAATACAGCGGAGCCACTTTTTAATGCTGTTTTGGGGAGAGAACTCGTATTTGCCTTGTAGGTTAACTGAGTTATGGCAGGCTTCGGCTGAAAGGAGGTTTCCTTCAGGAACTGATTTGGCCTTCAGCATATCTTAATTTTATAGTAATTGTTGGCAGTCCAGGGTGGGGTTCAGTGCTGGAATCTTACCCTTCATACTCCACCCCCCCTTGCCCCAGGGGTTCTGATGAATAAAGCATGCAGAGAGAGAACTGAACCAGTTTGGGCAAAGTATCAGCTTTATTAAGTGTAAGGCTTCCTAGTAGAGCTGGATTATGCAAAGTGAAGTTTCCTATTCCTCCCCCCAGGACTAAAGACAGAAAGGCTGATCCAGTATATTGACCCAGTCTCAGACTGAAAAGCTGAACCTCAAGAGAAGAGGCTAGAATAAGGCAACAGTGGAGAGGAGAGTTCACTCTATTTGAGGGTGTCCAAGCCTCTGAAGAGGGAAGTTGGAGCCATCTTGCTTTTGGGGTACCTACTGGTGACAAGAACTAATTAACTAGCCAGTCTTTCTCCACAGGGGAGAAGTAATAATTAGGTAGGGAATAGGGTACAGATTTCCTTGACATAGAAGAAAGAAATGAGAATATAGAACTATAGAAGGATGTCCTCACTTCCTTGGGCAGAGGGGAAATTAATCAGTTCTGCTCATGTAGTGTTGTAAGCCCTCAACATAGATGGGCAGGCAGACTAAGAACCTTCATGGAGACTATAGGCAGGATAGCTATGAAGCAAATGCTATGGGCCCTATTCTGAGAAAAGATGTTATGCAGTGATAATTAGCATTCATGTAGGAAGTAGTATAGGCGCTTGGATGCTGTAGTAAGACACCCTCAATAGTACAGCTTAACCTAGAGAGATGATTTCACAAAAAATCAGTGTTCCTAAACAATGTCCTCCCCTACTCTTTTAAACTTTAGAACTCATTCTTTGGTTTATTTTTCTGCTTGAGATTTCCTTAGCTAAGATTAAAATGAATTCATGGTTCCTCACACATTGTCAGCTCAGGCAAGTAGCTCAGAAATATGGTGGGTGGCCTAGAGTTATCAATATAAGGTTAAAGGTACATGAGGCTAATTACAAAATAGATCATCAATGAGGGACTTACAATCAATAGGAAAATTTTGAGAGATGCATTATAATATTGATATACATACAAAGATGTTCATAAAATGCTGAAGAAATATTTTGATTTATTTAGGCACAATTATTTGTAGATTGCATAAATTTTCAGACTAGACAAAACATGTTATAGCTGCTTGTAACTGCATAAAAATATACTATATTTGTTCAGGATATTTTAAGTCATTTGAAAATACATAATGGACGGTTATTTTTGTTAATTGCTTGCTTTAAGGTGTGTCTTGACTTAGAATTCAAAAATAAATTTAAAAAAGGAGTTGAAAGTCATAAATATATTTCACAGCTGAAGAAAATAGAAGACCCACTTAAGAAGATGAAGAGCACCCAACATTGTTTATCTTTTTGGCTTAGTTTTATGCAGTAGTCCACAGCAAGTCTTGGAATCTTTCCTTATATTTAGGTTGTACCCTTCAGTCATCTAATCAACGGAGCACAATAGTGCTTTGCAAAACAACTTAAAAAACACACACATTATCCTACTAAAATTCTCACAATGCCATAGGTTTGAAAAAATCATATGTGAAGTGATTAAAAAATTCTATTAAGTCTTTTTTTTTTTTTTTTTTTTTTGTACAGATAGAGTGGGAGGGAGAGAGGAAGAGAGAGAGAGGGAAACATCGATGTGAAAGGGACACATCGAGTGGCTGCCACCCGCACGACCACCCAGGGCCGGGGACAAACTGCAACCGAGTTACATGCCCTTAGCGGGAACCGAACCGGGGTCTCTCCGGACCGCAGGCCGACGCTCTAACCGCTGAGCCAAACCGGCCAGGGCTCTATTAAGTCTTATTTATTTATTTTATCCTCACCTGAGGACATTTTTGCATTTATCTTCAGATAGAGCAAGATGGGGAGAGGGACAAAGAGAGAGAGCGAAATAATGTGATAGAAACAGTTTGCCCTGGGTCGAGGACAAACTGCAACTGAGGTGCATGCCCTTAGCAAGAACCGAACTCGGGATTGTCTGGTCCACGGGCCAACGCTCTAACCTCTGAGCCAAACCAGCCAGGCCTCCATTAAGTCTTGTAACAAAAAACAACAGTTTCCCCACTACTCACTTACCATTTATCTTTCCCTAGAAGTAATAGCTTTCAGCTCTTTAAGTTGAATTCCTTGGATATTTTGCTCCAGTTTATTAAATATCATACTTATACTGTTACTTCTTAATTTAAAAAATTTTTAGACATTATACGTGACTTTTCATTGTGGAAATCGAGGATTTGCTTTGTTTCACCTGCCTCCCCTTGCACACTTGTACTTTTGTATCCTGTATATTCCCAATATAGATATCTCAAAACTGGGGTTAGATCTACAGTCAGCTTTTATAATATTGACATACAATGTTATTCATGCTAAGCTAGATACTGTACCATGATTAATTTCCTTTTCCTGCCTTTTTTTCTCTATTTGCCCAGTTTCTATGTCATTATCATGAGTTCAAACCAAAACCTCATCAATTTCATCTTTGACACAGTACCTCCCGATGTTCCTTGATCTGTTCCACTCTGAGACGGTTGCCTCCATGTCTGATGTCCCAGTATCAGATGCAATCTGCTTCACCATCATCCCAGAGGTCACATTTTCCTTGTGTCTGTGTAGAAATTTCATTTTCTGAGTCTTTTATTTCCCCATTTTTTATCTTAAAATAGCTTTATTTTATTTTAGTACTTTAACTAGGTATTAAATTATAGACTAAGAGCAACTTTCTTTTAGAAGTCTGAAAAGATTTCTCCACTGTTTTCTAGTTTTCATTGTTACTATTAAAACTTCTAAATATTCAGTGCTCTAACTTCAGATCTTTTATATATTAATTAATTTTTTTCTCTGATATATTTTAGAATCTTCTCTCTTCATAATGTTTGAAAATTTCATGATGATGTGCTTAGATGTGGGTATATTTTTTATCAGTTGGTCTAGATATTCAGTAGGTCATCTCAGTATGAAAACTCATGTTTTTCACTTGTAGAAAAAAATTTTTCAAAATATTTATATGCTGATTTTCTCTCCTTTATTTTCTTTCTCTTTTCTAGAACTCCTATTTTGTGACTGTTGGATCAACTTTCTGATTCTGTAAGTTTTGTAATTATTCTGCAATATTTTCCATATATTTTTTCCCTCTAATATCTGAGTTGTTTCTCAATAATATCTTTATTGATTTCTACTGAATTTATCACTTCTGCTAGTATGTGTGTGTGTGTGTATGTATGACTTCCACAAGTACTTTTCTTAATGTTCTCTGCATATTCCTTTTTTAAATTAAGTAATATCTTGTAATTTTCAGTGACATATTAAATATGTATTTTTAAAAATAACTTTTGTTGATTTTTTAGAGAAAGAGATAGAAACATTGATGTGAAAGTGAAACATTGATCAGCTGCCTCCTGTAAATCCCCAACTAGGGATCAAGCCTGCAACCTGGCATGTGCCCTGACTGGGAATCAAACCGGAACCTCTCAGTCCCTGGGATACTACTCAGTCCCCTGAACCACACGGGCTCGGCTTCAGTGATATATTAAGATATGTCACTCATCTTCTCATCATTTTGAGTATATGTATTTATTCCCTATTACTGCTATAAAAATTCTCAAATTTAGTGGCTTAAATAACAAACATTTATTATATCACAGTTCTGGAGGTCAGAAGTCTATAATTTTTCAACAGGGTTGGGTTCCTTCTGGAAGTTCTAGAGAAAAATCTGTTACCTTGTCATTTCTAGCTTCTCAAGCCTGTTTGATTCCTTGCCTAGTAGCTGTCTTCCTCACATCACTGTGACCTTTGCTTCTGTTGTCATAGCTCCTTCATTGACTGTGCCCCTCTTGCCTATAAAGACCCTTGTGATTATATTGGAGACTTGTGGATAATTCGGAAAAATCTCCCCATCACAAGATCCTTAATCACATCTGTAAAATCCCTTTTGTTATCTAAGGTAACATATTTATAGGTTCTGGGGATTAGGGCACTGTGGTGGGTTGAGTGGTGGTCCCCCAAAAGATATGTCCACATATCTACTTCCTCTGACCTAGAACCTGTGAATGTAATTTTATTTTTATTTTTCTGAATTATATACATTTCTTTGCAGATGTAATTAAATTAAGAATCTTGAAGGAGATCATCCTGGATCATCTGGGTGGGTCCTAAACCCAATGCTAGGAGCTCCTATGAGAGATGGAAAAGGAGAAGATAGAGATACAGAGGAGAATAAGGCATGTGAAAACAGACAGACTTTGGAGCAATGCCACAAGGAACGTCAGGAGCAGTCAGAAGCCGGAAGAGGCAAGGACAAATTATTCTTTAGAGCCTCCAGAGGGAGTGCAGCTCTGCTGACACCTTTTGTCAGATTTCTGGCCTCCAGAGCTCTGAAAGAATACATTTTGTTTTGTTTTAAACAACCACATTTGTGGTACTTCGTTATAGCCCTAGAAAACCAATGAAGATGTGGACATATTTGGGGGCCGCTGTCTAACACAGTATATTAATGATCTTTTTTTTGGAACTTTCTTTCCCTGGCTTCTTCCTCGTGGCTTTATTTTGTTTGCTTTGCCTCTATCTGTCATTTTAGAAGCTTGCCTCAGATTTCTGGTCATCCTTGGTTGTTGCTCATGATTATGAGCAGAGTATTTAAAAGCCGATTAGAAGCTCTGAGCATGTGGGTAGGACTAATTGATTTGGGGTTTTATTTTAGGGTGATCTCCATGTGTCATTTTATTGGCTAATCTTCAACATCAGTGTATTTATGTTTTGTCTCTTAAGCTGGTCAGGTTCTCCGTAAAAGAATATTTCAGTCTCCTGTTTTGATGATATCGGCTAATGCTTTTCAGTCTAGTAGAGGAGAGGGATTGAGAGGTCTTAACATTCACTGTCTAAATATAATGCTTATTTTTTGTTTTTGTTTTTTTTAAGTGTGGTTGGCCTTGTACTGAAAACCTAATATAGTCCTCACTGGCATAAATGCATAACTTAAAGGGTTAACCTCGACATGGATAATACTTGAATCAGAACAAAGGACAACTTTTATTACTGGGAAATGTGAGATATTAATTAGCAACTGAGTTACAATAATCAGGTTTATTCCTAAAACAAGAAAACTCATGATTCTGAAGATTGAGCTAAGAAAAGGATTAGTTCTTTCCAAAGGACAGTTTCAAAATAATAAAATTACTCAGTGTAAAATAAGATGTTTTCCTCTTGTGGCTATAATTATCCTCTCTGATTAAGAGCATCTATGTGTTCTGTCAGTAGGGGAGTTACTTACCGGCAGTAAAGCCAAACACCTCTGGGTAACTGAAAATTTTAGTTTTCAACTGTAGACTGTTTGCCTTTGTTGCCTGTTTGTGGCATGCCCTCTAAAATCTACTTGCTGGATTTGTGGTTCAATTTTAGACCATCTGGCTGACTGATAATTATGATACCAGATCACATCTGCCACCATTTTTTAGGTTTTCTTTATTTTTTTATGTTTTTCATTTCTTAGGTTTTGTAAACCTTCTTTTCTTTCTCCCCTTAATTCCTCTTGTTCCCATTCCATCTCTTTCCTTATTCTTCTCATGTTCTATTGCCTCTTCCTTTTTTTTTCTTTTCTTCTTGTAACCTGATGGACAAAACTACAACACTGCCCTGGCCAGTGTGGCTTAGTTGTCAGAGCATTGGCTCAAGCACCAAAGGGTCTCAGGTTCGATTTCTGATCAAGGGCATGTACCTGGGTTGCAGCTTTGATCCCCAGACCCAGTCAGAGCAGGCACAGGAGGCAAGCAGTCAATGTTTCTCTCTCACATCTCTCTCTCTCTCTCTCAGTCCTTTCCTTCCTTTCACTCTCTCTCTAAAAAAAAAAAAAAAAAAATGAGAAATGAAAAAATATCCTCAGGTGGGGATTAACAACAACAACAACAAAAACCTAAAATGGTGACTCACTTTCCCTAGTGGTATTCTAGTGCCCCTACCCCCAAGAAAGCTGAAGTTTCTGGAATCTTAAGGATTGGTAGGTGGTTTAAGTGTTCAAATCCTGTTCCCCCAAGAAAACTTCTGTCAGCAGCCATCTTTCAGTACCACACAGAAATATTCACTGCAAAGAGGTGCACACTCTGTTTAGGTAACAGTTATGCTTTTTATTTGCATGAAAAGGGCAGAAAGGATAGAATAATTTATAGTTTATTTTCAGGCCATTAAACTACCTTACCTCTCTGGAGGCCTGAGACAATAACCACATCTAGTCAGATTTTTAAAATCTTTTTAAAACCTTTAACACACAGCATTTCACCACAATGGTCTTTAACCCTCTAAATGTTCAGGGACCACTCACGTCTTAGAAGCTTGATGAACTTATGTTCTCATATAAATAATCTGAGATAATTTGTTTGGAGGCTTAACAAGAAGAGGACCATCCTCATACACTTGATTGAATGACCCCTTTTTTTTCTGAACATGCACGTGCATGAGCCATGAGAATGGATAAAACACTCAGGACATTCAGCCCATCAGAGCAGCCAAACTGGTCCCGGCAATCCTTGAGATAGTTGGCATCCCAGCCAGATTACACTTACATTCAAATTCTCTAAGCAATAAAGGCGAATACAAACTTTTTATTTCTATCAACAGTTAAGTGGATGACTTATTGTCTCTACTTTAACACTTTCCATCCTTGGCAACTCTTTAAGTGGCCTGCTTTTGGATGCCATGGGCTCTGCTTGAAAGTACATATAGTGCAATAAAGCACTATTGTTTGCTGTTTGGGGCAGTTGTGGAAACCAGAGGGGGCAAGAAATGTCCTATTTAGTAGGTCTTTTGACTAAACTGAATGGATAAAATGTAAGACAATGGGTAATGGGACTAGTTTAATCAAGTCATCTCTAAAGTCTTCACCTTCCCAGGTGAGTAATTCCAATTTCTTTAGCAATTTCTCAGAGATACTACATTCCAAGTTCATTGCTCAGCTATGATTTTACAGTTTAGCCTTTAGAGGTGAACTTGGCAGAGCATCTAAATCGGTCATAGTGACCCATTGGCAGCCAATGTCCCTCTGCTTCTCAGGCTCACCTTTCTCTCAGAGAAATCTTATTTGCAACAGGGGTCCCCTCAAAATTATGTCTGCCCCTTGTGCATTTACCCAGTGCATTGAATTTAGCCAGCTGTTGGGAGAAAAATAATGTCATTAAATTCATTTATGTCTTCCAAGTGTTATCGGAGAAATGCATGAATGGGCTTTCTCCATTGCTAGTGGGAGTGGGGTCCTTGAGGTACTGCTGGAATAAGCATTTCTGGAAGCCTTCACAGGAGGATGAGATGTGGTAGAAAGCTTTATTTGTGTGGAATTGTATCCCTTGGTTTCCAAAGTCCCATTTCCTTTAAACCAGTCCTGGGAGAGGTGCAGCTAGGGATTCAGCAGAGCTAGAAATAAAACCAGTGTTCAGAGTTTCTGTTCCATGGTTGAATTGGGTCCGATATAACATCAAGCTACTTGTAGTTCATTAGTCCCTTATGTGGGATGCACATGGCCTTGGGCCATGTGGGTCAATGCAGGAGCACATAAGCTTTGCAAGCCAGGAGCAAGGACCAAGAGGCAAAAGAGCAAGAAAGAGAACTCCTTTGTTTAGGAATTTAAGTATATCACCTTCCCAGGCTTGCAGTGGCCACGCCTACTCCGGCCAGTGACCTGTTCCCAGGTGTGACTGACAGACAAGTACCTTCCCTACATCATCCAGACATTACTGGGCATGTGTCTATTTGGCCTTCCCTTTGCTTCTTTCCAGTTATTCACAACCAGGTTATTACAATGGTATCACAAGAATATTAGCACCTTCAGAGACCCTGGAGGTTAATGTAAGGATTCCACTAATGGAAAGCATTTCAAAGAGAAGAATATAGCAAAATAAAGAATTGTGGACACAGTGGGAAGCCATCTGGTAACAAAACAAGGAAGCTTTCCTTTTGCTCTTAATTCCAGACCCAACTTTGTGCAAAAGTAAGAGTATCTTTCTTATGATTTGTAATTGGTCCTCTTAACACTTTCCAGATTCACATTTAAAAAGGCATATATAACACCCCTTGCAAAATCAAATTGTGAAAGAATATAACTGCCATCTTGTTTTAGGAAAAAATCTACAGGGAAATCTTTTTGTTGATCCACTGTTGCAAAAAATTATGGAATTGGTGAGTGTAAAAGATGAGAGTACCTATCTGAAACTCACCAGAAACAGATGTCTCCCTACCTATACTTTTCAGTAAAAATGTGATCCCTCTACCCGTAGTGTTTTCAATTTCATAATTAAATTCAGTTGCATTGTTAATGTACTGTTGACATTAACTTGTATCTCATATACAGAAGACTGGGAATACACATCTGTTAACTTGAAACAGCTGTCTGCAAAATTACTACAATATGGCCTATACTTCTTTTAACCATTATGTCTTTCCATCTAAACATGATTTGCATCTGTAAGTACCTATTATACATAAAGTTAAAGGGAGATTTATGACATAATAATAATGAATTTTGAGACTACATTAATATTGCATTTGACAATAGTATGGTAGGAAAAAAAAAGTTAATGGAATAATTCTAGAGATCAGAAGCCATGCCCCACTGGTATGCACACTCAAAAGACAGGGCCTGTGTGGACACCTTCCCATACACTGTAGGATATAGTAAGCTGACAGCTGACAGCTGACAGCTCTGGATGGGTCCATCAGCACAGTTTCACTCTTCTCTCTTCTGTTCTTGGGAGTGGCAGAATGTTTGGAATGTCATGTGATGCTCTCCATGTTTTCCAACTGCCCGATTTCTAGATAACTGATATCTAAAGTTCCACAAATAAAATGTCTACTTTGTCCTTTCTTAAAACGTCAGTACCTGTGTGAGGGCTTGAGTTGTATGGACTGATGATTCATTTAGACCTGGGCATGACTTCATCAGACCCTTTCCAGTTTTGACAGAGGCAGGACAGAGAGAGCATAAACCACTCCTGGGATGAGCAATGAATGGTACAGTGAAGATGCGGCCTGGAACACAGTAGACCTGTGTGTGCTGCAAGTCTTAGGTCCAGGCACCCGTTGTCAGCAGCTCCCTGAGCACCCTAAAATCTCCCAGGAGTCCAGGTGGGCAGCTCCATATGTGGCTCACACCTCCCCCAGCTCCTTTTTTTGTGCCCATCTCAGTCCTTGGGACACAAGGGGAACAAACAATTGGTACTTGCTAGAGAGGGTTTTTGGAAGTGATAATGCCATTTCTAACATAATGCTTTGTCAAAGCCTCTTAGACAAGTTCTATTTTGAGCACAAACTCTAACTCCAGAAAGTGTTACAGTACATTTGTGTATTCATTTTTCATTTTATAAAAATTCGTCAGTCTCCTCTCTGTGCTAGACAATTTATTTCTAAACTAAGAATGCAAAGATTAAAATGCTAAGGGAAATAAGCCAGCTGCAAAAAACCACATATTGTATGATTCCATTTATATGAAATGTCCAGGATAAGTGAATGTATAGAAACAGAAAGTGGATCAGTGGTTGCCTCAGGACAGGGGTGGAGGAGGGTAGAGGTTGGAGAGTGACTACTACATTTCTTTTGGGCATAACACAAAAGTTTGAAAGACTATGGTGATGGTTGCCAACCTGTGTAAATATACTGAAAACCATTGAATTGTACACTTGAAATGAGTGAAATTTATGATATGTAAATTTTATCTCAATAAAAAAATTTAAGTAATAAATAGACACAAGCAAGCAAACAAAAAATTCAGTCCCTTCATCATGGTGTTTGCATTCTAGAGGGTACAGACTACTAAACAGACAAAGATAGAGGTTGGCATAGAGTGAAGAGAGAGTGCTTAGGGAACACAAAGAAAGGACACTTTGACCATTATTTGGGAAATCACAGAAAGATTGCTGGAGGAGACGGCATCTAAGCTGAGAAGTGGTAATCAGAGAAGAGATCACGGGGGAAAATATCTGACGAGCTCCTACTCTGTTAGATACTATATGGTAAAAAGATGAGTAAGAAGAGTCAATCCTAGGTCTAGTGGGGCTAAGGATAGTGGGATAAATAGGTGATTACAGATGATTATAATATAATGGGTGTCAACCAGTGGGGGTCAGTGAAGAAGGAAACTAGTGCAAACAGCTTGAAGGTAAAACAGCATGGCTGTGAAAACAGCACTGGTGTGGAACAGCTTCATAGTCCTGCAGCGCGCCTGCTGTGAAAGCAGCAAGGCGTGTGGCAACCCACACGTCAGGCCCCTCTTCAACTAGGCAGCTCCACTCCCTTCAGGCCTGCTCCACTCTGCTCTGGCCAGACAGCTTCGGTATTTCAGCTCCAGCCAGGGAACAGCAATCCTCAGTCTCCCGGGGAAAATGCTCTCCCTGAGCCAGACGGGAGCTGACTTCTAGAGGTAGAAGTCTCTGCCCTTGGTCACTGATTGGTCAGAATAGAGCGGCTCTGATTAGTCAGAGCTGTGCAGCCCCGATTGGATGGGGAAAGCCTCAGTCTCATTGGTTGAAACAGGACTCCAGGAACTACTTTATAAAGGCTAGCCCAAAGGGCAGAAATAGTGCAGGCAGGCAGTTTAACAAGACAGAGATGAGTGGTCTAGCAGCACAGAGGCAGGCAGTTTAGGGAAGAGGCTTCTGATAAAGTGCAGTTTGAGTGAGAGGCCCCTGAGCAGAAATAGCTGCTAGGTTCTGCTTTTGTTGTTTGTTTTGTTTGATCCTAGGTAGCCACCAGGAGCCCTTAGTCCTCAGAGTTCATGTGGGGTAGTGCAACAACATACGATAAGGACGATGGAAGTAACAAAATGGGGAATTAAATCCAGTCAAGGAGGTGGAGGCTGAATTAAAATTCGACTGGGGTGGGTGTTGCTATGTTTTAACCTAATGAGCTGAAGAACTGGGATCTTGCCAAGAGCCCTCCACCCAACAATGGCCTCCGCCACAGCTTGCAGGAGTCGGTCACGCTGCCATTGCCTTCTTACTTCTCATCCATGTCAGCATTTGCCAGTAGGTAAACACTGTGAGGTCAGAACCACTCAGGAAAGCAGGGACGTGGAGAGGAGGGCAAAGAGCCAGACTGCATGACAGGCGTCGCAACTAAGTGTAATTCCCACAAGAGAGCTTTCTTGATCCATTTCTTTTCAGCAGGGTGCAGACCGGCCCAGTCTCCTTGCCACCCCCTCCCCACCCCAACACGCACACACGGTTCTCTTTGTAGTTTTAAAAGTGGAAGCCCTTATGACTGCAGTCAAACCTTTCCTAGCATATTCTCATTCTGATGATTTCTGGCAGTTCGGTCACTTGTCACCTCCCAAAAGAAACATCTGCCAGATACCTCTCCTAACACAGCCTCCCTGCTCTGCTTGGCAGAGGCCTCCAGCCACATTCTGCACATGTCCAGACCAGCACCTGGTTAAGGCATTCAGAGATAGAGAACCTGTTAGTCAAAAGATTTTTATATACTGCTGTAAATCAAAAATAAGAGAAATGTTTTAAAGAAATGAATATAATGGTTATGAGATTATTTGGTACTTCTCTGTTATTTCATTTTATAGGCATGTGTATGCACACACATGTATATTTGCACACACGTTTGTATGCATATTTATCCAGTATGAGTTTTTGTTTAAAATAGTCCAGAATTCCTGTTTCAGAGTTCCTTATTTGACAGCACTCTGCCCTCACACAAACCAGGGAAGGCTTGGTTTTGGCCCCATAGTTTTGTCTTTTGTGTCTGCAGAGGCTGCATAGCAAATCAGTGCTCAGTGGTAAAGTGAAAACATTTATTTTCACTGTCTTTGATAACAGCTTACTGAAGATGATGCCCAGGGAGGCTTCCATTGGAACAGAAATTGGTATCCAGAATCTCAGTACTTCAAAGACTTTGATGACCCCAGGAAACAGAAAAACACCATTTAGCCAATCATTCACTTGAGACTATCTATTCTTCTGGGAAATAAGAACCTGAGCTGCAATGTCTTTTTCAGACTCATCTCAGAACCCATAAATAATTCATGAAAGATATCAATTTATTTATAGGAAAGGTGGCCAAGAGAAAGTTCTGGGTGTTTACCAATAACATGACTCTGGGAACTCCATCCTATTGAAATGAGTCCTGTTCTTGGCAAGAATAATGTGCTCAGGGTTGATCCACACCCTTTTAAAAACATGCCATTGATTTTGCATTGAAATGGGGACTTTTTAGAGACAAGTACAAACAGAGACCAGCTTTTCCCTAGAGGTTATACACATGTGGTAGAAACGAAACGGATGAACCCAAATCTGTGTCATTTAATGACTGAATTCATTTTAGGTTACAAAGGCATTGTTTCAATTTCCCCCTATTCTTAATTCAGACCAAATTTTATCTTACGAGTAGAAGAAGTAGCTGCAAATAATTTCATGCCCTGCCAATGACATAGGCACCAATTTTTAACAAAATGCTCATAAACTCTTTTTATGATGCTGTAAAACCGGAGAGCTCATGCCCTTTAAAACACAAGCTTCATGTTACATGTAATTAAGGCAAGAAGGAGAATGTAAAAATGTAAGTTTTAAAATGTATCTTGTATTACATATTAAATGCACACAGAAAATACTGCATAAGTTCCATTTCAAAGGACAAGGTGAAGACAAGGAGGAAAGTTCACCCTGGGTGAATGATTCCATGGGTGAAAAATATTAAGGGGTGAAAGGGTTGCTATTTCAAGTTCTCCAGAGGATATACTATATTGATGGTTAAAGGTCATTTTCTATTTTTCCTAATTATAAATAAGAAGGTATCATTAAAGGCACATTCATCTGCTCTTTAGTTAATGTAGGTTATAATTTTTGGTCCAATAAAGTTTAAAAATTATAATTTATTTTTGTTTAAGAATGAGACTTTTCAAAGTGACTTGTACAGTAAGAAGAGATTTGAAGAGATGTCCAAGGTCTGTCGAAGGCAGCTGGAGAGAGTGCTCATAAGTGTTAGCCAAGCTAGAACCCAGTTAGGGAGGAGGCTCTCTTCTGGAGTGAAAATCAATGCTGTAACCTCTTTTCAACTCTTCTCTGATTGCGGTGGGCCTAATGAATTAAATTATGTTTCATTTACTTCGGGTTTGGCATTTTGCACTGTCCTCTCACTTCCATGTATTTACTGCCAAGGAATATAAAAATACTGAATCCCAGATCTTCAGCTATTAATGTAAGGTCTACTTGAAACCCAACAACCTCATATATCTAAGTGAAGACCTATAGATATAAAATTGATTATATGCTACAACATGTGCCCATTTTATTTTAGTGTACTTAATTTTTTTCTATTTTTCAAATTGATGATTTAATTTTAAAACCATACAATAATAGACAAATAAAAATTATATTATAGACTATAAAAAAATTAAAATGTTGTCTTTGATCCATACACTGAGCTTTCAATCTACATATTTTCAACATTTTATTATGGAGAAAAATGGGAATATAATGAACATAACCTATAACTAAGTCATATACCATCACCACTAAATTGCTTAGCCTAGCCCTAAAAGCAGCATCAGACTGATGTACTTCATCAGCCAGCCATATAATAAGTCACTGCATAATTGGGAATTATGTTATATTTCTGAGACCATGTTGCTTCTGAATTCTGATGTACAAATAATCAATTGTAATTACTTCACTTTAAAAAAATCTAAATATTTAATGAATTTTATGCAAATTACTTTTTATGAAATAAAAATAACAATACAATGTTACACATAAATTTTCTAAGTAAATATTTTGGTTAGATATATTCAGTGTTTTCCTATAATGAGTCACTCAGCATAAATAAAATTCAAAACCTAATCTACCTAAATATGATGACCCTGTAGGAATATAAATCCATTTTTATAGTGTTTTCTCTAAAAGTGGCTGTTTTAATTTTATTCATACTATTACTTGGGTTTCAGTAATTATCTTTATTTACATAGCACATAGACTTTCAAATTACAAATATCCCTGATACGGTTTAAGAATTAATACTTCAAATGGGTATTGAGTATGTTAAAGCATAGTGATCTGATATTCAATTAAAGCCATAAAACAAATTCTTTATATTTCAATGAACATAAAGAATATAAATGGAGCACCACTGGGGGAGGACTGCATGCTCTATATCACTTAGGAAAAAATTACATCTACAGCTCCTACACCAACTGAATGAATCTCAAAAGAAATGTGACATTGATAAGAGCAGTTTCTACTGCAATAATAAATGATAAAATGCAATGATACAAGGTTGTTTGACAGTATGAAACCTTGGAAGCCCCGGCAAATATAAAAACCTAGTTGGTAGGCACTGGCAGTATTTTACTGTCTTTAGTGGGTCTTTGGGGTTTTTAATGACTTCTGATTCATCCCCCAAGTCGAGGCAATCTATCAAAACACCTTAGTTTCTGAGAGCAATCAAAATCATTTGAACTTTGCACACTGGAAAAAACCTACGGTAAGCATCTGCACAACAATTATACCTTTATTTTTGTCAAAATGGTAAAATCTGCTGTCTTGTCATTTTGCACTTGGACATGTTTTTGAAGTTATCAGCCCATATGAACTTACTCAAAGTAATGTTTATTCATTTTAAATACATAATCCTAGCCAATACTTTTTTTTTTTTTTTTTATGAATTTTTATTTATTTTTTTGTTACAGATATTTTACCTTTTTACCCCATTGGCACCCCCCACCCCACCCCCTCCACCCTGTCCCCGGCTTAGTTGTCCATGTCCATTGGTCATGCATACATGCATATAAGTTCTGTGGTTTATCTCTTCCCACCCCCCCACCCCCCATCCCCTCTTCTGAGGGATGTCAGTCTGTGCCCTACTTCCATGTGTCTGGGTCTACTGTATTCCTCAGACTGTTATGTTCATTATATTCCGTATATAAGTGAGATCATGTGGTATTTGTCTTTTTCTGCTTGGCTTCTTTCACTTAGGATAATACTTTCCAGGTCCCTCCATGTCGTCTCAAAGGATAAGAGATCTTTCTTTCTTACCGCTGCATAGTACTCCATTGTGTATATGTACCACAGCTTTTTGATCCATTCGTCTACTGGTGGACACTTGGGCTGTTTCCAGATCTTAGCTATTGTAAATAGTGCTGCTATGAACATGGGGGTACATATATTCTTCCTGATTGGTGTTTCAGGCTTCTTAGGGTATATTCCCAGCAGTGGGATCACTGGGTCAAATGGAAGTTCAATTTTTAATTATTTGAGGTAGCACCATATTGTTTTCCATAGCGGCTGCACCAGTCTGCATTCCCACCAGCAGTGTATTAGAGTTCCCTTTTCTCCACACCCTCGCCAACACTTGTTGTTTGATGATTTGTTGATGGCGGCCATTCTGACAGGTGTGAGGTGATACCTCATTGTTGTTTTAATTTGCATCTCTCGGATGATTAGTGATGTTGAGCATTTCTTCATATGTCTCTTGGCCATTTGTATGTCCTGTTTGGAGAGGTGTCTATTCAGCTCCTCTGCCCATTTTTTAATTGGGTTCTTTGTCTTCCTTTTGTGGAGTTGTGTGAGCTCTCTGTATATATTGGAAATTAACCCCTTATCTGATACATCATTGGCAATGATGTTCTCCCATACAGTGGGTTGCCTTTCCATTTTGATGATCGTTTCTTTTGCTGTGCAGAAGCTTTTTAGTTTGATGTAGTCCCATGTGTTCATTTTCTCCTTTACTTCTGTTGCCTTAGGTGATGTATCAGTGAAAATTCTGCTCCGTATGATGTCCGAAATTTTGTTGCCTACATTTTCTTCTAGAATTTTTATGGATTCACGGGTCACATTTAAGTCTTTTATCCATTTTGAGTTTATTTTTGTGTATGGTGTAAGTTGATGGTCGAGTTTCATTTTTTTGCATGTAGCTGTCCAATTTTCCCAACACCATTTATTAAAGAGGCTGTCTTTACTCCACTGTATGCTCTTGCCACCTTTGTCAAATATTAATTGAGCGTATTGCCTTGGGTCCATTTCTGGGTTTTCAGTTCTGTTCCACTGGTCTATATGCCTGTTCTTGTGCCAGTACCAGGCTGTTTTGGTTACAGTCGCTTTGTAGTATAACCTGATATCTGGTAATGTGATCCCTCCAACTTTGTTCTTCTTTTTCAAGATTGCTGTGGCTATTCGGGGTCTTTTTTGGTTCCATATGAACTTTTGAAGTATTTGTTCTAGTTCTATGAAATATGTCGTTGGTATTTTTATGGGGATTGCATTGAATCTATAGATTGCTTTGGGTAGTATGGACATTTTAATTATGTTAATTCTTCCAATCCATGAACAGGGTATGTTCTTCCACTTTTTTATATCTTCCTCTATTTCTTTTTTCAATGACCTGTAGTTTTCTGCAAATAGGTCCTTTACTTCTTTGGTTAAGTTTATTCCTAGGTATCGTAATTTTTTTGGAGCGATGGTAAATGGGATTGTTTTTTCAGTTTCTCTTTCTGTGAGTTCATCATTGATGTACAAGAATGCCGTCGATTTCTTGACGTTAATTTTGTATCCTGCTACTTTGCCAAATTCATTTATTAAGTCTAATAGATTTTTGATGGAGTCTTTAGGGTTTTCTATGTACAATATCATGTCATCTGCAAATAATGACAGTTTCACTTCCTCCTTTCCAATTTGGATCCCTTTTATTTTTTCTTCATGTCTGATTGCTGTGGCTAAGACTTCCAGTACAATGTTAAACAAGAGTGGCGAAAGTGGACATCCCTGCCTTGTTCCTGTTCTTAATGGAAATGTTTTTAGTTTCTGTCCATTGAGTATGATGTTGGCTGTAGGTCTTTCATATATGGCCTTTATTATGTCGAGATATGATCCCTCTATTCCTACATTGCTGAGCGTTTTTATCAGAAATGGATGCTGGATTTTGTCGAATGCTTTTTCAGCATCTATTGATATGATCATGTGGTTTTTATTCTTCATTTTGTTTATGTGGTGTATCACGTTTATTGATTTGCGAATATTGTACCAGCCTTGCATCCCTGGAATGAATCCCACTTGGTCATGGTGAATAATTTTTTTGATGTATTTCTGGATCCGATTTGCTAGTATTTTGTTCAGGATTTTGGCATCTATGTTCATCAGGGATATTGGCCTGTAGTTTTCTTTCTTCGTAGTGTCTTTTTCTGGTTTTGGAATTAGAATTATGCTGGCCTAATAGAACGTGTTTGGAAGTCTTCCTTCTTCTTGAATTTTTTGAAATAGTTTGAGGAGAATGGGTGTTAGTTCTTTTTTGAATGTTCGGTAAAACTCCCCCGTGAAACCATCTGGGCCTGGGCTTTTGTTTGCTGGGAGAGTCTTGATTACCTCTTCAATTTCCTTAGTTGTTATTGGTCTGTTCAAGTTTTCTATCTCTTCCGGGAATAGTTTTGGGAGACTGTGTGTTTCTAGAAATTTGTCCATTTCGCTGAGATTGTCGAATTTGTTGCCATATAGTTGTTCATAGTAGTTGTTAACGATCTTTTGTATTTCCGTGGTGTTGGTTGTTACTTCTCCTCTTTCATTTCTGATTTTGTGTATTTGGGTTCTCTCTCTTTGTTTCTTGGTGAGTCTAGCTAAGGGTCCATCAATCTTGTTTATCTTTTCGAAAAACCAGCTCTTTGTTTCATTGATCCTTTGAATTGTTTTTTTGGTCTCTATGTCATTTATTTCTGCTCTGATCTTTACTATTTCCTTCCTTCTACTTGCTCTGGGGTTTTCTTTTTGTTTGCTTTCTAATTCTTTAAGTTGTGAGGTTAGACAGTCAATTAGAAATTTTTCTTGTTTTTTGAGGTAGGCCTGTAGTGCTATGAACTTCCCTCTCAGAACTGCTTTCGCTGCATCCCATAGATTTTGTGTTGTTGTGTGTTCATTTTCATTGGTTTCCAGGAAGTTTTTGATTTCTTCCTTGATCTCCTCGGTGACCCATTCATTGTTTAATAACATGCTATTTAGCCTCCATGTGTTGAAATGTCTTTGCATGTTCTTGTTGCAGTTGATTTCTAGTTTCATGCCATTGTGATCTGAGAAGATGCTTGATATGATTTCAATCTTCTTGAACTTGTAGAGATTTAGTTTGTGTCCTATCATGTGGTCTATCTTTGAGAATGTCCCATGTGCACTTGAGAAGAATGTGTATTCTGTAGTTTTGGGGTGTAATTCTCTGTAGATATCTATAAAATCCATTTGGTCTAGTGCTTCATTTAGAGTCTCTGTTTCCTTGCTAATTTTTTGCCTAGAGGATCTATCCAGTGCTGTCAACGGGGTGTTGAAGTCCCCAGCTATGATTGTATTGTTGTCGATTTCTCCTTGGAAGTCCTCCAGAAGATTTTTAATATATTTTGGTGCTCCTATATTGGGTGCATATATGTTTATCAAGGTTATATCTTCCTGTTGGATAGATCCTTTCAATATTATGTAGTGGCCGTCTTTGTCTCTAGTTATGGTCTTCATTTTGAAATCTATTTTATCAGATATGAGAATTGCTACCCCAGCTTTTTTATGCTTTCCATTTGCTTGGAAAATTTTTTTCCATCCCTTCACTTTCAACCTATGTGAGTCTTTTGTTGAGAGATGGGTCTCTTGTAAACAACATATAGATGAGTCATGCTTTCTTATCCAATCAGCTACTCTGTGTCTCTTTATGGGAGCATTCAGTCCATTTACGTTTAAGGTGATTATTGATATGTACTTATTTATTGCCATTTTTGTTTAGTGTGGTTCTATTTTTGTTCCCATTTCTACTGCTAATTACAGCAGTCCTTTTAACATTTCTTGCAGTGCTGGTTTGGTGCTAATGTATTCCCTTAGCTTTTTTTTTGTCTGGGAAGCTCTTTATTTGATCTTCTATTTTGAATGATAGCCTTGCTGGGTAGAGTAGTCTTGGATTCAGATTCTTGTTTTTCATGACTTTGATTACTTCATGCCATTCCCTTCTGGCCTGTAGTGTTTCTTGTGAGAAGTCAGCTGAGAGCCTTATGGGGTTCCCTTTGTAGGTAACCTGTTGCTTATCTCTTGCTGCTTTTAGGATTCTCTCTTTGTCTTTAATTTGTGGCATTTTAATTACTATGTGTCTTGGTGTGGGCCTGTTTGGGTTCTTCTTACTTGGGACTCTCTGTGCTTCTTGAACTTGAATGCCTTCTTCCTTCACCAAATTAGGGAAGTTTTCTCTCACTATTTTTTTGAATATATTCTCTATCCCTTGCTCCTTTTCTTCTTCTTCGGGGACTCCTATGATGCGAATATTATTACGTTTCCAGTTGTCCCATAGTTCTCTTAAGCTGTCTTCCTGTTTTTTAATAGTTTTTTCCTTTTGTTTTTCTGATTGGTTGATTTTTTCTACCCTGTCTTCTAATTCGCTGATCCGGTCCTCAGCTTCCCCTACTCTGCTTTTTAAACCTTCCAATGTGTTTTTCATTTCGGATATGTCATTTTTTATCTCTTCTTGTTGGTTTTTAATTTCCATTTGGCTTATTTTCAGTGTCTCTCTATGTCCTTACTCATGCTGTTCAGCTTCCTCAAGATCATGGCTCTGAATTCTAGCTCTGTTAACATGCCTAATTGCTCCACATTGATCTCATCTTCGGTGGAGGTGGTTTGCTCTTTCATTTGGCTTCTGTTTCTGTGTTTCACCATTTTAGCTATCACTGTGGGCTTTGGAGCCTGTCAAGTTCTCCCTGTGGGTGTTGGTGTTCTGCTGTTTGTGGCTCCCTCTCCTGTGTTTAGATGAGCGAGGGAGGACCCGCGTTGAACACCACTGTCAAGTCTTACTTTCCTGGTTAAAGCTGCCAGCCCAGGAAATGTACTGTTATCCTCTAGCTTTTTGCCTGGAGGCTAGCAGTCTAGGTTAATTGATGAGTTTTGGGTTGTCAGTTGATTGAAAAACTCCCTCTGGTGCTCAGCCAAGGGGCTTTCACGAGGGTGGGGCAGATGCTGGTCCTTAGTGAGCATCAATTAACACTTCAATGGCCCACAGGGTGGGGTTGGATCTCCGAGGGAGGGGCTGCTGCCTCTCTCAGAGCCCTGGGAAGAAGCAATGTGGCCACCATCCTGAGTGGCTGCACTCAGCCAAAGCTCCGAGAGCCCTCCAAACCCTGAGTGTCCCGACACAGTTCCAGTCCAGTCTGCCCTCCCTCTGCCGGAGCCCAAGGTGAGTGGCTGTGGCTGTTTTAGCCTCTGTCCCGGCTGCGCTGTGGGGCCGCCTGGGAGTGTAACCCGCGGGCGCCGCTTATAGCTCAGGCCGCTGCCGAGCTGCCGACCTTGGGCTCCCAGCCCCGTCTCGCGCCTTCGCAAGCCTACCGGGATGGAGTCAGTGTCCCTCGTTGTATGGTCCTCGCAAGCTGCTTTTCTGTTGGTTTTTCCCGTCGATTTGTCTGTGTTATAGTTGTAATTCCAGTTTGGTTCTGGGAGACGGTCTGTGTAGCTCCGTTCACTCCGCCGCCATTTTTCGGTCTCGCCAATACTTTTTTTTTTTTTGAGGTTTTATTTTTTTAATTATTTATTTATATTATTTTATCGTTGATAGCATAACAGATGTTCCCCAATTTTCCTCCTTTTACCCCTGTCCTCCCAGCCCCTGCCCCGCTCCAGGCCTTCACCACACTATTGTCTGTATCTATGGTTTATGCATAATATGTATGTTATGTTCTTTGACTAATCTCTTCCCATCCCTCCCACCCCAAAGCCCTCTGAGATATGTCAATCTGTTCCATGCCTCCATGCCTCAAGACCTATTGTGTTTGTCAGTTTAATATGTTCATTAGATTCCACTTATAAGTGAGATTATGTGATATTTGTCTTTCTCTAACTGGTTTATTTCACTCAGCATAATACTCTTTAGCTAATTTTGCTAACATTTTTCTGGGTTGTTTCTTTTTATAAGGTGAAAATTCATAGAGAACATTTTCTTCACATACTGATGTTTCTTTCAGTATTTGCTGAACTTAAGGAGCCCCTAAGATAATATTTAATAAGGTCTTAACCCTGATCATCTCTTCAGGTTCTTTTTTTTTTTTTAATATGATTTTATTGATTTTTGTTTGTTTGTTTGTTTTTTAGGGCGAGAGAGAGAAACACCAATGTGAGAGAGAAGTATCGATTGGCTGCCTCCTGCATGCTCCCTACTGAGGATCAAGCCTGAAACCCAGCCATGTGTCCTGACCAGGAATTAAACCAAGACCTCTCAGTCCATGGAACAACACTCAATCCACTGAGCCACACTGGCCAACCTCTCCAGGTTCTTATCCTTATTATTATATTAGACCCCTGCTTCCTCCTCACCCTTCACCCCTCAATGACAAAACGTTACAGCTTTGAAATAACTTGTTGGGTTACATAATTTTTGACCAGTTTTTGTATCTTGGAATCCTCCAGCAAAATGAAACTAAAGGGAGAAACTTAAGATACAGAATAGTATTATTTCCCCCCCATAAACATTATAGGAATGATTTCCATTTCAAAAATCATTGATTTCTCCCCCAATATTTTCTAAGTGGGAATCACTGAGATGACTGCTGGACACAGGCACAACTAACATGAGGAAGATTGAATGACCCAAGTATAAACTCAACCAGCAGGCAGTGGTGAGCCTTTCATTTTTTTCTGTCCCTACAGGATCTTATTTGCCTACTTGGCTGGCTGGCAAATAGCACACTGTGCCATTAAACACACACATGCACACACAGGCACACACACACACAATGTCAACAGTGATGCTTGGAAATACTTATGCAGTTATTCTTGACTTTTAATATTATAAATGTTTTCTTTAGTTTAGTTTAGTTTAGATTGGATACTAATCAGTTCTTACAAGAATTACATTTCCTTTAACTTTTATATCTAAAAATATATTAAAATGCCTACTCCTATTTTTCCACTCAAATTATTAACTTGCTAAGCACACACAAATATACATGCATACATATACACACACCTATTTCCCCAAGGTAAAATGAATTGCAGTGTTTTTAATTAAGGAGTAACTAAAATGATTCCTAGTACTCTAGTCAGGTAGCTCAGTTGGTTGGATTATTCTCCCAATACGCCAAGGTAATGCGTGTGATCTCAGGTCAGGGCAATGAATGCATAAATAAGTGAAACAACAAAACAAAAATCAATGTTTTTATCTCTCAATCAATCAATACAAAATAATGATTCCTAGCATTTCAGTGCCTCATCTTAAAAAAAGAAAAAGCTTGCTACAGCACTATGTTCAAAAGCTTTGATCATTGTTCAACAGGGAGCTCACCTGATGAAAATTTAGAGACTATCAGGGCTGGAGTGTAGTCATCTTATTAAACCACACTCCAGTAGTTGAATCTGCCTGATAATATCTGTACCAAGTGGTCACCATTTGTATGGTTTTATACCTACAGTGAAAAAGAAAATAAAAGATACTCTCTAAACACAGAGTATTACTAAGACGTTTATTAATAACATCATTACAGTTGTGTCTAAAATTCATTATTATTTCAATGGTGATGAGGTAAATGCCAGACAAACCTCAGTCAAACAGTTATTACAGCTATGTTGACAGTTAATTGCAAAAACACCCACTAACTATTATCCTGTTACAGAGAATGTAATACATTAAAACTTGATGGAGAGGCTGCATGAATTGGCATCTTGTTTCATTAAAAAAATGATTGAAACTTAAAAATGATGTTTGCATATAGCTGTAGATATTAGAAAAATTTCCATTTTAAAAGTGAATTCTGTACCATTCTTTTAAAAAAATCTATCATTTATCAGATGCAGATATGTATTGTTTATATCAAGTGATACTTTTGCTTTAAAATAATTTGACAGTTAAATATAAATTGATATTTACTTTCATATAAAAATATAAAAATAGAATATTTAAAGGAGGTGGGTATTTATACTAGGGAACTGATTGATCAAAAAATAGTTTTATTTTTTTGTAAAGTAATAAAATTGAGGTACCTGTACATTTGGTAATTTTCGCCATGTGGTGAATTAACACTGTCAGCTCTTTTTTCCCCCCAAAAGAAAAATAATTCTTCAAAAACCATTGTAACTATGAGATATTATCTCACAACAAGCATTTGTAAAATAAAGAAATTTACTATTTGGAAATTAAAATATAGAAGAAAAACGTTCTCAATACTAGAATTAGATGTGTTTTATATGTATTCCACAGTTTTAATAAAAATAATTTACATCTATTCTAAATTTTGAATTAGATACAATTGTTCAGGAAAGTAAAAAAATATAGTTACTAGTAACATAGGAGTATTTGTGGACATATACAAATGACTAATGGAAATAAATGCCTATGCACTTGAGAATTCCTAATCCTTTGCAAAATATTTACATAAAATATAATTGCAATCTTACATTATATAGGTCTCTAATGGCAAACCAAAGCTTTCTTAAGTAATATCATCAATGAAACAAAGTAATACATGAGGAACTATATTTTGTTTTGCACTTTAAAATGACATATTTAATCAACTTAGACTGCAGTTACCCATACAAGGTCAGGGACAGGGTAGGAGGGAATGTTTATGAAAATTACAGAATGCAAAGTTAAATATACTAGTGTTTTAACTGTAAAATATTACACTTCTTATCTCTCTCATAGAACCTATTTGCATTCCCTTATGGAGCATTCCTGTTCTTTTCTTTTCAGTTATAAAACTTAAAAAGCATAGGAAAAATGTTTTTTATAAGCATTAGGTTCACAAAGCTGAATTCATCACAAACACCGTTTTCTCCTGGTGAAGGACACAAGCGCAATCCCTACTTGCAAGTGGAATGTAATTGCTCTTTTATCTTTTTCAGTATTGTGCCAATAGAGAAGATAACACAATACTCATAGCATTACGCTTTCTTCCAGATAATTAAAGTGTCTGCATTTCCCTTTATTATCACAATGCAATACCTAGCCCACATTGCTTCTTATTCATATTCTATTTCGTGTAAACTTTTTCTAGCTCTGTCTTTCACATTAAAAACCAACTGATTTTTAAGTGCACATCTTGACTTTATAAAGACATAGGGAAAAAGTGTTATTACTTTTTTTTAAACTATGTGTGCTTTGGTGTGTAACTGTGTACCTGTGTGCATGAGTGCATGCAATCAATCTAAAATACACGTGATACCCAGGATTTGGTTCTTAGATGATCCTCCAGGTTAGTGGTGTGTCTTCAATTCCAAATTCAGTCCTCCTTCAGGGAGTCTATACAGATCCTTTACTCACACACATCCTGCTGAGAAGGATTTCAGAGCAAACCTGATTAATCGGACCTCTGACGTGATATGGCGATTGAAAATTTATTACGGAGTCTTGTTGTTGCAGTTTGCTTTGATTGCTGAAATATTTTCCCACTGTATGATTTCTTGATCGTTTTATTTTAATAAAGTGATTTTCTTCAGATAACTTTGATTTCACTACCTGCAAATCAAGAGCAAAAAAATAGTGAGGCGCCCTGGCCGGTTTGGCTCAGCGGTTAGAGCGTCCGCCTGCGGTCCGGAGAGACCTGGGTTCGGTTCCCGCTAAGGGCATGTACCTCGGTTGCAGTTTGTCCCCGGCCCTGGTTGGTCGTGCGGGTGGCAGCCACTCGATGTGTCCCTTTCACATCGATGTTTCCCTCTCTCTCTCTTCCTCTCTCTCCCTCCCACTCTGTCTGTGCAAAAAAATGAAAGAATGTCCTCGGGTGAGGATAAAAAAAAAAAAAAAAAAAAAAATAGTGAGGCAATATCAAGGGCACGTAAGCCCTGCATAGAGAAGCAGTGTAACTAACTCAGAAACTTGAGCATTAGTTCTATCATACAAAGGGCATAATATGATTGATAATACCAAGAAACAGAATATCTTATTTTTTTAGAAAAGATCAAGATTAAAATGAGAATTTCTGCCCATTTTCTTACCTCATGGCAGCTGTCCCCAGTGCAACTGAGGAATAGTCTTAGGTGGTTTCTCTGCCACACTGCTGCTGCTGCTGCTGCTGCTGCGTGTGTGTCAGTTCAGGCTAGGTGCTATCACATATAGAAGGCACTGACATGCCTTTGCTGAGTTACTGATTCAAACCATGGTACTCTAAATATGTCATGGCACCCTTTTATAAAATGGCAACCGAAACTGTTTTTGGAGTAAACTTATTTTTTCATTGTACAGCATAAGCTGACACTGTTACAGTCAGTGATTTCATTTCTCTGGGCATCTAGTAAGTTATGGGACCTGAAGGAGCAGCCTATGTCCTATTAAGCTGGTTACTTTATACTTGTTTGTATATATGCAGATATATTTTTATTAAAATGTTTTGAATAGACAGTCTAGTAAGTATTTATATAGCACTAAAGTGTACAACAAAAAAACTTCTTCTCATTTCTGTTCCCCACTTCCAGTCCACCTAATTCCCTCCCCAGAAGAAATATATTACTAGTTTCTTTGTGATTCTATTTACAGATATTTTATGACTATGAATACATATATACAAAGAGGCCATATTTACTGTCTATTCGTACAGTTTACAAAAAAGTGTCCTGGTGAAATCCTATAATTTTCAGCTTTGATCATTGTGCTAATATAACTCAGGTTATTAGCACCAATGGTAGGGAAGAAGTAGGTGGGGACCAAGACAGAAAGGAGGGAGGTTTGGGAAGTAGGGAGGAGAGAAAATATAGTAAAACCTCAACATAACAGACTAATTCAAGGAAAGGGGTGTCTGTTAAAGCCAAGAGTTGGTTATATAATAAAGTAGGTTTTCTGAATGAGTATGTTAAAATATTGACAAATTAGTTAGTTTACCTTTTTTACTTATGTAGACACATTTGTGCAATTGAAATTAAGTATGTATAAAAAGTCTAATTTCACAGAAAAGTTTATGTATTACTGCAATTTTAAATGTATACTGAATAGGTCTAGTAAATATACTCACCATTCACCGCAAGTAAATAAATGCACGTGCTGGGGTGTGGCTTAGCGCTTGTAGAAAAAACGGTCTGCACGTGTTAAAACTGCTGCAGAAGGTCACACCACATGACAACACACCTAAGTGAATGCAGTGTGATCACGTGCTAATCATTCCCGGAACATTGTTTACCAGCAGTGACTCTTGGATTTAAATATGAAGACTATAGTTTTAGATATGGAATATTTATTTATGTCTCCAAAATTACTACAGTGTTTTGTTTTGTTTTTACAACATTGGCCTATTTGCTAAAATCTGTTAAAAATAACAGCTAATTAACAACAAAAATTAATTTAATTATAAGCAAATCTTGGTTAAAGCATTTTAAAATTATCAGGGTGTTAATTTTTACATATTACATATGGAGCAGAAATTTTGTCTATTAACTTAGAAGTCCCTTATGTCAAGGTCTGCAAAATCGAGGGTTTACTGTATTGGCAAAGATATTTTGGGTGTGTTTCCAAATGAATAACAAATCATGAATTCCATAATATTAATGCAATTTTAAGACATTAATTTTGGTCAATATAGACACATAAAATAGTTACTATGTATGTAACACTACCTAACATGGATTTTTAAATTCTTTTGAGTGTTTTATAGTGATTTGGATACATACTTTTTGATCTCATGTAAGAGAATACAATAAAAACAGTTCCAAAATATATAATATTTGAAATAGATGATATCTGTTTGAAGAGAAGTATTTTTAGTTATGTTGCAAGTGAGCATGAACCTTTTTAGAAAATATTTTTAATAGAGATTCTGTAATGATCTACACCAAAATGTTAGTTAAGAGTAGTGATATTTTGGTGGAGAAATTACTCTAGAGGTGATTAACAATATATTCTTTATAACTTTAGGCCTTGATTTTTAAAAATGTAATATAATGAATGTGCATTTTATAAAACCAGTTATACCCTGCCAACCCCAAATAAATGAATTGCTTTCCTGTAGCTATGGGAGGTTTGACTTTTTGTGATCAGTCCCTCAGAGGAAGTGATTTTTAAGAAGTCCAGTGAAATCAGTGGTTTGTGGTAAGGAATCCCTATGGATCATAATTAGAGTTCAGTTTGCAGTTAACCACTGATTAATATTTCAGGTTCCAAGGTTGTAAGTTTTTGTTATGTGAAGCAACTTCTACCTCTGTTTGGTTATACTATAACTTTAAATACAATGGGCTCGGAGGTGCACCGATGTTTTCCTGAAGGTTTTGTCTTTTTTGGGGGGAGGTCTCTACTCAGGGATAGCAAGATTAGTAAAGATTTAAAAACTTTATTTAAGGAAACACTTCAGCATAAACATTACATTCAACCCTGAAGAATATTATTTACAGTGTTCTGAAGCCAAAATAAGGTTAATTTTGTTTATATAATGTTATCTTAACGTTCTGGCTTTTGCAGTTGCCTGCTGATCTGCATGCCAGTTACATGTAAAATAGAAAAAGGTCTATCTCACTGCAAAATATTATAGTACTTTAAACATTTTTTAAACATTTTATGTGATTTCAGGGCTGCATTTAATGTTGTATTACAAATGCTTGATAATACTTAGTGAAGATGCATGTAACAAGCTTGAATGCGATTCGTAAAAGAGATCCACAAGAAAACGTGTTCCCAGTATATTTATTGAAGTATCTCTCAGGAGTAAAGTCAATATTTTACCATATCACAATGGGAAGTTGATAATGTATTTCTGTTTTTAAATCACTAAGGTGAGAAATAAAGATGGGATGATGGGGTCTCCCTTAGCTTCGGAGGGTCAGCCGAATGCCACCTACAGTACCCATGCTCCCTTCATGCTTTTCTAGATCGCCTCCTACACACCTGTGCATTTAATGTAGTTGTTTTCCTTTGAAACTATTTTTCAGGAAATAATAAAAGATAAATTTCCTAATTCCTTTGTTAACCCAGTATCAACCTGATACTGAATCCTGAAAGCTGACAGAACTACAGAGAAGGAATTATTTCTATTTTGAATTGTCAAAATATAGATGTAAAAAAATCCTTCCAAATGCTACTGTAGTTGAATCCAGAGCCTTTAAGAAACCGAGCAGCATTATGCCTAAACCCCTAGCTTATACAATTTATTTTACTAAAGCAAATTTAAATTTCATGAAATGTTTTGTCATAGGAAATTACCAAAGAATTATTTGTAGCTATGTGATTGCTTACCTTGAAAACCCAAAGGAATCTACTGAAAAATGAGATACTAGAAGGATAATATTAAAAATTATATATCTCTTCTATATTCTATCAATAATTCATAGGAAATATATTATAGAAAATATCCCATTACATTACTAAAACAACTTCAACAGTGATACAGGTGAAGAATACATCAAAAATTTAATGAGGCATAAAAATAACATAAACAAGTAAAAAGAGATAGTAGGTTAAATCCTCCAAAATTAATTAAATTGCTATTACAATGGTAATCACAGCAAGATCGGGAGGAACTTAACAAAGAAACTCTAAAATATGTCTTTAAGACTAAATGTAAGAAAATAAAGAAAATAATCAAGACCATCTGTGAAGAAAAAAAAATGTAGTAATGAGGGGTACTTTCAGTACCAGACATTCATTTATCAATATAAATAGAATCTACCATCAAACAACCATAGAGTCAATTTGTTGGTTGTATAAGCGGAATTCAATACTGAGAAGGAAAGAATAGGAATGTTCAAACTGCACATTAAAATGCATTTCATAAACTGATACTGTTCCTTAAAATGTTTATGAAAAAATAAGGTAATTTTAAATAAAGCCCAATGTTATATAAACCCAGTGACCATATAAATACAGTCAGAATAATAATATTAATTATATGGGATTAAAATCAAGAGTGTATGTTTAAAATGGAGCTACTTATCAAACAGCTAGTAGAGTCTCCAATGGATAAATTGGGAGGTGTATATAGTGTAAGAGTATGAGTTTTTTTGTTTTTATTGCGTATACTAATTTAAAAAATTTTAGAGTTAGTAAGAATTCATGTAATCCTTTATAATAGAGAAACAGGAGAAGAAAAATGATGCCATGTCATAAAGTTAAAATTTGGTGATATTTTTTTCTCATATAATATCCATTTTTTAATCTCCAGAGTTCTCTTCTTTGGGAAATATGTGGAGTATTCATATATGGTCCCTACCTTCAAGGGGACTATATAAAGACACATGTCTAAGATACTTGAAGTAAGAACAAGAATGAAATAACTTCAAAGACATTGTCTAAGACTACCTCCCAAAGCAGGCACCGTGTTGTTTCCATGTAATAAATAGTTCCTTAGTACATTAAAAAGACTTGGTGCTAATTTATGATAGGCATGATAATCTGCTCACATGGCTATCATTTCTTTGAACTTATTTGTAAAATTCAGTATCCAGCATTGGTGACACTGCTATATCTGAGTTTCAAAATATTACCTTATTTTACGTACTTTCATGGGCTCTAGAGTGGAGGGAAAGGAGTAAACTATAATTTTAAGGCTTGGAAGTGTTATGCAAGTAAAAAATGTTTGATATCTGTGCAATAAAGAGCTACTTACTTCTTTCCTTTGATCTCATGTGTGGAAAAGTGCCCATTGGGGTCCTTCTCAAAATTAGAAGACCATTTGAGAGTATTAAAGTCCAACTAAAGTGTCAACTAGGATGTGGTTTTGAAAGAGAACTGTTAGTATACAAATGTAAATTTTCTTCCAATGCAAAATAATAAGAATAATAATAATAAACAAAAATGAACCATCAGAAAACATCAGTGAAAGATTTAGGCCTTGAACTGGAGGCAAACAACTAGATGTTTGTATATAGTGGTCATCTCAATCAGAGACAAATTCTAATAGTTTGAAACTTGTAAATGCTTCTTCAATTTGGGTGCATATGACTTTATCACTGAGCAAGAGACATGTCTACCTAGAGGCAAAAAACTACTACATATGATTAATAATACATACATAAATGATTTGGAAATGTTAACATTATTTTAAATAACTTTTTTGCCGCTTAAAACAGTCCAAAGTAACTTCTTGTCTTTAAGTTTTTGTTTTTGTTATGTTCTATTTAATTTACTGTGTCAAATTATACTTAATATTATGAAAAGATAGTGAAGGACAACTGTTCTCCAGAAAGTGTGCTAAATTGTTAGGTCAGCATTATTTTATAATCACAAGTATGAATATAATAATGAAATTTTTTCTCACAGCAATGTTCAAATTTAGATTGTTTCACATAGAAATAGACTTTCAAGTGAAGATTACAGTGTTTCAAAAATGATATATTTTAATATATTAGTTATAGAAACTTAGAAAAGAGTAATTTTTGAGCTGAAATCAAGCTATATAAATATAAGATATTATAGGATATGTAGGTGATCAAATTTTTCTATGACTCAGCATAATACATATTGAAATTCTGTGATTTGGTATGTAGAAGTAAATTTTACATTTTTATAGGTTTCTTACATTCTAAAAGATCTCCAACTTTATGATGGTAGATCTTTCCACATGTCTACATAATTAAGGACTTAGGAATACAGACCTTTTAGAAGGCATACAAGTGGCCACAATTCAACTTGACTGGCTTTGTCCAATGTCTATTGTAAGACTTCCGAAATAAACAAAAAACTGTTATAAACTACACAACAAAACTAACCTTGCAGCTTTTACTGTTACATGCATGTAACTTGAACATTCACAATTGATTTCACATAAATACTCATCAGAATGAATGTATTACTATGTCAAGTAATTGCTGCACTGCAATAACCAAATTTTCAAAAAGCCAGGACAGACAAGGAAAGCTTGGTGAGTTGGAAAAGTGTCAGGCAGATTACAAGCAAAATACCTTTGCTAAAACTGATCTTGACCTGAATAACACCCAAGGAACTTCTGATGTGGTTCCAGAGCCACAGAACAAAATAGAAAACAATTTTCAGTGATGCAAATGTTCCAAAATCTTTCTAGACTGGATTAGGGGAGATGTTCTGATTACAAGCATGTTTCACAATCATGAGTGGGATCTGAAGAGGAATGAGGGTTGTGGCTTCCTGAGGTTGGAAAACATGATGATGACCAGGCAAAATGTCAATGTAGACTTTTCAGATAAATGTATGTAATTGAAGTCCTTTTTCCTTGGTGTAGTCATTCTGCAGACAGGACATTCAACCTAAGATCTAGTCACAGATTTATGACCAGCTTAAAGAGTAGCCTACCAATTCACGGAAATGGAGTAAAAATAAAGTAACAAAAAATAACTAAAAGCCTGTCCTTATAATTCATAATTCATTTCAGAAAATCATGCAGCGCGGTATTTTAAGATAATAAAGAATTCTTTCATTACCCCCCCCACACACACACACACACACACACCACCAAATATTTAATTATAGCTATGCTTTGATTGAAGGGAGTCCAACTTTTGAATGGGTCAAAGATGCTGAGGATTAGAGGGCAAGACTAATGTTTTCTTTAGGAATGAGGGTTGTTTTTGTTGTTGTTGTTCTTGGTGTTTCCAGATTTGCAATGTCTCCATCTTCCACCCTACCTCCAAAACTCCGACTCTTACTCTGACAGCCCTTTTAAATCCTGTCTCTAGACAGAGCTCAGTTCCCAAGTCTGGAAACAAATTCTGTTCTGAGGTGTGTAGGTTGATTCTAAGTTTACCGATTTAATGTTAAACTGTTGGTTCTATCTTGTACTTCTGTGCAGTTCCCCAGAGATTAACTCCCCTGTCCTAAACTCATTTTCCTAAGTGGCTGAATATTCATATCCGTGAATTCTTAACACTGTTTGGATGACCTTCATTAGTCTGAGGGATCATAAGCTAAGTTCCTACCCTGCTCTATTTAGAAATGCATCTTAGGTCTTGGAAACTATTTTTTTATATCTTAACTCACAGGTATTTGTTTCCATCTATCTCTCTTACGCTTAGAAGTTTTATTTAAGAATATGGCACTAAAATGTTAGTTAGAAACAATCTGTGTGGGCCCACATTTCCAACTGCTGGCTTCCCTGTAGGGATATGCTCAGCACTACTCTGGCTTTTTTAAAGGAAATCTATTGGGCTGCTGAAGTTCTCGTCAGAAGAGCTCACCAGCCTCCTGTCTGAGGTGGCATGTGCCTGTCTGCTGGTATTCTAGGGGTTCGGGAAGAAGTTTAGGATTTATACCCTTTAGTGCCAACTTTTACTTTCATCTTTTGATTCCAGCCTCTAGATTAATTTGTTCTGTACTCTACCTGTATTTCTGAGTCAACTCTCTGCTATTCAATTTGTAAAAAAAAAAACATGTGTGGGTGTAGGTTCTTGACTGCATGGGTGGGTGAGGGACTCAGCATCCACTAATTTTGCATACAGACTTTTAACCTATTATTTTCTGACCTGTGCCTTAGCCCTGCCTTCCTCAAAGCTTGGTTCCTTTAGATCTGAGCCATTCAGAGGACATGTGCCACACCTCTAACTAGGGTTTCTTCTCTCAAAATAACTTTACATTATAACTTTTTTCATTGGCTAAGTCAGGCTTCCTAAAATGAACTGGAATTTCTTATCTATTATAAGTTATATCTTATTATGTCTTCTTTGGGGGGGGGTGAATAGCTATATGTTTTTAAAGCCTTTTTAGTAGAGTTTCAAGTGGAAGAGAATATAAATGCTTGTGGTCAATCTACCACATTTTTGTTGTTAATCTTCCCCCCAGGATATTTTTCCATTGATTTTAAATAGAGTGGGAGGGAGGGAGGGAGGAAGGGAGGAAAAACATTGACGTGAGAGACACATTGATCAGCTGCCTTCTGCATGACCCAGACTGGGGTCAGGGATCGAACCTGCAACCCAGGTATGTGCCCTTGACAAGAAATTGAATCTGCGATCCTTTGGTCCTCAGGTTGATGCTCCAACCACTGAGCCACACTGGCCAGGGCAATCTGCCACTTTTGACCTGTACTCCATGCATGATTTTAGACTTTACCCTTTAGGCTATTTTTCCCAAAGTTTGTTTAGTGAAATGTTAATGGTTATTACAAAAAAAAAAAAAAAGTGGTTCTATGGTCAAAAGAGTTTGGGAAAAACTGGATCGAACTAAGCTAAACAGTTTCTTTGCTGTAGGGCTTTTGGGATCATTTAATATACTAATATTATTTGAGAACACTTTAAGTGGAGGAAATACTGTATACAGTATCTCTTAAACCACATATCCTGTTTTCACCAGGCTAGAACATTAAAACATAAAGTGGGAAATGTATATCAAGGCACTTCAAAGTCCACCTTAGCTTGGCTCTTAAAGGTCATTAGTTAACCCCTAGAAGTGAGGGTTTATTGTAAAGAACGTGATGAAGTGATGGGTCAGCATCCTTTTCTTAGGCACACTGACATTCTAGGTTCCAGTGCTGCAGAGGCTGGGATATATAGCTGCCTCATGGAATCACAATACTCATTCAACATAGAGTGACTGGCAGTCTCTTTGTTCATCCTCCAATTAATTATCAATCTTAAGAGAGAGATCCTAATATAATTGATCTTACCACCATTCAATACAGGATGTTCCCTTTAGAGCAGGATTTTGTACAAAATCATTTTAGAAAAGACTAAACTCTCTTCATCCTTACCAGGCACTGATCTCTAATCTAATCACCTATAGAAAAGGCCAGGGTTCACTTGCAGATGATGGAATGAGCACTAATTATTTTATTGAAAAAAAAAAAAAAAAAAAAACCAACTGTCTAGAATCACTTTCCTAAAAATGGGGTGGAAGTATGGCAGGCAGTGAAAGCTCTGTGACCCCATTAAAAGATTTTGAATGAGAACTTTGGATTTGAAGTATAGAAATATTATCCTGGTAGGGCATGAAGGATGAATTCGAGTAGTTGAAAGTGAAGGTTGCAGGAGGAAAATATTACAACAGTCTTAGGAAAATAAACGATAGGAAAGAAGAGACCCTCCAGCTCACCTTGTTCATTTACCAGCATGCTACCAACTATTCACCAGTGTCCTTGACCTGATCCTCTCTCACATAATTAGGGGCCTTGTTCTAACAGTCCTACTCCTTCCTGTATCCTTCATGTTTTCCTTAGTATTGATAATTCCCCCTCTGACCAGAGACTGCCCTTAGACCATTTCTGTTCTAAATCCAGTATCTTTCCCGGCTGGTGTGGCTCAGTGGTTGAGTGTCTACCCATGCACCAAGAGGTTGCTGGTTTGACTCCTGGTCAGAGCACATGCCCAGGTTGTGGGCCTGATCCCCAGTGGGGGGCATGCAGGAGGCGGCCAATGGATATTTTCTCTCATCGATGTTTCTATCTCTCTCTCCCTCTCCTTTCTTTCTCTCTAAAAATCAACAAAGAAAGAAAATTTTTTTTAAATAAATCAATCAATCCAGTAACTTTCCCTATTGCTTATTTTTACTTGTTGAAAGGCTTTACTAGTCCCCTTTTCTCTTTTCTATTGTGGTCTAATTTCTTCCCACAGTATTTTACCAAAACTATTCTTAATTTGATCAGAAAGGACCTTCTCAACGCCCAAATCAACGATTAGTTAAAAATCTCTTCTTAGTACATCTACCTATTACATTTGACAACATCATCCCTGTTTTTATTTCTAGTTACAAATATTCACTGTTTAGCTTTCCATGGCACCCACTCTGCTACAGTTGCCCTCTAACAGTTTACTTTCAAATTCAAATGCTCCTATTTTACCAAACTGCTTAAATGTCAGTATTTCCAAGAGATCATTCCTTGGCTCTTCTTCTTCTACTCACTTTCTTTGGATGATCTATTTTTATGGTTTAAACTAGTATGTATTTTCTGATTACTTCCAACTTTTTATCTCCAGCCCCACCCTGTCTCTCAGGCTGCAGACTCTCACTACCTGTGAGAGATCTCCACGTGGAAGTCCTGCAGGCATCTCAAACACAACTTGTTCAAAAGTGAATTTATCATCATTTCTTAAACTGGTACCTTTTCAGTTATTCTGTTTCCATTGCCAGTGAGCTCTCTAATGTATCACCTAAGTAGGGAGTTATCTTTGATTCTTTCTGATCCCTTATGCCACAGATAAGATCCAGAGCTTGTATTTGTCTGTTTCTCCCTTATGCTTGCTGTCTTTGTTCTCGTTTGGGTGAGCCTTTATCACCTCTCACCCGACTTTTGAAAAAAGTCTCCTAATCTCTCTCCCTGACGTAGTCCTCTTCAAATCTTCCCTCCTCACTGTTATTAGATTTAACTCTTTGAAACAAAGGCATGGCCATCTCGTGTCTCTCTCAAGCCTTTCATTGGTTCTCTATCACCTACAGGATAAAGTCTAATCTGTTACCATGATCTGACCCTAGCCTACTTTTCCAAATCCCCTTTTATAATTGATGTTCTACAATATACAGAATTGCTTGTGATTTGCTGGGAACATCAGGTTATTTCAAAGCTACTTTGGTTCACATTGTCCCATAGGGTTGGAATGGCCTTCTTTAGCCATCACCCTATGACCTTGACTAGGGTCTACTCATTCTTTAGCAATCAACTTGGAAAGTTTTTAAGGGGAGTTTCACTCAGTGCTCAGATTGGAGTAGGTACCTTTCTTGGTGTTATTATAATATCCTTTTGTATCTCTAACATGTCATTTGACATATTGTTTCATAATATGGGTTTCTATGTCTGACCCTCCAACTACAATATCTGGAGGGAAGAGACTGTGTCTTACTTATTTTTGCATCACCACTATGTAGCTCAAGAACTGGACTCATAAAACAAGCATGAGATGATTAAGAATAAAAGGTCAAGGCAATTGGAACAGAATAGAGGAAAAAGACTTGGGAAAATCTTTAAGAGGTATAAAGGACTTGGTAACTAGCTGATTGGAGGCTGTTAGGGGGCTGTAGAAAGATAAGAAGGAATAAAGGGTGACTGTAGTTTATAAATAACAGTACAACAGAATAAATTTGGAAATATTTTTTCTTTGGGGACAAGTTTAGTTTGAGATGTTTATGGGAATTTCTTTTCTGCCTTATTTTATAGCAGTTCATATGGTGCTTACATAGACACTGAAAAAATTGATGAATTATATTGCCATTACAATGTACTAATTTATTAAAAATAGCCATGTTGATAGTTAAATTCTGGTATCTGCTATATAAATAAGCTAACCCTGTTTGGGTCAATTGTTCTTTTTTCTCTATAAGTCATTATTTCAGTTTTTTTAATAGATAAAATTAAAGACCTTTTTCTTCAGCATATTTATGGTAAACTTTTAAAGTCTGAAATAGAAAGAAAAAACTTTAGGCCCATAATACAGAAAGAAAACATTTCTAGGCCAGATGAGTTTTTGTTTGTTTCATTAAGATTAAATAATAAGTATAAAATAAAGATCAAATAATAATGGAAAATCATCTCTGACAAATAACTGAAAACCTCTTCTTTCTATGTGCCAGAATCCAAGGAAACCTGCTGGCATCGGTGCTGTGTGGCAATGCCAAGGGCTTTTCTTTTCTTTTTTGCTGAGTCAAAAGGTATAAGTTACATCTGCCAGGAAACAGAGATAATCATATGAGGTCTGTACAACTGATTAGACCAGTGATTTTCAACTGGTGTGCCACAACTAATTTTAAAACATGCAATATCTGACTATTTAGTCAGGTTTCTCTTAGATTGTCAAATAAAAAAAAATGACAATAGCCAACACAATGAATCAAAATTATATATATTATTTTGTCAGATTGGCAAAAAAAAAAAAAAAAAATTGATGTGCCACAGAATTTAGTAATTAGTTTATGTGTGCCATGAGATGGAAAAGTTTGAAAATTGCTGGAATGGACTTATTAATAACAATTGCTGGAATAGACTTATTAATAATCACATAATAATTACCTGTGGATTTTCGCCTTCTGCAGCTAGGTTTGGGCTGATAATATTTTTATATTCTTTCCAGGTTTTAGATTGTTGACAGTAGGAGTTTGCCACATAACTAAAAGCACCATTGAAAACCACTCTTGGGCAAGAGCTATCTGGATCCTGTTTGTTGTTCTGCATAAACTCTGAGAAAACAAAATTCCATTTCTACCCATGAAGAGATACACCTGCTTTTCTCATCTGCGGGAACATTTTAGTCAAAACTGATGCACACCAGTTGGGAAATTGTTTATAGATTCATGGTGGCAACGTATTCTCTTTTGGTGCCTTGACAGATGAAAGAGACGCCCAAGGCCTTTCATCTCACCTATGGCAACAAGAGACCACTGGAGTAGGTTTGTTATGTCTATGATCAAATTCTCACCACAAATCAAAGAGGACACATCAATATCTTACTGTAATGATTATACCAGTCCTTCTCAGGTATCTGTGAATAGATTGTGGGAATGGTTTAATTGAACACCAGAAGATACAAGGCTCCCAAACTAAAATTCTTAGCTCTAATACAGCTGATTTTAATTCTTGCAATTACTGTGTGACAGGTTCCTTTGCCAACTCGTAGCTGAGCACAGGGGAAAATATGGTTATTATTAATGAATTTCTACACTTTAACATATTTTGTATGAGACTAATAATCTACCATTTCTGGCTTGCTACATTTATCATCTATCTATCTATCTATCTATCTATCTATCTATCTATCTATCTATCTATACACACACACACACACAAATATATATATATTTTTAATTGATTTTTTTAGAGAGACCTGGAGAGAGAGACACATGAATCAGTTGCCTACTGCATGTCCCCTATTGGAGACTGAGCCCTGACCAGGAATCAAACGGGGACCTCTCAGTCCATGGGACAATGCTCAGTTCACTGAGCCATACCAGCAGGGCTCATCAAACCATTCTTTGCGAGAAACTAGATTTTCTTGATTGTTTATAATAAGCTAAGGTGATTTACGATGTTGGGCGATGATTTTGAAAGATTATAAATATCTGTGTCAGAACTAAAAAGTTCCTAAAGTACAACTGGTAGAAATTGTTCAAAAGTTAAGCAACAATGATGTTAAGTGATGAATGAGTTTTGAGACTTTGTGATGAAGGGAGTCAGTTGAGAAAGATGATTTTATCATCCCCGTATGCTAACTAGACAGGCTAATGCTCCTAGAAGTATTTCTTCTTGAACATGCAAACTTCAGAATGGATAACACTGCTCCAGAATCAACTGAGATAATTTGGAACATACCTATATAGCCTGCCTCCATGACAGCACACATTAAAAATAAGGTGTTTGTTTTTTTTAAAAAAAGAATTTGTACATGGTTCCTGCACACCCAAAAATCATAAAATCAAATAAGTGAAATAGTTTTTCCTGACATGCTTGTCATTATTACACAATTAACAACGGTTTTTGTTAGTAATACTTATATGCCAGTTTTCTAGTTCTGATGATTCAGAGTCTTTTTTGTAATTCTCAAATTGTATGACTATTAGTGTCAACTGGTTGTTACTGTGGCAGGAGATACATGAAATGCAATCATGTGGGAAGGGCATCTTCTGTTTTTAATTGGAGCCATGCTGAAAATCACTGAGGGACTTCCTTTTAGACTTTAAGAGCACTAAAGCTGAAAAAGAAAAACAGATATCCTCTTCCCAAATACTAATTGAAGACATATTATGCAAAAATAAGTAAATAAATATCTCCTAAAAGAGACAAAAACCTATCTGTATGTGATCTTTTGAAGTCCTCATTTTCTGTGAGTTTGGCAACTTTTGGCTTGTTTTCTGTGGCCAACTCTGATTCTGGGCTGTCTCAGCTGCAATTTCATGATTTCTTCCTCTTCCAGGCTACCTGCTCTTATGTTTCTAATTGTTGACATTTTGCAAATAGGATAGGCACCCTAAGGGTGTTTTATTTTCTTGTGGAAAAAATAAGCAGACACAGTATCCTACAGCTTAAAATCTGGTCTGCAACAACATGGAAAGCTCCATGTTGCGAAATCAAAACTTAAAATGATTTCTATTGTGGGTGCATGGCCTCAATTCTCTGAGATGCAGTTCCATTTTTTTATACAAAAACATGGTTAGTAGAGCATACAGAAGAACTAATGTAGTATCAATAACTTTTGAGTATTCATAAAAATTTGAGGACCAGGATATCTTAAGGCTAAAAAATAGGATTAGAAGAAACCTTTAGTTGTCATCTCACTAAAGACTGAATCCTTGTTTACAAAAGAGGCCATGCAAAAAAAAAAAAAAAACAATAAATGAGTGAATCAATATCTGACAGGATGATCAGAGACACTCTGCTTTGAAGTTTCAGCTGAAGCTCCTGAGACCTAGAGCAAACAGTAGCCAAGTCACTTCATATTCCAAAGCAATGTCTGGACAATATATGCAAATCGTGCAAAAGTGTGGACAGCATCCAGTTTTGCAAACCCTTGTTTCATTAAAAGAATTGGGAAATGAAGATGAAGAAAGAATGAGAATTTTTCCAAATGCTTTGTGGTCTTCCTCCCTTTTGGAGAGCTGCTTCACCCTTGTTTCAAGCTAAGTGTGAGGGGGCTTCAAGAGACCAACTTTGAGAGATGGACATGTGTTGTTTGGGGGTCGGGGAGCATTAGGACTAGAATAAGACACTGGCTAAAGTTCAGCTTTACTGTGAAAGAGAAAGTAAGAGAGTAAGAGTGAAAGTGAGAGCGAGAGCAGGAAAGAGAGAGAAAAGAGAGAGGGCTGGGCTGGGAACTAACTGTATTTCTAGCAACAGCTGAGCAAGGGTGCATGGGTGCTTCTTGTGGACCAAATGTCAGCAACTGAATATAACAAACATCGTGCCATTTTGAATATTGTCCAAGAGGAGGCCAGGAGGGGCAACATGACCCCTTCCAACAGAGTGATGGACAATTAGGAGTCAAAGGGCCAAGAAAGGAGAGCAGCCGTGAGCAGCATTGATTGGCCTTTATCCAGGAAGCTGTCTTTGGAGGGGCCTGGTGGGAGCTGTCTTCAAAGGCACCCTAAAAAAGAAGGAATTAGCCTTCTATACCTAGAGAGCACATTGATGATTATGATTATGCCAGTCAAGTAAGACTGTTGTTCCCCTTAACATCTCCTTCTAACCTGACCCAATGAAGAAGGGGCCGGAGAAGAAAAGTAGCAAAGCAAAGTAGGAAAATAGGAAAAAAGTCCCCTGCTCCCTCTCTCCCACTTCAGGGTTTCGAGAGCCAGGCAGTTCTGAGCTAGGGGAAGGAAATAACTTTATGTGAGCATAAGCACAGGTCTGGGCAATTTTTGTACTGAAGTGATGTTCTTCTTATGCCTTAAAATGACTGGGGACCTTTTATTATCTGAAAGTGGTTTTTAAGTTATGAAATTTACAAGATTTGATTCAAGTGGTAGCGAGGAAATAATCCACAGAAGGGCTTGAAAAGACAAGAGGGAAGTGGATAAATTTATTTTTTTGTTATCACCTTATCAGCTAAGCCTATTTAATTACTAATTACAAGTAACATAATTTTCAACACTGGGGAGAAAATGACTCAAAAGACAAGCCCTCCTATTGTGCATTGGCTAAACCAAAGGAGGAAGATCATTCATTAGTTTAGCATATTAAATAGTCTGGATTTTCACACTGCATCCACTAAAGACATCTGCCACTCTCTTTGGACACAATTTCTTGGGAAGAGCTCAGAGTCCCTTAGACAAGGCAAATGCTCTCCGGGTTGCCATCCTCATGCTTGCACTGAACAACGATCCCAGTTGTCAAGTGTCTACATAAGCACTATTTTTAAAAACAACTCATTCTAACAAAAATTAATTAATTAATTTTAAAAAAAGAGTTAAAATAAATAAATAAATAAAAACAACTCATTCTGTACAGCCTCGAGTTGTGATTACTACATGCTTCGGCTGAGTGATGATGAACACATCATTTAATCTCCTCCTGACATGGTTTTTTAATGAAAAATAAGACTGATAATGTTATTAAAAAACAAAACAATAAAAAATTTAAAAAATTTATAAATCTAAAAAAATCAGAAAGCCAGAATAAATACCTCATGAAAATGGCATCCACAGGATCCCTGCAAAAACTCTTTGTATCGCCCCATTGTTATAGTGAATGTGTCGACCACTTCATAGCCATATTTTTTTGCAGTATCCAGAATAATCAAATTTTCTTTCCACAAGTTCTGAACTTCACTCTGTATTGCAAAGCACAAGAATGAGAATTTTTATTAAGTGTGTTGTTTATGATTTAATAAATCAGGAAGAAATTGTGTAAAGGGCAACATTTTTACAGATTGGTCTTATTTTGAGATAAAGAATTTATTTCACATAAATTTCTTAAATAAGGATGTGCTTTAATTTTTTTATTCAAAACATAATTATAAACATCTGTGTATATATAAAACAACAATACCTAAATATTTACAGTGACATACAGTTTGAAACTTGCCCAGCTTTCTTTTTTAATTTAATTAATTTATTTTTGTTATAGATGTTTCTCCTTTTTACCTCACTGATTTCCCCCTCCCCCACCCTCCCCACCCTGTCCCCAGCTTTGTTGTCCAAGTCCATTGTTCATGCATACATGCATATAAGTTCTATGGTTTATCTCTCCCCCACCTCCTCCTCTTCTGGGGATTGTCAGTCTGTACCCCACTTCCACATCTCTGGGACTACCCCATTCCTCAGACTGTTATGTTTATTATATTCCACAAATAAGTGAGATCATATGATACTTGTCTTTCTCTGTTTGGCTTGTTTCACTTAGGATAATACTTTCCAGGTCCCTCCATGTCATCTCAAAGGATAAAAGATCTTTCTTTCTTACAGCTGCATAGTACTCCATTGTGTATATGTACCACTGCTTTATTATCCATTCGTCTACTGATGGACATTTGGGATGTTTCCAGATCAGTGATGTTGAACATTTCTTCATATGTCTCTTAGCCATTTGTATATCCTGTTTAGAAAGGTGTCTATTTAGGTCCTCTGCCCATTTTTTTAATTGAGTTCTTTGTCTTCCTTTTTTTGAGTTGTATGAATACTCTATATGTTTTGGAAATTAACCCCTTATCTGATGTATCATTGGCAATTATGGTCTCTCATATAGTGGGTTCCCTTTCTACTTCGATGATTGTTTCTTTTGAGGTACAGAAGCTTTTTAATTTGATGTAGTCCCATGTGGGCGAGGGTGTGGAAAAAAAGGGGACTCTAGTACACTGCTGGTGGGAATGCAGACTGGTGCAGCCACTATGGAAAACACTATGGTGTTACCTCAAAAAGTTAAAAATTGAACTGCCATCTGACCCAGTGATTCCACTTCTAGGAACATACCCTAAGAAGCCTGAAACACCAATCAGAAAGAATATATGTACCCCTATCTTCGTAGCAGCACTATTTACAGTAGCTAAGATCTGGAAACAACCCAAGTATCTATCAGTAGATGAGTGGATAAAAAAGCTGTGATACATGTACACATGGAATACCATACAGCTGTAAGAAAGAAAGATCTGTTATTTTTTTAGATGACAGGGAGGGACCTGGAGAGTATTATGCTAAGCAAAACAAGCCAAGCAGAGAAAGACAAATATCACATGATCTCACTTATTTGGGGAATATAATGAATTAACAAACTGATGAACTAAATTGACCCAGTGAGGTAGAGTACAGACTGACAAACCTCAGAAGAGGGGATGTTGGGGGTGAAGCGATAAACCACAGAACTTATATGCATGTATGCATAATCAATGGACATAGACAACAAAGCTGTGGATGAGGTAGGGGGGATCGGGAGGAGGGTGTCAATGGAGGGGGGAGGAGAAACATCTGTAACAAAAACAAATTAATAAAAATAATTTTTTAAAAAAGTAGTTACAAGTGCCCATCCGTAGATGAGAGGATAAAAAAAGCTGTGGTACATATACATAATGGAATACTATGCAGCTGTAATAAAGAGAGATCTCTTACCCTTTGAGATGACATGGAGGAACCTGGAGATTATTATGCTAATCCAAATAAGCCAGTTAGAGAAAGACAAGTACCACATGATCACACTTATTTGTGGAACATAATGAACAAAATAAGCTGATGACCAAAATAGATCCAGAATCATGAAAGTAGGGAACAGACTGACAAAGCTCAGAGGGATTGGGGGGGGGGGGTAGAGGGAGGGGAGGGAAGAGATAAACCAAAGAACTTATATGCATATATGCACAACCAATCAGCATAGTCACTAGGCTAGGGAAGGCAGGAGGAGGGTGGGAGCAGGAAGGAAGGAGGTCAGTGGCGAAAAATGGGGGACATCTGTAATACTTTCAACAACAAAAATGTTAAATGAAAAAAAAAAGTAGTTAGGTTTATTGCTCACAAAGATCCTTTGAAATATTGAAAATTCTCAATTTAAAAGCCAAGATCTAAAATCACAAATGTTATCTCTATCTATTTTGATTTTTATTCACTTATTCCTTTGAATATTAATTAGTATATGTTTTATGATTATCCCTGTGCTGAGGGACAGGAATACAAGAGTAAATAAATCATGCTCCTTGCTCTTAAGACAATACATTCTAATAGGAGAAACAGATATGTGTACATTTACCAAGCCTTTCATTGTGGACAAATATACCAAGCTCTTGCTAGTAGAGAAAGGAAATAGCTCTGCCAGATGCAAGGGGACAGCTGGACAGAGAGGCTTCCAGTGGTGGCTCTGGAGCAGACACAGGTTTCTCAGTGGGTGGGGATGGGGAAGGAGAGGAAGGGAGTGTGCTTCTGGGAGCAGCAGAATTGGGTGCTGGCTTCAGCTGCTGCTTCTCTGGGCCATAGTCTTTCTTCCCTCCTCAAGGCAAGGATGGCGCTCCATGGGAGTTCTGGTTCAGGTCTACTGTCAAGAGGAGGAACTCCTGTACTCTAGCTCCAGGATTCCTCATCAGCTTGGCCAAGACTTTTTCAGACTGACCTGTTATCTGAGACTCTCCCTATATACTTCATCATTCTCCCACACCCTTCATATCAGACACATTACAGCCAAACCAGATCCTGATACATAGTGGGATCAAAAAATATTTGGTGCAAGTTTGAGTGATACACACTGGGTGCTGGAGTCTGAAAGTCTTCTTACCTACTCCTCTTCCCTTCAGCCTTCCCAGGCACTCTCCCACATAAATCCCTTTCTCCTGCTAATCTCATCTTACTGCCTTTTCTTGGCAAACCCATCCTGACAAAGAGAGGGAATTGCACTCTCTCTGCTTTTCCTAAAGAACAAAAAACTTTATTTTCCAGGTGAAAATGCAAATTACTTCCATTTATTAATCCAAATGCAAGGTAAAAGAAGCAGTACAAATATGTCTAGTTTTCTATCTTCACTGTGCTTACATACTTATTTTTATGTGACATTCAAAGAAGACTGTTTCCTTTAAAATAAAAATAGTGACTAGAAAAGGTTCATAAAAAAGAAATATGGAAGAAAAGAGACAGATGCAAATTTTGTCTGAGCTATCACATGAAAAATGATGCTCAATGTTGTTTGTAGGCTTTTCTTGTCCAGTATAAGCATTTTCTCAATTCTAATATGTCTAATTATGAAAGGTCCATGGAACTTTATAGTAAGTAGTTTCTAGAGAAAGTTTTCCAGAGAAAGGTCAGTTCTCTAGGAAATAGACCCTTAGGTGGAAATTCGTATGCAGGGGACTAGCATGAGAGTGTTCATGGAATCATCACCTACCTATAAGGGAAAGATGTGGTTGCAAAAGAGGCTTTTGTGGACCCCACTGAGGGTTCTAGAGGTGGGAAGGACATTCTGAGATAATGGCTCAAATTAAGAAAAAGGGATGAGTCTTGGTACCCTGCACAGGCAAGTTGGTTTTCTGCAGCAAAAGGCAGTTTCTGCTGGGATTCAGGTGTGAGTCATCATTGGGCCACATTCCCAGCAGCCCAGAGTAATGGAATGTCCTGAAGGGGCAATCTGGGAGCAGCCAAATCATACAAAGTACCACTTACTCATTTAGGCATAGATATTTTCTGAGTTTACTGTCTGTTGATAACTTTGTTGCCTTAAGGGTACCAGGATGAACAGTGAAATCCTCCCTTCCTGGTCCTGCTCTCACAGAGATTGTAGCAGGGCAGACAGGCAACCAAGGATTGTATTTGTTGAGTGACTTGCATGAGACACAAGACAGTATTATAGGAGCTCATAGTAGGAATAGACAATCAAGTCTAGTGTGCCCATTAAGTCTTCTCAGAGGAAATAACATTTAAACTAACACTTTAAGGGTGCTTGGACATTACCCACGTGAAGAGGTGGTAGGAGAGTGGGCTCCAAGAAGAGGAATAGTGATTTCAAAAACCTGGAGGTGACTGAGAGCATGACGTGCTTGACAAGCTAAAACATGCTCAGCATGACTGAGCTCAGTGGTGTTGTGAGAGTGTGTGTGTGTGTGTTTGTGCAAGTGCTTTTATGTACATGTGTACATATATAGTGGGAACAAGAGATAGTTTACAGAGGAAAGCAGAGGCCAAGTCTTGGATGGCCAAGTGAGCATAAGACAAGAAGTCTATATTTTCTGCTTCTACTGCTATTAGCCTTTTTCTTTTCTCTCTATTGTTTTCCCCACCCTTTTGTCCCATCCTCTTGTGTTCACTCACTTACAAGGACCAGTGAACACCATCAAAGCCCAGGGAGAAGCATGATTTTTAACACAACATCTAGTACATAGTAAGAGCTGAAGAAATGTTTGCTGTCTGTTGAGATGAATTGATTCAGTTAGTAACCTAAATATAAGTAATAGCCACAAGTACTACAGTTGCTGTGAGGAGCTGTAGTCAAAGAAGCAAAGTAGAACTACCAGAGTCCTAAAGAAGAAATTGCAATCTTGACCTGCAGCCTTCAGATAACATTAAAGGAGATTCAACTCAACCCGTAGCAAAAATGATCAAAGGACCCCTCTTCCAATCCTCAACAGTCTCAAACTCTTCAGGCTACCCTAGAAGCTAAATACCTCAACTCCTTAACCCCCCCTAAATCCAAGGGGCTGGATTTGGAAGCTCTACATGGCCCACTTTCTACTAGTTCTCCTACCTTTGTATCATAGAATTGGCATCCATGCAGACACAGTTTCAAGAAAGGAGAGGGTGGTTGTGTAATCTGTGCTGGGGAAAGCCAGGAGCACTAAACATTGACACAAAAATAAATCTCACTTGGCTTAAGTATTAAATGGCAGCTTCCTGTCTTCTCAATTCCCCGTGCTCCCGAGCTCCCCTGAACAATCATACACAAACTCAGCTGCCAAGAACTCTCCTAGCTTGAACAAGAATAGCTGGTCCCCTTACCTACAGATGTTGTCTTTCTGCTTTTTTGTGAGACTTCTATTCAGTGTTGAGACTAATTTACTATCTAAGAACTGGCAAAGCCTTTAATTCCTTTAATTTATGAGTATACAACAGAGGAAAAACTAATGACACTACTTCAAAGATGATTTTTTAAAGCAATCAGTCAGACATCATCTTCAAAAAAGCCACTCTTTCCCAAACTATTCATTGATACTAACAATTTCATTTGTGGTTTCAGCATGAGCCTGTAAAGGTGTATGAAACATTCGTAGAGTAAGGAGATACCCAAAGCACAATCTCTCTCATATATCCACAGTTCTTATTTTTTCATAGTTTGACACCTCCTTTCTTCTTTTATGAATTTAAAGCATTTATAACACATTATGGGTTATGGTCTCCTTATCTCCAGGAATAATTCTAACTGATTTGAAATAATAATTCATAAGTATATTATTTCCTTTGACTTTTATAAAGGTTGCTGAATATTATGTGGTACCTTTTCATCCTTGTTCAGACATCAGCAAAGATAGGGAGCATGAGGGTCACGGCCTGGAGGAAGCGGCCTTACCTGTGTTAAGAAATGCACTCCATCCACTGGCAGATGAAATCCGATTCCCAAAGTTTTTATGATCACAAGGATATTGAGTAAGTTTTCCCTGTGAAATAATTAGACTTCTAAGGTCAACAAATTCAATTATATTTCTAGAAGTTTGTGTTTACATAAAAATACAGTAAAATTCTTTTAGAATGTGGTAATTAGCAGATAGGATTAATTTATCATTTTATAGATTTGATGTATATTTGTTTTTTGTGTGGATAGAGTTTTATATGTCAGTGGGAATGTTTTTATCCATAGTAAATGTAAATTTGAATACTGAAGAGCCATCTTGTGATTGGATACAAAGGTATTTTGAAATATTTAAAACTAGACTTTAAGTACTTAATTCTAAACAAGTTGGTCTTTAAATAAAATCTTGATAAAATTCAGTCACATCAAGAGTAATTTTTTTTTACTTAGAATACTAATGACAATTATTGTTGCAGAAATGTACCTCTTCAAAACCTTGTGAATAATTTGCAGATGATTGGAATTAAGCCACTGAACACCACCAACGACCAATATAGTCTGGCCCGAATTCTCCAGAGGACGTGATCTGAAATCCAGAAAGAAAAACAACACATGTTGCCTTGAAACAGATGGTAAATATTTTAACAGCATTGCCTCACATTTCATTGAACCATATCTGGCATCCCGATCACAGGACCTCTTTGTCACTTCCAACTCCTTTTCAGACATATTACCCAGGCTTTAAGCTTTTCAACACATTTGATATAAGGTGAGCAATTATGACCACTAGTAAAACATCAGTGCACTGTGGCATTATGCTGTGCATAATAGTTCCATTGTACCTTTGCAAGAGATGCTCAAGTGCTTTTTCAAACGTTGGTCTCAGTGAAGGGCTTATCCAGAACTGAGGATAGTAGGAATAGCTGATCAAAGTCTTCCCACCATTGACATTGTGATAGAGTTTAGTGCCATGCACCTTCTGCCATTCTTGCAAGGTTTCGTTCAGTCTTTCAATCAGATAGTACATTATCCCTCTGTTGGTTGAATCGCCAATGAAAAGAATCTATAAATTAAAGAAAAAATATTTGCTTTCAAATGTTTGCATGCTGTAGGATATAACATAAAATAATTTGTTGAATATTCATAAACCCTCAAGTCTAAGTGTCTGAAGGACAGCTGTCAAACTGTTAGAAATGATATTCATTATATTCTTCCCCAAACCTGTTTATTTTCCTTTCTTCCATATTCCTAGAAATTACATAATCAACTGACACACTAACATGTTTAAAGCTTTATGCATCAGGTTATCTTCAATTTCTCTATCTCCCTCATGCTCTTTACTTTTTCATCTAATCAACTGGAATTTTATTGATTCAAATAGGCACAAAGTAGGTTAGGGCTATAAGAATACTTAAGAGAGTTTCCAATTTCTTTTTATTGTATAGATGAGCAAACTTGGAATCCACAGGGGTGACATAGCTCAGTAGAGGTCATACCACTACCTAAGAAAAGAGCCACAGGACTAGGATCTAATTTTCTGAACAGCTGTCTATGTCCCAGGGTGCATATCTTAGTGTCGTTTACCATGGAAGTCTCTCCTTCCCATTCCCCCAGCACGACCCTGCTTCAGGCCCCCATTGCTTCAAAGTTGTGCTATTGTTAATAACACTTTCCTAATGGGTCTTCTTTCTTACACAATGGCTGCCCTCTAATTCATTTTGCACATAGTTTTACAGGAATACCTTTCCAAATGTCTAGCTCTGGTCATCTTACTTCCATGCTGAAAAATCTTATTGGATCCTGTTTCCAACAGAATCAAGTCTAACCTCCTTAGGATCAGCTAACATTTGCTAAATTTTTATTTCACATCATGCTTTGCTAGATGTAGAATTCTCTTGAATATTCAGAATTGTGAGCTTTGAGTCATTATTTCTCTTTCACACATGAGCAATTTGAGGTTCAGAGAGACTAAAGTTATAAATCTAGTTAATGGGGAACACAAGACTCGAACCCAGGTCCTTGAACTCTAAGTGCAGGGTCAATGGCTTCGTCCTCTCAACACTTCCTCTCAGATTCCTACTTTTTCACTGAGGCACTCAACAACATTTGTTTTTCCTTGTGCTAATCCATATGCCTAGAAAGCTTCTCCCTCTGCAACCCCACCTTAGTAAATGCTACACAACTTCCAAACCAGACATAAACATCCAATGCCCCAACCAGAGTGATCTTCACTGTTCTCTGATTTCATGACAATTTTTACTTTCATTGCAGATTTTATCAAAGACTACATAAAATTTTGGCTCTTGTGTCTGTGTCTTTTTTTCTCATATCATATCAAGAAGTATTCAAGGTTAGAGTCAGGGTTAATGTCTAAATTCCAATTTCCTCTACAGTAAAATTGCATGAACTTTAAAAATATTTACTGAGCCCAGCCAGTGTAGCTCAATGGAATGACCATGGCTCCATGGACTGAGAGGTCCTAGTTCGATTCCTGATTGGGTCACATGCCTGGGTTGTGTGCTCAATCCCCAGTAGGGGACATGCAGGAGGCAGCCTATTGATGTTTTTCTCTCACATTGATGTTTCTATCTCTCTCACTTCTTCTCTCTCTAAAATATCAATAAAAACATATTTAAAAATATTTATTGAATTGAAAGTCAAATGGACTTTTGTTGGAAACAATCTCTTTAATGTTTTTTGATACATTTTATTTTGTTCTGTCTTTTTTTTTCTGTCTTTATTGAAATTTCTATTTCCGTTAGTCTCACACGTACTTCTGATTTTAACAGCAGTCATTGCCATAATTCTCAGGCACTACTGCATTTGTCCATCCAAAGCAAATTTAGTGAGAATTTGCTAAGATTTATTCTTTCTATGGTAAGTATATTTCAGTAGCTGTGTGATGAAATCCAGGAAGCATCTGCAATTTGCCTTCAAATCAAATACTGTTACCATAAGCATCATCAAGCTAAACCAAATACTATAAGGTGTCAAGTCCTTAATCACTGATCCTCTCAGTTGAGTTCTATTGGGCGCAACAAAATTTCAGTAATAATTTGTGAAATCACTTAATATTTTTCTTACTAGATTTGAACTATAACTATTTCTGTTTGTTTTTCTGGACAAGATTTCTTATTTTTAAAAAGGAACTTTGAAAAGTCTGGAAAGCTTTTCATTTCAGATATTAGTAAGTATTTGTATTAGACTGCTGGGCTGTCAAAACAATGTACTACAGATTGGATGGTTTAAACATACTTTTTTCCCCTCATGATTCTGGAGGCTAGAAATTCAAGATCAAGGTATTTACATGGTTGGCTTCTTCTGAGGGCCTTTCTTCTTGGTGTGTAGATGGTCATCTTCTTCTTGGGTCTTCACACGGTCTTTCTTTATGTGTGTGTACCCTAATCTTCTTGTTTTATAAGGATACCAGTCATATTGGATTAAGACGAGCCCATATGACCTTATTTTACCTTAATTATCTTTTTAAAGGCCCTCTCTTCAAATATAGTCACATTCAGAGGTACTATGCATTAGGACTTCAACATATAAATTTGGTTGGGTAAGGACACAATTCAGCTCATAATACCATAATGAGATCTAGCTCTTAAAACGAATTGCCACCAGAGTGTTCTCTTACAGGTTCTTTTTATTTTAATATCAAGATGCAATCCCTCCTAGGGTATTTCCAGGCAGCCAGTAAGATCACTGGTGTCTGTACTGTGGGCTGCAGAGAGATGTACAGAGTTTTATTTTATTTAATCAAAGTTGCTGCATGTTACTAAGAGAAGAAAAATTCTAGATTTGTAGTCTTTTCTGTGGATTAGCTGAAGATACAGTCCACCAAACCATGTCAGAGGCAAAGTCATGTTTCAGAATTCTAGGTACTGTTACTTATTAACTAGATCATCTGAGGCAAATTTTGTGACTTCTGCCAGTTCATTCCCTTATGTGCAACAGAGGAGTAGCAATAGCTGTACCTTAAAGGATTCCAATGAGATTAAAATACTTATATTATTCTTGGCACCATGAATGTGGACTAGCATTAGGACAGGGGAAAGGCAAGCGGTGTTTTGGAGTGCTGCCAGTGTGCTAGGCACTTGAAATTCATTAGCTCATTAAAAGGATGTCAGAGAAAGCAGGAAATGCCTAAATCACAACAGTCTCTGTCCTGTCTTATCAAACCTGCTATAGAATTTGTAGGGTTAATGGTGCAGCCGAAGCTCTAGAAAAGAGATTACCACCCTGCCCAAGCCAGCGTTCAGAATACTGTCAAGTCTCCATTGCTGATTAGTGACTAACAAGAGCTACATGATGGGAGAAGGAAGTGTCACCACCCTCAATTGCAAAACAAATTCTTCTAAACTGCAAATACCTAGATAGCATGTTTCAAGTCTAGTAGACGCACTCTGGGAAGATAGTTTTCTAGAGAATTATTTTATCCCAGTGCCATTCTATTCATGCAAGAGGGAAATGATAAATTATAACTAAAATAAAAATGCAGTTGTGATTTTAAGATTTCTTGTCCTGTAGGTGAAACAGTTTTTGTAAGAGATTAATTGGTATTCCTAACTAAATGATGTCTAATTTCAAAATGTCAGCTTTTTTTAAGTGCACACACACAATTAAAAGATATCAAGAATTAGAGTGGTTCTTTTCAGTCACATGATTCATATTGAATCTTTATCTCTTTTAGGTCATTCAATTTGATTAATTATTTTAAAAGAAATTTGTAGGTCAACTTCTACTTTAAAAGGTCTAAATAACCATAACAAATATTTTTTTTTTATTGGTATATTAGCATGGTATATCTTTCTTTTCCCATTCAGATGGTATTTATTATTGCTGTTGAGTATACAATTCTTTAAGTCAGACATGACGTATCAAGAAATAGAGAATGAAAAGGTAATTTTCAAGATGGTGGGGTAGGTAAATGCGGTATCGCGTCCTCCCACAACCACCTCAAAGTTACAACTAAACTACAGAACAACCGTCATTCAAAACCGCCTGAAATCAAGCTGAATGGAAGTCCTACAACTATGGAATTAAAGCAGCAGCCACATCGAGACTGGTAGGAGACGCAGAGGTGAGAGGGGCGGAGGCGCAACGGGCTGGTCCCACACCCACGTATGGAGGATAAAAATCAGGAGGACACCTCGGCTGGGAAGGTCCTTCCTGAGGACTGAGGGGTCCCCATCCCACACCAGATGCCCCGCTCAGGGTTCCAGTGCCAGGAAGAGAAGTCCCCATAATTCTGGCTGGAAAAACCAGCAGGAACTAAGGCTCAGGGAAGCTGACACGGCTGGAGCCACAGGCAGCTCTTTAAAGGGCCCATGCACAGACTTATCGGACTCTCTCCCTCTAAGCTTGGAGGGGAGGCAGCTTGAGGGGTACCAGAGACATACAGGGAAGAACTGAGCTGTTTGGCACTGGAGCGAGGGCTGGAGAGGGGGCTTTCTCCGGGACAAACGTGCTGTCAGAGGCCTTTGTTCCTTTGGTGAGCCCTTCCCTGGGGTGGCAGTCGCCATACTTGGGACTCCAGTAACCTGGCTCACACTGGTAGCCCCGCCCTGGTGACTCCCTGAGGCCCCACCCCACCCAACTTTCAGGCCCACCCAAGCTGTTGCCACTTGATTAACCGTAGGATTGGCCTGTCTTGGATCCTGCTTCAGGTTTTCCTAAATTCTTTCAAACAAGCAGCATCTGATCTCAGATAGCCCCATACTTCTCATTAAGTAACACACAGAAACAAACACAGAGAGGCAGCCAAAATGAGGAGACAAAGAAACAGGTCCCAAATAAAAGAACAGAACAAAACCCCAAGAAAATTAAGCGAAATGGAGATAAGCAACCTAACAGATGCTGAGTTCAAAATACTGCTTATAAGGATGCTCAGTGAACTTAGTGAGAACCTCAGTGAACTTAAGGAGGGCCTCAAGAGCATAAAAAAGGACAGTCAGAAATCATGGATGCACAGTTAGAATTGAAGGAGGCATTAACTGAAATAAAAAATAATTTACACAGCTTCAATAGTAGAGTACGTAAATCCAAGAAGCAAACCATCGATTTGGAACATAAGGAAGCAAAAAATGCCCAATCAGAACAACAAAAAGAAAAAAGAATACAAAAAAATGAGGAGAGTGTAAGGAGCCTCTGGGACAACTTCAAGTGTGCCAACATTCACATCTTGGGGGTGCCAGAAGGAGAAGAGCGAGAACAAGAAATCGAAAACCTGTTTGAAACAATAATGGCAGAAAACTTTCCTAACTTGGTGAAGGAAACAGACATACAAGTCCAGGAAGCACAGAGAGTCCCAAACAAGATGAACCCCAAGAGGTCCACACCAAGACACATCATCATCAAAATGCAAAAGGTTCAAGACAAAGAGAGAATCTTAAAAGCAGCAAGAGAAAGGCAGCTAGTTACCTACAAGGGAGTTCCCATAAGGCTGTCAGCTGATTTCTCAAAAGAAACTTTGCAGGTCAGAAGGGAGTGGCAAGAAATATTCAGAGTGATGAAAAGCAAGAACCTACAACCAAAATTACTCTATCCTGCAAAGCTGTCATTTAGAATTGGTGGCCATATAAAGACTTTCCCAGACAAGAAAATGTTAAAGGAGTTCATCACCACCAAACCATTATTATATGAAATGATGAAGGGTCTTTTTGAAGAAAAAGATAAAATATATGAACAAACAAAATGGCAATGAATACATATCTATCAACAATGGAATCTACAAACAAAATGAACAGGTAGAACAGAAACATTCTCATAGATACAGAGAACATTTTGTTGGTTGCCAGATGGGAAGGAGGTTGGGGGAATGGGTGAAAAAGGTGGAGGGATTAAGAAGTACAAATTCATTGCTAGACTGACAAACTTCAAAGGGAAAGGGGTTGGGGGTGGGAAGAAATAAACCAAAGACTTATATGCATGACCAATGGACACAGACAATAGTGTGGGATAAGGTGGGAGGGGGGCGGGAGGGGGGAGGAGGGAGTCAATGGGGGAAAAATGAGGAACATCTGTAATACATTCTACATTCAACAATAAAGATTTTTTAAAAAAATAGAAAATGAGGTATATAAGTTTTGTTTGTTGTTTGTTTGTTTTGCTTTTATCTTCAGATAGAGCAGCAGGGAGAGAGGGAAGAAGAGAAAGAAAGAAAGACATCAACGTGAGAGAGACATATTGAGTGGTTGCCACCCACACGACCTCAACCAGGACCAGGGACAAACTGCAACCGAGGTATGTGCCCTTAGCAGGAACCAAACCTGGGACTCTCTGGTCCGTGGGCGCATGCTCTAACTGCTGAGCCAAACCTGCCAGGGCATAACAAATATTCATAACTGGCCTTATGATTTTTAAATAAGTCTTCTCTCCTCTGAAAACCATGGCCATACATTAGCACGCACAGGTGTTGGTTGGCTTATGCAATCAAAGAAAGAAATAGTAATCATAAAATACAAATAACCAGTAAGCAATTATAAAAATAATATATGTTAGCAATAAAATATTAAAGTAATTTCCCCCCTATCAAAGTAGCCATATTTCAAAAGCCCCAATGATATTATGAGTTCAGGGAAATGGATCCTCACATATACTACTGTGTAAGCATGAGGAGGGAGAGTTTTTGTCTTTATTTATTTTTTGGTATGTGCCTCTAGCGGGAACCGAACCCAGGTCTCTCTGGTCTGTAGGCCAATGATCCAACTGCTGAGCCAAATGGGCCTTTTTTTTTTTTTTTAAACTGCTGAATTCCAAGTATCCAGAATAGGGCCTGGCATAATACTAGGTTCTCATTTGTTAAATTGATGAATGGAAACTTTGTTGTTGTGCATATAATTTGGCAGTTTTTAAGAAATTCTACATCTGTAAAATATTTAAGAATGTCTATTAAAACATATTTTAAAAGATAAATTGGAAAAAGCATCAATATTTTTTAGATTGATTATATTAAGCTATAATCATACACAAATTATTTTCTTTTAAAAAAATTTTTAAAAAAATGTTTATATTGAATTTTAGAGTGAGAAATATCGAAGAGAGAGGAACATCAATGAGCTGCCTCCTGAACACACCCCACTGGGGATTGAGCCTGCAACCTGGGCATGTGCCCTGACTGGGAATCAAGCCTGTGACCTCTTGGTGCCTGGGTTGATGCTCAGCCACTGAGCCACACCAGCCAGGCATTCCTTTCATCGTTTAACAGCAATATTGTGATATGGATATTTTGTGATGCAGAAAATTTCACAGTAGTTTTTATACAAAGCTGATTACATAAGAATAAAAATAATGATTACATTTTTGTAAAAGTAAAGTGTGTGAATGTAAAGAAAAGGTCCTGAAATTTTAATTGTGGATATTTTGAAGTGGTGATATCATAATCGTTTATTCTGCTCGAAAATCAATATTTGAAATGTTTTATTTAGAAGGTTTTACAAATTTAACTTTTAACATCTTTCTATTTAATTTTTTATAATTCCATAAGAAAAATATTTTTTAACCAAACCCCATAAAGATACCCCCTAAACCCACCTCTAGTTTACCCTCCCCTCCTGTGTCATATAAATATCATCACCTCTTATACATGAACCATGAGATAAAGAAGTTGAAAGGACTGTCATACCAAAAATTATTTTACATCCCCTTTTCCTTTCTCCAGAACTCACTTTTCACCTGGGGAAACAAAAATACCAAACGTTTTCCCATAGGTTTTGCCAAGGGAGAAATCATATGGTCCAGTCTTGGCCAATGAGAAATGAAGAGAAGATTTGTGGGGGCTTGAAGGAAAGATTTGCCTTCCTAAGAAAAATTGATCAGCCCAAGTCAATGTCCACCTTCTTCAATGAATGTGAGACCCAGGTCCTGGTGACACCCGAACTACTGCAGCGACATATGACCATGAGACGGAATATTGCTGCTATGCTGAGTATAGGATGGAAAGATAAAAATTTTTTGAGTAACTGAACTAACCTAGGACATCTCTGCCTCTGTATGCCTGGTTATGCCAGAAAACAAATGTCCTTATTATTTCAGCCCACTCTAGGCAGGTGTATGTGTGGGAGGTGGGGGCAGGGAGGTCGTTCAGAGTCCGAGAATGCTTGGACTGTGTCTTCTTCATTTATGGTTTCCAAAAACTTTTTTGGACATTGATAGCCAATAGGGGGAAGGAGTAAAGCGCTGCCAGGCTTTCCACAGGCCAGCCTGGGAACTGGGCACAGCGGGGCTGCTCACACACCATTTGTTAAAACTCAGTAGTATGGCCACACAATTAATTTCAAGGAAGACTGAGAAAGGTAGACACTATGTGCCAGGAAGAAGAAAATATGAATTTGATGACTACTTAGCTAGTCTTTACCACATTCTAAGTTTTTCTGAGGAAAAACTGAACCCTAAAATCATATTTTCCACCTGTGAATTGGCAAGAGTGTGAAGTATATGAAAAGTTAATTTATAATCGACATGATGTATAAAATAACTTCTATTTTTAGAAAAATAGGGGCCCTGAGACAAATAATAGCAAGAAATATAATTTATTAGTGAAACTATAACCAAGATTTTTGGAATTTTTAATTTAAATATGCAATAAAATGTTTTTTATTCCATTTTATTTCATCATGAGTGAAACTAACAACGATGATACTTAAACAGGCAAATATTTCACTCCATTACCTCCTTTTCCTCGGATCATCAAAGTAACTTAGCAAATCAAGTATAAAGAAATGAAAATAAAATTATTGGTGGCTATCTGTGTTGAGTCAATAAAGGTAGCAAATTATCTGAATCTTGTTAGCTTCTTAGATTCTTTTGATTTATTGAGGTTGGGAAAGAATTGAGTATATGTAGAATCAATAGACAGAAAAAAACCCTTGTGAAACATCATTTCCCTTTGTCCTCCCTTTCCTCCTGCATAGGTTCTATCCTCAGTATTCGGAGAAGTGGGGATATTCCTTCAGATCCAATAATGTGCATTAGAAGCCAACAGGACTCAGGCCTGGAATCCACTGGAACCTGCCAAGAGGGGAAAGTACATAGGACTGCACCAGGAGCTACTCGTCCATTAACTTAGGCAGTGCCTACTTATTGCAGAGTTTTCTCATCTGTAAGTAAAGGAAATGAAAATGAGGTGAAGAGGAGTTTTAGTCACTGTGTCTAATCCAGGGTCAAGTATAGTCCACATGTTTAAAAAGCTCACAATGGTTCTGAGAAGCCCATGATTGAACAACCTTGCTCTCATAAGAAAATGACCCATTTCTAAATGAGGCAAGGGGTGATTCAGCTCTATAGGAAGTTGAAACTAATCAGATGACTAAATATATTTAGGACATGATGAAAATCTAGCCCAACAAAACATCTCTCTGAAATGGAATATAATTATAACGAATGCTTTCTAGTGATGCATTTTGATTGCATCGGCTATATGTGACCAACCAAATTGCTCTTTGGGATCAAGAACAAATGCAACTTGCTATTTAGACAAATCACTCTCAAACACATGAAATTTGGCCAAAAAGGAAAACAAGCAACTAAACAATATCACCTAGATCTTCTAGCTGCTTGGAACAAATTTGTTGATCTATATTGCATTCCATCTGGACTGTGTGCATTATGTATAGGTCGTCCTTTCCTGGAGAGAGAGGGTGCCCTCCTTCCCTCTATCCTCCCCTTTTTATTGGAACTGACAAGCAACAATGAATGATTGGTGAAACTATAATGGAATTTACATGTTAGTCAGAACATATTATTAAAAATTAGCCACACTTCAAAAATTTAAACACCTTTAAATCCAAGACACTACTTAACTTGCAAACATTATTTTAAAATGTAAGTTACATTTCCTGTATTAACAGCTGAGTTTAAGTACTTTCAGTAAATACTGCCTTTCTATATTTCCCTTTCCTACTTGCACTCTTCTCTCAGATATTTTATTAGTGGTTTAAATTCTGAACTATGTTTTCAACTGAAAAACAAAATAAGGGCTTGTTTAATTCAGTTTGGTAAGGTTCTTAAGTTTTTTCACTTGCAAATGTGATTATCATATTTCTAAAATATTTCCTACATAGTTTGCACTATGATTACAAAATTATGTCTGATAAATTTTTATAAGTGTTCCATTCAGAGTCTATTAAGTAAGAGGTGTGTGTTTATTTAGAGAAATGTGTGAGAGTATAATTGAAAACATAGCTTATATTTTTCAATTAATTTTGCTTTGATTCAATATGATTACACATCACAAAACCTATACATATATGCAAAAACCTAAAAATAAAATAACTCATATTTGGATAAGTACAGAGTTTAAAAGTAGTCCCACATTTACCTGCCCTTCACACACAAGCACATATGCCACAGAAATGGGATATAGGTGCTTCAGGGAGAAACTGTTCCATCTTTTCCCCACAGACCAGTCTCCCATCCACCTTGTTGAAGTATAGAAAGTACAGTCCTGCTCAGGTTCCACTGGGGTTCCTGGTCAAAGTTACTGAAACTTTTTTAAAGTCTCAACTGATGCATGTCTTTTTCCTTCCCTACAGGTGGGCATGTATTTCCAGGTATAGTCTTACATCCATCAATCTGACACACTAGTAAGAAGATGTAAAAGGTCATAATAAGAACACAAGGAAATTCATTAGAAAGAAATGACTACTTGGAAATTCTAAAGAAAGCATTACACTATTTGAATTTTCAAGTAGTCGGTTCCAATAATTGTCACCTGCCCAGTCAAATTCCATTGCCTTTTAATCTGATTCTTTGAGGAAAGATAAATCAGGTCAACACATCCCCAAAGCTGAAGTTTGCCTTGATTAAGGTATAAAACAATGTTTTGGTTTTTGGTAGCATGACATGTTTGCACTACTTATTCCTGGTAACAGTTAAACTTTTGGATTCTCACTGTAAAACCTGAGATTTACATGTTAATTGGAAGTCTTCAGGTTAGAAGGCTACTATACCATTAGAATATGCATGTTTAGGTATGTCTGCACTTTCCCATAATTCAAGATGGGTAAATTAGAGCATATGAAAAAATCAGACACTTGGAATCATCTCCAGTGCATACCTCACCTGCTTGGCTCCTGCCCATCATCTGTGCTTCCGATAATGGGAAATCAAAGAAAGTACTGGGCTTGAGTGATAGGACTTCCACTGTAGATTCTTTTGAGGAAAATAAAGATCCCTTTCTAAAACATTTTTAGTCTAATTAAACTATTTCAAAGTAATGTGATTGGTAGATTGTCTATAACTACCACTTTTAGCAACTTTTCCAGAACCTGTGAGCCCGGGTCAGGGCCAGCCTCTGTGCTTCTTACTTTTGCAATGATACAGAATATAGTAATGGCCACTTCTTTCATTTGTCTTCTATTAGAAATGTAACACCTTGGAGGAACATGACATATGCACCCAGAACAATTCTTAGCTTAGAAAAAGCTGGATGAATGAACAACATAACATCACAGAAATTGTAGAAAGTATTCTGAATTTAACTCTATCAAGTGATCTGCTGGACTGTCCTCTGTGGTCACATGTTGGTTAACTGATATTGCAAGCTTTCTGATACGGGGCAGTAGAGTTACTCTGATGGGTTTGATAAATAAATTTTAAAAATCACTTCATTTGATGGAATCAAAACAGTAGCAAACTAAGGCTCTTGCTACTCCATGACCCTACTGTACTCATGCATATGTGAAATGATTTTCTGTATAATGTTGCTCATATATTATGTTTCTTTTCTTGTATGTTTGCAATGGTTGAAAAAGTTTTAAAAGAAATCAGTATATAAGGTGTTTAAAAGCTAAAATATTTGTTACTTTTCTATTTTTGTAATTGTTATGCTTAAACATTTATTGGTCTTTGAAACAGAATGATGTTTTAGAAAATTCTGGGTAGTATAAGAACTTAATTGTCCCAGTGATGAAAGATTAGAGTTTAAGGATCACTATGCATATTTATTATTCTCATAGAAAGTGATAAATAGCGGTACTGGGAAAACCTTTTGCTAATCTACTCCTATTCACAAATGGAGTTTTTTGTTTTTTTTTAAAGAGTAAATAATTCATAGTTACAATTTTAAATGTTTACACTAGTATCTGTACTGTGTGGTGTATGAGCATGTGTACCTGCCTGTATATTAGCAAGTCTTGTGATTCTAAATATAAATTATCTTTCTCAGGCTCTTCCTCCTTTTCATTTCCACTGTTTTGCCCTAGTTCTGATTTGTACAATGTTTTAAAATATAGATTTTTGGATTTACAAAATGCTCACACATTGTAAAAAATGAAAATAATACAGAGAGTTAAACAGACCTCATCACCTTTCACCAACCCTTCTCTACTACCCAGCAGGCTTCGTGGGCATATGACCTGAGCAATTGTACGGGTCCTATGCTTGGTTTATTGTGCTGCTGTTTACTTCTTCAAATTCTTAACAATTCTGAATACAAGGTCCTGCGTTTTTATTTTGCACTGGGCCCCGAAAAATGTGTAGCTGGTCCTGTCACCATCCCATCCTTGTTTCACTCCTTTCCACTTATGCAATCCCTCTGACTGTTTGCTACTTCCAGAAATTTTCTGTGTATGTAAGCATGTTTGCATTAGTTTTTCCATTGACAGGGTTATTCTATACATATTCCATACTTTTTTTGCCTGCTCGGTGTTGCATGACTGAATTTTTCCATTAAACAGCCTCTGCCTTCCCAGCACCCATTTCCTCCTTCCCCCAGGCAGTCTCCATACTGATGCAGGATGAGCTTTCTAATTCTGGTTTTGCCACTCCTTTGCTTAAAATGTGCAATGCTTCCCTGTTGTGTATAGAATAAATTATCATCCTGGTAAACAAAACAGACGCAGTGTGCTTGCGGACTTGGGTTTTAGAGCAGGCAAGTCTGAAGTGTAACTCTGCACTAAGAAAATCACTAAGATAAGTCCTTTCTGCTAAATCAGGTCTCTGCTAGGATCACCTAATCTGAACATAGACCTTTATTTTACTTTTTACTTTTTTTATTTTTTATTTCAGACAGACTGGGAGGGAGAGAGAGAGAGAGAGAGAGAGAGAGAGAGAGAGAGAGAGAGAAACATCAATGTGAGAGAGACACACTGACTGGCTGCCACCCACACGACCCCAACTAGGGCCGGGGACTAACCACAACAATGGTACATGCCCTTGGCCAGAATCGAACCTGGGACTCCCTGGTCCGAAAACCGACGCTCTAACAGCTAAACCAAACTGGCCAGGGCATGGCCTTTATTTTTAGACCTTGCAATATCCTATCTGTCTAATAGGTAGGAAAAGAGATTTTCTCTATTTCTTACCATTATTTTGTTGATTTGCTAATAATTAGCTTTAAAATTAGCAAAGACAGTATTAGGGACTTCATGTTTATGTCCTCCAAAATGCATATGTTGAAACCCTAATCCCCATGTGATTGTATTAGGAGGTAGAGCCTTTGGGAGATAATTAGGTTTAGGTGAGGTCACAGAGTGGAGGTTAATTCATGTAAGAGTAAGAGGAGGCTGGAGCTCTGTCTCTCTCTGCTTTGTGAGGACACAACAAAAAGGCACCCAGATCTTGGACTACTCAGACTTCAGAAATGTGAGAAATAAATAAGTCTTTAAGCTACCCAGTCTACGGTATTTTCAGATAAACAAGAAAGAAAGTTTTTAGCTGTCTACAGTGTTGATTAATCTACAGCATATGATTAGATCATGTAGATTTATTATTTTATGGACAAAAAAATGAGTCTGAGAAAAAATGTATGTCATGTCCAAAGCCATGGAATTTAGTGATGAACTTAAATTAACATATACTGCCTTTCAGGTTAATAGATTGTGACATCTTGGAATTTTCCCGAACCCTCTGAATTCTGAGGTTGGAATGGTATTCTGAAAGAGTTTAGAGAAATCTGATTGTTATGGCAATAACTACTTTTATTGCTTCCAGTCCTGCATTTTTAAGATATAAAGGTTGGATTTTCCAAGTTGGCGGTTAAAAATGCCTGTGCAGTAGCCACTCACAGACATGTGCCATCATGGATGAATTATTCAATCTCTCTGAGCTTTCATTTTCTTAAGCGGAAAACAACAGATAATATCTACTACACAGAAATATGATTAGAAATAAACAAGGTTTTAACTTATCTGTTTACTCAACAGATATGTATTCAGCAACTACTATCTGTCAAAAGTTGTGCTAACAGTGAGATTAGGGCAAGGATTCACACACATTTTCTGCCCTCATGGAGCTAACAGTCTCGTTGGATGTCAGGTGTAAGAAACCAGCATAGTTTCTGTATGGAATCAATTCTCAGTAAATAATAGTAATCTCTGAATGTTTTTATATCCTTCTTCTTATAAAAGTAGTGAATACTGCTGCTTTATCTTTAGAGATAGTCTCAGTCACAAAAATAGGGGTTTTTCCATTGCAATCACCAAGTGAAAGATGTCCCTTCTCTGCCCTGCCCTTTCGGAAATCATTTGCTGGTAGAAATGCCCTTATCTGTATGCATTAATAGAGCTTTAAAAAAAAAAAAAATCAGTTTTTGAACTCAAACTTGCCCATGTGTAAGAGTTTACAAACATTTTTTTAAGGAAATGCCTATCTAATAAGAGTGCTTTGAAAATCTGGATAAGGCTTACTTACTTCATGGTAACCAAGCATCTCGGTCTATGTGCCCAGTTCGTGCGTCCGAGAGCTCTGCTGGAATCTACCTAGTCAGAGCACGCCTAGCAAGAAGACACTGCATGTCCAAGAAATCAGCTTAGAAGCCGCACTAAAGGAAAAGCAGCCTAAGGAGGTCCATGCGAGACCTGCTCGGGAATGTGAAAGAAATCAGGATGGTTAGTGTGTAGAGACAATGCCATGCACTCGGTCAGCTCCAGAAGAAGGGGTCTTGCATGCAGGAACATTTCATTGCTTGTGCGAGCTGCAGATGTCAGTTTTGACTGCTGTGCCTCGCTAGCACTGCAGTTGTCAAGGCCAGCTGCTCTGAACTGCCAGCTGTCAGTGAACACGAAGCTCTTACCAATTTGTGCAGAGAAAACCAGCATGGAATTGGATCAGCACAGGAGAGAACTTTAATATCTTCCATCTGTCAAGTAGACATACTGGAAATAATTGAGTGTTTTTGAGTAAGAATTGTTAAGGCTCTTCTATAACATTTGCACAATTTAAAAGCCAATTGCATTGTTAGTTATGCTCTGAAGAGTGAGAGGGCAGGAACTGGTCTAGCAGATACAACTGTATGGCCTTTGGTGCTGTAGGTGGTGTAAATTAGAGGCTTCGCCCGCTGGATCCAGAACCTACCTTCTTTCCTCCCAGGCACCGCTGCAGCTGACGCTTAGTTAGGACACCATACTGGCAGTTATGGGGCTGCCAAGTTATTTCTCTCCAGTCACAGGTTCTGTTATCTGAACAACTAAGGCAAGGCACGATCCATTGGCCTGGAATAGACACCAAAACCTCCTTTGGTTTAGTTTGCAGGTGACCTTGGAATTCAGCTGTAATGCACCATCACAGAAGTTGTGGTGAGAAGAAGACCACTCATGTCATACAAATCGAATGGAGCAATGCGCCGCCCCTTTCCAACCGAAAACAATTGCCGGGCATAATAATGTTCTGGAATAATACAGTTCCTGCTGAAATCAACCACATACTTACCAAAAGTTAATGGTTCAGGTACTACTCAATTAAAAAGTATATTTTAAAAAACCAAAGTAGGTGGGGAGCCACTGATACTGAGATAGTTGGTCACAAGAATTTATAATATTTAATTTATTTATGTATGTATTTATTTATTTATTTACTCATGTTTACCTTAGCAATCGAATAAGAAAATTACTTTTACATTTGATAATTTATTATTTTGAAGACTAGTTCCTTAATTTGATTGATGTCCTTTTTGGTGTGAATCTCTTCACCTCTTTCTAGCTCTGTTGCCTTTATTTCTTCAGCTGTTAGGTGAGGTGTGCAGTGTTCTCACATGATTGGTGTGAGGATTCAACGGGGTAATGTATTTAATGTATCAAGCACACTCACAATATCATATTCACCTTTATTATTAGCAGACTTCAGGCATGAAGTCTTTACAGACTTTACAGACTTTAGTAAATGTTTATAAGATAAATTAATGTTCTTAGTGTCTTTAAGATCTTTTCTATTTTATTGGTAAAGTAATATGCATTCAAAACTCTTCAGCTTTTAGTGTGAGTAGATGAATTAATAATTTATTAGAAAAAAAAAATCAAGCAGTGATTTTTTATTTTTCCCTGTTTATCTTTTCAGAAGTAGAGTGTGAACTAACATTAAACATGAAGTGGTCATTGACCTCCTTTGTGGAGAAGACCCTGATGTCTACAATCATAATTTGCTTTACCCTAAAGTTCTTGCTTATGTTACTATTAAATGTTGTTCTTTAAAATATTGAGGAGCTAAATATTGTCAGCTACTTTTTGAGTTAGAAAGGAAAAATTTGAACAACTTTATCCATTCTGGCTTTGATTTGTAGTTCTGCTAACAAAAGTATCAAGTGTTACATTAATTTTAGTGGGAAGAATTTCTCCTTTCAGGGGATGAATATGATGCAGTTTACATTTCATGACCATGGGGATATCAGTACTGTGTATGTGAATGCGTATGTGAAAAGAGATCTAGTTTATGCTTACTAGATGATCACGGAAAGGGAAAAATGTGTGGATATACTAAGAGAGAAACCGGGGGAGATAAAGGAAAATATTACTCTCTAGAAGGATTTTAATTTGGTGCATTATTGAAGTAGCTTCCCTATTAGATATTAGATGTATTGGTGTTAAAATATTACAACAATTTAAAAAATATTTCACATTTTCATAGCACCTACTAGGTGCTAGTAATATTCTGAGCACTTTTAATAAATTAATTTATTTAAGTCTCCTAACTGTAATGTTAAACCTCAAAAATGTATAATCAGGTTAAAGGTTTATAATGTATGCATGTAAAATAAGTATAGCATAATAATAAGTAATGCATTATTAAGTAAAAATATCTGTGTGGTACTAAAAGAGCTGGGGCTTTGGAGACACACACTTGGGCTCTGCCTCCAGTTAGCTCTGTGGATCTCAACATTACACATAAGGTCATCTCGAAAGTTTTTTGTTTTTTTTGTTAATCCTCACCTGAGGATATTTTTCCATTGATTTTTTTAGTTGGAGTGGAAGGGAGGGAGGGAGAGAGAGAGAGAGAAACATTGATGTGAGAAAGACACATTGATTGGCTGCCTCCCATACAACCCCGACCGGGGCTGGGAATCAACCCTGCGACCCAGGTATGTGCCCTTGACCAGGAATCAAACCTGAGACCCTTCAGTCCAAGGGCTGATGCACTAATCGCTGAGCCAAACTGGCCAGGGCTGGAAAGTTTTTAAAAAATCCTCATGCCCAAGTTGTTTGCTGGACTAATTAAATCAGAGCTACTGGGCATGGAACTCAGAGTATTTTTAAATGCTTTTCAGGGATTCCATATTCAGTCAACGTTGAGAACCACTTTTTAACTTGTATAGATTAATTTTTTCTCTAAAGGAAAATATGTATAACACCTGCCATAGTGCCTGCTACCCAGCAATTGATGAATATATGTTGCTCCCACCCCCACATTAAGTAAACCAGGGTAGTTCAGAATAAAGAAAGTGCCATGGGCAAGAACTGTCTGGAAGTTTACATGAAACACATACAATGGAATCAGGTCTTATGGATAGACAAGATTTGAACAAATGGAGTAGGTGGTGCTTTAGGGACAAGGATGACGGGGACAACTGATTGGGTCTCTAAAAACTTGGCCCTGGTGGTTCATACTACTATATATTTATGCAACAGTCATAACTTTGCATTTTTGTATTGGTTAACAATGCCTTTTATTGAGTTATTAATACTGGTTAAAATAGACATCTGTATAACATCTGAAGGACTGGAGTTCCTTGACATTTTAAATGATACCAGCTCTTAACTAAAATTGTCAAAAAGGATATAAATTCTATATTATGTATTTAAACATTGAATGAATCAAAGCTGTGATTTCTAAAATAAAATATGACATGTTTTAGGGAAAAACATTCTGAGACATAAAAATGCCTTTTGGGAGAAGTTATTTGATTTATAATTATAGCTTTGTATGTAATGCAAGTTAGATTTCAGCCATTTAAGTGAATCAGATTTGGCAACATAATGGAGAAAAAAATTATCTTTGTGATTTAGGGCCATGGTAAGATATAAAATCATATAGATGATACTACTAACTCCAGACTTTATAATGCTATAAAATAAAGCAGTTTTTACTTAAGAAGAAAAATACGCCCATATTTTCAATATTAGAAACATTTAAGTGGAAGCTGTTATATTTCCTTCCTAAAAGTAGATCTGATTAAAAATTTTATTTGCATATCATAAAATTAAATTTGAACTATTTTCCTTAAAGGTAATTCTCATTCAGTAATCATTGTATAAATTTCTTCTTTCTCCAAATTAGAAGAATTATTTTTCCTGTTAAATAACAGATTTTATCATTAGGTTTTCTTATAGTTAATTATTTTCGAAAAGTTAGAAATCAACTTAAGAATTACAAAGAACAGTCACTCAAAATTATATTAGCTAGTGTTATTGAATAGACATTTTGAACATCATTATGTTGGCAAGGTAAAAAAAATGGATTCAATCTGCCAAATATCTGTAATGAGCTATGCAAATCAGATTTTGGAAAAAATCTGTGGCCTAAAAAAATAATAAGCTGAAGCTAAAACTCCTAAAAAAAACTTTCTTCCAATGCTGTCTACTATGATAACTTCTTTCAACAGGAGGGAGTCTTACCATCAAGGAGGGAAATCATTGCCAACAGTGAGAAGTCCATTCTTACAAACCACTGTCCCCAATCCCACTCATTTACTTTGAATTTTAGAACCTCAAGGGTTGAGCAGTTGTCCCTGGTTGACTGAGCCCTGGCTGTTCATATTCTTCTGTGGAAGGGAGGAGGGCCTGGATCTTGCTTTTAGTTTAGCAACCATTTTAAAATCACATATTAGACATTGAAAGTTGAATAAGGGACAATTTCTGCTCTGGAGAAACATACAATCCAGGGCAGCCATCGGTAAAATCATACCACTAATGCAAGTTTGACATATTAATACACACGTACTGTAACAGAGGTGCATATACTTGTATATGTATATTGGTTAAAAAAATAAATGTACACATGTTTTAATCTTTACTGGCTTAATCCTGTGCCAATGATCCATTCAGATGCATCATTCTACTTTACAGACTACTGATTAGAGAAAAAAAAGAGAAATGTTTAAATTAAGCCCTTGAGACAATGAAGTAAGTGCTATTGTAGACATGTGCCCAAGGTATTCTGGGAGCACAGAATAGAAGCTAATCTAGGGATGGGGTGGTAAAGAACGGCTTTCTGGAAAGACAGGTAAAGCATCAGGAGGACTAGGCCAAGATGGGAAAGAGACTTGTAGGAGCAGGGAACAGCATGGACAGCAGCCAGGAGTCCTGAGGCAGCATCATTGGCATGACGTGAGACCAGAGGCTGGGAGGAGGTGGGAGAAATAGGAAGGGTTGGGTTACAGAGGCCTGGAATTTTCAAGCTAGAATGATGGGCTTGCTTGGGGAGTCAATTCGGGTGTTTCTATAATGAAGCCTAGCTCCTCAAGTTACCATCAGGCTTCTGTTCTATGTGGGCCTCTCCTGTACGGGACAAGCACAGTCTCAGCTTCATATCAGGGCCTGACATAGTTACTGCAAATTTAATGGGCACGACTTCTTGAAGAATCTCAGTAACATATCTTCGACTTTTTGTTTAAGAACTTTGATGTGGTTCAGTAGGAGGAATGGAATTAAGTCGTTTTATGGTTCTCATAAATTGTCATCTGATATAAAAGAAGTACTTACTGGACTCATCAGTGTTCCTTTGTATACAATAGTATATACAGTAAAGCTTCGATTTTGTCAATCTTGATTTAACAGACAAGATTTCACAAGATGTCATATGTGAAAATTAACATCCTGTTAATTTTAAAATGCTTTTAGCCAAGATTTGTTTATAATTAAATTCACAGGTTATTTTTTGTTGTTAATTAACTGCTATTTTTAGCAAATTTTGGTGAATAGGCCATATGTTGGAAAAAACACTAGTAATTTTGGAGACCTAAATAAATATTATATATCTTCAACTATAGTCTACATATTTAAATCTAAAAGTCACCTCTTGTAAACAATGTTTGGCGAATGATTAGCACATGATCACACCGCATTGCATTCAGTTATTGGTTCTGTGGTCACTGCATGACTTTCTGTGGCAGTTTATTTTTTTTTAATCTTTATTGTTGAAAGTATTACAAATGGCCCCCCAACCCTTTTCCCCCACTGACCCCCCTCCTCCCCACTCCTGCCCCGTCCCTGCCTTCACTGCATTGTTGTCTATGTCCATTGGTTATGCATATATGCATTTAAGTTCTTTGGTTTATCTCTTCCCAGTCCCCTCCCCTGTGAGGTTCGTCAGTCTGTTCCCTGCTTCCATGTTTCTGGTTCTATTTTGTTTGTCAATTTGTTTTGTTCATTAGGTTCCACATATAAGTGAGATCGTGTGATATTTGTCTTTCTCTGACTGGCTTATTTCTCTGACTGGCTTACTCAAGATGACTTGTGGATGCAGGCATTTACTAGACATATTCAGTATAAGTGTAAAATTACAGGAGTACATAAAGAAAAATTTTCTGTGAAATTAAACCTTTCATACATACTTAATTGTAATTCACTAATGTGTGTGTCTACATAAGTAAAAATAGGTAAACCTAAGTAATTTATCAATTTTTTAACATATGCATTTGGAAAACCTACTTTGTTATATAACCGACTTGTGACTTTAATGGACATTCCCTTGTTCGAATTAGTCTGTTACATCGAGGTTTTACTGTATCTCATTTCACCAAGAGAATCATAAATTGTACCACCTGACACACCATAATGGGTAAATCCCTCTTTATGCACTAACTGTAATTTATTATTTAGAACACATGTTCAAGATAGGGGATATGTCCATGTTTGTTAACTGTGCATGCCAAATTGCAATTTGTCCTGCCCATTTGTGAAATACATTTCCCATTTATTTATTTATTTATTTATTTATTTTTTATTTATCATCACCCGAGGACATTTTTCCATTTTTTGTTCAGGTAGAGTGGGAGGGAGAGGGAGGAACAGAGAGAGAGAGAGAAACATCGATGTGAAAGGAACACATTGAGTGGCTGCCACCCGCACAACCGACCAGGGCCGGGGACAAACTGCAACCGAGGTACATGCCCTTAGCGGGAACCGAACCCGGGTCTCTCCGGACCGCAGGCCAACGCTCTAACCGTTGAGCCAAACCGGCCAGGGCTACATTTCCCATTTAAACTGTGGTGTGAAGTTCATGGTAAGGGTAGAAAAGCTCCTGAGTATTTTTTTTTCATACTTTTTAGATGAAGAGAGACCTGGGGTCAGAAGGCCAGAGTGGTACCCAGGAATCCCAGAGAAGGTGCTCCCTGCTCCTCTTATTCTCATGGAGGCATCCTTAGTCCCAGCTTTGGTTTGACCCCACTGGTCTCCACTGCAAGAGGCAGGCTGCAGGAAGGAGGAGAGACTGGGAGTGCAGACGGTACCACCAAGGTCTCTTATTCATGGTCAGCTCTCGGCTTAGGCAGGACTGAACACTCATTTGAATTTGACATCATAATTTTCCTGCCTCTATTAATGCTCAGTATATGGAAATATTAGTGATTATTCCCAAAGACCCTTTTTTTAATTAAAGAAAATGATTTAAAATTAAACATGTATTTTTTGCAGTTCTTTGTTTCACATGATTGACAGATACTTACTTTGTGCCCACTCTGTAGAAATTATAGTGCTAAGTGGATTAATACAATTTGAGCAAATCAAATTCCTGCCCTTATGCAGCTAACAGTGTGGGAACACTGACATTAAATAATTAATTGCATACTTAATCATTTAAATAATCCTGGAAACTGCTATGGAAGAAAAGCACAGGGTACTATGGGAATATAGAAAAAGAAAACAAATCAGAGGCTCAAGTCACGTTAGAGCTGAGATCTGTAGATGAATATGAATTAAATGGGCAAAGAACAAAGGGTGAAAAGTATTTAATTAATCAAAATATTTTACACAAAACATTAATTACATGTGCTGTGGTTATAGTAATGAAAATGTAATTTATTACCCCAAGCTGTTTGTATAAGGATTTTTAAAATAAGCATATACTTATGTATATTAAAGTGATTTTTTTTAAGGGATGTGATATCCAATGTGATAGTCACCTTTTGTGTCCCCAGATGGACAAATTTTTAGTTGAGGCTGTGAAATGGCTTCAATGTAGTCAGAAGAAATAGGCTGTAATCCACAGGTTTCCTCCGGGTGAATCAGCAAACCACAATCCTGCATTAGAATAACAGAAATTAGTTATCATTGTAAGTAACCTGCCTCATAGTAATAAAATCTAAAAAATAATATATTTTTTGTGCCAAATAACATTCATGGATAAAAGGGAGCAATTCTTGTTTGCTCTTCTTAGCATATTGACTTGTCAATAGCTGTTTGTGCTATTAAGTAGCTTCTTACATTAGGGGATTAATATAAATTCTAATGACAATTTAATCTTTATTTTGGTATTTGACATTCATGTATTGCTTTGACACTTTTAAAGAAATGGATGCAAGTTTTATTTTGAAAATATACCTGTGTGTTAACACATTGAAAATATAAGATACTATAATACAGGACAATATTATCCTCTAACATTGTAAAAAGGTTAACATGAGAAGGAAAATGGGAAATATTCTGGAAGAATGCTAATTTAACAGATGACTCTTATTTTAACATTTATTAAGACTCATGGCATACCATAAATGTAATTAAACACATATTTCTTATTCAAAACACGGTCATATATTTATAAAAGTAGGTAACATCTCACTGCCATGAATATTATTATAGAGGCTTGTTCTGTACTAGGCACTGCTTTGTTGTCACGCTGAAACCTCTCCCCTCATCTCTTCTCTCCTCCAGAAGTTTGGATCACTCTCATTATCTCTTATCTTATTCTTCAAAGCTATTGGCGCCTGTACCTGTCCTAAGTCCTTCTACCCTACCTCACCTGGCTCCATGGCCACCCTTCTCCACAGGTGCTCTCAGTCAACCACAATTTAGGGCAGGTAAACAATGCTGTAATCTCTGTTAGGAATGGTCTTTCTTAGTTTTCCATGGAGAGGGTCTTTTGCGTTTTAGGTCTCAGCAAGACCTTCTTGAAATTTTAATGCAATTATGTATCCTTGTTTTTGTTTATGTTTCCTTTACACTGTTCACCATTTGGTAATTTGGTTTGCTACTTGAGTCTTTCCCACTAGACTAGATTGAATGAGAACAAATAGTTATTTCACTCACATATACACCAGTACCTACCATACAGTAGGAAACAATAAATATTCATGGAATGCATAAAAGGTTAGAGTTGTCTCCTTTTTATATAATGCATTTTCAATAATGGAGGAAAATAATTGGTTTGATCTCTTCTTTGATCTGTAACTGCTCCTACTGAGCAATCTCTAGTCATCTTCCCTCACACTCTCAAACAGCCTAATCCCTAACTCAGATTTCCAGGTCTCATACAAAAGGTCCAGAATGATAAGGAATGAAAGGCATGGGATGGTGTATAGACATCTTAAAATCTTAATTCATTCAACACATTTTTATTTTTAATTCATGACGGAAACTGGAGTTTAGGATACTTAGTAATGATTAGAAATGTGATTTGTATTAAAATGTTCATTGTAAAGCCTGACCAATGTAGCTCAGTGGTTGAATGTCAACCCATGCACCAAGAGGTCACTGGTCCAATTCCTGATCAGGGTCCATGCCCAGGTTGTGGGCCAAATCCCCAGTGGGGGGCATGCAGGAGGCAGCCAGTAGATGTTCTCTCTCATTGATGTTTCTATCTCTCTCTCCCTTTCCTTTCCTCTCTTTCTAAAAAATAAAGAAAAACAAATTTTTAAATGTTCATTATAATAAAGCAATTAAAACAACACAAATTTTGAAATGTGAGCAGTTTTTAGTATGAATAATCATGTGAAAGGGACGCACATGTGTCTGCATTGCGTGTGTGTGTGAATGTGTGTGCGTGCGACATTTATACATTTAATTCTGTGAAGGCTAACCTTTTTTTAAGGCTACAAAATATCATTATGTATATATCAGATTTTAAAAAAACATTTATATTAAATGTTATGGAAGGCAGTGAGAAATAATTACCATTATATACTGCTGATGGAAGTGCAAATTGGTTCAGCTACTTTGGACCACAATTTATAGTAAAATTAAAAATTCACAGACTTCATAGCCCTAAAGTCATACTTTAGAGTCTACTCCAGAGAAACTCTCATGAGATGCATAAAGAACATGTATAAGAATAGATCTAAATGAACTAACATAGAGAGATTTCCAAGACAGATAATTAAGAAAAACCCGAAGAACATGTTTTATTACAGAACAATACATGCCATATGAAACACACCGTGAACTCATGATCATGTCCTAATATTCATTCAGAGGGCATTAGAAAGAGAGTCCAGACCCCAGCTTCCCAAGTCCTAGTCTATGCTGTTGAAGCCCAACATGTAATTGGCAAGTAGCAATCAGTGAGAAAGGTGTGCTGATGGCTTGTCCTGTAAGGACCAAATTCAATCACTGAAGATTTGGTGTGTGATAGTTCAGGTAGGTTAGAGTTGTCTCCTTTCTGAGATGACATTTGAACTGAAAGATGTAAGTAACCAGGAGATGATAATTCCAAGAAGTGTTTGTGTGCCAGAGGCCATGAGGTGGGAAAAGAATTTATCTGATATCTTAGGTACTAAAAAAGTTATTTTAAAAAGCGAATATGCTGACAATCTATACTTTAAAAATGAGATGGCACCTCCAAGTTTAACCATGATAAACACATAGCTCAGAGGAGGAATGATTCATTCAAAATGTGCATACATCTTTAAAACGGGAAGGTGTTCATTTAATATCTACAATGTGCAAAGTGCCATACCAAGAATGCAAGGCCCTGATCTCAATAGACATAGTCTAGCTCTTCATTGGAAGCTCCTTCTTAATCTTGAACTGAAATCCACATCTTATTTGTTCTATTTATCCTCAGATGTAGCTTAGAAGAAATTTGCTGTAATAATACAGAAGCGTGTTCTGATCTGACTTTAAAGCTGCTGAAACAAATGAGTGGCAAAGGACAGAGCAGAGACTGAGAGAGGGACAGCAGATTTTGAAGTAAATAAAATGTAAAGTCACAATCTGTTTTTTGTAGTTTAGGTCAAAGAATATTCAACTATATTCTGTGCTCTCTTTTGAAATTCTCCTGAGCAGTTAATCTTTGCGTGCAGCTCCTATATCCTATTTTTTTATGTTTTAGAAAGTTAGGGCAGCCTGCAAGACTGGATATTAATAATTTTCTAGGTGCAGCTAAACAATGTTACCCTTAATGAAACAAAGTGTATGGCCCAATACAGACTCAGGCCCAGAGACTGGCTGACAGAGTTGAAGGAGATAGAAGACAGCATGGTTTCAGTATGGTTGGGCGGACTTTGTGCACATTTCATGGGGAAAGAGAACAGCAGCATACCTTGGAAAAAGCACCACTGTGAGAGGCACACTTGTGAATTTTAGTTCTGGCTTAGCCAAGAATCAGCTGTGATACTGAGTAAGCCACCTGATCTAATTGTCTCAATATAGATGGGTGAAAGGTGGAAAGAGGAGAGAGGAAAATCACATTAAATGATCTCATTTAATACTGAATAGACAATGTTAAGAGCCTACACAATATTCATTCTCCTTTCTTCCTTTCTAACAGAAAAACCTTTGTTTTGTTGTAGGTGGCAATGTATCTAGCATTTAAAAACCAACCAAACCAAACTCCCAGTCTCCTTTGTACCTGGACATGGCCATGTGACACAATTCTAGCCAAAGAAATGTAAGTGGGTACAGGCTATAGATGTCTGGAAAAGTTTTGCTTCCCTGATGCCACTTTTTCTTTGTTACTCTGTTTCTTTTTATAATTTATTATTTATTTATTTATTTTTGTTACAGATGTTTCTCCTTTTTCCCCCATTGACACCCTTCTTCCTTCCCTCCTCCCCCATCCCCAGCTTTGTTGTCTGTGTCCATTGGTTATGCGTATATGCATATAAGTTATGTTGTTTATACCCCCCCTCTTCTGGGGATTGTCAGTCTGTATCCTACTTCCACGTCTCTGGAACTACTCTATTCTTCAGACTGTTATGTTCATTATTTTCCACAAATAAGTGAGATCATATGATACTTGTCTTTCTCTGCTTGTCTTATTTCACTTAGGATAATACTTTCCAGATCCCTCCATGTCGTCTCAAATGATAAGAGATCTTTCTTTCTTGCAGCTGCATAATACTCCATTGTGTATATGTACCAGTGCTTTTTTATCCATTCATCTACTGATGGACATGTGGGCTGTTTCCAGATCTTAGCTATTGTAAATAGTGCTGCTATGAACATGGGTTACATATATTCTTTCTCATTGGTGTTTCAGGCTTCTTAGGGTATATTCCTAGAAATGGGATCACTGGGTCAAATGACAATTCAGTTTTTAATTTTTTGAGGTAACTGCATAGTGTTTTCCATAGTGGCTGCACCAGTCTGCATTCCCACCAGCAGTGTACTAGAGTTCCCTTTTCTCCACACCCTCGCCAAAACTTGTTGTTTGAGGCTTTGTTGATGGCGGCCATTCTGACAGGTGTGAAGTGATAACTCATTGTTGTTTTAATTTGCATCTCTCTGATGATTAGGGATGTTGAGCATTTCTTCATATGTCTCTTGGCCATTTGTATGTCCTGTTTGGATAGGTGCCCATTTTTAAATTGGGTTCTTTGTCTTCCTTTTGTTGAATTGTATGAGCACTCTATATATTTTGGAAATTAACCCCTTATCTGATGTATCATTGGCAATGATGCTCTCCCATACAGTGGGCAGCCTTCCCATTTCGATGGTTGTTTCTTTTGCTGTGCAGAAGTTGTTTAGTTTGATGTAGTCCCCATGTGTTCATTTTCTCCTTTGTTTCTGTCGCCTTAGGTGATGTATTAGTGAAAATTCTGCTGCATATGAAATCCAAAATTTTGTTGCATCCATTTTCTTCTAGGATTTTTATGGATTCACGAGTCACATTTAAGTATTTTTTCCATTTTGAGTTTATTCTTGTGTATGGTGTAAGTTGATGGTCTAGTTTCATTTTTCTGCGTGTAGCTGTCCAATTTTCCCAACACCACTTATTAATGAGGCTGTCCATTGTATGCTCTTGCCTACTTTGTCAAATATTAATTGAGCATAATATTTTGTGTTTATTTCTGAGTTCTCTATTCTATTCCATTGATCTATGTGTCTGTTCTTGTGCCAGTACTAGGCTGTTTTGATTACAGTAGTTTTATAGTATAACCTGATATTTGGTATTGTGATCCTGCCTACGTTGTCTTTCTTTTTCAAGATTGTTGTGACTATTCGGGGTCTTTTTGGTTTCATATGAACTTTTGAATAATTTGTTCTAGTTCTGTGAAGTATGTCATTGGTATTTTGATGGGGATTACTTTGAATCTATAAATTGCTTTGGGTAGTATGGACATTTTAATGATGTTAATTCTTCCAATCCATGAACAAGGTATGTGCTTCCACTTTTTTATATCTTCCTCTATTTCTTATTTCAATGTCCTGTGGTTTTCTGCAAAAAGGTCATTTACTTCTTTGGTTAAGTTTATTCCTAGATATTTTAATTTTTTTGCCGTGATGGTAAATGGGATTGTTTTTTTAGTTTCTCTTTCTGTGAGTTCATCATTGGTATATAAGAATGCCGTCAATTTCTTGACATTAATTTTGTATCCTGCTACTTTTCCAAATACATTTATTAAGTCTAGTAGATTTCTGATGGAGAGCTTAGGGTTATCTCTGTATAATATCACGTCATCTGTGAATAATGACAGTTTTGCTTTCTTCTTTCCAATTTGGATCCCTTTTATTTTTTCCTCATGTTTGATTGCTGTGGCTAAGACTGACAATACTATGTCAAATAAGAGTGGCAAAAGTGGGCATCCTTGTCTTGTTCTTGTTCTTAAGGGAAATGATTTTAGTTTTTGCCCATTGAGTATGATGTTGGCTGTAAGTTTTTCATATATGGCCTTTATTATGTCTAGATATGATCCCTCTATTCCCAAATTACTGAGCGTTTTTATCAGAAATGGGTGCTGGATTTTGTTGAATGCTTTTAAAGCATCTATTGATATGATTATATGGTTTTTATCTTTCATTTTGTTTATGTGGTGTAGCACATTTATTAATTTATAAATATCGTGTTAGCCTTGCATCCCTGGGATGAATACCACTTGGTCATGGTGAATAATTTTTTTTTTTTTGGTATGTGTCCCTAACGGGAACCAAACCCGGGACTCTCTGGTCTGCAGGCTGATGCAACAACCGCTGAGCCAAACTGGCCAGGGCAATACTTTTTTGTGATGTATTGCTGGATTTGATTTGCTAGTATTTTGTTCAGGATTTTGGCATCTATGTTTGTCAGGGATATTGGCCTGTAGTTTTTTTGTGTGTGTTTTTTTTTTGTAGTGTCTTTTTCTGGTTTTGGAATTAGAATCATTCTGGCCTTATAAAACAAGCTTGGAAGTCTTCTTTCTTTTTGAATTTTTTGAAATAGTTTGAGGAGAATGGGTGTTAGTTCTTCTTTGAATGTTCGGTAAAACACCCCTGTGAAGCTGTGCTTGCCTGGGCTTCTGTTTGCTGGGAGAGTCTTGATTACATCTTCAATTTCTTTCATTGTTACTGGACTGTTCAAGTTTTCTATCTCTTCCCAGTTCAGTTTTGGGAGACTATGTGTTCCTACAAATTTGTCCATTTGGCTTAGATTGTCCAATTTTTTGTTGTATAATTGTTTATATTATTAACAATCCTTTGTATTTCAGTGGTATCAGTTATTACTTCTCCTCTTTCACTTCTGATTTTGTGTATTTGGGTTCTCTCTCCATGTTTTTTGGTGAATCTAGCTAAGGGTCTATCAATCTTGTTTATCTTTTTAAAAAAGCAGCTCTTTGTTTTATTGATCCTTCGAATTATTATTATTTTTTTGGTCTCTATGTCATTTATTTCTGCTCTGATCTTTTTTGTTTCCTTTTCTCTACCTGCTCTACTTTTTGTTTGCTTTCTAGTTCTTTAAGTTGTGAGGTTAGAAAGTCCATTAGAAATTTTTCTTGTTTCTTGAAGTGTGCCTGTAGTGCTATGAACTTCCCTCTCAGAACTGCTTTCACTGCATCCCATAGATTTTGTGTTGCTGTGTGTTCATTTTTATTGGTTCTCAGGAAGTTTTCAATTCCTTCCTTGATCTCCATAGTAACCCATTCATTGTTCAATAACATGCTATTTAGCCTCCATGTGTTCAAATTTCTTTGGATGCTCTTGTTGCAATTGATTTCTAGTTGCATGCCATTGTGATCTGAGAAGATGCTTGATATGATTTCAATCTTCTTGAACTTGTAGAGACTTAGTTTGTGCCCTAACATGTGGCCTATCTTTGAGAATGTACCATGTGCATTTGAGTAGAATATGAATTCTGCAGTTTTGGGGCATAATTCTCTGTAGATATCTATTAAATCCATTTGATCTAACACTTCATTTAGAGTCTGTGTTTCCTTGTTAATTTTTTGTCTAGATGATCTATCCAATGATGTCAGCAGGGTGTTGAAGTCCCCTGCTATGACTGTATTGCTATTGATTTCTTCTTTGAAGTCCTCCAGAAGATTTTTAATGTATGTTGGTGTTCCTATATAGGGTGCATATATGTTTACCAAGGTTATACCTTCCTGTTAGATAGATCCTTTCAATATTATATAGTGGGTTTCTTAGTTTCTAGTTATGGCCTTCATTTTGAAATCTACTTTATCAGATATGAGTATTGCTACCCCAGCTTTTTTTTCCTTTTTGTTTGCTTGGAAGATTTTTTTCCATCCCTTTACTTCCAACCTATGTGAATCTTTTGTTGTGAGGTGGGTCTCTTGTAAACAACATATATGTAAGTCATGCTTTCTTATTTAGTCAGCATGTGTCTTTTTATCAGAGCATTCAGTCCATTTACAATTAAGGTGATTATTGGTGTGAACTTATTTATTGCCATATTTTGTTTATTGTGGTTATATTTTTCTTTCTATTTCTTCTACTCATTATAACAGTTCTTTTAATATTTTTTGCAATTCTGGTTTGGTGCTAATATATTTCCTTAGCCTTTTTTTTTTTTTAAATCTGGGAAGCTCTTTATTTGACCTTCTGTTTTGAATGATAGCCTTGCTGGATACAGTAGTATTGGATTCAGATCCTTATTTTTCATGACCTTGATTACTTCATGTCATTCCCTTCTGGCCCGTAGTTTTTCTGTTGAGAAGTCAGCTGAGAGCCTTATGGGGTTTCCTTTGTAGATCACCAGTTGCTGATCTCTTGCTGCCTTTAGAATTCTCTCTTTGTCTTTAATTTTTGGCATTTTAATTATTATGTGTCTTGGCATGAGCCTGTTTGGGTTCTTCTTACTTGGGGCTCTCTCTGCTTCTTGAACTTGAATGCCTTCTTCCTTCACAAAGTTAGAGATGTTTTCTCTCACTATTTCTTTAAATATATTTTCTAACACTTGCTCATTTTCTTTTTCTTTGGGGACTCCTATGATGGAAATGCTATTACATGTCCAGTTGTCCCACAGTTCTCTTAAGCTGTCTTCCTGTTTTTTAATTGTTTTTTTCCTTTTGATTTTATGAATGGTTGATTTTTTCTACCCTGTCTTCTAATTCACTGATCCGGTCCTCAGCTTCTTCTACTCTGCTGGTTAGTCCTTCCAATGTGTTCTTTATTTCTGCTATGTCATTCTTTATTTCCACATGGTTGGTTTTCAATGTTTCTATATCTTTACCCATGGTGTTGATGTCCTTACTCTTGCTGTTGAGCTTCCTCAAGATCATGGCTCTGAACTCTACCTCCGATAACTTGCTTAACTGCATTTCATTTGTCTCATCTTTGGTAGAGTTGTCTTGTTCTTTCACTTGGGATATGTTACTTTGTTTCACCATTTTGGCTATCTCAGTGGGTTTTGGAGACTGCCAAATTTTTCCTGTGGGTGTTGGTGTTCTGCTGTTTGTGGCTCCCTCTACTGCAGCAGTTTTCAACCTGTGAATTGTGACCCCTTTGGGGGTTAAATGACACCTAAGACATAACAGTAGCAAAATCACTTATGAAGTAGCAACAAAAATAATTTTATGGTTGGGGGTAACCACAACATGAGGAACTGTATTAAATGGTTGCAGCATTAGGAAGGTTGAGAACCACTGCACTGTGTTTGGATGAGCATTGGCGGGTCCATGTTAAACACCGCTGTCAAGTCTTACTTTCCTGGATAGATTTGCAAACCCAGGAATGGTTTAGTTATCCTCTAGCTTTTTGCCTGGAGGCTATTAGTCTCAGTTACTCAGGGCCTTGGAATGTAGCCCTCAGGTGTTCTGTGTAAGAAGATTTCCAGAGGGTGATACAGATGCTAGTTGTTAATGAGCCTCAATTTGCATTTTTTTGGCTCACCTTGATGGGGCTAAATCTTCAAGGGAGGTGCTGCTGATTTTCCTCATAGCTCTAGGAAGGAGCAAGCTGGCCACCATCCTTTGTGGCTGCAACTCAGCAAAAACTCTGAGCGTCCTCCAAATCTCGAGTGTCCCCACAGAGTTCCAGTTCAGTCCTCCTTCCTTCTGCCGAAGCCCAAGGTGAGTGGCTATAACCAATCTAGTGTTCTGTCTTGGCCCTCTGTGCTGTGGAGACAGCTTGGACTTTTAACCCCAAGGGCACTGCTCACCGCTCAGGCTGCTGCTGTCCGTGGGCTCCCAGCACTCTCACATCTCCACAGATCCTACCAGTGTCCCTGGTTATATGGTCCTTTCCTGCTGCTTTTTTGTTGCTTTTTTCTGACAATTTGTCTTTGTTTTAGTTGTAATTCCCGTTTGGTTCTGGGAGATCATCTGTGTAGCTTTCATTCACTCCTCCGCCATTTTTTCTCTGCGCCTTAATTTTTAAAAGGGTTTCTTTAAAGTTAGAGTTAGACCAACTCAGTGCTCCATTAAGTGGAAAAAGTTTCCAGGCACCTGCATGCAGACAGAAAAATACCCCGGGGAGTTGGCTGACTGGGCCTTGGCCCGGAACTACCAGGAACACCTCCAGCATCCCAGGCTCCCTGTAACTCTGTTTCTTATTACCACATGGAATGCAGATGTGAGCCTAAGGGGGAAGCAGCCATGTTGTATCCAGGAGGTAGACATGAGAGGAAAGACAAAAAGACTTTGGGCTGCATACTTCTGCACTTCTCACTATGGAAGAAAAGCAAACTACCACTTGGTCCAACAACTATGGGACTGTGAGGTGCAGCCAAACTTCTCTTTCTCTGAGGGTCTTAGGAAACCTTTTCTTCTCAGGCCATATGAATCTTTTTGAGTATTACTTTAGATCTGAAAAGTGATTGCCTCCACTAATGAAAAACCTTAAACAATCTTGAAAGGAAAAAATTTATTAGTATCTCTCATTTCTTTCTTTACTGGTGTGATTAGTAATTTGGTCAACTTGAGGCATATTCAAGAAAATGAAAGCCAGCTTTTCTGGTCTTAAGTGTCAACTCTTCATGCCTCTGAGTCTAGATACATGAAGAAGGTAATATTTAGTAGCTTTGGTGAAAATGGTATTAACCCCACAAAGTTCCATATTATCATTTTTGCTGGAGACTTCAAAAATTTCTGAGTGGACTGTCAGAACTTTCAGTGTAATGCAATAAGATAATGAACAGGGATTTTCTTGCTCAAACATATGCAAAATATATATGTTTAGTACATAATTTAAAAAATTTACTTAACTTCCCAATGTGCTAAGTTTGCAGGTTTGATCCCTGGTCAAGGCACATACAAGAATCAACCAATGAATGTATCAATAAGTGCAACAACAAATTTATGTTTCTTTCTCTCTCCCTCTAAAATCAATAAAAAATAATTTGAGTACAGTCGTCTCTCGTTTATTGCAGTTAATCTGTTCCAGACTCTAGAGGTTGCACCTGACATTGAAGGATTCCTGGGGTGCTTGAATATAGAGGCCTACGATCCATACATACAGTAATTTTAATTGTAATTGTAATACAGGGGTGTATAATTGACTCAGACAGCCAAGCATGTGCTGTATCATTTTCACTGTCTCGATCAACTTTTTTTATTTAAAAAAATTTGTTTTTTATCTTCACCCGAGGACATGCTTGCATTTATCCTCAGACAGAGCTGGAGGGAAAGAGAGAAACATCCATGTGAGAGAGACACATTGAATGGTTGCCACCCTCACAACCCCAACTGGGGCCGGGGACAAACTGCAACTGAGGTTCATGCCCCTCAATCAACATTTTAATGAATATATTTGAAAAAACCATGATAGAGTGAAGCCGCAAAAGTCAAAGTGCAAAGTGGCACACAGCTTCCTCCAGAAAAACCTGCTCCTTCTCTGTCCCCTGCTACTTCCAATATGACAGGAGTGACTTCTCAAACTCAGCAATCCTAGCATGGCTGCCTCCCCTTCTTCATCAGGACTGTCAATTTCCCCCAAGAAATGAGGTTCCTGAGGCACTGACTTCACTACAATGTTTCAAAGGAATAAATTATTTTCTGTCTTCACATTGTCTCTAAATGTAACAACTGCTTTTCTTATATTTTAGTCACCCAGCCATAAAATGCTGAGGCACTGTTATATGATTTATAGTACTAGACACTAAATTAACATTTCTAGAATAATTAACTGAGGTAAGTATTAGCAATAAATAATTACAGCATAATCAATCCCAAAATCAATGATTCTTAAATGGAAGGTTTTTCATGAAGAAAAGAATGCAATTCTTATTAAAAGAGATTTATATCCTTTATGGAAGGCAACTCAGAAATATCTCACAAATAAAATTTTAATGCTAACAATTTATCCTACAGATATACTTTATAATTCTGCAACAATTCATATGCAAGGAAATTTATTAGAGTGTTTTGTTCCAAGAAAACTTGATACAACTCAATAGGGAACAGGTTAAATAACTTATACATCCATGTAATGATGTATTTTATAATTATTACAGAAGAAGGATGCAGCTGAAGATAGAGATATATAAGACATATTATTAAAAGCAATAAAGTCAGTTGCAGAATATTATGTATAGCATAATTTTATTTAAGCAAAATAAAGTGATAGATATTATATATGCTTCACTGTGCATACATGACTTCTGGAATGATACCAAGCAACTCGTAACAGTGGCTTTCTTAGAAGATTAAGAATAGTAGGCTAGAGATGGGGAAAGCAAAAGTGAACTTTCACTTTTTACTTAATATTTGAAGATTTTGCCATTAGTATGAATCATGCATATATACAGAAATGTATTGTAGAGAGGACGGGAGTGAGAGGAGAGAGAGAGAAACAGTCCTGAGAGAGAGAAACATCAATTGGTTGCCTTGACTAGAGATGGAACCTGCAACCTGGGTATGTGCCCTGACTGGCGATCAAACCTGCCCTCTTTTGGTGTATGGGACGACACTGCAACCAACTGAGCCACACCAGCCAGGGCACTTAAAAATACAAATTTAAGTAAGAAAATAATATTTAAAAGTGTAAAGTAAAAGAATAGGAAATCAGAGGAGGACTGATAGCTCCTTTGTAGTGTATTAGTTTCCTAGGGCTGCCATAACAAAGTGCCACACGGCTCAGAACAACAGAAATTTACAGTCTCACAGTTCTGCTGGTCAGACTCCAAAATCAAGTTGTTGATGGTTTGGTTCCTTCTGAGGGCTGTGAAGGACTATGGGCAGCACAGACATTGAATCCTGCCCTGTGTTCACAAAACTGATAGTTTATCAGAGGAAAGACAAATGAAAGGAAATTGAGTAAGTATCCCAAGGTGGAGAGATGAGCATATGAAACATTCTAGAACTGAAAGGAAACATGGCTATTAATGTTCAGAATGGATAGTGTTTGGAGAACAAGGAAAGAAATAAGTATTAATCAGTAAAATTATTTTGGAATCATGATTATCATCCTTGGCTCATTTTAATGACATAAAATTTAGGATTGTGGTAACAAATTAAAATCTTATTTTTGGTCCTGTTAAAAAATTCTTATAAACTCTATCCTCTTTATAAAACTTATTAAAATCTTTTACTAAGTAGCTGCCCTTTTAAAAGATAGTACAAAATTAAACATCTTTACTGAGGAGAAGAAGACATTTTGACTTTTACTTAAAGTTTGTTCTAATAAAATATTTACCATGAACAAAGTTAACCTGCATAACTGCCTTACTTTGAATTTAATGCAGATGAGAAGCTAGCTAAGCCATTCTACTTTGTGCAGAAGGGAACTCTAAAAACATTGCTTTAAAAATGGATGATTTTCAATGCTTGATGTTATCCTGCTTTAGTAGGAGCTCACAAATGAGTTTTCAATTTGAATTGTCTTAAAAAATAATGGAACTTGGTGTTGGGTAGCAGCATTTTATATGTGGCTTGACTTGCTATTTATGATTGGAGTTCATAGTTTTACTTATAACACATTAGCATCCATGTAGTAATGAGCTCCATATAAGATAGCACTATTATGTGTTTCTTTTCTTAAGCAAACATAAGCTAAAAAGTGGGCATACGTTATACTACCTAAATTTTAGGTTAGTTTCCAGTGAACTGAGGGAAAAGGAAAATAGGAACGATTATAAGCAGATGAATTAGTTCTACTCAATTAAATTTATTACTGTGAATATTTGGAATACTTCTTTACATTGCTCCTGTACTCCAAATGCTTGAACTAATACGCACTTTTCTCTTTTTTAACTCAGATGGCCTCCAACTTAACTAGGATGGGGCCAGCATAATCCTGCTTGCTGGAGTCCATTCTGAAAGGCACCCTCTAATCTGAATTTAGAAATACAGATGTGTCTGGGCTGCGTGGAATTTGGACTGAAAAATCTCGTGAGACGAGCCTGTGAGATGACTCATGTCCCCCACTTCCGGTGGGCGAGGGACTCCAAGGAAAGCAGCCTTTGTTGTGGTCTTTCAGCACTTCTGGTTTGGGTTCCAGATGGAATCCAGAAGGGTCGATGTGAATGCAAATGAAAAGAATGAATCAATGTGTATGTTTGGATATGTTAAAAAGTTCAGTTCTTTGTGAACAAAGAAGTGGGAATTAGAACAGAATGTACAACCACGGGCTCTCTCATACTCTGTAGAATCTGGATCCATTTGGGAAGTGACAAAACAACAACAAAAAAGATAAGATTATTTCCTGTCCCAAAGGAGCAAACCTCTTCGTAGACTTAAGCAGAAGAGAGTAGTGAATGGGAATAATGAGTAAGTTACAGAGATATTTAAAAAAAAACAACTTTTTTTAAATCCTTATCTGAGGACATTTTTTCATTGCTTTTTCAGACAGAGTGGGAGGGCGGGAAGCCCGGGGGCGGGGGGGAGAGAGAGAGAAACATCAATGTGAGAGAGACACATTGACTGGTTGCCTCCTGCACAGCCCCGACCAGGGCCAGGGACCAAACTGCAACCAAGGTACGTGCCCTTGAACAGAATCTAACCCATGACTCTTTGGTCTGTGGGCTTACATTCCAACTACTGAGACAAAACAGCTAGGGCTTAAAAGACAATATTATAAAAAAATTTTTTTCTTCATTGATTTGAGAGAGAGAGGAAGGAGAGGGAGACAGAGAGAGAGAAACATCATTGTGAGAGAAAACATCAATTGGCCACCTCCTGCCTGCCCTCCACTGGGGATTTGGCCCACAATCTGGGCATGTGCCCTGACCAAAAATCAAACTGGTGGTCTCTTTGTGCATGGGTCGACATTCAACCACTGAGCCACACCGGCCGGCCAAAAGACAACTTTTAATCAATGTGTGATTATTAATAATGATCACACCAAACGTAACACATATTACTGCATGCAGGTCTTCCTAGGAGTAATTGATCAGTATAGTGAACATAACTATGATATAGATATTTCATCATGGACTGTCTCATTTATAAATAATCTATTAATGAAACATATAAGATTGTGGTTCTTAAAAAGTAGATTTCATAGAGAATCTTGTGCACAAATAGAGTTTTATATTTCAATAAAAAATGCAGTCATACTCGTTCTTGACACTAAGTGGGCATTCCCTGCCTACATTCATCTTGGTAACTACTACACAAACACACCTACACGTGTCCACACAGTTACACACACCCAGTGATCCTTAGAATTGTGGGATTTAAAACTTTAAGAGAATTTATACCAAGTGGCATAAGTAATATGCTACAAAAGAATTATCACATTACATGTCTCAAGTTATGAATTCAACCTGTTTTGAGGCTTTAATAGTAAGTCTTTAGTACTAAACATTATTATCATTATTATTTTTTATCCTCACCCAAAGATATTTTTGCATTTATCTTCAGATAGAGCAGGAGGAAGAGAGGGAGGAAAAGAGAGAAAGAAACATCGATGTAAGAGAAATACATTGAGTGATTGCCACCCACACGACCCCAACCAGGGCTGGGGTCAGTGACCGTAGCAGGAACTGAACCTAGGACTCTCTGGTCCACGGGTCGACACTGTAACCACTGAGCCAAATCGACCAGGGCCTAAATATTATTTTTAAAGATTACCCAGTAATCATCATCTTATACATTGACCATTAGGTTCAAAGCATGATAAATGTAGCTAAATTCTGTCTAGAAGAAAATACTGATGCATTCAAAACTGAATAACCAAACAATTATGATATTTTGAGATCAAAATTTAATATTAATTCTGAGTACATATTCTATCATTGTAAAAATTATATACCTGTGAAAATAATTGTTATGATGCAACAGTCCTTCCTATGTATACTCATATTTTTATACATGTTAATCAGACTTTAAAAACAATACTCAAAGAATACTCTAGGAACAGTCTAAATGTCACTCCCCTGAGATATTTATTAATCATAAAAAAAAAAGCATAACTTTGCCATGGAAAAACCCAGCCAACACTACCCTCAGCAAGTGACTGAAAGAAACACATGCTCTCTGCAGTACTCTTGCTACAAATGTTTAGTTTCATTCAAACAGGAGAACACATCATACAATCCCAAACTGAGAGGCTTTGTGAAAAATAAGTGACCTGCATTCTTCAAATGTATCACAATCATAAAAGACAAAGAAAGACTGCAGAATTGCCACAGATTACAGGAGACTAAGAAACATGATTACTAAAAGCAATTTGGAATGGTGGAATAGAAAAATAATATTATTGGAAAAACCACTGAAATCCATATAAGGTGTATAGTTAAGTAAATATACCGTACCAATATTAATTTCTTAATATTGATTGTATTGATAAAGTACCATGGTCACATAAAATGTTAATATTAGGGAAGGCTGGATGTAGGGTATTTGGGAAATTTCTGTAACTGTAAAATTAATTTTAAAAGTTAACAGTTTAGTATAATTTGAAAGTCATATTTTAGAGTTTTATGAAGGGCAAAAATATACTAAGAGAAAAATGTTATAAACATTAAAAGGCTTTGTTAGAGTTTCATACAGTAGAGCAATGACACTGTGTAATCACATCTAATTAGAATTCATGGATATCCCATGAATTATAGGCATATTGATCTTAAAAACTGTAGGAATTATGGGAGGACAGGCCACAGGCTAAAGAAGAGCTAAGGTACATCTATTTTATTAATGGACTAACTTTTGGTGAAGGGGAGGGGCACCAATCCCCTGGTGAATTGGTGAGGAGAAAGGGAAATGCCAATTATAGAGAACCTGGGTTACGTCTAGTACCAGGGTAGACACTTATACACTGCTGAATTGCATCTTTACAAATATTTGAAGTATTATTTTTATGCTCATTCAACAGATGATGAAATAAAGGTTTGTAGAGTTTTGGGGAAGCTTTCTGAAGTCAAACATCTTAATGAGTAGAGTAGCTAGAGTCTGGGTCATGGGTGTATCTGACTTCAAACTCATGCTTCATAGACTGAGAAACAAAACAAGATAAAGCAAAACACACCATACTAAGAAACAGAGTTAGTGTTTGTAAAACATTTGCAGACATGTCTCTTCATCAGGGAAGACCCCTTTTTCATGGCTCCAGATGGCAAACCCCAACATAACCAGCTGCACTTCCAAATGCTTCCAGTTGGTCAAAAGTGGAACTAGGCAAAAGTGTGAATGAGTCAGGCCAAACTATTCTCTCCAGTGGAAAAGAGCCTCAAAGCACCTTTCCAGCATGTGCTTTGTCACTGAAGTCTTTTTTAATTTTGAATAATAGCACATTATAAGACTACTTATTAACGACACACTTAAAACTAATCCCCATAGTAGACAATGAACAAATGTTTATATATCACTGCTGATCATCAAGGAAAATATTTGTTTTCATTGATTTTCAAAATCATCCATACTCATTTGTCATGTGTTTTCAGTTCTCCAAAGAAGTTTATAGTTTATGACACGTATTCACATTTTTTTCTATTTATTTCAGACATTCATTCAGCATCATACATGAGCCCGCCACAGTCCCTCATAGCATTCTAGCAAGAAAACAGATACGTAAACACACAATTGCTGTAGAAAGTGCTAAATGCTGTAATGAAAATTGTTCCGGACACAATGTTGGCACAAAGGAGTGTGATCAACTCTGTTTTACAAAGGGATTACAACTTGAAATATGTTGGTGTTCACCAGGCAGATGGGAGCTGATGGGCTTCCCAAGAAGTGGAAACAACTCACAGGGTGAGGGCCCAGCACAGCCGGTCCTCTCCCGAACAGATGCCCGCAGAAGACTGTCCTTTACATCTGAAGACTGACTAAGTCCTGATTTACAAAATCGCCAATTTTTCTTTCCTGTAGTGCCTGTTAGCTGGGGATTCAGTACTTAGCCATAAAACACACAAGATGATCTGGAACAAATTAGAAATGGATCTTGTCTGCTTGTGTTGGGGACTGTGTAAAGCCTATGATGTCAGCTACAAAATTCTGAAACAGTTTGTTCAGAAGCTAACCCAGCCACATCAGTTCAGGCTTTGATATTGTCAGTTATCAGCAAGCATGCCCAGTGAGGAATTGGCATTTTCATGTGGAAAATGTGCTATCTTCCTTGGCATGTAATGCAGAATTAAGGGTCGCCCATTTTCATGTTGGAGCTAAAGACTCCATGACTCCAGTTAGAATAGAAGGTGTCCTGGAGAAGTTTCAAGATATAAATTGTCTTTTACCTTGGCTTAAATTCCCCACGGGTTTAAAATTAGCTCATTATTTCCTGAACTTGAACACTGTTGTGATTTGATCATTACCATTAAACGGTTGTCACAAGTCACTCTGTGGGATGAAGTTACTTTCATTCATATCGAAGTCTGGTGAGTGAGTCCTTATAGATGACATATATATGTGTGTGTGTGTACACACACACACACACACACACATACAAAATCATGGCCTTAGCCGCAAAAGGCTGCTTCTGAGTCATCCCAGACTGCCTCTCTCCACTCAGCTAAAGTCACTGTGTCTTCCCTCCTTGGCCACAGAATGCTCAGCAGACCTGCATTCTGCCATTGCTTCTCCATAATCGATAAGCAGGTGGCATTTCAAGCTGATCTCCAGAATATGCCTCTTCTCTGCATTAGTCAACAGCTCTTCTGGGATCCTGTTGTCATCAATCAGATATGTTTGCCTGGCCTGGCAGAGCTGAGTTATAGTGAACATTGTTTAAAATCAACCCCCAGCTTTGTTCTAGAATTTTGCAGTTGTTACCCTGCCCAGATCGGATATTATATTACTCCTCAGTGTTTTATCTTTGAAAGCCCAGCTGTGTCTTAAGGCTTCACTGTATTTGCTACCTTTGACAGGTCATACCAAAGTGGACATAGCATTAGACGCTACTAATTCCCACAGACTCCCCTTCCTTATGCCAGGAGGTCCTTGTCACTGGAACTGTGTACATGGTGGAATGGTTTAACAGCTAAGGCTAATAATTAGGGGAAAAAATAGTATCTAGAAGGATAAATTGCTCAATAAATTGGCCATTATATTTTACCATTCCCCACAGTGTTTATAAAGTTTCAAAATGCTATTTTAATTGTACTCTTAATAAATTTTAGTGAAATAAAAATAATATAATAATTTAAAAAAAGACTGTATGTACCCCAAAGTGTGTACTATGAAATATAATTTTCTGGGAAGTTAACAAGTAGGTGTTAAGTCAAAAAAGAATTGTGTAGACCAACAAAACTAACCTTTGCCAGGAAATTTTAAATAGTTTTTGCCTATTTTCATTGTCAGTAGTAAGGCTTTCTACCAAATTACTGTAATTTAATAAAGCTAATTTTAAAAAATGTTTAACAGCCCTGGCTGGTATGGTCCAGGTGGCTGGACATCATCCAGTACACTAAAGGGTTGCTGGTTCGATCCCTGGTCAAGACACAAGCCAGGCTTCCGGGCTTTATCCCTGGTGGGGCGTGCAGGAGGCAGCCTATTGATGCTCCCCTCTCACATCAATGTTTCTGTCTCCCCCCCCCCTAAAACAAATCAATAGAAATATAAAAAAATGTTTAACAATTTTTCATTGTTTATATTGCATATAACTCAGCTATCTCAGAGAGTTTTAATATCCTGGGGAGAGTCATTTTTTATGAAATCTCTTTAACTATCTATTAAAGAACCCATGACTTTTACTAGTGACTAGTTTGTGCCAAAAACACTGAACTAAGAAATCATGTGAGCTCATTTGTTGAATAATAAATAGGGTCATGAGTGAAAAACTCATATGTGACAGCAAAGACAAAAACAAAAGAGAATACCACAAAGCTGTATGGGAAAAACTGACATAATTTGCTGTTTTTTAGAACAAAGTATAAACAAAAGAAATATCCTGTGATGACAGACATCTGCCTGGCATAACGAAGAAATCATTCCTGGGAATGAAGAACTTCTTCAGTTAGCTGCCAGTGTTCCCTTTCTGGTAAGTCACACATTATATATGGATCTGTTCTATGAATAACCCATTTCATTGTTATTTACAGCAATCATCCTGGGTATCAATAATAAAAGTAATTATTCATATTGTATACTATGCTCCTATACTTAATTTTTAAAATAAAATTTCTCTTCTGAAAAATACTAGTCACATTTCATATACTACATCAAATGTTATTCATTGTTATGCCCCTAAAATGTTCTCCTATGAAATTCACTTGAGTACAAAATCCTGGTAAACAGTCATGGAGGCCAGGGTGGCATGTCATAAGGGAACAGAAGGGTCTATGTCTAACTTGTTAGTAATACAGCAGGTGGGGGTCGATGCTAGTGTGTCAGATTGTAGAACTCAGGTTTCAGCCCAGCACCCCATGACCCTGGGCAAAATAACCTCCTGGTTGTTCCAGGTTCCTCCTCTGTGAAATCGAGCTTTAAACACTGTTGAGAGGATTAAATAAATTGATGCTTGTAGCGAACGAAGATCCTTGCATGATGCACATTAAACACTTAAAAGAATTGGTTATGATTAGGACTGAATATCATGTGTCAATAGTCACATTTTGTACATTATACAACATATCTATGAGTTAAAGAGGATTAAATCAATTAATAAAATCTCTAAACAAATGATACTTATAAAATAAATTTTTCTGATGTATAGTCAGAATTTAGATGCAAGTCTATGATTCTAGAACCCATACTCATTTTCTACATCATTCTGGAATTTAAAATAAAAGTACATGTGTTGATGTTAGCCGTGTGACATGGAACAAATACTTTACTTCCTCTAAGCCTCAGTGTCCTCACATTTAAAATGGGTATACCATGGAGTGGCGTAGGTAAACACAGGATCGCGTCCTCCCACAGCCACATCAAAATTACAAAACTACAACACATCCATCATTCAGAACCACCTGAACTCAAGCTAAATAGAAGTCCTACAACTACAAAATTAAAGAAGCCACCACATGGAGACTGGTAGGAGGACGGAGGCGGGGATGGGCTGGTCCCACATCCATGTGTGGCTGGCAGATAAATATCAGGAGGGACACCTCAGCTGGGAAGGTCCTCCCTGAGGAGTGAGGGGTCCCTGTCCCACACCAGACACCGAGCTCAGGGTCTCAGTGCCAGGGAGAAAAGTTCCCATAACTTCTGGGTGTAAAACCAGTAGGAACTGAGGCTGAGGGAGGCTGAGGCTGTGGACGCCCCAGCAGTTCCTCTTAAAGGGCCCGCGCACAGACTTACTCAGACCCGCTCCCTCTGAGCTCTGAGGGGAGGCAGCTTGAGGGGCACCAGAGAACAGGGAAGAACTGAGCTGTTTGGCCTCCAGACAAGGGCTGGAGGGGCAGCTTTCTCCTGAACAGACATGCTGGTGGAGGCCCTTTTTCCGTTGCTGAGCCCTTCCCCCACAGGGCAAGGGAGACAACTACCATATCTGTGACTCCAGCAACCTGGCTCACACTGTTGGCCCTGCCCTGGTGATTCCCTGAGGCCCCGCCCCACCCAACTTTCAGGCCCACCCAAGCTGTTACCAAAGGCTTTACCATAGGATTGGCCTGTTTTGGATCCTGCTTTAGAGTTTCCTAAAATCTCTCAAACAAGCAGCTTCTGGTATCTGAGCCCACCAGTGCACCTGGCACCATCAGGCCAGTGGACACCCTGTGTCAACACAGACCAGTGCATGGTAGTAGAGCTGTCAAGGTGCTGGTTGCAGAAACCACAAACGGCTGGGAGCCCAGCACCATCCCCCTCAGTAGCAGCCTGATCAGAATAGAGATATACCCCCAGCAACAGAGGCTGGGGAGCAGACACCCATTCCCAGGCAACAGAAGCATAGACCAGCAGCAGAGAACTGTCCCCCACCCCCCAAAAAAAGAGAAGAAAAAAAAAAAAAAAACTACAGCAAAGGCTGAACAGGAGCTGAGCCCCACTGGGCAGCAGCACTCCCCAGTCACCAGCAGTGGGACCGGGGGCTCTTGTGTGACCCAGTGGCCCACAAGAGCAGTACAGAGCTGGGGCTCAAGAGAAACCAGTCCCAGCAAGCCCATACCACTTGTTAGGTGGCCCCAGGCCTGGCACTAGAAGCAGCTAGCCTTGGTTTACAACTTGGTTTTTCCTGGACACCTCTAAGCCCAGCACAAGAAGCAGCCATCTGCAGATCACTTTGTAACTTATGCCTGGTGGCCCTGGGTAGAACACCAGGCAGTGGCTGACCTTGCCCCAGAGCCAGCACACCTGGTAGACAGCTTCAGACCACATTGAAATGCCACAACCCAACCACCTCCACAAGTGACATACTCAATGAGTGGACTCAGTGGGTACCAGAGCCCTGCTGAAGTAAGTCTTGCTCTGTGTGTTGGGCCCCTACACAGCTGATCCTCTAAGGTAGTGGCTAGTGGGTACAGCCAGTCCTTGCAGATGACCAGCCTGAGTAAACCCCTCCCATTGTTGTGCCAACAGCAATAAAGACTCAATTACAAGGGAAGGGTATACAGTCCACACTAGGGGTGCACTGTGGGGGCCCAGCTGGGGTGATCAGGGAGACTGTGCCAATGGATCCTACAGGACACCTACAACAGTAGGCCACCCTATGAAGCCTAGGAGGCATAGCAGCTCTGACTAATACATAAAAACAATCACAGGGAAGCAGCCAAAATAAGGAGACAAAGAAATATGTCCCAAATGAAATAAAAGAACAAAACTCCAGGAAAAGAACTAAACAAAATGGAAATAAGCAATCTAACAGATGCAGAGTTCAGAACACAGGTTATAAGGTTGCTCAGGGAACTTGGTGAGACATACAAGGGACTTAGTGATACGTTCAAGGATCTTAAGGAGACCTCTGAGGAACTTAGTGTGAACATCAACAACATAAAAAAGGGCCAGTCAGAAATTAAGGATGCACTAACTGAAATAAAGAATAATTTACAGGGAATCAATAGTAGAGTAGGTAAAGCCAAGAAGCAAACCATTGATTTGGAATATAAAGAAGCAGAAAACACCCAACCAGAAATGAAGGAAAAAAAATCCCCCAAAATGAGGATAGTGTAAGGAGCCTCTGGGACAACTTCAAGCATGCCAACATTGGCATCATAGGGGTGCCTGAAGGAGAGGAGAGAGAGCAGGAAACTGAAAAACTATTTGAAACAATAATGACCGAAAACTTCCGTAACTTAGTGAAGGAAACAGACATACAAGTTCAGGAAGCACATAGAGTCCCAAACAAATTGAACCCAGAGGTCCACACCAAGACACACCATCATCAAAATGCCAAAAGTTAAATACAAAGAGAGAATCTTAAAAGTGGCAAGAGAAAAGCAGTCCGTTACCTACAAAGAAGCTGCCATAAGACTGTCAGCTGATTTCTCAAAAGAAACTTTGCAGGCCAGAAAGGAGTGGCAGGAGATATTCAAGACGATGAAAAGCAATGACCTACAACCAAGATTACTCTATCCTGCAAAGCTATCATTTAGAATCGATGGCCATATCAAGTTTCCCAGACAAGAAAATAAAGGAATTCATTACCACTAAACCAGTATTATATGAAATGTTGAAGGGTCTTCTTGAAGGTGAAGAACGAAAATATGAACAATAAAATGGCAATTAATACATATCTATCAACAATTGAATCCACAAACAAAATGAGCAAGCAGAACAGAAACAGACTCATAGATACAGAGAAATTTTTGTTGCTTTACAGATGGGTGGGGGCTGGGAGGGTGGGTGAAAAGATAAAGGAATTAAAAAATAAAAATTGGTTGTTAGACTGATGAACCTCAAAGGGAAAGGGGGAGGGAGGGTGGGATGAGATAAACCAAAGAACTTCTATGCAAATATGCACAACCAATGGACACCGACAATAGTGTGGGGAAGGCAGGAGGGGGCAGGAATGGGGAGGGGGCCAATGGGGGAAAAGGGGAGAAACATCTGTAATACATTGAATAAAGATGAGTTAAAAAAATGGGTATATCATTGTTTATTGCTCATACACATCATAGTATTGTCTGTCATTTAAATGATACTGTGTGAGAAGGCGCTGGTCACTGGCAAATCACAACACAATGCTTTGTTTTTATTTTTAATGGCCATTATCTAATCTATTTCTCAGCAACTGCCTTATGATGAATATACAGGGTAGCAACAAGGAATTCAATTAAATATCCATATAACACTTTTCCTTTTAGTTGGCTCAAGATTTCCAGGGTTGTTTTCCCACTGGAAAAGTTTCTTACATATATGAATGGAAAATTTATTTTTTATTTGTAACCATATTTAATGGAAAACAAGATACTAAAATACATAAATTGTATTTTCAATTCTTTGAATTGCAAAAAAATTAATTTATTACCTTAATAAACACTAGGTATTTAAACACTTTTTAAGAACAATTTTGTTAACTATTGTAAATAAAAAATTAGAAGGTGATTAGATATTGTTGAGCAGTGTTAAATGGCAGACTGCAAGTTAGAAGAAACAGTTATTGATAAAATTGTATCTATCTGGATATTTATAAGAACACATATCCAGAGATTTTCCCCTTCATTAAGTAGAATAGGAAAGAAAAAGCAATGTTTTAAAAACCTGCTTAAAAAGTTCACATAATAGTTTCAATAATTTTACATGTAGGCTAAGAATATTTATATGCTTGAGGATTAAGATATTGTTTTGATCATTTTTGCTCTAATTAACCTTGAGCACTTTAAAAACCATCTAATAACTATTAGCTTATTTAATTCCCAGTGAACTTATGTAGCAATATATATATATGTAGTGAAAAGAGTCCTTCTTGATGATTCTTTTTTTTTTTTTTTATCCTCACCCGAGGACATTTTTCCATTTTTTTGTTCAGGTAGAGTGGGAGGGAGAGAGAGGAACAGAGAGAGAGAGAGAAACATCGATGTGAAAGGGACACATCGAGTGGCTGCCATCCGCACAACCGACCAGGGCCGGGGACAAACTGCAACCGAGGTACGTGCCCTTAGCGGGAACCGAACCTGGGTCTCTCAGGACCGCAGGCCGATGCTCTAACAGCTGAACCAAACCAGCCAGGGCTGATTCTTAAAGTGACTGTGATTATTTCCATGTTAAGGATATAAAAGACATTATCTGTAAAAATAATTAAAATTAAACAAAAATAAAAACTTCCAGATTTTAAATTTGACTTGTAAGGGAAAATTCATGATTCGTTTTTATTTTTTATTTTTATTTTTTATTTATATTTTTATTGATTAATTTTTGTTACAGATGTTTCTCCTTTTCCCCCCACTGATTCCCCCCACCCCACCCTCCCTGCCCCTTCCCCAGATTGCTGTCCATGTCCACTGTCCATGCATACATGCGTATAAGTTCTGTGGTTCATGATTCCTTTTTAGAAAATAGAAGATTAATACAGTTAAAAGTCTATGTCTTCGGAGTCTTGCCTAGCATAAGCAGCCATTTTTGCATCACAGAGAAAGCCATTTGAAATGGAGTTCTTTTTTCAGGTTTATAAAAAGTATTAACAAAAATATTGAAGGAGGCCATATCTTAACCCTATCTGCATGTATTTATCCACTCAGGGGCTTTTTGTTGTGCTCTCAGCACCTGCCAGTAATGCATAGATGAACAAGATGAAACGGCCTGTTTTCAACGGACATAGTGTTGAAAAGGGGAAAATTTGAAGGATGAACAGGAAGAGAAGAGGAGACAAATGTCTTTAAGAAAAGGGAGTAAATATGCAAGATCTAGCAATTAGAGAGACATAGTGCACTTTAAGAACATCAAAGACACTGGTATGGCTCAACTTTAGGTTTTGTGGGAAGCAGGGAGCAAAGCATGGCATGATATAATCTATACCAAGGGGTTTGGATTTTATCTTTCCTTTCCCGCATTCACTACGCATGGGCATATTTATATATACATATGTTCACTGGAAAGTTGGAAAACAAAAAGTAAAATTTAGAATATACAGATAACATTTAAAATTTTCCCATGGCTCAATACATGCCTATGTATTTCACTTGTATATTGTACATATGGTGTTGTTTATATGTGCATGTATTTTACAAAAATAAAATGGAACTGTTCACTATGTTGTATAACCATTGCTTTTACCCTGATACTATATCATGATGTGATGGAAGGCTTTCAATGGTGACAGGAGTGGGGTGGGATATTGCGACATAATTATGATCTGCATATTAAAAAACATGCAGAAACTTACTGAAGACTGCTAACTCTAGCGGCAGGACAGCAGACCACGAAACTATTATAATTCTTCAAGGTGGAAGGTCAGGGTGGTGGGGAGGAGGGCACGATACAAGAGATGTGTGGGAGGGAATTAAAAGCAGTAAAGAAGCCCAGCTGGTGTGACTCAGTGGCTGAGCATCAACCCATGGACCAAGAGGTCGCTGGGTTGATTCCCGGTCAGGGTATGTGCCCCAGCTGCAGGCTCAGTTCCCAGTTGGGGGTGTGCAGGAGGTGGCCAATCGATGTTTCTCTCTCATGGATGTTTCTATCTCTCTCTCGCTTCTATCTTTCTAAAAATAAATAAAAACATTTAAAAAATAAAAATAAAAGCAGTAAAGGAGAGGGGAAAATTTTGGGCAAATGGATGGACAAATAAGAAGGGAAAGGATGGTTTATAAAGGTGGAGGAATAGGTGTTCATTATAGTTGTTGAGCTCTAAGTCCTTGTGGGATATGCAGGCAAGCTGCCCAATGAACAGTGGGATAAAATTCTTAAATGTAGAATTTTGAGAACAGGATGACTATTGTACTATTTATCAAAATACTGTTTTTTGGAATCAGAATAATGTTCTTTCACTATTTTCTCACTGGGAGTTATGAGAAGCTGCCTCAGTGATGATTCCAGTCTTTCTGCAATGACAACGCTCTACCATTGCTTGTGCTACTTTGTGTGTCCTTTTTGCTTCACCAGTGGGTATGAGCGTGGATCCATTTTTTGGGCATAATCCTTTACATTTAAGATCAATTTCTCTGATGAGTGCCTCTTCCTACTCTTTACATCGTTATCCTGTATTCTAGCCACACAGATCTACTTGCTAGTTCCCACATGCTGTCACCCTAAGACACTTAGTAACCCCACAAAATTGTTATCTCTTGTGAGAAAGAATTTCTGGCTCCCATTCCCCTTACTGACCAAGTAAGTTTTTGCTCTTTGTTTTAATGTCATGACAAGACACCTTTATTGCACATATCATACTCGGATATATAGATCAATCTTATCTATCTATCTATCTATCTATCTATCTATCTATCTATCTATCTATCTAGCTATCCATCCATCTACCTATCTATATTCTAGCTACCTACCTTCGTATGCATATGTGCCCCATAATCTAACAACCTAGATAAAACAATAACACAGACAATAACATTTGCTAAATAAATATGGGTTTTAAGGCACTTTGACCTTGATTCAATATATGATATGTATCATGCCATATATTTAATCAAAACTAAATATCAGTTCAATTATCTCCCAGCTTCTTGGCATGTAATGATATCCCCCTTGGAAATAAGAAAATCTGAAATTAGTGCAATTGGAGACAAGAATCAATGTCTTCTAGTGATGTATATAAATTAGTGGAACATTTTCTTGTACAAGTTTTTGTCAATGTGTCTGAAAACTGGGTTGACTTATAATTTTCATTTTAACATATAATGTTGTAACTAATACCAGTGTCGAGGAGAGTGTGGGGAAACAGGCACACTCATGCATTGTATACTTGTCAAAGTAATTTGACAGGGTATATTACAGTTTAAAATTCTCATCTGTTTTCATCTATTCCACTTCTAGAAGTCTTTGGTACAGGAATAAGAATGCAAGTATGCAAAGATTTATGTATAAAACTATGATTGTTGTAACAATATTAATGATAGCAAAGCATTAGAAACCATCTGAATGCCTGTCAAAAGTGGACTAAATAAGTCAAAATAATGCATTCACATAATGAAATATTATGTGACCTTTAAAAAGATGGAGGTCTACTGAGCTGACAAAATGTACATACATATTAAAGGTTGCAGAAAAAAGAAAGTTTCAGATCATATTTAGAACAGAGTTTCTATTTATATTTAAAAATACAAGTAGATATAGATGTGAATATAGACATGTCAGTATCAATGTGGTCAAGATCTGGAAGGATATGCTCCCAACTGCTATTGTGACTCTCAGGGCAGGTGTAGGTGAGTAGGTCAGACGAGTGGAGAGCAAATTTTCACTAGCTTAGTTTTCTTAATAAGTGAAGGGATTACAAGTAAACTTTTTTCTTTATTCAGTGATACTGGGATTTTTATCAGCTGATGAAGAGAAAAATAAAAAAAATAAAGCAAATTGTTATGTGTTGATCTAAAAAAGTATCTATAATAGTGCAAGTGAAAAATGTAGGTTACAAACAACAAAAGTTTATGTTGAATTGTCTCATTTTGGGGTAAACATATATAACATTTTAAAAGTTAGATGTGTGCATACCAGACCGTGATGTTTAGGGCAACATTAAAAAGAATGTTCATGATTTGTCATATACATTTTGTACTGTTTGGAATAAAAACAATAAAAATAGTAAAACAACCTTTAATAAAAGATTATCATGGCTTTGCTTTATACCCTAGATATGTTCTTTAAATGTTCTATCCAAATTAAATTTTAGTAAGAAAATTAAATTTTAATTATATTTTAATTAGATCAGAAGAGTTTTCAATTATGCAAAATATTCTGTGAAGTGAATATAATTTTTTGTGTGTGATCTTAATATTCATGACTCCTGTCTGTCCATTTTGGTCTACTTAAAGCTTGTTCTTCAGAGGTTTAGAAGTCAAGAGTTCTCAATTATCTGTCTAAAACTTAACGGAGAAAAGGGTTATTATTTTGCCTTTATCAGCTCTCTCAGGGAGAGTTCCATGCCCTAGCTCTATACATTCAGTCTCTCCTCCTTTTTGAGGGAGGGGACTTGTCTTTAGCAGTTGAAGCTCATTTTAGCATCAATATACAGTAGTCCCACTTTATCCTCAGGACTATATTCCAAGACCCACAGTGGACACCTGAAATCACTCAATAGTACCAAACACTATGTACAGGGTGGGGCAAACGTAGGTTTACAGTTGAGAGTATGTGAAACACAAAGTTTATTCTTGTGTTATTATTTATTAATTATTCGAACCACTGTAAACTTACTTTTGTCCCACCCTGTATACTATGTTTTTTTCCTATACTTATGTACAAACTTATGATAAAATTTAATTTATAAATTATGTCTAGTAAGAGATTAACAATAACTAATAATAAAATATAACAATTATAAGAATATACTGTGATAAAATTTATGTGACTTGCTTTGAGGTCATTATTAAGTAAAATGAGGGTCACTTGAACACAAGCAGGGTGACACCAATACTGCCTCAGTGGATCTGAAAACCCAGAAGGCGAGGAAGTAACTGAAATGACCGGCAGGCAGGAAACCTATACCGTGTGGGCACCATGGACAAAGGGACCCCGGGCAGGATGAATCCAGACAACTTGAGATTTAATCATGCTGCTTAGAACGGTGTACAGTTTAAAACTTATGAACTGTTTGTTGCTGAAATTTTCTGTTTGGACTGCGATTGACCACACATAACCTCAACCACAGAAAGCAGAGTCGTGGATAAGGGAGGGCTACTGTGGTTTTGACTTCATGATGAAAGGAGGAAGGTTACTGTTGACTGTGTTTGCATGTAGGGAGCAGATAAGTGGATCTGCCTGAGTTAAAACTCCTGAGAAAGCAGCTGTCAGTTCATGTTCCTGACAGAGGAATGGGCTTTCTTTCCTCTTGGATGTTAAGGTCTCCATTTGGCCCAAAGTCAACTTTTACAGTATAAGCCTGGTTAAGGTAACAAATTGTTCCAGCAATGTGCGGTTTTCTAATTGTTATCAACCCATGTTTTAAAGAGCCTTTTAGTTCCTGCATATTTAAAATACATCTGGATTAAACAGGTCACAGTGTTGTATGCCTTCCAAGTGAGCAAAGTATTAGCTGTAACCCAGTGATCATTACAGGTGAAAGCTTTTGAGAGATTCAAAAATAGTAAGCAAAAGGAATGATTTAAACTTTATTTCTTTATATAAAATCATATTAATTCCATTCTCCAGTTCAGGATTACTGAAAGAAAATTATTTCAGTCTTAATTGGAGCTCAGTTGTGAGAAAGTAAAAACAAAAACAATACCAAAAACCTTTGAAAGTGTGAAGGAAAGATTATATCCAAATACCTGAGTTCATGAGTCTTTGTTTTTTTTTTTTTGCTTAATCCCTTGCCAGAGGAAAGGGGGCTGGAGGGAGGTAGAAGAAGGTAAAGGAGGAATAAATGATGATGGAAGAAGACCTGACATTGGATGGTAAACACACAATATAACATACAGATGATGCAGAATTGTATACCTAAAACCTATATAATTTTATTAACAAATGTAACTCCAATAAATTTTTTTTACATACCAGAAAATATGCTTTTCTAAATATCAATAGAAGAATGACCAGAAAATCTTTCCATACTGTGAAAAGTGAACAAAGAACTCAGAATTACTGCCCTGGATGGTCCTTGAGTCTCAGCCCAAGGACCAATGACTCGTGGGTTCAGTTCTGGTCAAGGGCACATACCTCAGTTGCAGTTCATCCCTGGCCCTAGTAGGAGTCATGCGGGAGGCAACCAGTTGATGCATCTCTCTCACATCGATGTTTCTCTCTTCCTCTCTCCCACTCTATCTGAAGATAAATAGAAAAATATCCTCAGGTGAGGATTACAAAATAAAATAAAAATAAAAAAGAATTTGGAATTACTTATAGGGTGAAAAACAAGAGAGATGAAATAATTAACTTACTCCATATGGAAGTGTTGCTTCATTGATAGATAAGTGAGGTTTATAAAATCTCAAGTTATAAAAATATATATAACTGCTCTATGTTTTATTTACAGAGAAGCCATGTTTCTAATGGTCTCAAAACATAGAAAGTCTTTTTGTGCTTCATAACATATGTAAATTTAAGAAAAAAGGAAATATTATTATTATTATTCCTATTAGTAAATACAGCCATGTCCCAGCCATTAGTTTTCTTAGGATGTAAAATTTATCTGAAATCTTCATTAACAGAGTGGTTGACCTTTTCTTGAATTAACAATGAAAAGAAACCATGTCCCAGAAAAAAAAATTAATGTTTTATGGAGGTGGCCTGCAGCCCCCATTTGAATCATCAAGATTAGGCAATGACCCTTTTTTTGGTTGTGTTTATCTGACCATTTTCTGTAGGAAAGGAACATTAATAGCCATATAAAGCTTCAACACATGTTGCACTGAAAGAACTATATAATCTGCTATTATTTCTGCCTGTAAATGACTACATGTCTAGCACTAGCCTGGGGCAGAACTGGCTGCCAGGAAACTTGACCTGCATCATGGGCTTAATGAAGCTGTAACTTTCTGTTTATAATTCTTTCCACTTTTAACTAGTATTGATTGTATCCAGGGGAAATGAGATAATGTGCCTCTCCTTTTTAGATCATCTGGGCTACTGACCAGTACTCTGTGACGGGACAAGCAACACAATCTGGACAGTGTTCAGGTACTATGACCTGCTCTGCCCATCGTTCTGGGGTAACAAGCGGACCTGACCCAGGTGGGCTCGAGGAGCATCACCCACCGGAGCAGAGTCTGCGATCTGGCTCCCTGTATGTGTGCTGACTGGCAGACTTTGAAATCTATTTGTATAGAATTTCCTTCTGCCTTTTCCCAGATGACAATGAACAGGCTGGGCCTTTCCAACACTTTCAGTTTAGAGGTTTTCCTTCAGTGTCTCCAGCCTTTTTCTGATCTTTTTCCTCATTCAGGAACTTCTACTTGGTGAACCTATTATGTACTTTTAGGCTTCTGATCTGCTTAGTATCTGGGTCATCACTAGAAAGAAAGGGATATTATTATTGTTCTCTAAACTGTAAATGAGCTTTAGTTTGTCTTTTAAGCCCCTCTCCCAATTTTGGAACAAAGGCTTGAAAAGTGACATATCATTAGGGATGTAGAAGACGTTTTTATTCTAGAGTAGCAATTTATTTTCTGTGAGTGTCCTGAAATGTTGGATGTTTGAGGAAATACAGACTATGGTGACTCTCTCTAAGCTTTCTGTGCCTCCCTCCCTGAGAGCAGGGTATGAGGCTAGGATGAGAGCAGGTGTAAATGTGGGAGTTGTGATGGGGAGAGGAATGTCTTGGCTTTTTTTTACTTCATGTAGGGCAGTTTCAAGACCTGGGCCAGCAGATTCCTATCTTTTTTTAATTTCTTTTTTATTCTTCTGTCCTTGGACACCAAAGGAGAATGCTATGATGGCTCAGAGTGGGCTATTTGCAGAGTGGAAGCCATGATGCAGGGGGCTTAGCTATGGATACAAAAGAGGTGTAAAGATGTTAAAATAGCCCTATGAATCACAAGGATAGAGAAAGAATTATTTTTACATATGGAGGTGACTTGTATGTTTGCTGGCAAAGAAGAGGTAGGTAGTAGAAAGGGTGAGTTTGAAGAATAATTGATGGAGGAAGGCTTCCAGGAGATGAGAGGTAGTGAGATTTGAGAGAAGTGGAGAGGTTAGCTTTTGAGAGAGGAAGGACACTGCACGCTCAGAGAAAGCAGGAATCTGTGAAGGTACAGAAGAATTTGGAGAAACTGGGTTCACACCAGCTGACTTTGATCTTGTTAATGATCCGTTAGGGCACAAGGAGGAAAGCTTGAGAAGAATGGGAAGGATTTGGAATGGAGGATCACGTCCTTTGGTGGTGGGCCAGGTGTGTCATCATTATTTATGATAAGCTGCACATCAGCATGTCTTAAAATAGGAGCAACTGGTTTCACAAATTAACAAAATCCTAAACCCAAAGGAGAGAATAATTCCAGGAAAAATGCAACCAGCATGTTTTGCCTCAAGCATGTTTAGAAAACAGACTGAATACACAAGCCTTTCTAGAAGTGCTTTGGAAAAGGTATCAGAAGACCTGAGTTATAGCACCAATTCAGCTACTTAATAGCTTAGCAGTCTTTGGCAAGATCATCAAAATTTCCAAATCAGGTTCTCCATTTACAAAATGGGTACCCATTAAATCACTTGATAAATATTTATTGACTGCCCACTACATGCCAGGGGCTCTGTTAAGGATTCCAGGCACAATAGTAAACAAGACACTCTCTGTCCTCCAGTTTCCATTAGTCCAGAGGCTCCCCACCCTGCTTCTTTTACCAGGAAGGTCAGATGAGATAATACACCAGAATGTGTTTTGATAATTTCTGGAGCCCAACTTTTGAAAAAAAAGTCTGTAGTAAAGTAAATTTTTTCTTCAAATAAATATCCTGTTGTGATCACAATCATAACAATGATCACAGTTTCTGGATAAAAGACTTCCTCCAAATAATGCCTCATGGCTCTCACACACTGAGATCTCCTTTCTGCACAGCTGCCCAGCCAGGCATGGCAGTGACCAGTGACTGTCGCTCACTGGGAAACAGGGAGCATGGCTTTACACTGGGCTCATGATATCCTCACCACTTTTCATGTCTCCAGTGACTGGTGGCCCTATTCCTGTGGCTGGCTCCTCTGAAGACACTGGTGCTAATTCCAGCAGGGGCACAACATAGAGCTCTCCCCGTAGCCAAGTGTAAAGCAGAAGAGCTCTTTGATCTTCAGCCGGTGCATTCTTTGGGTGGTCAAAACTTTGGAAGGACAAGCTAACTGAGTATGTCTGGTGATTGACAGCCAGGTCAAAGGTAATGTTTTATAGAGAATTTCTGGGAGTAGAATTAAGGAAATTGCCTTTTCTTTTTGATGTGTAAGTCTAGAATAGAAAAAGTATTCCCTGACATGTATCCAGGAGCTCTGGGAAAGTCTATCATTAGAGCCATGGCCACTATAAATAAAGTTTTAATTTATGCTACACTCAACTTTCGTCAGGGTATTCAATCTTGCTCCATATTTCCGTTTTATCTAACATCCAAACATTGTCGTCAGTGGAAGAAGTCCATTTCTAACAGCAGGATATTTCAAATAAGAAAAATATAGGCTGCAGATTAGGCACAGAGCAAAGGTAGGGAGGAAGATGAAATCAAGATTGCTTTACTTTCTGCTTTCTGTCTTCCTCTGTGAAGGACTATTATCTATAAGTGAATCCAAACATTAGATTCCTAGAGACCTTACCAGGTAGGAGCTTGGGCCAGTCACCCCATATTACATATGAGAAAAGCAGCATAAAGCTGTGATAAAAAGTGTATTTTCCAGAGTTTCTTCCCCAAGCTATTGTTCTTGACCTTCTCATCTAACACATACTTTCTGTCTTTTGCCTCAGATCTTGCTTCCTCAAAAACCTGAAGATTTAGTTGGTAAAGGCAGAGACTCCCACATGTATTACAGTGAAGGTAGGTTTTTGTTTGTTAAATTTTGGCTTGTGGTTCCCTGCCTTGCCTTGTTTACCCTTTTCCCCATTGTCTTCCTTGCCCTCTGGTTCTCTGATTTATCTTGGATGTGACTATTTTGCTGTGAACCACCCTGCCCTTGAAGGCCTGGGAGGAGCTGCGAGAGGCTCCCTGCTGGTCAGTAATGACCCTGTTCCTCTCACTGTCATTTCCTCACTGACTTCAACCTGGTTGTGTAACTCGTTTCTCTTCTTGGGCTTATAAAGTTAATTTCACTTTAAGTGCTCTCCTCTGCATTGGTCTCTATCAAATTTTCTATTTAATTCAATCCCACAGATAGTTACTGGTAATTGTGCTTGGCCCTGTGTGGAATCAAAATGTGAATGATTCTCTCTTTTTTCCCCCAAGGAACTTAAAAACTTTTAGGGGAGACAGCCAAACACAGAATGCTCCAAATGCTATAATAGACATATTGCCAGACACACTGGAGAAGAATAAACTGAAGTCCCTATAAAGGCTTCCCAGGACCTCTCTATTTTGCTTCTTTCCAATTTCCAAATTCCTACATCACTTATTTTGGGCTTCAATCAGCATTTTCTACAGTGTATTCCTTGTAACACTAGACCCAAGAGATGATCTGTGAAAAAACAATTTCATGATCAATTAAGAATAGGAAATATTGTACACACATTCTCTTCTCGGAAATCCATAATGTACATCAGCACATCTGAGCAGAGAAGAAAATTTGTTTAACTCCAAATATCCCAGTCCTATATAATCACACATTACTTTTTTGTATAAAACTTTATAAGGGTAAGCAGCGTTTCTCACACCACACTCTTGGAATCGTTGCTCTAATTGATCTATTAAATGATAAATATGAAAATATCATGTAAATTCCATTTGTTTGCAAGATTTTATTTTCTTATTTTTTAAGTTAAATAGTCCTTTTCTTTTTCTTTAACTGATTTTAGAGAGAGAAAGGGACAGAAAGAGAAATGCAATCTGTGGTCCCTGTTCCCCTTTCATTAACCCCCCACATTCATCTCAACTGCGAATCAAACCAGAAACCTGGGTATATGACCTGAGCAGCAATCGAACCTGCCACCTTTTAGTGTACATGACAACACTCCAACTAACTGAGCCACACCAGCCAGGGCAGTAAGATTTTATTTTTTATCACCATGAAGAAGACCTTTCATATTAGCTCACTTTTAAAATACCTAGAATTGTGCTGTCCAATATGGTAGCCACCAGCAACATGTAGCTTATTTTAGTTGAGATACATTGTAGTGTAAAATACACACCCAATTTGAAAAATAATATTAAAAAAATGCAAAATATATTATTGCTGATTATATATTGAAGTAATTTGGGTATATTTTGTTTAAAGCATTATTCAAATTAACTTTACCTTTTTTAATTTCAATAAATATTTATGGTATAAAAGAGGAAAGATACAACTGGTAAATACAATTTACCATCACCAAAAAATAAACACCAACATACAATGCAAAAATACTTGAAGATAAACAAGTGGCATTTTAATTATTTTGCTGATATGTTTCTGAGAATATGTGGTCTCCCTTTCCTTTAGAGTAAAAGATTTAAAAAATTAGCTTCACCTTGTCTTTTTAACTTTTAAAAATGTGGTTACTAGGAAATTTGTTATTATTATTTTTGATCCTCACCAGAGGATACTTTTTCAAATACCTTCATATAGGATGATAGAGGGAGAGAGGGAGAGAGAGAGAAACATCAGTGTGAGAGAGCACATTGACTGGTTGCTTCCCCCATGACCCTGATCAGGGCCAGGGATGAACTGCAACCAAGATACATGCCTTTGGCCAGACTCTTTGGTCCTCAAGCCAATGCTATAACCGCTGAGCCAAACGGGCCGGGGCAGTTACTAGAAAATTTAAAATTACATATGTAGCTCACATTGTCTTTTTGTTGGATGGTACTGTTTTAGAAATGAAGAATTGTATCTTTATTATATTTTGTATTTTCCTAATGCACACAGAAAAATGCTATGAAGACTCTATGAAGATATTTAAAACATTCTTGTGGGTTCAATTCATTTGCTTGGCAAGTTTAGGATTTGGTTGGGAAAACCAGTGAATTGAGTCTTATTCTCCAAGGTGTTCATACTGACTCATTATAACACCTGTGTGGATTGTTTCTGTTGTCAGTTCTCTACTTCAGCCAGCAAACCCAGAGAACAATGTCTCAGAGCTGATACTGACCATTTGAGACTCCCTGTTAGGCCCTTCTTAGCTCCCCTGTCGGAATGCTAATGTGCACTTGTAATTCCTATCTCAGCCCGATCATTCAGCAAATTTCAATAGTTTTTTCTAGGCATTTACAGACTGTGGAGTTATTCCCTGCAATTGAATTTGTATTTCCTGAATGGAAGACGGTTATTTCTCATAACCCAGAATCCTCCTCCTCGGTGGGTAAGGGAAAAAACAGAGCTTAAAAATCTATTACCATACTTGCTTCAAGGGAATCCTCACAGATGTGTACTGACCACTTAAGGTCCATGTAATAAAAAAGTTAGGAAATAACTGATTTATGTCATGTTTTCAGTTACTGATAGAAAAGAAATTTAAAGTAAAATTACCCACTTTGATACAGCATGCCACATCTGTAATATAATTATGCCAGCAAGTGGTACCTTGTAACCACCTGTATCTATAACCAGGTAAAGAGTCTGAGGCAACTGTATTTCACCTGAGCATACAGAACAACCTCCAGCCTAGTGAATTTCAGAGACTGGTGAGAAGGCAGCTTTGATGGTGACTGATGAGAAAGTACACTCGAGAGGAAAAAGCAGGGTCGGGCAGTGCTCTCCAAGGCATGAGTCAGAGTAGAAAAACAGAAAAACAACACCATGGAAAATATACTGCAGATGCTTTCAATCAGAAGCAAGCGTGCCCACTCCACTCACACTCGCCACGCGAGAAGTATAGGGGAATGGAGCAGGCATACTCCTGTTTCACGTAGAAGCACAGCCTGTATACAAGAAACCATACTGCATCTCACCACCAAAGATGAGCTTTCACTTAAGAGATGATGGAAAGCTTTCAAGAAAGACGTATGCCTGTGACATTCAGGAGTCTACATGTGGACCATGTGGTTTCTTATTTTGACAGGCCGATCCTATGGGGTCTTTGAGATGCAAAGATGTAGTGTATTGAGGAGTTTTTCTCCTTAAGTAATACAACTCTCTGCTGGAACCACCTTGTCTTTTGCATAATAACTGCTATCCCCAAAAACTATTTTCTGAATTTTTAAAAATGTAATCTTGTTCTAAGTTCTATCAGTTTTTCTCCATCACAATCCAACCACAGGCTTGATGTTAGACTTAAATTTTGAAATGCATTTCTAAATATCTTTCCAATATTAATATTCCATAAATTATTTCCTATTTACCTTAAACAAAGGTCACACTCATTAGCCTGACTTTTAGGGTTTTTGCAATTTGGCCTAATCTACTATTTTGGCTTTATGACCCATGATCAATTCTGTATCCTCCACAGATTGATAATTTGGGCAGTTAATTTACCCATTCCTGTGGCCTCGCAGGCCCAACCTCCAACTCTGCACATCTAACTCATACCCAACGTCCAAGTGCAACCCAGTTCCAAGGTTCTTCTGTGGCTGGGACTCTTCATCCTCTGGTTTCTCTCAGCACTTTTCTAAACATTCTTCTCCCTCTACCCCCCCAACCTTACACTAGAATGTAAACAATTCTTCCTCCTGAATTAAATCCCAACTCTGCCAATTATTAGCTATGTGACCTTGGCTGTTATTCAATATCTCTGTGCCTTGGTTTCCTCAAGTACAAAAATCAGGATGATAAGAGCATCTACTTCATAGGTTTGTTGTGAGAAATAAATGAATTTTCATAAATGCTTGATACATAATATGCCGTTTGTGAATGATCTGCTATTAGCAGCAGTAATGATCAGAGTAAAAGTATTCGTGTATTGTTATTATTTTTGTATCCCTGACAGCACGTCATGTGATCTCATACATTATATATGATCAATAAACATTTATAGAATCAAAGAATAAATGAATGAACATAAAGTAAGAGCAAGAAATTTTAAAGTAAGAATGCATGAATTTGTTATTAAATTAAAAACATGCTTTGGGAATTCACTCTTAACAAAGTCAGTACTTCTTAGAAAATAAACTATAAATGCTTTAAAAGGAAAAACTAAATAAAACAATTGCTGGCAATTTGTAGTTTCACTACTTTTTGAAAATGCATATTTGAGTATGCAAGTCTGGAGAAGCAAACATTTATCTCACTGTATATTTGATATACTTAAACTGTAATAAACTTACACAGAATGAAAACTGAGTTCAGTTAAGGCTAAGTGACAACTGGATGCAGTTTTTGTAGACTTTCCAGATTGCTTCTCTGCCTATTATCTCATTAAAGTGTTCTGGTACTAATGAGCTAGACTTGTAGAAAGGGTTTAAAAATCAAACTTGAAAAAAGATAAGCATGATCTCAAATGTGGCCGTGTCTATTCTTTCCTATCAGTGTAAAGTAGTGGCACAGGGGCTGGAGAACCACTCTTCGGCCTTTGAAAATCAATGTGCGTTTTGTGGAGGAGAGCTGCCGCCTTTCAGTTACAGTGTTTTCCCTGCTGTCTAATAACTATGTCCTCACTAAATTTAACATGTCCCTAGACTCCTATTTAATTTTCGCAGCTGGGAGACAAGACTAGCTAGCCAAATCCATTTTCCTAGAGTACCTACAAATCTGTCCTTTAATAATTTATTTTCTCTACTATAATGGTCTCTAACCAAGCTCTAATAGATTTTGCTACATACTTGCTTCCTTAATCAGAGAAGATAATTTTATAGGTTTATTAATCGTGCTCTTTTTCAAAAGCTACTGATTAAGCATTGCCTTCGGGTTGCAGGAGCCAGAGGGCATGATGGAGCTGCTGGCTACTGAGCAGCAGTCTGCGGAAGCTGTTACACAAGGCCCACAACAGACTGCATACAGCCAGAGTCACTGAGCAGACTGAAGTTTCACTTCTCCCCAGCTCCTAGCAACAGATTGCTCACAGCAGTCTTCTCCCCATCATCTTGTTCACCAGGACTGTTCCAACAGGCTATAGTGAAATTCCTCCCCAATCCCCATATCCCAGAGCAGCTAAATTATGTCTGAAAACTGAATGACAAAACAACATATTGTTTGGCTCAACATATGGTTTGGCTCAGCGGTTAGAGCATAGGCCTGTGGTCCAGAGAGACCCAGGTTCAATTCCTGCTAGGGGCACGTACCTCGGTTGCGGTTTGACCTGGTCCTGGTTGGTTGTGCGGGTGGCAGCCACTCAATGAGTCCCTTTCACGTCGATGTTTCTCTCTCTCTGTCTTCCTCTCTCTCCCTCCCACTCTATCGGAACAAAAAATGGAAAAAAATGTCCTCAGGTAAGGATTAAAAAAAACAAAACAACATATTCTGCCATGAGACAGTGCTCATGACAAAGTTTACTTTGGCCTACTCAACCAGCAGACCCACTAAACTGCATCTCCTCCTGTCTTCTAGGAAAACGGCAATTTGAGCCACACAGTTGCTTTACATACTACTTTCATATCATGGAAACAACTGTTAGACAACACAACGAGGCTTCTTATTCCCCAGGAAAACCTACTCTCCACCGTGAATTTATGGCACATTCATGAGAACACATCAACCAAGAACACTACCAACCGAGCTTGAGGTTTCATTAGAAGTCAAGACACCAGGAATAAGCAATGAGTAGTAGTGTTTTTGAAAGAAAACAACCTTACATTTATATATTTGTTTTATAAAGAAGATAAATATTTTCTTCAAAATTCATAGCAGTCTGGATGTTCAAGTTTCTTAGATACATATGCAAACTTCCCTCTCCCTTCAGTGGTCATTCCCAGGTGGAGATGAGTGGAAATATTCTGGAGGTTAACACTGGTCCCTGACTTGCTCAAACTTTTCAACATTTGGCTCTAGAACAAACATTTAAAGCAAATATTTTAAGATAGAGTAAGTGGGTTAGATGTATATCTCCTTTAACCTAAAGAGATCAGATTTAACAAAAAAATTAAATCTCTACTTGAATTGTCAGCATTAGTTATGTTGATATACCTTCAATCACTAGACAAATGAGTAGGCTTTTATTTTGATAAAGGCTATTGTATGGTGAAAGGTCCTCCCACCATATCCAAAAAGGAGATTAATTTAACTGTGAAAGACAAAAGGAAAAAAATATTTTTTAATGTATGTGTCTTCATAATCAGGTTGTTAACTCTACACAAGGGTTTCCTAGGTTAACATTATAGATATCAGCATAAATATTTTATTGTTTATGAAATGGGTTTGAGGTCCTATATGTTTATTTGTATCTCTGAACTTCATTAATTAATACACTAATCAAGAAAAACAGGAGATTTCAGTGTGGTAGTTTGTACATTGTAGTATACTAAGGAAGAAATACCTACCATTTATAGAAAAACTAATAAAAAGGATGTAACAGATCATCTTTAGTTCTCCTCTAATTGAATTAATAAAATTAAGAACCAATTTTTTTTATGAGACATTAGAAAGTTCCAAAACACAAACAAATTAGAATTCATTTCTATTCTTCACATTATATTACATTTTATAATAAGCAATGAGGCACACTTAGTTGAAAAACTCGATAGAGTTAACGGGGAAAAAAACCCAAAACCATATTCAGCTGGCAATTGAAGTGATCATCAGTCACACTTTTGCTATGTGGAAATAGTATACGCTCTGCTTCAACGGCCTAGAAAACAGGCATAATAAGTTTATAGCTTAGTCTGTGGTAATTAATTGTTTTTAATCAGTACTATTCAGGTAGTGCCATGAACATGTGTTACTGCTGTCATTTAAAAATATATTATCACCAGTGCTCTCTCATCTATGGTAACAGAGGCTAAGCCTGCACAGACAAATAAATTCCACAGGTATTAGTTTCTAACTCTTATTACACATATGTATGAAAATATATCTGATTTATTTCTGAGGCTTTATACCAGGGATTTCTTATTCTTGTATTTAGTTTTACAGAGAATATGAAGTAGTGAAAATCTGACATGAATCAATACTAGGATTAAATCTTAACTCTACCACTAACCCCGGGTAAATTACTGACTTTTTAAAGCTTTATGTTCTTCATCTCCACAGTATAGTTAATAACACATCCTCTGGGTTATTGTAAGGCAATGTCTACAAAGTACCTAATCAAGCCTAACACACTTGCTCAGGAAATGACAGGCCCTCCAGTTCCCCAACTATTCCTCTGTTCTGAGTCTTCTCCATTGCATTTGTATGTAGCCCACTCTTCAGAATCATGGAGTACATAATGTCATAGCTGAAATTTTCTGATGATCAACAAGAAGGCAAATACATTGAATTAATGTGATTTTGATGTTATTGAAATGACATCCACACAAAAGAAAGAAAAGCTTTAACATTTACCAAACAAGCCTTAAACGTACTAGGGTTCTATCAATGGTTAATTTTTTCAACCAAAGTGACCCAGCTTGTTTGCATTTTCCATCATTTAGTTTGGTATCTTGAATACAATGTTGGCTGGTCTAACCACTCTCACATTTCACTTTTGGTTCTTTCTCTCTTAATTTTTTTTATCAAACATTTGTTCGTATGCACTGTAAAAACAAGTAAAAATTAACCATAGTGATGGCTAAACTATAAACCACAAATTTGACTGAGTCAGAGAGGTCATTTGGGTAACCCAAATTCCATGTCTCTGCATAATTCAGACCCTTTGTCAACTTATTGAATGATAAATGAAAGAGATCAGATGAAAGAATAAAAATTAATCTATCTTAAGAGTCTATATGCTCTTGGTCATATCCCAGATCCAAAAGGAAATTCGATCTAAGTTTTGAAAGCTGTAGTGTCTTAGAATGATTTTACTTGATCCAGTTCCCAGAAAATACATGGCTGAACCTTGTCAGAAAGTCAGCAGGAAGCGCTGTGCTTCTGAACTGAAAACACTAAAACCTTATCAATTTTGTTCATTTTTAAATTTTGATGAAAATGTACGTTCTTTGTCACCAAGAATGAACATTTAGTTGTTTGTTTTAAAGCACATATTTTGTATTCAGACATAGAAATGAAGAAAATATAATTTTTCCTGAAATTTTTTTTCCCTTTTATTCTTCAACTTCCCTGACTCTCCATACATATTAGTCTGCTTTTCCTCACCAAGTCCACTGCAGTTACACAAATTTAAACACAATGTGTTAAGCATTTGATGTATAATATGAAGCTATGTGAAGAATACAGAGAATAAGATAAAGTTAGCCCTTATATTAAGGGAATTTATCACTTGATTTCAGAGAGTACATATACAAAGTAACACATTAACACATGTAAAACATTCATTATACACAACATTTCCACATACCTGGCTCTACGAGAGAATGGGGGAAATGGTGAAAGAATGAGATGACACTGAAAAGTGCCAGTGACGTTTAGAAGTAGCCAATAGATGTGGTAGATAGTGGTTGCAAATTCAAATATAATGTTGAAGCTTAAACAGATTTTTCTCTCCCCAATTTCATTCTTCTCTGCTTCTGGCTCTCTGATTTAATGTAAGACCAGAAATAGTATCACTATACAGAGTACTTCCAATATACGCAAAGATTCGCTTATACTATTATTCATCAACTAGAAAGTCTCTTTGTTGCTTGCATCTAGACAAGAGATCAAACAACATTTGACTAAAATATTTATCATGGATCTAATTGTGGTATCATTTTGTTGTTATGCCAAGGAAATAATGTTGAAAAAAAGTGTACAAATTGAATTGTTCAAATAACAGTGTTTTCTTTTGTCTTTATACCATCTTTTTCAATGTTTGTGATGAGGGTGCCAATTAAAAATACGTTTTGACTGAAGTCTGAAACTGATATACCTCCCAGAGTTTTGGACCCAAAACTCAATGAAAAAGAACCACAGAGGCATGCAACCAATAACCACCCAAATTTGAGTGAATTAGAACTGTTCTGTTTTGCCACACTAGTCAGAAAGCCACAGGCATTCCACCACCCCAAAAGGATGTGGAGAACTGACAGAAAATATAAAAACTGAACACAGATTGTACATAATTGTGCTGCTACATTCTTACTTCAACAATCATAAGAACCCCATTTCAATTCAAAGGCTTCCCTTGCAACAATAATGGCCTATCTAACAACAATTTTGACATAGTTCTTCACTCAGCAAATTTTTAATGTCTTTAAAAAGCTTATCCTAAAAAATATAACTCATATTTTTCATAAAAAGGGACGCAAATTACCTTTATTTATTTATTTGTCTTCTTCTTATTATTATTTTTTATTCTCACCCAAGGACATTTTTCCATCTTTTGTTCAGATGGAGTGGGAGGGAGGGAGAGGAAGAGAGAGAGAGAAACATCGACGTGAAAGGGACACATCGAGTGGTTGCCACCTGCACAACCAACCAGGGCAGGGGATAAACTGCAACCGAGGTACATGCCCTTAGCAGGAACCAAACCTGGGTCTCTCTAGATCGCAGGCCAATGCTCTAACCACTGAGCAAAACCGGCCAGGGTTCTTACTATTTTTTACACTGAAGAAATAGAGATGTGTAGGATACTTTTAGGTATCAAACACATTAATTTTATTTCACAGATATTTAGAGAAACTGAACTACATCAAGACAATTTATAATGAAGACACAATCAGGAAGTTTGTAGCTGGTAAGAGAAATCCTTATAATAGTGCAGTGTGTACTCTGCAGTAGGTAAGAAAAGGTAACCTCAAGAAGCCTGAAGGATGAGTTCCTAGGAAAGATGAACTCAGATTGAATGTGTTTGTCAGAAAAAAGCTGACAGCATTTGTGAAAAAATGTCAAATTCGAGGAAATGATAGTCAAATGAGGCATCCATACATTGAGGCATAAGATGGAAATTGGACCCATAGGTTCTATATAAAAGAAGACACGATTTTATGTTTAAGGAATGATTTTATCTTATGAACAGAAAAATTTTGTACCTTAGAAAAATCATCCCATTGCCTAGAATGTTCTGAGATTAGAAATAGAAATAAACATGTGTCAAAAGTCCAGGTGAGAAATAATGAAGATAAAATTCTGAAGATATAAAAGATGTGAAAACCTAGAACTTGGTGGAGAGGCAGAGAAAAGAACACCACCAAAAATCTCAAACCTAGAAAGTGGTGAAGAGGCAGAGAGAAAGAACACCACCAGAAATCTCAAAGTAGTCTTCCTCAGTATATTTTTTGGTATATACATTTCCTGTTGAGTACTTCAAGAATATGTGCCACATGACTTTATAGATTGATTGCAGTTAAACTCACAGTAATCTTCGAGGTAGACAAAAATTAAAGTTTGCCCAGCCTGTCTGAAATCCTTCATAAAGAGGCACTCATTTTATATATTGTTTGGGTGTAGAAATTAATATTAGCCTTTTAAAATTAGCCTATTAATATTGACCCTTGACAATAATTAATAATGCTTTTCTGTCCACATAATAAATGAGTTTCAATGCATACATTCCACCAGATAAAAGTACCAAGGTAGTTTTGTTGGATTTTGTGCACCAGCAACATTGAACTACTTGTAGTTTCTCAAGCACACAACATTGCTTTCATCTTTACTTCTGATTTCCCTTAGACCAAGAATGTACCCTCCCCATCAGCTTCCCTTCTACCAGTTTTAAAAAATTAATCTCAGATGTCACCTCCTCTAAGAAGTCTTCTCTAATACACCGAAATCAAGGCTTTACATTGTAGACTACCAAATATAGGTTTATGGTGTGTCCTTTGCTCACTAGGGCATATATTTTCTTATAAATCTGTAAACTATATGTTCATCTCTGAAAATCTTACCTTACCTTTTTCCTGTGCTCAGTGTTTTTAGAGGATTTTAGATTTAGTTTACATTCCAAAAGGTGACAAAAAGCATGTATTAAACAGTTTTTTTACTTTTTCCCCCATGTACCTATTCTCTGAGATTTGGAAATATTTTCCTCATTCCTTTAATTCTCTGTTTCCTTAATGCCACATGATCCTTACCTTTAACTGACCTTGACATTTACGGGCTAAAGGAACCAATACGGTAACAGCCAACAGTGGTCAGACAGGCTTTAAAACTCAGCAATGACTTGGGAGGAGGAAAATCTGATTTGTATGTGTGTGACTTTTATAAACAAATTTGTAGTTTAACTCACATGACCTCACCAAGATTTAATAAAATCCTGTCATCACATTCAGTTTTCAGACTTTCAATGTTTGTTAAATGTTATAGAATAATTGAGGACTGGTTTCACTTTTCAGAATTTGAAAGACTATATTATTTGAGAAACTTTTCAATAGTCATAAAAGTATATACATTGCTATGATAATATGAAATATAACTGTGAGAATTAAATGTATTTTTAAAAATATCATCAGCTTATTTATTTTTCTAGTTGTCATGAGTCTAGAAAACCATTGTCTCTCTACTTTTCCAAAAGTGATAAGTGAAATTAGTCACAAAAAAACAATACATAGGGAGGACGTGAAAATGGAGGCAGAGTGAATGGAAGCTACACAGACGAACTCCTAGGACCAAACGGGAATTACAACTGAAATAAAGACAAATCCTTGAAAAAAAGCAACAGAAAAGCAGCAGGACAGCACCATATAACCAGAGACACTGGAAGGATCTGCAGAGGCACGAGAGGATGGCGGGCTGGGAGCCCACTGACAACAGCAGGCTTAACTGTGAGCAGTGCCCTTGGGGAATAAAGATCAAGCCTGTTCCACAGCAAAGAGAGCTGGGACAGAGCACTAAAACAGGCAGGAGGAGGGCTGAATGGGCTGGAACTCTGTGGGGACAACTGGGATTTGGAGGACACTCAGAGTTTTTGCTGAGTTGCAGCCACAAAGGACAGGGTAGAAAAAAATCAACCAATCAGAAAACCAAAAAGAAAAAAACGATTAAAAAACAGGAAGATAGCTTAAGAGAACTGTGGGACAACTGGAACATAATAACATTCGCATCATAGGAGTCCCCGAAGAGGAAAAAAATGGCAAGGATTGGAGAATATATTTGAAGAAATAGTGACAGAAAACTTTTCTAACTTATTGAAGAAAGAAGGCATTCAAGTTCAAGTAGCACAGAGAGTCCCAAGTAAGAACTCAAACAGGCCCACACCAAGACACATAGTAGCATGAAGTAATCAAGGTCATGAAAAACAAGGATCTGAATCCAAGACTACTCTATTCAGCCAGGCTATCATTCAAAATAGAAGTTCAAATATAGAGCTTCCCAGACCAAAAAAAAAAAGGGGGGGGGTTAGGGAATATATTAACACCAAACCAGAACTGCAAGATATGCTAAAAGGACTGCTGTAATTAGTAGAAAAATAGGAAGAAAAATATAACCACAATAAACAAAAATGGCAATAAATAAGTACATATTAATGATCATCATAAATGTGAATGGTTTAAATGCTCCAATAAAAAGACACAGAGTAGCAGACTAGATAAGAAAGCATGACTCACATATATGTTGTTTATAAGAGACCCACCTCACAACAAAAGACTCACATAGGTTGAAAGTGAAGGGATGAAAAAAAAAATTTCAAGCAAATGGAAAGGAAAAAAAAGCTGGGGCTCATATCTGATAAAGTAGATTTCAAAATGAAGACCATAGCTAGAGACAACGAAGGCCACTACATAATATTGAAAGGATCTATCCAACAGGAAAATATAACTTTGTAAACATATATGCACCCAAATAGGAGCAACAACATATATTCAAAATCTTCTGGAGGACTTCAAAGGAGAAATCAACAGCAATACAATAACAGCAGGGGACTTCAACACCCCGCTAACATTACTGGATAGATCATCTAGATAAAAAATTAACAAGGAAACACAGACTCTAAATGAAACCCTAGATCAAATGGATTTAATAGATATCTACAGAGAATTACACCCCAAAACTGGAGAATTCACATTCTTCTCAAGTGCACATGGGACATTCTCAAAGATAGACCACATGTTAGGACACAAACTAAGCCTCTACAAGTTCAAGAAGACTGAAATAATATCAAGCATCTTCTCAGACACAATGGCATGAAACTAGGAATCAATTGCAACAAGAAAATGCAAAGACATTTGAAAACATGGAGGTTAAATAGCATGTTATTGAACAATGAATGGGTTACCACAGAGATCAAGGAAGAAATTAAAAACTTCCTGGAAACCAATGAAAATGAACACATAACAACACAAAATCTATGGGATGCAGTGATAGAAGTTCTGAGAGGGAAGTTCATACCACTACAAGCCTACCTCAAGAAGCAAGAAAAACTTCTAATAGACTATCTAACCAAACAACTTAAAGAACTTGAAAGCAAACATAAAGAAAACCCAAGAGCAAGTAGAAGGAAAGAAATAGTAAACATCAGAGTAGAAATAAATAGCATGGAGACCAAAAAAAATTTCAAAGGAACAATAAAACAAAGAGCTGGTTCTTTGAAAATAAAAACAAGATTGATGAACTCGTAGCTAGACTCACCAACAAACAAAGAGAGAGAACTCAAATACACAAAATCAGAAATGAAAGAGGAGGAATAATAACTGACACCACAGAAATAGAAAGGACTGTGCACAAATATTATGAACAATTATACGGCAACAAGTTCGACAATCTAAGCAAAATGAACAAATTTCTAGAAACACATAGTCTCCCAAAACTGAACCAGGAAGAGATAGAAAACTTTAACAGACCAATAACAACAGAAGAAATTGAAGATGTAATCAAGACTCTCCCAGCACACAAAAGGCCAGGCCCGGAAGGTTTCACGGGGGAATTTTACCAAACATTCAAAGAAGAACTAATACCCATTCTCCTCAAACTATTTCAAAAAATTCAAGAAGAAGGAAGACTTGCAAACTCGTTTTATGAGGAAAGCATAATTCTAATTCCAAAACCAAAAAAGACACTACAAAGAAAGAAAACTACAGACCAATTTTCCTGATGAACATAGATGCCAAAATCCTGAACAAATTCTAGCAAATCGAATCCAGCCATACATCAAAAAAATTATTCACCATGACCAAGTGGGATTCATTCCAGGGATGCAAGGCTGGTACAATATTGGCAAATCAATAAATGTGATACACCACATAAACAAAATGAAAGATAAAAATCATATGATCATATCAATAGATGCTGAAAAAGCATTCCACAAAATTCAGGACCCATTTCTGATAAAAACACTCAGAAATCTGGGAATAAAGGGATCATATCTCGACATAATAAAGACCATATATGAAAGACCTACAGCCAACATCATAGAAAGTTAAAAGCATTGACTCAATGGGCAAAAGTTAAAAGCATTTCCCTTAAGAACAAGAACAAGACAAGGATGCCCACTTTTGCCACTCTCATTTAACATAGTACTGAAAGTCGTAGCCACAGCAATCAGACATGAGAAAAAATAAAAGGGATCCAAATTAGAAAGGAGGAAGTGAAACTGTCATTATTCACAGATGACATGATACTATACGTACATGGAAAACCCCAAAGATTCCATCAAAAATTTACTAGAATTAATAAATGAATTTGGCAAAGTAGCGCATACCAAATTAATGTCAAGAAATTGATGGCATTCTTATACACCAATGATGAACTCACAGAAGGAGAAACTAAAAAAAATACCTCATTTACCATCATGGCAATAAAATGAAAATATCTAGCAATAAACTTAACCAAAGAAATAAAGGACCTATTTGCAGAAAACTACAAGACATTGAAAGAAGATATAAAAAAGTGGAAGCACATATCTTGTTCATGAATTGGAAGAATTAACATCATTAATATGTCCATACTACCCAAAGCAATCTATAGATTCAATGCAATCCCCATCAAAATACCAATGACATACTTCACAGAACTGGAACAAATACTTCAAAAGTTCATATGGAATCAAAAAAGACCTCAAATAGCCACAGCAATCTTGAAAAAAAAAAGAACAAATATGGAGGGATCACATAACCAGATTTCAGATTATACTACAAAGCCACTGTAATCAAAACAGCCTGGTACTGGTACAAGAACAGGCATATAGACCAGTGGAACAGAACAGAGAACCCAGAAATGGACCCAAGGCAATATGCTCAATTAATATTTGACAAAGGGGACAAAAGCATACAGTGGAGTAAAGACAGCTTCTTTAATAAATGGTTTTGGGAAAACTGGACAGCCACATGCAAAATAATGAAACTAGACCGTCAACTTACACCATACACAAGAATAAACTCAAAATTGATAAAATACTTAAATGTGACTCATGAATCCATAAAAATCCTAGAAGAAAATGTAGGCAACAAAATTTCAGACATTATACGCAGCAGAAGTTTCACTGCACTGTAATCAAAGCCACTGTAATCAAAACAGCCTGGTACTAGCACAAGAACAGGCATATAGATCAGTGAAACAGAAAAAGAGAACCCAGAAATTGATCCAAGTCATTATGCTCGGTTAATTTTGGGCAAAGGAGGCAAGAGCACATAGTCTCTTCAATAAATGGTATTGGGAAAATTGGACAGGCACATGCAAAAACATAAAACTAGACCATCAATTTAAACTATACACAAGAGTAAATAAAATGGACAAAAGATTTAAGTGTAAGTCATAAAACCATAAAAATCCTAGAAGAAATCATAGGCAACAAAATCCAAGACATCATACATAGCAGAATTTTCACTAATACATTACCTAGATCAAGAAAAACAAAGGAAAAAATTACTACATGGGACTACATCAAACTAAAAAGCTTCTGCACAGCAAAAGAAAGCAGCATCAAAATGAAAATGTAACTCACTGTATGGAAGAACCTATTTGCCAATGATATATCAGATAAGGGGTTCATTTCCAAAATATATAAAGTACTCATACAGCTCAACAAAAAAGAAAGACAAACGATCCAATTAAAAAATGGGCAGAGGACCTGAATAGACACTTCTCCAAAGAGGACATACAAATGGCCAACAGACATATGAAAAAATGCTCAACATTGCTAATTATCAGAGAGATGCAAATTAAAACCACTAGAATGTACCACCTCACACCTGCCAGAATGCCTACTAGCAACAAATCGACAAACAGGTGTTGGTGAATATGTGGAGAATTGGGTATTTTAATACACTGCTGGTGGGATGGCAGACTGATGCAGCTACTATGGAAAACAATATGGTGTTTCCTCCAAAAATTACAAATGGAACTTTTGACCCAGTAATCCCATTTCCAGGAACATATCCTAAGAAGCCTGAAACACCAATCAGAAAGAATGTATGCACCCCTGTGTTTATAGCAGTGCTATTTAAATAGCTAAGATCTAGAAATAGCCTAAGTGTGTGTCTATACATGAGTGAATAAAAATCTGTGGTATATTTATACAATGGAACACTATGCAGCTGTGAAAAAGAAGGATCTCCCACCTTTTGAAATAGCATGGAGGGATCTGGAGAGTATTATACTAAGCAAAATATGCCAGTGAGGGAAAGATAGTATCACATGATCTCACTTATATGTGGAATCTAATGAACAAAATAGATCCAGAGATATGGAAGCACGGAACAGACTGATGAAACTCAGAAGGAAGGGGTGAAGGGGGCATGGAAGAGATAAACCAAAAAACCTATATGCATATATGCATAACTAATGGACATAGACAACAATACTGGGGGGGTAGGGAGGAGGGTGTCTGGGGGGGAAAAGGAGAAACATCTGTAACAAAAATTAATTAATAAAAATTGAATAAATAAATAAACAAACAAATAAAATTAAAATAGAAAATAAAAAAGAAATGGGAAGAGTGGTTGAGCATCGACCCATGCACCAAAAGGTCGCTTGTTCAATTCCCGTTCAGGGCACGTGTTCAAGTTGTGGGCCCAATCCCTAGTGGGGAGCATGCAGGAAGCAGCCAATTGATGTTCTGTCTCATCGATGTTTCTATTTCTCTCTCCCTCTCCCTTCCTTTCTCTCTAGAGATCAATAAAGAAAAAAAATTAAAAAACTTGATATTGAGGAATATACCTTGCCATTTAAAAATACATGCATACAAACCAAGTATTTTATTTGTCACAGTTATTTTTTTTTTTCAGATTTTCTTGGACTTTAAATGGCCTTATGAAGCTACTGTAGAATAGAAGATGTCTATATTTTGCTTGACCATTTCTGAAAAATTTCCTCAAACTTTACTCATAGTAGCAAATAATTAATGGGCGAATACACACAAACATACAAATATTTTAAAAAACTAAGTCAGATCATGCAGTGCCTATTCTCAAAACCATCCAACCCCTTCCCTTCCCACTATTAACATCTAATCTTTAGCATGGTCTACAAGGCTTTTCATGGTCAGTCTCCATTCTCCAACTTCCCTGTACCTATCTCATCCTTTTTGTCTCTCCATTCTCCTCCTCATTCCCTCTGCTGGAGTCACTCTTCTCTACTTGCTGTTCTTCAAACCATAAAGACCACTCACCACAGGGCTTTTACACCAGCTGTTCCTTCTGCCTGGGATGCTCCTCCCAGAGAGCAAGCCTCCCTCTCTCACTTCATTCAGGTCTCTGCTCACATGCTAACTCACAATGGACTTTTCTGACCAACTATTAAAATACACCCTTCTGTCTTTTTACCTGCTTGATCTTTCTTCATAGCAATTATCACCACCTGACATATATATTTGTAAAACAAATATAAATGTCTCTTCAATCCAAATGTAAATTTCAAGAAGAAAATGATTTGGACTGTTCTTGTTTAGTGCCTGGTTCTTGTCAACTGTTATTGCCCGGTGTCTATAATAATGCCTGATACTTAATAAGCACTCAATAAATAACCTGTGGAATGAATAAATAAAGCATTACATTTATATCCTATAATATACAACTTATAAAAATAACTTAAAGCAATGGTCAAGACCAATTTAATTTCTTTTCCCAAATTTGTAGGCATTTAAAAAGTTAAACATGAATAAACTCTTTATTTTTCATAAATTATAGTGCATCATTATTAAATTATTTTTGCTAAAAACCTTTGATTTTATGGGAGTGTTTCATACTGGCTTCAAAATATCTTCCATTGATTAAATAAAAACTATCTTTGAGCATGGAAGATGTTAGAAGTGAAGGTAATGCTAAATTGTCATACTATTATATGAAAATATATGCATATCCAGGACTAGGGAATGCCTGAAATTCCATAATATGTACCCATTCCTCTTAGAACTTCCTGAGATAATCACACAAGGGGTGGTGGCAAATGGGAACCAAGATAACTGTTGCTTGGGCTTGTGTCTGTGCCCCAGCGGTTTTCTTTTGTAAAAGGAGCAGGTCACATACTCAAATGCAAGGATCCCCCAAGACCAGATCCTAATCTTATCATCTTTCCACCCCTTTGCCAATGAAATAACAGAGCCCCAAACCACACTTGAGATTAGAAGACGTTTTCTGCCTCATCTTACTCTGTTTCTCACCTATTCTTCCTTGGCTTTGCGATGCCACACTCCTCCTGATTTTCTTTCTTTATTTTTGTCCCCACTTTTCAGCTCCTTTATTAGTTCCTCCCTTCCCCCACCTCTAAAAGTTATAATCTTCTAGGCTCAATTTTTGGATTTCTTATCTTTTCTCCTTACAAGTGCTCTCTAGGAAGTGCCATCTGTCCCCACAAATTTATTTTTGATGTTTTATTGGTAGAAAAGTTTAAACAAAACAAAAATAGGTTAAATAGTATACTGAACAACCGTCTTTAATAATTAGCAACCATCTTTAATAATGTGGCCAACCTATTTTCTCTAAACTCCCACTCCCTGATCTCAATGATTATAAAGTCATTTCCAGACCTTCATTTCATCTGTAAATTCTTCAATATGTATCTCTAAAAAATAAACACTTTTGATGAAAGTAAAATGCCATTATAAAATTTTTAAAAAATTAATAATTAATTAATCTTAGTAAATATCCAGTGTTTATTGTTTTTTTTTAATAAAAAAATAAATGTTTTTAAAACATTTTATTGAATTTATTGGGGTGACATTGGTTAATAAAATTATATAGGTTTCAAGTGTACAATTCTATAATACACCATCTGCATATCATATTGTATGTCCACCACCCAAAGTCAAGTCTCCTTTCATCACCATTTATCCCCTTTTTATCCTCTTCAACTTCCCACACTACTTTTTCCCTCTGGTAATCACCATAGTTTTGTCTGTGTTTATGAGTTTATTATTGTTTTGCTTGATCCCTTCACCATTTTCACCCAGCCCCATAGCCCCCTTCTCCTCTGAGAACTATCAGTCTGTTCTCTGTACCTATGTGTCTGTTTATTGTTTATAATGTTTTTTAATCATTAGTTTGTTTAAATTATAGCCTAACAAGATCTGAACTTTGCATCTAATTGGACAGTACTGTGAACTTCCTTATTGCATTATATAGAGAAGTACATAGTGTCTGGCTGTTCGAACTGTAAAATTAAAATAAAATTTAAAAATAGTAAAATAAAACAGTTCACCTATGTTTTAGATTTGTAAAGCCACATATTAATGTGAAATGAGAGGGTACCAGAGTCTGAAAAGCCAGCTCCTCTCTTCATCTCCCAGGGTAGTAGAGACTTTGTAACTTCTAGGTTGCCTCACCGATCTGCTTTGCTTCTCAGCACTTCTATTACCCGTGTAAGCAATTCCTTCAATTAAATTAACTCTGTTTGAAAGGCCTGGAGTGTATCCTGTTCTTGGTAGACCTGATTGATACAGACAAGAAGATCATAAGCTTAATTCTGGACATGATGAGTGTGAAGTGACTTTATGTGTAATGAACATGAAATTTAAACTCTCTGCCACGGCCTACAAAGTGCTGCATGATCTACCTCTCTATTCTTTTCATGCACCAGCTTCTCCCTTGTCCACCCACCTTTGCATCAAACTGCCCTTTTTTTTTTTTTTTTTTTTTTATTTCTTCAAAAGGGCTAAGCACTTTCTTGCCCCAGACCTTTAAACAAGCAGTTTCCTATGCCTGGCATTTTCTTACCCAGTCTTTTCAAGACTTGTCAGCTCTTATGTGAAATACCATCTTCACAGTGAGACCTCTGACAACCCTACCTACAAGGCTTCTTGTCATTGTCCTTCATTTCCTTTATAGTACTTTGCATAATCTGTACCTACTATATTATCATTCAAATGTTTAATGTCTAGATCCTCAAGTATATTGTAAATTCCACAGAGCAGGAGAGAAATCATGCTTGTTTTCTTGACTACTGTACCTTTGTGCCTAAAACCTGGCATCTACAATGAAAAACCATGAATGCGTATGTTCCATAGCTGGCCAGGTATGCTAGCAAGTGGGCCCTGGCTGGTTCAATGTACAGCTTAGGTTGCAGGAACACAGGATGCATCAGTGTAGGCTACACCCAAGTGCAGAATTCTTTGAAGAACAGTGACCTAGCTCACTGAGACATATGCCTAAACACAAACCTTTGATTTTTGACCTCTTTGTGGAGGTTGAGAAGGTGGGTAGAGAATTTATTTTCTTTTCTAGAAAAGACAAGACAAATGTAACCACGTTGAATCCCTGGGTAAGAAGTCCTACCTTGATTAAATTAGTGCCCCTAGACTTTAAAAGATTTAAGATAACTTTAAGATAAAAATATCTATAGCAATTTTACAGAATGCGTAATTCTTTCATTTCTTAGAACCTCAAAGACTTTGTTTCTTTACAAAACCACTAGGTTCCTGTAACATTTCAGGTTGTATTTTGATAATTTTGCTAGATATATGCACAAAATCCTATGTGTTGTGAATTTTCTAAAAATTATATATTATACTGATGTTCAGATTCACAGGCACTAGGAAGTAAAAAATTCTTACTGGCCTTGGGAAAGCATTTTGGTGGAGGCATAAAATATCAGGAATTCCAAAAGAGCCATATAACTCTCTTTTTAATGACCATATAGAAGATAAGTGCTAGTGTCTCACCCTGAATAGTTAAATATTATTTTATGAGCTTTTACATTTACGGGAAAAGAAGCTTGCTACAAATCCCCATGCACACAACTTTTAGGTAATTTACAAATTTGAAACATATTTTATCAAAGATAGATAAAGAATAAAGGCTATAACAAAAATTTGGAGAGCGTTTGCAAATTTGTTTCCCTGTCTGATCAAAATTATATATAACATCTTAAATATGGAATAATGTTTTAGGCAGGAAAGCAAATAAAAACACATGAAACTAAATGTTTGTGTTTTTTTGCCCTGGGTTTATTTTCTTAATGATGTTGTGGAAGGACAACCAGTGTAACTATCAAGAAATATATATTCCATAATAATCAATACTGTATCCAGTTTATTAGATGTAATTCTCAACACTTTAGTACATTAACATATATGGCTAATTATTTGCTTGCCAGGTATTTGAAATGTCTTATGTCAGATTGCTACCTGCTCACTGAAGTTTTCCCAGCACATGCTCTCTTCCTTCTTGTTGGAATGGGACTTGTGGATTATTCCAGCAAAGCATCTCAGTTATCAGCAACATGCTAGACTTATTAATAATAGATTTTTATTAATGGACAATTGGACACAGGTCTGCAGTAGCAATTCATCATAAGAACACCCAGTAAATGCACAGTTTTCCCATGTTTACCAAATACAGTTGCTTGCTGAGTTCTGAACTCCCATACTATGGTGCTATGTAGAGATTGGGAATGAAGTGCCAAGTTATTCATATTTGACTTATCTTTCTCTCTCCAGTTTCTACCCAAACTTCCACTGTTACTTAGATATTGATTCCACAGCTTAAAACTATATCTTTAATTACTGGCAATAAAATGTGTTTTATTTTTTAGCTCTTAGCTATTATATTTATCAATTTTTGTATATTGTGTATTTATTTTATCACCTGTAATTTAAACAAGATTGTGGAATTAAAATTCAAAGTTGTTTGAGGTAAAAATACTGTTGTCTGTATCTGTATCATATGGTTCTTAGCTTTTTCTGACAAACTTGTTTCACTTAGCATAGTATTCTCAAGTTCCATCCGTGCTTTTGCAAATGGCACTATTTCACCTTTTCTTATGGCTGAAATAATCCTACCCTGAATGTTTTCTTATGCTGTTTGTCACACTCACTTACAAATGTATATGTATACAGTAGTCTCTCGCCACTTGGCGCTTTGACTTTCGTGGCTTCACTCTATTGCCGTTTTCTCAAATATAGTAAAGGGTTAGGTATAGTATTTGAAAAAACCGCAAATGGCAGTATTTCATCTTTCTCATGGCTGAGTAGTATTCCATAGTATATATGGACCACGTCTTCTTCAGCCAAAGAATCCTACTTGTGGAAATTCATTTATCGTGGTAGAGTCTGGAACTTATTAACTGCAATAAACGAGGGCTGACTGTAATTACAAAAGAGTGAGAGCATGGATTATTCTTTATATTTCATTCCATCTCTCTAAGAGATGCATGATTTGCTACATTTTTTGCCTAGTTAATATTTATATTTGTATATGCCATTTAAAAATTTCCCAAGACACTATATTGTTCTTCATAAAGAACACATAAAATCATTTAGAACTAATGCTACTGACCTAGAAAACTTTTATTCTACTTTGGTTCTTAGGTGTGAAAATAATCATGCACTGAGATGTACCTACTCTTGCAGACATTATACATTATTAATGACAAACAGCACCTATTTCTGAAAGGTTTTGCTGCAGGCTGATGTATAGTATTAACTGAAGAACAGAGTAAGGTTTATCTCACAAAGGAATCCCTGTGTCCTCATTCCTTATTTAATTATAGGAATTAAATTATTCCAGACATAGCAACAATTATTATTATTTTTAATTAAACTTGTAGGGGTGACATTGGTTAATGAGATTATATAGGTTTCAAGTACAGATTTCTATGATACATAATCTGTACATTGCATTGTGTGCCCACCATCCAAAGTCAAGTCATCTTCTGTCACCACGTATTTGGCGCTCTTTATCTTTTATGACCTCCTACCCCCTTCCCTCTGGTAACCACCATATCGTTGTTGTGTCTGTATCATATGGTTCTTAGCATTTTCTAACTTATTTCGCTTAGCATAATATTCTCAAGGTCCATCCATGTTGTTGCAAATGGCAGTATTTCATTTTTTCTTATGGCTGAGTAGTAATCCATAGTATATTTGGACCACATCTTATTCAGCCAATCATCTATTGAAGGACACTTGGGTTGTTTTCATGTCTTAGACACTGTAAATAATGCTTCAATGAACATAGGGGTGCACATATCTTTGCGAATAAAAGTTGTCAAGTTTTTTGGGTAGAAGAGGGATTTCTGGGTCATACAGTAACTCTATTATTAACTTTTTGAGGAACTGTCAGACCATTTTCCATAGTGGCTGTACCAGTCTACATTCCCACCAGCAATGAATAAGGGTTCCCTTTTCTCCATAACCTCTCCAACACTTGTTATTACTTGTCTTGTTGATAATAGCCATTCTAACAGTAGTAAGGTGGTATCTCATTGTAATTTTGATTTCAATTTCCTAATACTCGGTGAGATTGAGCATTGTTTCATATATCTGTTGGCCATTTGTGTATATTCTTGGGAGAAGTGTCTGTTCAGGTCTTCTGTCCATTTTTAATTGGATTTTGTTTGGTGTTAAATTGTATGAATTCTTTATATACTTTGAATATTAACCCCTTTTCTGAGCTGTTGTTTGCAAATAACATCTTCCATTTGGTTGGGTGCCTTTTTGTTTTATTGGTGGTTTCTTTTGTTGTGCAGAAACTTTTTAGTTTGATATAGCTCCATTCATTGCTTTTTTGGTTTACTTTCCTTGCCTTTGGGGCTAAATTCATAAAATCTTCTCTAAGACCAAGGTCCATGAGTTTAGTATCTATATTTTCCTCTATGTAATTTATTGTTTCAGATCTTATGCTTAGGTCTTTCATCCATTTTCAATTAATTTTTGTACATGGGGAAAAACTGTAGTCTAGTTTCATTCTTTTGCATGTGGCTTTCCAATTTTCCTAGCACCATTTATTGAAGAGGCTCTCTTTTCTGCAATGTGTGTTTTTATCTCCTTTGTCAAAACTTGTTTGCCCATATAAATGTGGTTTTATTTCTGGGCTCTCAATTCTGTTCCGTTGGTCTGTGTGTCTGTTTTTTTGCCAGTACCATGCTGTATTTATTATCGTTGCTCTGTAGTATAATTTGAAGTTAGGTAGCGTGATATCTCCAGTTTCATTATTTTTCTCAAGATTGCTTTGGCTATTTGGTGTCTTTGTGGTTCCATACAAATCTGATGATTTTTGTTTATTTCTTTAAAAATGACATTGGCATTTTGATAGGGATTGCATTAAACTTGTATAATGCTTTTGGTAATATGGACATTTTAACTATGTTGATTCTTTCAAGCCATGAACACAGAATTCCTTTCAATTGTTTTGTGTCTTTTTTCAATGTCTTTTAATAATGCTTTGTAGTTTTCTGTATATAGGTCCTTCACGTGTTTTGCTAACTTTATTCCTAGGTATTTTATTATATGTTGCAATTTCAACAGAAATTGTTTTTTTTTCTTCATTTTTTTCCTGAAATTTTATTGTTATTATATAGGAATTCAGTGGACTCCTGCAACTTTACTATATTTGTGTATTGTTTCTAATAGTTTTTCGGTGGAGTCTTTAGAGTTTTCTATGTACAGAATCATGTTATCTGCTAAAAAGTGACACTTTTACTTCTTCCTTCATAATCAGATGCCTTTTATTATTATTATTATTTTCTTGCTTGACTACCCTGGCTGGAACTTCCAGAACTATGTTGAATAAGAGTGGTGGGAGTGGACATCCTTGTTTTGTTTCTGATTTTAGAGGCAAAACTTTCAGTTTTTCACCATTGAGTATGATATTAGGTGAGGGTTTGTCATATGTGGCCTTTATTACATTAAGGTACTTTCCTTCTATACCCATTTTTTTAGTGTTTTAATCATAAATGGATGTGGCATTTTATCAAAGGTTTTTTCTGAATCTATTGATAAGATCATATAATTTTATATTTTGTTTTGTTAACATGCTGTATTACATTGATCAAGATGCACATGATGAACCCATCTTTGTGTCCCTGGAATGAACCCCGTTTAATTGTGATATATATTTTTTAATGTTCGTTATATTTGATTTGATAGTACTTTGTTTAGAATTTTGCATCTGTAATAATCAGAGATTTGGGGCTGTAGTTTTCTTTTTTTGGGTTATCCTTGCCAGGTTTTGGTATCACGGTTATATTGGCCTCATAAAATGTGTTAAGAAGTATTGCCTCTTCAATTTTTTTGGAAGAGTTTGAGAAGGATAGGTATCAAATCTTCTTTGAATGTCTGGTAGAAGTCACTAGAGAAGCCATCTGGTACTGGGCTTTTATTTTTTGGTAGGTTTTGACAGTTGTCTCAATTTCCTCACTGCTGATCAGTCTAGATTTTGCAGTTCTTTATGATTCAGTCTAGAAAGGTTATATATATCTAGAGACTTATCCATTTCTTCTAGGTTATTTAATTTGGTGACATACAGTCTTTTGTAGCATTCTACTATGATTCTTTGTATATCTGTGATGTTTGTGGTAACTTCTCTTTCATTTCTGATTTGGTTTATATGAGTCTTTTCTCCTTTTTCCTCAGTGAGCCTAGCTAGGGATTTGTCAATGTTATTAATCTTTTCAAAGAACCAAGTCTTTGTTCTGTTAATATTTTGTAAAGTATTTTTGTTCTCTTTCATTCAATTCTGCTCTACTTTTGATTATTTCCTTTCTTCTACTGATTTTGTTCTTTTTCTAGTTCTTTAAGATGTAATGTTAGGTTGTTTACTTGGGATTTTGCTTGTTTCTTGAGATCGGCCTGTAATGATATAAACTTCCCTTTTATTACTGCTTTCATTAGATCCCAGAAGTTTTGGTATGTCATATTGTCATTCTCATTTGTCTCTCTCTATATCTTTTGATCTCATCTATTATTTTTTCTTTGACCTCATCATTTTTTTAGTAATATATTTTTTAATCTACACATATTTGTGGGTTTCCTTTTATTTTTGCAGTTGATTTATAATTTCAAAGCATTGTAGCCAGAGAACATGCTCAGCATGATTTCAATCTTCTTGAATTTGTTGAGGCTAGTTTTGTGACCCAATATATGGTGTATCCTTGAGAATGTGCCATGTGCACTGGAGAAAGATGTATCATCTGATGTTGTGGATGAAAGACTCTGTAGATGTCAATGATGTTCATTTGGTCTAATGTGTCATTTAAAGCTGATATTTCTTTATTGATTTGCTGTTTAGATGATCTATCTATAGCTGTTAAGGGAGTATTTAGATCCTCTACTATGCTTGTGCTTTTGTCAGTTTCTCCTTTTAGTTCTGGGCATAGTTGCTTTATATCTTTTGGTGCTCACTGATTGGGTGCATCTATATTGAGAAGTGTTATATCTTCTTGATGTTGTGTTTCTTTTATTATTATAAAATGTCCATCTTTATCTCTTGTTACATTTGTTATCTTGATATCTATTTGTCAGATATAAGTATGGCTTCACCTGCTCTTCTGTGGGTGATACTTTCTTGGAGAATCACTCTCCATCCTTTCACTTTCAGTCTCTCTTTGTCTTTGCAGCTTAGGTGTCTCTTGAAGGCAGCATATGGTTGGATTTTGTTTTTTGATCAAGTCTGTGACTCTGTACCTTTTTTTTTTAATCTTCACCTGAGGACATTCTTTTCCATTTATCTTCAGACATAGTGGGAGGGAAGGGGAGAGAGATATTGATAGAGATATTGATAGATAGATAGATGATAGATAGATAGATAGATAGATAGATAGATAGATAGATAGATAGATAGATGATAGGAGGAGAGAGAGAGCGATATCAATTGGCTGCCCCCCCTCCTTGCATGACTGGACAGGACCAGGGACCGAACCACAACCAAAGTATGTGCCTTTGACCGGAATCGAACCGATGACTCTTTGGTCTGCAGGCTGACACTCCAACCGCTGAGCCAAACCAGCCAGGGCTACTCTGTGCCTTTTTACTGATGAATTCAGACTATTTGCATTTAGGGTGGTTACTGAAGTATGAAGACTTCCTATAGCCATTTTATCTTTTGTTTTCTGGTAACTTTATGCCTCCAACAATGCTTTTCCTTTGTGTTTCTATCTGTTGTGAGGGTTTTTTTGTTTTTGGTAGTATTGCATCCTTTTTTCCTGTTTACTCTTTTTATAAGACATGTATCTCAGTGTGTGTGTGTGTGTGTGTGTGTGTGTGTGTGTGTGTGTGTGTTTACCATAAGTTTATGAAGTTGCATATATTCAGTATTTCTTTTTTTTTGGAATGCATCTGATTTTCATCCTCCTTAGCAAATTCAGACCTTTTTCCCCTCCCCTTTTATGTTTTTGTTGTCACAAATTATCTCTGTTTATACTGTAAGTTTGTTGGTGATCTTATAGTGTTGTGAACTTTCCTTCTTTGTTTCAGGTAGAATAGCTCTCTTGAGTATTTTCTGTAATGCAGGTCTTCTGGGGTTAAATTCCCTCAGCTTTTTTTATATCTGAAAAAGTCTTTATTTCTCCTTCATATCCAAAAGATGACTTTACAGGATATATTATTCTTGGCTAGTAATTTCTTTCAGTAATTTGATTATTTGATTCCAGTCTCTCCTAGCTTGTAGAGTTTCTGCTGAGAAGTTCAATGATAACCTTATGGATTTCCTTTATAGGTTACTTTCTTCTTTTCTCTGGCTGCCTTGAGAATTCTTTCTTTGTCATTTATTTTTGACAGTTTTAATAAAATGTGCCTTGGAGAAGGCCTTCTTGGATTCAAGGATCTCTCTCTTTTCATAGGTTTGGGAAACTATCATCAACTGTTTGTATAAGCTCTCCATTCCTTTCTCTCTTTCTTCTTCTTCTGGTATACCTACTATTCTAATATTGTTCTTTCTGAATGGAGTCAGATAGTTCTCATAGAGCTTGCTTGCTTTCTTTTTCTTTTTTCTTTTTCCTTGCTCAAGTCTCTTTCTTCTTCCCTCTGCATCATTTCTAGATTTCTATTTTCAATATCACCAATTCTTTTGTCCATCTGGTCAATTCTATTTCCTGTGCTTGCTATTTCATTCTTAATATCTTTTACTGAGTTTTTCATCTTCATTTCTATTTGGATCTTTTTTAGTTTCAGCCTCTTTGCTAAAGTACTCATTTTGTTCATGGATTTGTTTTCTGAGCTCATCAAATTGCCTATCTGTGTTTCCTTGCCTCTTGTTGAGTTTTTTCAGAACTGCAATCTTGAATTCTCTGGTCATTTATGCCACATATTTCTATGTTTTTAATTTTTTTCTGTAGATTTTTCATTTTTTTTCTGAGCTGCCTCCTTACCTTGGTTATTCATGACATTTGATGGATTCCTTCTCTGTCTAAGCATCTATGTATGAGTGGCATTTCTCTAGTACAGAGGTGGGGAGCCTTTTTTCAGCCAAGGACCATTTGGATATTTATAACATCATTCGTAGGCCATACAAAATTAACAACTTAAAAATTAGCCTGCTATATTTGGTTGAACATTTAATGTACTCACCCCTAGTGTGATGGCTGGAATTGCTTCTCTTTGATAAGGCTTTTGGTATTAGCTGGTATTAATGATGTTGCTTCTCACAACTGCTTTTCCAGGTTTGCATTGGTCAGTCTGGATCACAGTCAACTCTTTGTGGTGGAAAATTTAAAAAAAAACTTCTCACAGCAGTAAATTATTCCAAACACAGATGCATATTTCAATGCATTCTCCTCAAAGTGAAAAATTTATCAGTACTTATGTAACATTTATAGAACTCAAGCAATAGGAGGTGGTTGTATCTAGCTTTCAGCTCATCATCGCTTTGTAGCTAAATAATTTCATGTTGTAGGTTATCAGGCACATCAGCTGGTTCCACATTGAACCGTGTAGCAAAGATGTTCAATACCACTTGTTTACTTTTCACGTCCTTGAATCTTTTATTAAATGCCTCAATTAGTTTCTCACATTCACCAGCATACTCAAGTGTCATAGAAAGCTTTAGTCCTTCTAAAGTTGGGTAATGCATCATGTTATTCCTTTCGAGTTGCACTTTCCATGCCTTAATTTAGCTTCAAATAATTTCACGTTTGAAAGCAGGGAGCTGAGAAGTTGGTTGGGGCCCTGCAGTTTGACATTCAGCTCTGACTTGGTAATGTCCACCATGAATGCTAAATCATACAGCCACTTGCTGTTATTGAGTTCCCTGACAGGTTTTCCCTTCATTTCCATGAACTACTTGATTTCATCCCGAAGTTCATAAAACCTCATGAGCATGTTCCTGTGACTCAGCCACCACACTGCACAGTGAGAAACAAGATCATCATACTCAGAGTCAAGACCACTCAGTAACTCTTTAAACTGGCAGCTGTTAAATCCCCTGATTTTATCAAAATTTATGCATGACACTATTGTTGACATCACACTGTTGAGCTGCAATGACTGTGCACAGAGGCTTTCTTGGTGTAGGTTGCAGTGGCATATAATTAAATCACTTAGATCAAGACAGACAATTCAGTTCTTTCTTGAGAAATGCAATTAACCCTTTCTGAGAGAAAACCATGGCTGGAACTCCATCTGTAGTAAGGCCACTTAACTTTTCAAATGTTAGCTCAAGTTTTTTTTATTGAGAAAATAAGTCTCTCAAACAAGATCACCTCTTATAGGGCCATGTATGGTTTCCAGTGACGGCAGTTTCTCTCACGTGTCAAACTCTGCAGTTATTCCACAAACAAAACAGCCAGCTGGGCAGTATTTCTTATGTCCATTATCTCATTACAAGCCAGAGAGAAAAATTGGAAAGCTGCGGAATCTTTCAGTGTTTTTTTAATATCTTGTGCTAAGTCAGTAATCCAATTTGAGATTGTTCTCTGAGACAAACTAACACTCTGAAACAATTTTACCTTGGTGCTAACAACTCCGCAGCAGCCACCACACACTCTTTCACAAACTTTCCCTCTACATGAGGCCTCATCTTCTTTGTGATTAGCTTGCTCACTACATAACTGTGTGAATAACGTTGTCTCTGTCATGGCGAGGCCTAGTGAAAGCAGCTTGTTGGGATTTCAAACTCTGCTGAAGATTATTGATTTTATCCAGATGCATCTGGTCTCCCAATTCATTGAATTTAGCATGTTTTGAACTATAATGATGCTCCAGATGGGCTTATTTCATTACTTCTAATGCATCACCACAAACTAGGCACACAGGTTTGCCTTTGACTTCAACAATAAAATAATCATTTGTCCATTTCTTTTGGAAAGATCGACACTCTGCATCAACTTTTCTTTGTATTCACCAATTGTAGGATGTCACACCACTTAATATTTCAATAATTATCCAGCATGTGTGTCACCAGTGATGTTATTATTTTGCTCTGATTGTTGTTCTATACCTTGGATTTGGAACATATCCAACATTTGTACGATTGACTTTTGAGGTTTTTTTCTATGTACTGTAATTTCCATAATCTTCATCTGAGAGTCAGTTTTTACCAGGATTGTTGATCATGGATGCGTGGATAAAGGTTGGATTGGAGTTATTGTCCGTGTTGATAAAGAAGTTGTCAATCATTGGAGGCAAGATCATCAATGTTGTGAGGAATCATTTCATCACATCTCATATCATCATCACAGGATCACTGTAGTTTCACCACAGTGTGTTAACACTTTCTCAATGTGTACACTCCCAGCCTGCCTGGCAATGACTGTCTTATGACAATACAGGCAGACAGGCTGAGGGCAGCCGATGAGAAGCATACATGTCTGTCACATCATGTACTCGTCTGTGTCCTGTCTATTCCATAATGGACGTTTCTTACTTGTCCCTCAAAATTTACGTTATTATTATAATTTACAATATAAATGTATGTTGCTATGAAAAAAAGCTCCTAGCTTTATTGAATTTGGAGCCCCACCTGGGTTGCCTTGGCAGGGCCAGAATAAATGATTTCACAGGCCTTATATGGCCCATGGGGCTGGACGTTTTCCACCCCTGCTGTAGTAGATTGATAAGAAGTCTTTCTATTGTTTTCCAGTAAGTGGCTCTGAATCAAGTTTTTAAGCTTTCTTGCACTTCTATGGCTTTTCAGATCTCTGGGGGGTAGTGGAAAATGGCATGTGCTCCCTGGGAAGGTGTGTGCTTCACCTGTCATCCAGTCACCCCAAGGGACCAACCGCGAGTGGTGGGTGATGTGGCTCCAAATCCGTGAAATCCCAGTGCTGTCCCCACAGCCAGACGCTGCTGGCAGTGCAATGCATGGGGGGAAGAGGAGGTAGTCTATCTTTTTTGTGGCTTTGCCTTCCCAGCAATGGTGACCAGTTAATTCTGTGACATCCCCCTGAACTTCTACTTGAACCTGGGATTGGTCACAGAGTGCACTTGTCACTTAGGGAAAAAGTAGTACTAGTTTTCAGGTTTGCAGATAATGTGCTCTGCAACCTGACATGAAGGGTCAAGGGAGGTTAGCTCTGGGAGGTTAAGGGGCAGCCAGGCTCCATGGCTTTGTTTCTCTGTGTAGAATGCCAACTGCCAGAAAACTGAGGCTGCACATCTGTGCCTCTACCCTGCCCAGGACACTGGGTTCAGCCACAGCTCATACTACCCACTCCTGCTGGGATGCTCACTAAATCGCTCTGCTCCTCCTGGCTGAAGGGAGTGCCAGCCACAGCCTGATTTGTCTCCTCTCTGGGCTGAACCCCACCATGCGATCCCAGCTGCAGGGCTGTGTCCATGACTCCTATCAGCTTTGCTCTCTTTTCACCTCCTTGGATTGCTCTTCTGCTTGCCCACCTTTAGATGTTTCAATGGGTGGATCTCTCAGACATGTCTCTGCCTTGAGCAGAGTATCATTTGTTGAATTATAGCTCTTCAATTGTTGAAACTTCAAGGGGAGAGACCAAGGGGATCACTCACACTGCCATTCCTCTGATGCCCCTCCAGCCCCAGCAACAATTATTTCTGAGCTTTCAGCTATACACTTAATTGAATAATGTTTCCTTCTCTAGGTTTTACAAGGGTCACTTTGTTGAAGAAACTTAACTGTTCAGAGTGACAAAATTGTGAAATGAGCATACTTCCACTATACGCAGTTTACACTGACCTTCTGTTCACCCACCTCTAGGTCTTATTTAATTCATTTGCTAGTTTTTTTTATCATGCCAATTGTTAAGTGTACTCAAAGTATAACTCAGAAAATAGTTATAATTATCTTTAATATTGCTAAAATGGGAAGAAATGGAAAACCCACCCACTAATCTTCTGTATGAAATACAATTCAAAACGTATTAAGAAAAACTATGTCTCCTTAAAAGTTGAACAAGAAAGGTTAAATACTGTGTGACTTTTAAAATGGGTATAATAAAAACCAGAAATAACTAAAAAGCAGCTTTAGGATTAATTAAAATAATAATATTACTTATTTTACATCTATTTGAAACTGGACAAGAATCTCAGCTGTGTTTCCATTCCAACTGTTTGAAATTCACTTGAATTTCAAACAGTTGGAATGGAAACGCACTTAGGTGTGATATTCTACTCACACCTAATCCCTGCTGATAGGTGAAATATTTTGTGTAAATTAAACATATACTCGAGCAGTTTCTTAGAGCCATTCATTCACGTATCTGCTGTCTATTGCTTTGTCTATCATGTGCAAAGGTCTGTGAGGAAACACGAAGAAGAAGCCCGAGTTTAGGGAACGTCCGAAGACTCCCAGCCTTCTGAAATACTCTGTGGGTCTCTGGGATTCTGGAGTGTCCACATTGCCCTCCCTTCCCTTGGGAAGCTTTTTGAGGATAAGGGCCACTATATGTTTTCAAATCCATGTCTAAATTAATATTCAATAAATACCTCTCAGTTGACAATTGTCATCAACTCTAGTTTTCAAAAGTTATAAAAATTTGAAAGCAAATACTACCTAAATTTTCACTGCCATTTGTCACTTCATTTCCTGCTGACAACTGCAAAAAGAATTTCGAAACTGAGGGGAAGCAGAAACTGCTAGAAAGCTTGAGGGAAAGAACTACTGAGTTGCCATATGCCAAATGATTTCTAGCTGAAGGTTCAGATAAGCACTCAGCATTTGGAGAAGTTTGAGGTTCTATGGCACATAATTACTATGAATTATCTATGACTGTTAATAATTACAATATTTTGCAGATCTTACATTTTTGAAAGACTTTGCAGAAAAATTAAATGAGTTTTTTTTTTTTTCTTCAAAAAGTCAAAGGTTGAACTTCAGAATAATAAATAGAAATAACTCTTTGCAGAAAAAAATGCTAGTATAAGGGGGAGTAAGAAAAAGGATGAAATGGCTATATTTCAAACACCTTCCCCGTACCAAGCTCAGTGGTCCTCAGGTTAAATAATATTCACAACAACTCATCAAAGTAGGTACTGTTAGCCCCTTCTTAAAGATGAGATAAAGTAATTTGCCCAAAGCAATCCCAACAGCAAGGGGGAAACTAATTTAAAGCCAAAGCCATCGGTCTAACTCTAGAACTTAGGTACTCATCAGTGGTGCTCTCTGTGGCCTGCCGTTTCCGGTTACATTGAACATCAACTGAAATAGAAGAGAGGCAGAATAACTACACAACAAATAATGAACGAAGGCGAAAACAAAGTGAGGTGGGAGGAGGGAGGAAGGAAGAACGACTTATGGACTGTTACCAGTTACTCTCTGCATTCATTTCTTTCCTCTCTCCATGGCTTTCTTTCATTTTGATAAAGGCCAGTCTGCTTTTACTAAAGATATAAATTTTAACATGGTCTATCTTCTGGCTTTATTTTTTAATGCATTTTATAAAATTTTTATTTCAGGAAATGTAACACCATTAGAACTAAAAAATAGTCCTCATTTAAGTATTTAATGTGGGGCTAATAGGTCTAATTTTACTGTAGCTTTTGTAGTTTTTTATTGTTTCTTATTGTCCAAAAAATAAAAATTATTTTAATATGCTGGATGGGGCCAGTGCAGAATATTTTTATGACACAAGTAAACATGTGTGACACAGCTGATGTAGACAGACATAAATGGCCCCTAACTAGCTTCCTATGTTTATTTTGAAATAGATACAGCTTTTGAATTTTTGTATATAATTTTTCCCCAGAAATATCTAATTCAGAACCACACTAAGAGTTGTGAGACTGAAACATAATTAATATGTATACAAGTAATTTTTTTATGGTTATTTGATAATTGCATCCCAGACCTGTTATAAATCTGGTGTGTAATCTTTGGAAAGGGACTCAACTACTCTGGCTTCATTTTCTTGTTTTGTGAAATTAACCAAGTAACAGAACCTTATTGACATTTTTGGAAGATGTAGGTTTTAACACTTTTACGAATCTTATTTAGAGTTGGAATTAGAGAACACTTTTTAAGGTATCTTTCTGATACAGAATACAGTTATCTCTTAGTATTCATGGGGGATTGGTTTCAGAACCCCCCACAAGATATCAAAATCCATGGTTGCTCAATTCCTTAGTCAGCCCACCCGCTACATCCATGGGTTCCACATCCCCAGGTATGAAGGGCTGACTACATAAATTTATAAGACATCTCATGATTACCATTCAAATCTATCACTCATAACAATATTCTGTAAGAAATGTATTTCAAACAAGTATCTTGAATTCCATCCAAGGAAACACAGATTCCAACATAATTCAGTCATTGCCAAGGCCTGGGTGGGATGTTCTTTACCAACCAATATTTAAATATCTCAATAATAGAGCAACTGTGGACTTCATTTCCCAGTGTATTTTTTATTTTTCATACTGTTCCCTTTGCAAGGAATATCCTTCGATGATTAGTGAAATGCTCTTATACCATCTGGGATATATGAAGAATCTACCACCATGTCAAACAAGTGGAAAGCTGTTCACCTTGTCTCAAATATGTAGAACAGGCATTAGTTGAAAACAGCCGTCTCTCCTGCAGTATGATAGTCACTTACATAAAAATGTAGTGAGTCAGTTTGAGAATCATCACCACTATTCCATGCAGTTTATCTGGCTTCGATAGAACCCTTACTATTGGGTATTTCTTGAAAATGATAAAAAAAAAAAAAAAAAAAAAATAGTAGTTTAAAAATTCTTTTGTAAAAACAAGGTCAAGTTAGTTGGGAGACAATTAAATGCTAAGAGATATTCATGTTAATCACCACATTTGTTTTAAAAATTACTAAGAAAGCATTAGAGATGAGGTATTTTAAACACTTCTGGTTGTCATTTAATGATATTATTTTGTTCCTACCATAAAGGGCAAATTTAACTCTTCCTTTTTTCTCTTCACTTTTGTAATATGTAGGGAAGAAATATATATGTGGCTCGGAAAAACTGGGCCAATAACGGTAGATGTAAGCAATACAGAGTGCACCAAGGTGTAACTCGCTGGGGAAAGGGACTGCAGGCCAGGAACATGCAGAGAAAATGCACCATGTAATTCTAGAATTCTTGTCATATAATCCATGTGGTTGTATTAAAATAATTATTTCTTTTAGGATATTACTATTCTATTGGTTTCAAAGTACTAAAATGAATATTAAATTCTATCTACACCTGAAGGATGGCTTGCTTTGTTATTTTTCATTTTTCTAAAGCCTAACTTTTATTTTATGTTTTTTAAAAAATTAAAATTAGGTAAATGGTAAGTTTACACTGCCAATTAAAGTGACAATATAGAATCTAGTGTTCTTTAAAAGAAAAACGACAAAACAGATGTATTATGATTGAAAAAGGAAATAGTATATCCTCATAACTGTGCATGAAAAATGGATAAAATCAAATTTGCTGGCACATTTAAAGTCTGTTTCCATTTCAATGTTGATTATTTTCTCAGAGAAATATACTTCTAAAAACCCAGAAGAATCATTCATGTGTTAGGGGAAAAAATACAATAGGCCATCAGCTGACAAAGGTTGTCTCCCTGCAGTATGACAATCTACTCATGAAAACATGAGTCAGTTTAGGAGTCGTCACATGGCTCTTGCAGTTGGCCCGAGTGCATGAAACCCTTGCTGTCGGAAACGTGTCAGGAAGAAATCTAGACATCACCTGGGCCACATCTGATGTGAAGCCAGGAATCAGGAATTCAAGAAACATCGTTTACTGAGGAGATAGTAAAGTGATATGAACTTTGAAAAGTCATACAGTAAACAGAAAAAACAACTCTAAATCAGTTCTAAGCTCTAAATGTGAGGTTTTCAATTCCAGTGTGTATCACAGAACACAGCACAATCATTGTTAGCTTATTTTCCCCCCCAAAACACCATGAATAATTTTAAATACTAAACGTTTGCTAATGAAACTGCAGACTACCAAAGTAATGCAATTAATTTTACTTCTTATTATACTAAAGTGCACTTCTTCCTCACTGCTTTGGACCAGGGTAAATAATAAAATTTAAACCACAGTGGTTAAAGGCAACTATAAACTGCTGTGTTGAATTTAAAAGCCATTGCACTGAGCCATCCACTATTCATCTCAAATCCTAAGCAGTTGAACACACTTAAATTCATGTAGACAATGGAAATGTAAGTAAGGATATGAAGCAAATAAAGTGAGTTTCATATTAAAGGCTTAAAGATATACACACATGAAAAAAACCTGTCTTCTGGTACTACTTGGATGAAGGTACCAGAAACATTCCTTTCTATACTATTGTGATAGTACTTCAGCAAGATATGGGGCATAAAATTGTCTTCAGATAATAATCCTCCCTATTCTTTAAATTTATTGCATATATACATTAAGACATAAAGAGCTATATTAAGTTTCATGCTTTCTGACATGCTTTGCTTGACTGCTTGACCTTCCTCCAACTATCATTCTTTATTTCATTCACTGCCAAATTTCTTGCAAAGAGTGCATATATATATAATTTCTCCTCATTCACTCCTTTCCTATTCCCCAAACCCTAGCTTCTGCCCTCACCATTCCGGGGAAACAGTTTGTTCAAAAGTCTCTAACCTCCTAACTGACATTCTTACACTTCTCCACTTTTTTGCAGCATTTTATTCCTCTGATTACTCCTTTTTGAAATACCTCTCACTCTTGATTTTCAAAGCATGGTACAGCTTATTTCTCCTCCTATATCTCCGATCTTGTTTTTCTATCGCATGTGTTGGCGCCTTCCTTCCTCCTGTCCTCTAGTTACAGGGACCTCCCGTGCTTCTCTTCTTGGACACCTTCATTCTCTTCCTTGGATAATCTCATCTGGACTCAGTTATCAACTTCATACCACTCACAACCACACACATCTCCCAACCTGATCTCAACCTTCCCCTTCAAATTTTTATTCAGTTGCCTGTTATCTCTACTACATGACCCACCTGTACTTGCTTCCTAAAGATTTCAGAAATTCCCATCATAGATATAATATAAAGAACTTGTATTTTACTTCAGTTTGCCCTGGTCTTTTTCAAAATGAGAGAATATACACTGAAAAAGTGTACAATAGGTTACATCAGAGTGGTTCTTTCCACTGTCTCTACAAATGCACAAAGTAGTGATTTTTCTTTCTAATCAAATCTGTTTGGCAAGATATATAGGCAGTTAAACAGATAAAAAATGTGTCTCCCTCCAGGACTCGCTGCACCTTTCAGATATTTGTGAGTTGTTGTCATGCTCCTCCCCTCTCCTTTTAGACATATTTGGGTCCTTTAATCATAGTTAATAAATCAGTTCTTTCATTCTCTTAATGGTTTTTCTTGCTTTTCTCTGAACTCTATCCAATTGGTTTATATATTTTTTAGTAATGAGCAAACCAAAACTAAGAGTAATATTCCAACTGTGATTCTTTTTATAAATAAGTTCCAACTATGATATTACAAAACCAATTGATATTTTATAAGACCCTTTAAAAGAAAAACAAAGAAAACGAAAGGAAAGAGTGAGAGATAGTGGTGGCTTCTATGAATGTTGTACCTCCACAAACTATTTATAGAAAATCCTCTCTCCTTCAGTATTACATGGTAGATTTTGTTTGTTATTATTATTCATGTTATTTCCAGATGTTTTTATTTTTAGCATGTGAAAACTTCCTAACATTACTTTAACCCTATCTCTGTGGACAGGGCCCTGCTAGCATTGGACTAATTCCCTAAGCGCTTCATACCTGGCTGTCCTGAATTACCAAGTGTCACTCATTCCAGGCCATTCAATGTTGGAGGCCACTCACCTGAAGTCAACCTGCTACTTCTTGTACCTCTGCTGCCACCACTTCTCTGAAAAAAGATGAACCATATCCCATGGTCTAGCTGCCTTGCCACAAAAATCTGTTATCAAGAACTGCTTCCAGCTTCTGGCTCACTTCGTTGGCTCATTCTGGTGCAAGCTTCAACCTTCCTCTAGCACTCTTCCTACAGAGGGTAAACAGCCATGTCGCACTGACAATTCCCAAAATATATAATAATAATTCAAATTCTATTTTAACTTAAAAATTAGACCTTTTAAAAAATAATTCATCCTCAATTTTAGGAGATTCTTGAAATATTCATGTTTGAATCCAAGAAACAAAAATATTATTTTAGTATAACCTTGATGGCTTTTAGCTAAGGCAGAGTATAGAGCAGTTAAGAATATGAGACAGGAAACAAACTGCCTGCATTTGAATTCCAGTTCCTCTACCCCATGTAATTTCTGTGAGATGCTTACCTGTTCTGTGCCTCATTTTTCATAACAATAAAATGGGGATATTAATAATAGTATCTATTTCACAAGGCTGTGTTAATTAAAAGGGTTTCGACATGTAAAACATTATTATTTTATAAGTGAGTAGTTACAAGCACCTCTGAAGAACTGCCTGTCACTGAGCTAAATGGCAAGGAAGGATATCAAGTCCCTTCTAGTCCTCCAACACCAAAGGTCTTTGCCTCAAGGACATTGATTTCTAGCTAGATATTAACAATATGTACACACACAAAGAAAGATGACAATCACAGTCCAGTATATATGTTTTATATAAAATATGTAACTAGTAATCACTAGAGACTTGGAAATCCTTCAATACTAAACTTAAATTATTGTTCTTAGCCTGATGGGAAGAGCCTGCTGGATCTGCCCATATATTGAGTAATCAATAACATGGATTTACTCCAGGTTACCATAGATTATATTCTCTTTGGAAACTGCCTATGGGCAGAATAAGATGTAACATAACACCTTAAAATATAGAGGTTTTTGGCCCTGGCCAGTTTGTCCTAGCAGTTAGAGTGTCACCCGTGGATCAATGAGTCTCAGGTTCAATTCTGATCAAGGACACATACCTTGGTTGTGGTTTGTCCCCAGCCCTGGTCGGGTTGTTCTGGGGGGCAACCAGTAGATGTGGCTTTATCATGTCGATGTTTTTCTTTGTCTCTCTCTCTCTCTCTTTCTCCCTCCCATTCTATCTTACAATAAGTAGAAAAATGTCCTCAGGTGAGGAATAAAAACATATGTGTGTACGCACACACACACACACACACACACACAGGTGTTTGGACTAAGCTATCATCTGTCCACTTATCTTATTTGTTCAAATATTTTATTGACACCAACACCAGTACACCTTTCTATGAGAAAACAGTTTTCTTAATATTTAAGTTTCATAGGAGATTTATTAAATATATTAAAGGAAGAAAAACATCTCTAGCATAATTCCAACATTAAATAGAAAGAAAAACAACAACAACAACACTAAGAGTATTTCAGTTGGACAGGGTTGATAAAATTGTGAGATGAAAGAAAAATATCCTTGTTTTTCTGTACTTGTCTACCATGCAAATGAAGCACTAGATTTATTTTAAAAGTCACTAGTTATTTGTAAATTTGTAAATATATGTCTCCAAACATTCAGTCTCTAAGATACTGATTCCTGCCCATCCAGTACAACACCTTCTGTGGCAGACCTAATCACTTTCCTCAGTACATAGAGCAGACTGGGAATTACAAAGGGGTGTGGTCTGCGAGTTACTAGCTGTTTGACCTTGACAGTTATTTAACTTTCTCTCCCTAAGTTCTATTTTGCCACTCTATTTTATATAGCTTTCACTAAGCCAACTACCTCAAAGCCTCCCTTTTCAGAGAAGGGTATAAATAAAGAGATTTTTAAAAGAAAAAGGGACTCAAATCAGACTTTCTGATTCCAAATTCTAAGGTCAGGATGATAGCTGAAAACATATCATTGTCCTTTAGAGATATATTTACTAATAAATACCATTGACTTTATAATGACTGAATTTCAATTTAGAAATGCTCAATAAAGACCTTGATTCTTAGGCACTGAGAAATTTAAAAACCTTAGGCACTGAAAGATTTAAAAAACACTATTTTATCCATTGTGGTAGGAATACACAGGATATATGTATGGGATATTAGAAAAAGTTTAGAGAAGAAAATATTTAAAATTTCTCAGATAATTTTATATTATTTTATTGTATTGAATGAGATTTACAAAGAAGGCCCAAATAGGTTATATTATATTTAATAACCTGTGTGAGTTGTAGAAAAACATTACTGTGAGGGCAGGCTCAGAAGATAATGTGGATTGATATTTTAAAAAAATGTATATCTAAAAAATTCTTCCTTCCAATGAAGTCTACCATCATGTGATTAATAGCAGAATTTAGAATTTGGCATGATTCTAATAAAGATACAGCTATTTTTAATCAGGAAAATTTTACTAGCTAATGCACACATAAGTGATCAGAGACAAAATTTATGAATTTCCTCTAAATTTAGATATTAAGTTTTATTTGATAAAGTATTACTTCTATTATCAATTAAAACAAACTCAGTTTATTAAAAAATATAAAGATGTCTTAAAGAAAAACAGGCATTAAGTTTGAATAATTTTAATGTTTTAGCACGGGAGTTTTTTCAAATTTAAATGGTAAGAGAGATTAACATTTACTGAATGTATTAGAAATCCTTTAACCAACACTTTATAAACTCAATTAACAATGACAAAAATCCTCCCTGGTTATGTGTCAGTATTAGATTGAGAGACATAAAAATCTCATCTTCAGAATTTTAATGAAGGACAAAAACTCATTTTTCATTATACTCTGTACTTCCCCATCATTGTACTTATGACTATTGTAATTAATTTATTTGTATAATTATTATTATTATTATTTTTAATTTTTTTTTTTTTTATCCTCACCGGAGGACATTTTTCCATTTTCTGTTCAGGTAGAGTGGGAGGGAGAGAGAGGAACAGAGAGAGAGAGAGAGAAACATCGATGCGAAAGGAACACATCGAGTGGCTGCCACCCGCACAACCGACCAGGGCCGGGGACAAACTGCAACCGAGGTACGCGCCCTTAGCGGGAACCGAACCCGGGTCTCTCAGGACCGCAGGTTGACGCTCTAACCGCTGAGAAAAACCGGCCAGGGCTATTTGTATAATTATTTACTGAACATTTGATTTTCCCACTAGACTTTGAGCTCCACGAGGACAGGGATTGTGCCTATTCTAATCTGCACTGTGTCTGATACATTGTAAAATAATAACAATAAGAAGTATTAACTTTTATTGAGTGCTTATTTTATATTATGACCTGTTTTAAGCATTTTACATATACAGGGGTGGGCAAAGTAGGTTCACAGTTGCACTGTGACATTCTTTTGAGTTTATAAACCTATTGTAATAATCATAACCTGCATGTCTTTTTCCATATGAACAACTGTAAACCTACTTTTGCCAATCCCTATATTATTGTCAAGTTCATTTAATTATATTTGTTAAGCTAATAAGTACATAAATTTGTAATGAATCGAAAGACCCTAAATTTATATAGAGAAACACAAAACACTTTTTTGCCAAGCAGATTGGGGCCCAGGGTGAGAGAGTCTATAAAGGTCAGCAACTCCATCTATATAAATAATGAAACTAGGACTCAGAGAGGTACAGGCACCTCCTTAAAGTCACAAAGCAATATCAAGAATGTGGATGTTCTGATGATGCATCTATGCTCCTGAGAACAGGGCATCTTATTAACTTTGATGCTTTGAGTTAATCACTCTGAAAATTATGAATATTTTATGTATGGATTTATTCTTCATCACTCATACACTCATTCAAAAAGCATTTACTGGATATCTACCTTGCACCACTGTGCTTTGTGCAGTAGCAGGGATTCCAAAACAAGAAAGAAATATCAGGGAGATATACCTGAAAACAGTGTCACTAAGGTGTGGTCAGTATAAAATAAGGAAGTGTATGGTGGGAGGGTGGTCAAAGGAGGAAGTGACTTCCTCCACAGACATTGAAAAAATCATTTGATTTAGTGAGACCATCTCTACTGGGGGGAAAAGATCAAATACAATTCCTTCAATGTTGCACAAAAAATTGACTCAATCTTGGATATTAACTCAGAATCAGATTTATCAATGCCTAAGAGAAATCACATTTCAGCACTATTATCTTGAGTGTAGAGTGAAAGCAGTTATTTCCACTGCCATCTCCCTCTCTGGACATATTTGCCACACTCAGTTTCAAAAGTACAATAAAGTGCTTTATCCTAAAGTTAATTTTACTAACTACCTTATTTACATAACTTAATTTTTTTCTTTACTGATTTTTAGAGAGAGAGGAAGGGAGAGGGAGAGAGAGATAGAAACATCAATGAGATAGAACACTGATTGGCCACCTCCTGCATGCCCCCCCACTGGGGATTGGGCCCACAACCTGGGCATGTGCCCTGACTAGGAATTGACTGGTGACCTCTTGGTGCATGGATTGGTGCTCAAGCACTGAGCCACACTGGCCAGGCTATAACTCAATTTTTCATGCAACCATTTTAATATTTTCTTAGGAACATGATTTAAGTTAATTTAACTTATCTGTAAAAGTTATAGGCAACTTATAAATGTATTTGACAGATTTATAGATTAGGTGACTTGGAATCAATTTAATGTTGAAACTTGTATACATATTCATTCACACATGCATTCTGAAATTTTTATCAAGTACATTTCATATTTTTTTTAAAGTTATAATTTTAAATTTGTTTCCCCAGAACATTTTGCAAGTATGCACACATATATTTGTTTTATTGCATTTGATATTAATTTTCATTATAAATTTAGAAAAGAAAAAGATCTAGTTGACGTTTTAAACTTCAGCTTGATTTTCCTGTCTTATGATTGAAACATTTGTAGAGTTTGCCATAGTGAAGTGTCTAACCTTATAACTTGACTTGTTTCTAAAAATTATGTAGAAATATGTGTTGGCAAAGAAAATCATGTATTAAATGTGATGTTTAAGAGAATACAGAAATTTTATCTCTGGGGGAAGACTGCTTTTGAAATATGAGCATCTTTTCACTAACTTTTTAAGATTGCAAATTTTAAAAACTGATTTCAGATTCTCATAAAGTAAAACTTTAAATAGCTAATGGGTCAAAAGGTCAGCTGATAGGTAACTTTTATTACAGCAACTCTCTGGACATGTTAAACTCTGACTAGGAATAAATACTCATGCTATTATCATATCTAAGAAGTATGCTAGTAATGAAGTACCCTGAATACATGGAGAAGCTATCAAGTAAGGACCTTAGGACCTGAGTTCAGACCTGGCAAGTTTAAAAGTAATTAGACTCTTGAAGTGAACTAAAACCAATGGATTCTGGTAGGTTCTTTCATACTTTAAAATCCACACAAAATAATGAAGCTTTTTATCAGATCCCAAATATGTTTAAAGCACCTGCAGATTAGGCATCTATTACCTTCATTAGGTTTCCCAATCACATTTTATGCTGTAGTTCTTTTCAACAATCCCATGATCTTAAACACGAATCTGTAACTTGCTAGACTATGATGCTTATAAACTAAACTAGGTTGAAACTAGTGGACAGTGAAGGATTCAATATTGGTTGCATTCCAAACAACTCCTTTTTCCATAATAAAATTGCTTCTGTTAACAATCCCTTATTCTTAGGGTTCTTCCCTTTTCGTACAGGGCGGAGGAAGGTTTCTTACACTCTTTGCCATGATCTTGGCTGCACTCTCATTTCATGACCTCTGAGTTAATCCTTCTTTTTTCCTATTAGCGGGTGTAAGCAGGCCGACTTCAAACAGACTGCAATAGATCACAAGGTTTAATGGGCACCGAGATAATCATCTAAATTACATTTCTAGGCCTGATGGGCTAGACAGACTTAGAGGGTGACTTTACCAGCATACTTGCTGTTAATCAGCAAGGTTGGTAGGTCTCAGAGGGTAGCTGCCTTTGCTTTCCTCCCCGAGGGGCTGGGTCATATTGACTGATTAGTGAAGGCAGCTGCATTAATTTTCTTCTCCCACAAATTGCGTCGTGTCCCAAAAGGACATGAAAGTCAATGTGGCCGCAGCTCAAACACCAGACGCACTCTTTTCATCCCCGTAGAATAATCTGCCCTCTACTTGTAGAGCACAATCGCGGCACAAACAGTTGTTGCTGATTTTCCCGACCTGGTAATACTCAGGAATGTTTATATTAAAGAACTTTCTTCTACATTTATTTCTTGTAGCTTCTAGGTAAATGCCATAATGCATTGTATATTTTTTTATTACTATCTGATTCTTAACTATAAAAGAAGAAACATAGCTAAAGTAATTCCACCTCTTAAAATTCAAAGACATTCTTTGGAACTGGTAGAGGGAATATCATCATGAGTTGCTTTTACAATACAGTCTCATCCAATTTGGTTACATGTTTCAGGTTATTATAAAAAAACAAACAAACAAAATAAAACAGCATCTTTTTCTCTGTTAAGACTATGGTGTTGCCCCGGCTGGTTTGGTTCAGCGGTTATAGCGTCGGCCTGCAGTCCTGAGAGAACCGGGTTCGGTTCCCGCTAAGGGCATGTACCTTGGTTGCAGTTTGTCCCCGGCCCTGGTCAGTTGTGCGGGTGGCAGCCACTCGATGTGTTCCTTTCACATCGATGTTTCTCTCTCTCTCTCTGTTCCTCTCTCTCCCTCCCACTCTACCTGAACAAAAAATGGAAAGATGTCCTCGGGTGAGGATAAAAAAAAAAAAAAAGACTATGGTGTTACAATGTAAGTACGTTTGGAACCCTGAAAAAGAGTGAACTGATATCATTTAAATGAACATTATACAGGATCTCTCATCTCTATAACACTCTATACTTTACAAAAGGCTTCTATATCCATTTTCATTTTAATCTTAATAAAAATGCAGTAAAATACATTGTAGTGATTTCCTGAGAAGTGGCATCTCAGTGTCTCTGAGGGAATAAGTGACAGAGCCAGGAATCCAGGTCTTCTGCCCTGGCTGGTTTGGCTCAGCAGTTAGACCATTGGCTGGAGGGACCAATGAGTCTCAGTTCACTTCCAGTCAAGGGCATGTACCTCAGTTGCAGTTCGGCCCCCACCCTCGTCAGGGTCATGCAGGAGGCAACCGGTGGATGTGTCTCTCTCACACTGATGTTTCTCTCTCTCTCTCTCTCTCTCTCTCTCTCTCTCTTTCTCTCTCTCTCTCTCCTCTTCCACTGTCTCTCCTTCCCATTCTGTCTGAAGATAAATGGAAAAATATCCTCAGGTGAGGATTAAAAAAAAGAGAAAAAAATTAAATTCAGGTTTTCTGACGCCACACCCAACCCTTGTATGTAACTGAATAGCACATCTGGTAGAATGAACTAGTGATTAAAACAAGGCGATTCACTCAAATAGTCCCCATTGCAGAGCTGGTTAGTAAATTATGTGTGCTAAATCAGTATCTAAAGTAAAAAAAAAATCACATATACTAAATTTATTTAACAAGAAGCATATTGATTTGTCAAAACAGCCACATACATTGTAATGTTTCTAAAACCCTGGATGATTCTTAATAGCATAGAGTTCGTAAAAGCCACAAATACATGAAATCATACTTTGATTTAATGCTGAAGAGAACATGTAAAAATGTAATAAAAAAAGGGACTGCAAATGATTTAAGTTAAAGCCAAAATTTTTAAAAAGTTTGATTTTTATAAATTCCAACCTTAAAATATTTTAAGACTTTTTCTGAATTGTAAAAAAAAAAAAAGAAAGAAGAAAAAGAAAAAAATAATAATTTAGAAACTTTAGACTCAGTGGTGGTTAATCATACAGAGGACTGAAGTAGGAAGTGGATATATTGTGAATTCTGTGAGGTCTGTCTGTAGAGACTGGGGACAGAATGAAAAAGGAGGAAATTACAGTGTATAGGGGATTAATTTATAAGAAAAAGACTTTTTAATAATGTACAGATTGGTCAAATGATTACTAAACATATCATCTCTCTTTCATGACTGAATAGTAGGGAAAGTGAGGTAAAGATGATTTTAATATATTCATCTCCTATGTCACCAAACATGAATCTGGTCCATTAATGAGCACAGCCTTTATTTTTATTACTGGTCCATTTAGAAGTTTCAAAATTTTAAAGTTTGACATGAAGAAAGTCCAACAAAAAACAGATATAAACAAACAAAAACAAAACAAGACAACAGGAGAAACCACCTATTGGATTTTTAAATGAAGTTTCTTTACAACATGTACTACTTTGGTGAGGTTTACATACTTTGGTGAGGTTTTTCTTTTGATTCTTTGATTTTCATAGATTTGAGTTAGATTTAACAAAGGCAACTGAAATGAAAAAGCATAATAACTTATGTTACCCAAATAGTCATTTAACTACTCAATCCAATATAATATGTTGCATAAGCAAAACATAAATGCCTTTAATAATTTTAGAGTTGGAGAAAAAAAAACTTAGAAAAACGTTGTTGTTTAGAATCACTTAGAAAAAAAGGTTAGAGAATGTTAATAAAATGAAGAAAAATACATTTGTATCATAAAGAATGCAATGGTCAATAAAGCATTGAAAGTCAAGTTATAGAAAGCACCATAGAGGACACTTCCTTTGTTCCCTGAAAAGACTATCTCCATGGCAATATTATCTAGAAATTAGTCTTTTCATGAACAACATCAGGAGTTTTTGAGAGATAAAGAGACAGCATTTCCTAATATACAAATGAATACAATGCAGAAGAACAGTGTTGAAAAGACAATGCACCTGAGTTGCCTTATCCTAAAAGCAGATGCTTTTTATATGACTAAAAAAGGGCATAAGTTTCCAAATGTAAAATGCAATGATTCTCAAGGTGCAGTTCTTGGACCAGAGACCCAGGATCAGCATCACCAGGAAATGTGTCAGGCTTGCAAATTCTTGGGCCCCACTGAGTCCTACTAAGACAGAAACTGAGGTTGGGGCCAGCAACCTGTGCTCCAACAAACCTTCCAGGATATTTCGACACTTGCTCCTGTTTGAGAATCACTAGCATAAGGGAAAGCAGACAGGAGAGGAATGAAAGGAAGGTGAAGTCAGCTGACTCTAGCAATGTCAAGTCCTAAAAAAAATGGTCCTACTGTCACAAGGGGAGGCTCCTGAAAGCTGCTACAAGACACAAGCAATCAGTAGCATGTAAAAAAACTGAGCTTGTATATTCACATATGTATAACCAATGGACATAGAAAACAATGCTGGGGAGGAGGGGCATGGTCGGGAGGAGGGTGTCTAGGGGGGAAAAAGAGGAACATCTGTAACAAAAATAAATTGATAAAAAATAAAAATATTTAAAAAAAAAAGAAACTGAGATCTAGATGCAAGTGAACTAAAGAAGTACACTAGATGGGAGAGGAACTACATGGCAAACCAAGGGTTTAATCCTCTAAATCTACTTTGACACAAAGTCCCTTTTAAACCTTGGGTCAAGTAGCCCTCAGGTGGGACAGACCCTGTGATTTCTGGGAAAGGGAGAGATCACAGAGTCTTATTAGGCCCTCAAATCAGACTTGTGATGTGCTGAGCTTTTGCTCCTTGGTATACAAACACACAAACAGTGAAATAAAGAGAACAGTAAAAAGAGACTAGGATATAGTTCTAAATGTTCGCTTATTTAAAATGTATAGATTAGCCCTGGCCGGTTTGGCTCAGCGGTTGGAGCGTCGGCCTGCGGTACAGAGAGACCCGGGTTCGGTTCCCGCTAGGGGCACGTACCTCGGTTTCAGTTTTTCCCCGGCCCTGGTTGGTCGTGCGGGTGGCGGCCGCTCGATGTGTCCCTTCGCATCGATGTTTCTCTCTCTCTCTCTTCCTCTCTCTCCCTCCTGCTCTATCTGGACAAAGAATGGAAAAGTGTCCTCGGGTGAGGATAAAAAAATAAAATAAAATAAAATGTATAGATTAGTGAGGTTTTATCAAGTCATTTTGTCCACCCCAACCTGTATGATACCTAAATTATTTCTTTAATATTGCCACCAAATTGTCAACTAGTCAATGCTTTGGATACTTTGGAAAGAAATTTGTTGTCTCTTGAGGGGTCCTATTTTCTTCAACCTTTGGAGAGTTATAGGTACGAAAATGTACTTATACTGAACTGGTAACTGTCTACCTATGTTGTGAAGCTCAGTTAAATGCTACAATTAGGAAATTTGTCTTTTTTTTTTTTTTACTTCTCATTACACAATCTCTCCTTATCCATCTGTCTGGTATATTGTACAAGAACATGTGACCTAAAGTTGGCCAACTGGATGTCTCAACCAAGACTTTGAGTATGGTAGAAATAACACAAATAAGAATGGGCAGTTTACAATTCATTGATGGCCCTGATGTTCAGTAGGAGCAGCGGAAGCGGCAGCCTGAAGAATCTAGAAAAGGTGGAATCTGGGAACGGGAATGTGACAGCAGGAGTGATTGTGCCAAGAATGGTATCCAGCCTGGACAGTTCTCATGCTGTCACACTGTCCACAGCTTCTACTTCCTTTGATTGCTGTCTATGTTCTGCTTCTTCAGTCTTCCCTCAACAGCTCAATTCTGTAAGGTACCAGATGTGTTTTAAATAAGTCCCTTTTTTACTTGGGTTTGCCAGATTTGATTTATATTTCTTGCACCCAAGAACCTTGACTAATACAATAGGCATGATGGAAGGTTGTAGGAAGGTGAGAGTGGAATAAAATAATAAATTTGACATTAAAGATATTGAATGTGACAGAGGCAGGTTGTCTAAATAAAAGTGAGTCATGCCCTGGCCAGTTTGCTCCGTGGTTAGAGCATCAGCCTGCAGACCAAACACTCACGAGTTTGATTCCAGTCAAGGGCAGGTACCTCAGTTATGGTTCATTCATGGGCCCGGTTGGGGTCATGCAGGAGGCAACCAGTTGACGTGTCCCTCTCACATTGATGTTTCTCTCTTTTTCCCTCTCTCTTCCTCTTGTGCCCTCCCTCCCATTTTTTCTTAAGATAAATGGAAAAATATACTCAGGTGAGGATTTAAAAAAGAGTGGTCATATGCATGTGGAGAAGTGGATGAAGTCATGAGGAGGGTTGAAACTAGTGGTAAGTATTTCACAACCATCTTCTGATTTAAAGCCCCTAGGATTACAGGAAGTAGTCATTGAAGATGAACCTTATGTGGAATCTGTTCTTTGTTTCCCAGTATCCATCTCTCTTGAAAGAGTATTCCTAATTTCTTTTGGTAATTTACTCTTATCCATACCTAGCTCATAGCTAGGATTGACCTTTTACCAGTTCTAGAGATAGATATAATTGGCTTAAGTTAACCAATAGTAAATAGTTGGGTATAAAATATAAGAGATGATGAGATTTGTGCAGACTTTTCAAGAACTTCTGAGAATGTGATGTGAAGATATGAAGTCTGGTATGGCCATAGCCACATGCAGACATGGAAGAGGACCCACAGCTGCCCAAAAGTTTCCAGGTGGAGTCTGAGGGAGAAGTAGCAAGTAGAATGTACAGCAGTGAGATGGAGAGGAAACAGGTAATACCATTTAAGCACTGACTCAAACTTCTCTGGAAGCCAAAAGCATCTCAATTTTCTAGTTATAACATATAGAAAAACCTTTTATTTTAAAATCCAGTTCAAGTTGGGTTTTTAACAGAAGCAATACAAATTATTCTAACCATTATATCCCTTCTCAACCTCTGACCTTCCTCTTCTACACACAGTGACTACGTTTATCATTCATAATATGAGTGAATTGGGTCACATCAGAAGACATAAACTGATGGTCTTTGAGTTGATCTGGCTATAGAATTTTAATTTATTTGCTTGGCTTGCAGAAAGTTCCTTTTAAAAATTATTATCAATATATAAAACTTGGGAGGTTTTCCATCAAAATACAAATATTTCATTTATTTTGAAGAATCAGGAGATCTGACATGCTGGTTATTGCATGGCAATAATCACCTTGAAAAACTTTAATTTCATAGTGGATCCAAAGCTTCCCAGAGAAGGTTAGGTTTGTAGCTCCTACAACTGGTGATGGGTTTGATTCTAAGATGGCCCTTACAGTTCCTGGCCCCTGCTGTACACATGTTCCTCCGGTTATTCATGTGAATACTTGAACTGAGTAGTTGGTGTTCAATTAAAAAAAATTTTTTTTTCTTTATTGATTTTTTTTTTTTTATCCTCACCTGAGGACATTTTTCCATCCTTTGTACAGACAGAGTGGGAGGGAGAGAGAGGAAGGGAGAGAGAGAGAAACATCGATGTGAAAGGGACACATCAAGTGGCTGCCACCTGCACGACCAACCAGGGCCGGGGACAAACTGCAACCGAGGTACATGCCCTTAGCGGGAACCGAACCCGGGTCTCTCGGGACCGCAGGCCGACGCTCTAACCGCTGAGCCAAACCGGCCAGGGCTCTTTATTGATTTTTTTAGAGAGAGAGGAACGGAGAGGGAGAGAGAGATAGAAACACCAATGAAAGAGAACATTGATTGGCTGCCTCCTGCATGCACCCCCCTGGGGATCGGGCCCACAACCTGGGCATGTGACCTGACTGGGAATCGAACTGGCGACCTCTTGGTGCTCAACCACACCAGTCGGGCTGCTGTTCACTTTTAACAGGGCATATGCTGTCCCTTTGCCACGGTTCCTACCACTGCCCATTGCCTCACACTTGTCCGAATTCTGTCATGCATGTTAACCATAACTGAAAGGATTTGTACTTGCAACACTTTATGGTCAATGGGATCTGTCCCAGGTCTCTTAAATTATTCCATTTAAGTATAAACCAAACAAATAAAGCTAAACCAAATGTTAGTCTGGGAAATTGAATCACATTGTGTACATTAAGATTATAAGAATTTATTTGAGGAAGAACATGATTTGATTATAAAAATATCCAAAGCTATGATAACAGGCATTTCACTTTGTGGTAGAGCAGGTTTCTTCATTTGTCATCTGGAGTAAAAATACCTTAGTAGCTTAAGAGCAGCTAATTGAATAACAATATCATGAGCTTGAAAACCAGACAGACCTGAATGTAAGTCCCAGATGTGCCCCTGTTTGCTGTAATGACAGTGCCAATCACAAATGGTTGTCATGTATTAAAGTGATAAAAGGTCCAAGAAGAGAATGTGGTAATAGACATATGTTACAATAGACTGCTCTACTGCATGAGTTTATTCCAGTAGTGTATAATAGTTCTGAGCGAGGAGCTTCAACTTGTCAGGTAAAAATAGAAATAATTTTATTTTTTCCAATAACTGTAACTATCATGCTCCACTCACCAACCCTCCTTTCTTAATGAGCCTGGCTCCCTTAATGATCTTAAAGCCCTGTATCATGACACTTTAGTCATTGCCACTTATAAAAAGTCTCATTTTCATTATGAAGACTTAGGTCTATTCACTAAAACTTTAATTTCATAATGGATCCAAAGTTTCCCAGGGAAGGTTAGGTTTGTAGCTCCTACAACTGGTGATGGGTTTGATTCTAAGATGGCCCTTACAGTTCCTGGCCCCTGCTGTACACTTGTTCCTTCCATTATTCATGTGAATACTGATCTAGGTGTTGCTGTGAAGGGATTTTGCCAATGTAATTAAGGTCTCAAATCAGTTGACCTTAAATTAGGGAGATTAAATCAAGATCTAGAAATCAGAGACAGGGAAGACAGAGACAAATCCTGAGAAAGAGACAAGGTGTAAATTGTTCTCTGTCGCTGGCCTAGGCAATGAAGAGAACCATATGGTAAGGAGTGTGGCCAGCCTCGGGGGCTAGCTTTCAGCCCCTGAGCAAAGAACCCAGTCACACTGTCCTTGGATTTCTGAGCTACCAAACTGTGAACTAGTAAATGGATGTTGTTTTAAACTCCTAAATCTGTGGTGATTTATTACACAGAAATAGAAAACTAATACCAGAAGGTTGGAGATAGTGGATGAGATCTGTTTTCTCATAATTTTCCTAAACCTGCTCCTCTTGATTTGAGTCAGGAGGAAAGAGAGGGAAAAGAAATTCCCTCAGTGTTCATGTCGCTGCTGACCTAGATCACTGCAGCCGATGTGGATGGAGGTAGCCTCAGATAGACCCAGAAGGTGACACGTATGCCAGGAGCAATCAGAGGCTCAGCTTACTTCTCTAGCTGATCTTGATTTATAGGCTCAGGTACCTTTTGTCCCGTTTTAGGTCCCTAATAAGAGAACCTAGTTTCTTATGCCTTCTACAGCTTCAACTCTGGGGCTGCAGCTGGGACAGATAGACCTACAGGTCCTGAGATACATCTCCAGGTATAGATATACATGTATGTCCTTGTCCTTTCATAGCCTGGTTAACCTCACCAACTGCCTTATCTCAAAAAGATCCTTCTCCTTACTAGCACAAGGCCATTTGTCAAGCCCTGCAACTAAGCAGACATCCAACAAGGTAAATAAGCACATTTCTCTCCTTCTTGAAGGCATCTCCAAACTTTGAAAGTGATTTTCTCAGAGAGGAAAAATCATGGACTCCTCTCCCTTTCCCTGTTGTGAGTGAAGAAAAGTAGGTAGCCTTACTTTATGAGTAATACTTTCCCCAAAGGTAATCTCTTCTCTCTCTCTCAGTTCCCTCCTATCACTTGTTGATGAAATCTGAGGATAAGAAGGAGGACTTAGAATTTAGAAACTTTGCATAATTTGGTTAAACTCCAGGGAGAGGAATTATGCCAACACTATTTTCTTATAAATGTAATAATGCATTTTAAGATTACTGAAAGGGTGTATTTATATGAGCTACAACATAAGTTTTTTAACCCTCATCCAAGCATATGATTTTGTTGAGGGGAGGGAGAGAGAGAGAGAGAGAGAGAGAGAGAGAGAGAGAGAGAGAGAGAAGAAAGTAACAACCTTTTGAAAGGTGTCCGGGACAATGCTCCAACCACTTGAGCCACTCAGCCAGAGCTACAGCATAAGTTTTAAAAAATAACATATATTTAATTATGTTATTTATGTTAAATATATTTGAACATATATTTAATTATTATATTTAGCTTGGAAGTATCGTTTAATTTTACAAATACTATTTAAGAATTTTCTTGTTATTAAGCTAAGTGAGATGTTCAAAGACCTAGGATTTAGCCTGGAGAAGCTCACCGTGTGTGTGTGTGTGTGTATGCACGCACGTACATCCATGCACACATGTGTTTGTGCAAGTGAGAAACAGAGAGAGACAAAGAGAGAGAATGAGACAGAGAGAGGCAGAGAGGTAGCAGAGACAGAGAGTAAGCCCCAGGAACAGACTATTAACTAACTGTAGTGTTAGAATAAAGATACCCAAAATGATGTTACCATCTTGAACAATATTGTGCTAATGGTAGAGGAATCCACTCTGTTCAAAATAGGATTTAAATGAGATTGTGAGTGCTTCTTCTGGTAAAAATAAGAGGTAGGTTTGTTTGTTTACTTCTTTGTTTTAATTTTTTTTAATTGATTTTAGAGAGGAAGGGAGAGGGAGAGAGAGATGAAAATATGGATGAGAGAACATTGATTGGCTGCCTCCTGCGTGCCCCCCACCTGTGCATGTGCCCTGACCGTGAATGGAACTGGGGACCTCTTGGTGCATGGGTCGATGCTCAACCACTGAGCCACATCAGCCGGGCAAGAGGCAGGTTTGTTAGAAAAAATACACTTAAATTAAACATTTTAATATTTAAATGTGTATTAGCTCAAATATTGTCTTAGCCTAATGAATCCATGTGTATGTGTGTGTTTTAAGATTTTTAAATTGATTTTTAGAGAGAGGAAGGGAAAAGGAGAGAGAGAGAAACATTGATGAGAGTGAAACATCAATTGACTGCCTCCGGCACAACCCCTGCCAGGGATCCAACCTGAAACCAGGCATGTGCCCTGACCTGGAGTCAAACCAGCGAACCTTTAGGGGCCCAGGATAACGCCCAACCAACAGCCACACCAGCCAGAGCTGTTTTTTTGGTTTTTTTTTAAGTAAAATTAAACAAATAAAAACAAACTTATGAATAAGTCAGGTGTCCTCTTTGATCTCCCAAATGTGGAATATTTTTTAAAGGTGACCATCATTCTCCACCCTTTGATCCACGGGGCAGTTTTCAAAAAACTGAGTTTTACAAATCAGAAGAACGAACTGCATACATGTTTTTATTCTTCTTTGAATGTGAAATTTAAAATGTGTACCATTTTTTACTATACCCGATAAAAAATGAAATCTTTATTTTGTGGGTCTGCAAAAGCAACTTTTGAAGTCGGATGTATCTATCAACATACTTATTAGAGGCATTATCCCCCTACAGTTTTGGAGAGAATCTAAAAACCAATACCAGTATGGTTTAGATATTCATAATTGTTTACATATGTTTCAGTAACAAAATATATTTGGGGGGGGGGGAGTTGGCGCTTTACTTTTAGGATTTGTGACAGCTGGAAATGATTATCGTTGTGGGTAAAAGTGTTCTAACTGGATAATGGTGTTAAAAAGAATAGCCCTGGCCAGTTTGGCTCAGTGATTAGAGCATCAGCCTGCGGTCCAGAGAGACCCGGGTTCAGTTCCCACTAAGGACACGTACCTTGGTTGCAGTTTGTCCCCGGCCTTGGTTGGTCATGTGGGTGGCAGCCACTTGATGTGTCTCTTTCACATCGATGTTTATCTCTCTCTCTCTCTCTTCTTCTCTCTCCCTCCCACTCTGTCTGAACAAAAAATGAAAAAATGTCCTCGGGTGAGGATTAAAAAAAAAGAAAAAGAATATAATATCCCAGAATCCTTCCTTCTAATATGGAACACATATTATTTTATTTAGTTGAATTACATAAATGAGAATTGACTATTGTCTGGTCAGTTTCACATGGAGGTGTCTAAAGAAATAAGTTCTCAGAAGAAGCATCAAAAAGAAAATTATTGTGATTTATTATTATAATTGTTCTTGTTGTTATACAGACAAATGTAGTAATCCTTTTAAGATCTAGACAGTTAATAGTACACATATGGCAGTGATAGATTCTAATTAAATATATAAGAAAAGGGACATTGTTTCCAATCATGGTATAATGTATCAAATACCTTGAAGTTGTGTAAAAATTATTTTCATATTTGCTAATCCAGAAACAAATGATGATTAATAAGGGATTGTGTGTATCCCAGACTATGTCAAGAGCCAAGAGGAAACAGGGTTCAAAGGAAATTCATCTAATATTTGTGCCCTGGTTATAAAAGGGGTGAGAAGCTGTTCATCAGCGGCATGTGTCCAGTTGGCAGGGAGGGCTACAGGCCAGGCGAGGGGTTACTGTGATCACAGATGAACTCAGCATGGGAAAGAGGATGCCAGAGAGTCCCAGGCAGTGCATGCTATTTTGGGGGCTTCACACAAATCATTATTTTTTCATTCTGTGACAGTATTGACACAGACAAATGTATTTGTTGACTGGCTATTGAATATTTGTAGAATACTAAAGTAAGTCTCATCCTTGGAGACATCATTCAAGAATTTTTTGAAATAATGATTTATAACTATGAGTAAGTATGATGCCTTCCTTTTGTCAAAAAAAATTTATGGTTTTTAAATTTTGTTATATCGAGTGGATGGCACTAAGTCTTTATAAATAAGGGTATGAAATAGCAGAGTACATATTCTAAAGAAGAAATAGGGTCTTCTTTTGAGTCAAAGAGTAGTCAGCAAATTTGCAATTCATCATTTATTTTATAAATTTAGAAACAGCAGTTTTGCATTAGAGACTTTCTTAAGGACACAGAGCTGGCTCCAGTCACTCAGGAAACATGTCTAGGTCTGGGTTCCAACAGCCCTTTTACATAAGGAAGCACAGCTTCCAGGATGTTTGACAACCAGCCCACTGGCTCTCATCCTCACTCTGCCACTTCCAGGCAATGGATCTTGGTGTACTGTTAAGGATGGACCTTGACAAATTACTGAGATTGACTCATATGCAGGGTGAGGGATTAGACATCCAAGGTTCCCCCAACTCTGAAGTTTAGTATGACAATGGAATATAAAATTCACAGATAGCCTATGGGACTATCGAAGCTAGAGATACGCCCATCTGTGCACACCCTCCTCTGCAGACTCTTCCCCATTTACAGCTTTGGTTACTTGAGCCCTTCCCGTACACGTAATTTTTGCATGGCTCCCTGAAATACTTGCCCCTTGCTTAGGACCCTCCTCCTATATTAATAATAGTATGTATTAAGAGGATTTTCCCAGTTTTATTGCAATATAACTGACAAAGGATTTCTGAAGGTTCCCTATAACCTAACCTCACTTGAAAACTTTCTTCTATAGAAAAAAAAAAATTGACAAGTTTAAAATAATAACCTACAAATTAGCTTTTGGAGCCCATGCCTTTTAGAAACCAAATGCTTATTTCAGTAATCTAGTTTTGGAGTGAAGTAGAGTGGCTAAGAGCATAGCTCGTAAGTGGTAGAGCTAGAACCAGGCCTCCTGGGTTCAAACATGGGCTCTGCTACTGTAAGCTATGTGACCTTGAGCAAGTTCTCTGTTTCTCTGCTTCTCCACCTGTAAAATGGGGATTACCAAGGTATCTACCTCATATTGTTTTTTGTGTTTTTTTTGAGAATTGGGTTAATAAATGTAAAACAATTAGAATAGGACTTGGCACATGATAAGTGCTGAGAAAATGTTAGATACTACGTATTTTAAGTATTCTCAAAAATGAAATTCTAATCTATGAAGATGTAATTGATATTTGGAAATATCCAAAAGTTATTTGGAACAAATTCTGATTTTTAAAAAGTGAAGAGAGTTTAGCAGTTTGAGTCAAAATTATGATGTCAATATATATGATGAGACTCATTTTATCATTTAGTTTTTTTTTATCAGGTATAAATTTATTGTCTTGAAGGGATGACTTTCAAAATGAGAGTTTTCTTAGATTATACATACTAAAAATTAAATTACATTATGGCTATATCTGTGCCTGATGACACACAAGTACTGTCATTATCCTTCTATGCTCATTTCTAAAAGTGGCATTGATCTGTTCACCTTTAATGGAATCTACCAAATAATATTTATGAAGGATATTCCTGTATTTGGCCAAAAACAAACCCAAAAGTCAATTTCTCTTCTTTTTGGTAAATGACTTGAATTCTCAGTCTCTCAGTTGAGGTTGCAAATAAGATGACTTACAAAATTGTGCAACTATCAAAATTAAAACACATTTCAGAAAAAATTTTACAGTCAATTCTGGGATTTTTGTTCTATCACATTCACTATAAAATTTTCAGTGTAATTTATTAGCACAGGTGGTTTTATCGTTCAGCAAAGTCTTTTTCATTTTTATATTTATTATAACAAAACTAAAATATAAGCAATTTAAACATCTCCATTTCAGTTTACTAGATCTCAGTAGGGAAAAAAAAATCCTGTTTTAAATGTTCCTCTTATACAAGCCTGAAAACATATTTTATCTATTTATGTTCTGCAAACATGTATATTAAGCCCTTCCTGTGTCCAAGCACTATTACAAGTTCTTCACAATATTAACTCAGTTTTTACTTAAAACCACCCTGCAAGGTCGGTACTATTGTATCCCTATCTGACAAATTTGCCCAAGGTCTCCAACAGCAAGTGGTGAACTATGACTCAAATCAGACAGCACAAATAATGTTTTGATCAAAGTACTTGAAAGAGTTTATGTCATTTAAAGAAAATTCTTCTCTTTCTACTATTTCTTGAATCTTTGAAATCTGGCTCTCTTAACTATATCAGGAATTTAATTTTAAAAGAACCCATCAGGTCGAACATCCCATATGCAATATTGATTTTCCAAATCATTAGGACTGGAAATATCATCCTCACGCATGTGGGGCAGGACGGGGGGAGAGTAGAAGAGGTAAAAACCCAGAAGAGTCAGTGAAAGTCTGCACCACATTGCTGAAGAATGAGATCCCAAAGCAATGGAGGGCCACTTGGGTAAGGAGGCCTGATCTGCTTTGAAGAGTGAGGTCATGCTCAAGGCTTTAAACTCATTAGTCTTGCCTTAAAAAAGGATGTGAGTAAAAAAGAAAAAAAGACAAATTAGTGGCATTTTCAAAAGAAGTTAAATATATCAGGCAGTAAAGTATCCTAATTCTGCCTTCAGGGAACATATGTCAAACCAGCTTGTAGTTCTACATTTGGTGAAACCATCTGCAAGGAATACCTCACCCCTTGTTCTTGTTCCTACAATACATGCAATAGAAAGAAATGGTCCAGTTGGTCAAATGCATCTGGAAATTTCCTAAGCATTACCAAATTGAGACATTAGGCCAACCTTTCTTTGAACAAAAAGCAATTTATTATTGCTGCTGAAAGAAAGCACATTAATGGTTTTGACTAATGTGGACAACATAAATAGTTCAAATAACATATTATCAAATTTACCTGTGTTTTTAGAATCTTCTGAAATTGCTTTAATTTGTCTTATACAGAACCAAACTCTATTGTTTGATGAAGCCAACTTCTGAGACTTTGAGAAGAAAGCAATGGTAGCCTCTCATAGATGTTTATTTCTAAGGTAATATTAAATTTAGTGGCATTTTGCTTTGAGAAGTATAATAATTGCTGATTCTTGGTGCTAACAGAAATCACTGAAAACCACACATAATTCCAAAATGTAATATTGTTATATAGATACTAATTTAATTACCATTAAAATTAAAAATGGAATAATATATGTAAACAGTACAGTTGCAAGGACAAAGTAGGTGTTCAATAGATTTAATTATAATCGTGTATATTTATGCCAGAAATGACTGACCTTAGTATATATGTTGCTGTAGTTACATTCTGCTTCATATTGTAAGATACTAGGATAAGAATTTTTTACCTAGGTTTTTCCATACTTCTGAAATTATAACATCATTAGGTATGATTATACATTATTTCTCGAGACAAGTGATCAAAACTCCATCAGATATTCAAAAGTGTACATTGTTTCCTGTGAAATGTTAAGAAACACTAGCTCAGAGGATTCATTTGCTTTAATTTGTCTTACACAGAGCCAAACTCTATTGTTTGATAAAGTCAAAAAATGTCTTTTTAAAAAATAAGTCATGTTCTAGTCTTGGTTTGGTAGGAGGAGGAGGACTTGTAAAAATGTTAAACCTAGTACCCAACATCTGTCCCCTCTCTCACCACCATCCTTGCCATCCTGGTATATACCATTACTGTAGTTAGTTTGAACTTGAGAAATGAGGATGAAAATGGAGAAAAAGAGACAGAAGATCCAGGGGCTCTTTGGAGTGACTAAAGCCCGCAAAGAAGTGGATATTAGGAATTAGAGTTACCAAAAGAACTACGTTTATCAGCTTCTTTTGTAGTCACGGGTCTTTCTTATTTATTTATTTATTTATTTATTTATTTATTTATTTATTTACTTACTTACTTATTTACTTATTTCCTTTATTAATTTTACAGAGGGAGAGAGAGAAAGAAACATCGATGAGAGAGAACATCAATTGGCCACCTCCTGTGTGCCCCCTCTGGGGATTGGGCCCACAACCTAGGCATGTGTTCTGACCAGTAATGGAACGGGCTGCCTCTTGGTGCATGGGTCAATGCTCAACCACTGAGCTACACTGGCCGGACCACAAGGTCTTTCAGAGTTTCAAACATTACAGTTGAAATCTTGTTATTACAACTGGATTGTTTTATTGAAAAACCTCTCATGGTTCCTTTCTATTTTACTATCCAGTTCAGAAATCAGAAGACTAATTCTCAGAATGCCAAAACATAAACTTCAAATGAAAATGAGTATATACAGCAAAAGGCTATCCTCAGGGGAACTTCTCTAGATCCTGGCAGAAGCCAGGAAGATCCAATTCTCTTCCACATTGTATTGGCATTACCACACTAACGGTAGTAAAAGTTTGTTTCTTCGTGTAAAGGAAGCAGATGTGACTTGGAGAAACATGGAGAACAGATGTGCTGAGCAAAAATCTTTATTTGAATGGTAATTTATCTGACCATAAGTTACATAAACTCATGGGATGAGTGTTTAACATGACTATTTTTCAGCTTCTTAGAAAGCTAATTTATATAAGTGCTAAAATAGATCATGAATTAAAGAATGCACCCCCTCACCTTTGCTTGCTTTTTAAGAAAACTGTGCTAAACAAAAATGTTCTAGCCTTCAATGCATGTCAAAGCTCACTGGCCATAAGAAGGTCTTCACATTTGGAATGCCTGGGTGTGCAAACTGTTCATGGGAATAAAATTTCACTGTCTTCATTGCAACATGGGCTTTTGAAGAAGCTGGTAAAAAATTGCTCCATCCCTACACACAGAATTTGAAACACTTGCAAAGGCTAAGTGTTTATTATAAGTCAAGGGCACATAACAAGACTTGAAAGAATGCCTATTGCCCAGGTTACTGATGATGAAATAATGCCTCTGCTGTAGATCCCTCAGAGTGAAGTGTGAGAGTGGGGACAATGTCTCTATGAGGCACAGTGGGAACAGTGCCTAGGGTGCACAATACTTTTAGGGGTCCAGAAAAATGAATTTTCTTTAAAATTAGAAGAAGAAAAAATAAACCTTTATGCAAAGAAAATAGTGTCTATACATACTTTTTAACACTCAACAAAAATAAATTTTATTTAATCCTTCAATTTAGTGTTTTTCAATAATTAAAGTTACTTATAATGTTTCTCTTTAATGGAACATAAAAATAGAATTTGTTTTTAAATTATAGATGCTTTTATTTAAATTTTTTCAATTACAGTTTACATTCAATATTATCTATATATAATGTCAACATATTCATTTTCATATCAGAATTGTTTTAAAATATAACTTTAAGTATTTTTGTCACAGACAGAGCCCAGGACTTATGAATGTCAAAAATGCAGCTCTGTGGAAAAGCCCAGATCACTCACTCTTCTTTCTAACTCCAAACTAGTTCTCCTATCCTAATGCTTTCAAACTCCAGCATCCTCAGTATTATTGGCTCCTTCTTTTTTTTGCTGTTCTCTCCTTTCCCCTTCTCTTCCTTCTCTATATACACTTACACATAAACCATAGAGGTGCAACTGGACAAAAAAGTTTTGATGATGATGATGATGATGCTAATTCAATATAGCCCAGCTGGTGTGGCTTAGTGGAGTGAGCATCATCCCACGGACTGTGAGGTTCTAGTTCAATTCCCACTTAGGGCAGATACCTGGGTTTCGAGCTTGATCTCCAGTAGGGGGCATGCAGGAGGCTGCAGATGGATATTTCTTTCTCACATCAATGTTTTTCTCTCTCTCACTCTTTCTCTCTCTAAAAAATCAATAAAAACATTTTTTTAAAAATGTATTGACTGAGCACTTAATCATTCATTAAGCGTGTGCTAAAACTTTGCATTTATGATCTAATTGAATCCTCAGTACAATTTTCTAAGATAGGTACTATTACTAGTTATGTCCTTAAAGAGAAAGAAACAGATCTTGGGGCGCTTAAATACCTTATACTAGGACACACCACCAATTATGCCAGTTAGAAGCAGAGCTAGAACCTCACCTTGGGTTCCCTTGATAGCAGTTTTAGGCATGATCCTTGGAGTTAGTCCATGGCTTTTAAAGAACCACTAGGTTAGAAGAATGTCCTAAGATACTTTGTTAATATGTAGAATTTTCTCTGATAAAAATATTTCCAAAGACGAAACAGACTCTTACTCTCTTTATGGAGCTAGAACAAATTCTGACTTGCAATAAAAACACTGAGCATTTCTAGCCTGGCCAGTGTGGTTCAGTGGTTAAGCATCAAACCATGAACTAAGAGGTCACCAGTTTGATTCCTGGACAGGGCACATGCCCAGGTTCTGGGCCAAATCCCCAGTGGGGGACATGCAGGAGGCGGCCAATCAATGTTCTCTCTCATCGATGTTTCTATCTCTCTCTTCCTCTCCCTTTTTCTCCCTCTCAAATCAATAAAGAAATAGAAAAAAAATTAAAATAACAAAACAAAAAAAACACTGAGCATTTCTCTACAACAGATGCTATTGTTGAAAAATTAAACCACGGGTACTGAAAATGGTGGTGGAGTGAATGGAAGCTACGCAGACCATCTCCCAGGACCAAACTGAAATTACAAATAAAATAAAGACAAAGCATCGGGAAAAACCAACAGAAACACATCTGGAGAGAACCTGTATAACCAGGAACAGAAAGAGGACACTAAATCAAGCTGGGTAGGAACTGTGGAGGCATGAGAGAGGGCAGGTTGGGAGCCCATGCACAGCAGCTGAGGGCTGTTTAGATTGTGATCAGTTTCCTTGGGGTTAAAATCCCAAGCTGGTTCCACAGAGCAGAGTGCTGGGACAGAGCACTAAATTAGCTACAGCCACTCACTTTGGGCTTCAGCAGAGGGAGAGCAGACTGGACTGGAACTGTGTGGAGGGACTCAGGAGTTTGGAGAGCTGGGAGGGCACCTGGAGTTTTGTGCTGAATCACTCCCTCATAGGATAGTAGCCATATTACTCAAAGAGCCCCTTCCCATAAAGAGAAACTAATAACTCTCAGAAAGAGAAACTAAGAAATCAATCCCATGCAGCAAAAAAATTAAGACACCTGGAAATAAACTTAACCGAAGAGGTAAAGGACCTATTCACAGAAAACTATAGGACATTAAAAATAAATAAATAAAGGAAGATATAAAAAAGTGGAAGCATATACTTGTTCCTGGATGGGAAGAATTAATATTATTAAAATGTCCACACTACCCAAAGCAATCTATAGATTCAATGCAATTCCCATTAAAATACCACTGACATATCTCAGAGAACTAGAAAAAATACTTCAAAAGTTCATATGGAACCAAAAAATACCCGGAATAGCCACAGCAATCTTGAAAAAGAAGAACAAAGTAGGGAGAATCATAATACCAGATATCAAGTTATACTACAAAGCTATTGTAATCAAAACAGCCTGGTACTGGCACAGAACAGGCATATAGATCAATGGAACAGAACAGAGAACCCAGAAATTGACCCAAGACGATATGCCAATTCATATTTGACAAAGGTGGCAAGAGCATACAATGGAGTAAAGACAGCCCCTTCAGTAAATGGTGTTGGGAAAATTAGACAGCTATATGCAAAAAAATGAAGCTAAACCACCAACTTACACCATACACAAGAATAAACTCAAACTAGATAAAAGACTTAAATGTTACCCGTGAATCCATTAAAATATTAGAAGAGCCCTGGCCGGTCTGGCTCAGTGGTTAGAGCATTGGCCTGAGGTCCAGAGAGACCAGGGTTCAGTTCCCACTAGGGGCGTGTACCTTGGTTGCAGTTTGTCCTCAGCCCTGGTTGGTTGTGAGGGTGGCAGCCACTCGATGTGTCTCTGTCACATTGATGTTTTTCTCTCTCTCTCTTCCTCTCTCTCCCTCCCACTCTATCTGGGCACAAAATGGAAAAATGTCCTCAGGTGATGAAAAAAAAAATAGAAAAAAATGTAGGCAACAAAATTTCAGACATCACACACAGCTGAATTTTCACTGATACAACGCCTAAGGCAAGAGAAACAAAGGAAAAAATTAATACATGGGACTACATCAAAGTAAAAAGCTCTGCACAGCAAAAGAAACAAGCATCAAAATGGGAAGGGAATACACTATATGGGAGACCATAATTGCCAATGATACATCAGATAAGGGGTTAATTTCCAAAATATATAAAGTACTCATACTACTCAACAAAAAGAAGACAAAGAACCCAATTAAAAAATGGGCAGAAGACCTAAATAGACACCTCTCCAAAAAAGACATACAAATGGCCAAAAGACCTATGAAAAAATGCTCAATGTCACTAATCATCAGAAATATGTAAATTAAAACAACTATGAGGTATCACCTCACACCTGCCAGAATGGCTGCCACCAACAAATCATCAAACAACAAGTGCTGGTGAGGGTGTGCAGAAAAGGGGACTCTAGTACACTGCTGGTGGGAGTGCAGATTGGTGCAGCCACTATGGAAAACAGTATGTTTCCTCAAAAAATTAAAAATTGAATTGCTATTTGACCCAGTGATACCACTTCTAGGAATATAGCCTAAGAAGCCTGAAACACTGATCAGAAAGAATATATGTACTCCTATGTTCATAGCAGCACTATTTACAATTGCTAAGATCTAGAAACCGTCCAAGTCCATCAAAAGATGAATGGATAAAAAAGCTGTGGTACATATACACAATGGAACACTATGCAGCTGTAAGAAAGAGAGTTCTCTCATCCTTTGACATAACATGGAGGGACCTGGAGAGTATTATGCTAAGTGAAATAAGCCAATCAGAGAAAGACAAATATCACATGGTCTCACTTATTTGTGGAATATAATGAACAAAATAAGCTGATGAACAAAATAGACGCAGAGACATAGAAAGGAGTACCGTTCAGACTGACAAACCTCAGAAGAGGAGTGTTGTGGGGAGGGATGAGATAGGTCAAATAACTTATATGCATATATGCATAACCAATGGACATAGACAACAATCCTGAGAGTGGTAGGGTTCGGGAGGAAGGTGTCTAGGGGGGAAAAAGGAGAAACATTTGTAACAAAAATAATTTAATTAATAAAACAAAAAAGAAAGAAAAATTAAATCACGTTTCTCTAGTATATCGAGGTAGGCAAGGCAATTGTTTACCACTAAAATGAGTATTAAATTGTAATTACAACTTTGGAAATGAACCAAGCTTGTTATTCAGCAATTACTGATAAATGCTTTTCTGTTATTATGAATATTTGCTAATATTAGACAATTATAACTTGAGTTGTTCAGTAATAGTCCTCTTTGGTGTTGGAAAGGTACAAAAGTAAATGGGAAAACTGTAGATTCCTAAATGCTACAACTAAAGTCATTCACACATCATTTAATAACTCAGCATCTAGATTGCTAATTTTTTTTTTTTAAGAAAGCAGCAAATGCCAGCTTTAAATGTGTAGCTAAATGCTGAACAAGACTTTTTTCAAATGGTAATTTCTTGTTCCTTTTATTAATAGCAATTTATTTAAAATGAAAATTGTTTCTAGAAATGAATGCTTGAAACATATTCTCCTATATTTCTGTTATATGACTTTTCTGTAGATTTAATTTATGGCTTTATTCTGGCAAAACACTTTTGGGGCAAAATGTATATGAGACCATAGATCATCTATGGAAATCAACATCTGTGGATGCTATATTGTTATCCATGTAAAAAAATTTTGATTTGGAAAGAGATATTAAAGGAAATATTTCCTACTAGTATCTTAATTTCCTTAGAACATAAATATATTTTATTAATTCCTAAGCATGACATATCCCAGCCATAATAACATTTTATTACTTTCTAAATCTTTCTTCCTAAAAGTAAAACATTATGCTATTTATAGGTAAATCTAAGTGAAATAACAGTCTATGTATATTATATGACTTTTGGACATTTTATTAAGAATCATATATTTTTTTGTTGTTGTTGTTAATCCTCACCTAAGGATTTTTTAAAATTGATGTTTAGAGAGTAGAGAGGAGGAAGAGGGGACAAAGAGAAACATCGATGTGATAGAGACACATTGATTGGTTGCCTCTTTTCCGTGCACAGGTCAACTCTCCAACCACTGAGAAACACCAGCCAGGTCAAGAATCATACTTTCTATAAATGAATGCATATTTTTATTAGAATAATTACATTAGACAGAAAAGAAAGCATATTAATAAGCAGAATAGTATCACTGACTGCAGAAATGGTGAAAAATATATGGATGAAAAAAAGATGAGAATGTTGATTCTTCAACCTTTAGCATTGAAGGATTACCTGCAACTAATTCATACTACTAGAGATTATGTAGATTTCCTACTAGAAAGTAGAAAAATAGGACCTTTCATTGGTCTCTATCAGTGGTTCTCTACTCGGGTTGATTTTGCCCCTGAGAGGACATTTGGCAATGTCTGGAGACATTTTGGGTTGTAACCGCTTGGAGCGGGTCACACTACTGGAGTCTAGAAGATAGATGCCAGGAATGCTGCTAAATAAGCACCCTACAATGCACAGCATTATTCTCTCAAATAAAATATTACCCAGCCCCACTATCAATAGTGCCAAGGTTGAGAAACCTTGTTCCAAATCTAGTTGTTTAATATAAGTCAAATAAATTAGCCCTTTCTCCCTCACTGGTACTAACTGAACTAAGAATTGCCTCTGTGACAAACCATGTACAAATTTAAATTGGTAATATAATTAGAAAGAGACACTAAACTCAAATAGTTAATTATGGCTAAGTAGGCACTTCACAATGTTTGAGCACATAAAAGATATAAAATGTCCAGCAACAATTAATTCAATTATATTATTATTCACCAAAAAGTCATAGTAATTGATTTTTTAATTGACTGGAAAGCCTCATATCTGCTTTCTCTTTACTGTTAGTTTTGGTGAACGGATCAAATGAGTAGTTGGCGTCAAGAAAGAAGGTGAGCGAATGAAGGAAGGAAGTAGAAATTAAGATGCTGACTAACCACCAGTTAGATTCTCTTTTTTGGTTATTTGAAGGTAGATTGCTAGAGTTTTTTTCAAGTTTAATAATGGAGTCCATTAGGCCAAAATTGAACTTGAAATGTAAGGAGGAATTGTAATTTTTCTTCTTAGCCAATAAATAAAATATAATTACAGTTCAATTCATTTCCTTTTAGGTTCTAGGTAAGGCTTTAGAGATTCCACTAGAACCTCCTATCATTTATTGCAATAGTTGACTCTGAATTTCAACCTTAAGAATATAAGAAGGGAAGTCACTGTGGATATTGACAGTAAAGAAAAACAATAATTCTGAAGACCAAAAGTTTTTAAGTTTCATAATGTATCTATTAACTTAATTTAAAAATTCTCAAATACCTGAGAAGTGATAGATGATAAGAAATTTTATCCCTCACTCTTTGTATTCTATACTTCATCATGGTATCAATTGCAATGAAACCTAAAGACTCTAATGAAATTAAACCTAAAAGAAAAATAAAGAAAAGGGTCTCTGGATTAGAATTTTTTTCTAGTGAGAAACCTCTGCTACTGACTTCTCCCAATTCCTAATTAAGGGTCTAAATCAATCTACATTATTTATTCATTACTTGTTCAATCATTTGATAGTTCCCAAAAGTAAGACTAAAAAATGTTAGTGCTTATTAGACACTTATACATGTTATAAAATATAGTACTACTGTAGGACCACACATAAACTTTAAATTAAGACCTGGAAATGATTCTTATAAGTGACTGAAATACTTTCCTTCAATCACCTTTAGGATACATCCCACAAAAAATTTCTAATATTTTCCTTCATATTATAGTAACAGATGCCTAATATGATCTATTGTCTAAGGTAATTGCATGGTAATTAACTTGTTCTAATCAATATAATATTTGAGAAGGGAGGCATATTTTGGAAAATAATACATACTTCCCCACTGATGCTTTTTTCTTATGTTATTGAAGTATAATTTATATCCAGATAGATCATTTACAATGGTCAAATACATTTTATATACAGTAAATTATATAAATCTTAAGAGCATACATTTTTATATATCTAGATACCAACTGGTTATATATGTAACCACTACCCAGGTTAAGATATCGGACATTGTCCCAAAAAGTCACTCATGCTTAGAGGTATCCACACCTTCTAGATAAGCACTATTCTGATTTCTGTCACCATAAGTTAGTTTTGCCTGCTCTTAAATTTAATGTAAATGTAATACAGTATGCCTTATGACTGGCTTCTTTTTCTCAACATATTGTTTTAGAGATTCATCCATTTTGTGTGTATCAATACACGTAAAGTATCTCAATAATATTATGTTAAGTCTGTTTATCTTTTTTCTTATTGAATTGTTTACAGCTTTGAGCTATAATAAAGACAACTAATATTTAGAAATCTTGTACTTGAAATAAATGAGCTATTAAGTCATTAAAAATCAGGAATAAGCCTTAAATGCATACTACTAAGTGAAAAAAGCCAATCTGAGAGGCTACATACTGCATGATTCCAATTATATGACATTCTGGAAAAGGTAAAACTATCAAAAGATCAATGGTTGCCAGGGGTTAGTGGGAAGTGGGAGGGATAAATAGGCAGAGCATAGAGAACTTTTAGGACAGTAAAAATATACTGTATGATTTTACAATAGTGGATATATATCATTATACTTTGTCCAAACCCATAGAGTATACAACACCAGTAGTAAACCTTAAAGAAAACCATAGAATTTGGGCAATTATGATGTGTCAATGTAGGTTCATCCTTGTTAAAAAATACACCATTCTTGTGAGTGATGTTGATAATGGGGAAGGCTGTGCATGTGTAGGAACAGGGAGTATGTAGGGAATCACTGTACCTTCCTCTCAATTTCATTGTAAACCTAAGTCTGCTTAAAAATAACTTATTTTAAAAGTTATAAAAAAGATTTCCAGGTTATATCTTTTGATGGACATATGAGTTCATTTATCTTGGATATATAACTAGGAGAATTACTAAGTTGTAGGTTATAGGTATGTCTACCTTTAGTAATACTGCCAAAGCTTTCCAAAGTGAGCAAACATTTTACACTCTGCCCAGCAATGTATCAAAGAAAAATTGCTTCACATCCTCCCCAACACTTGGTATTGTCAGTCCCTTTAATGTTGTGTATTGTTTAGCGTGAGTAGTGGTATCTCATTATAGTTTCAGTTTGCATTTCCCTGATGACTAATGAGTTTGAGCATCTTCTCATATGCCTTTGGCATTTGGCTATCCTCTTCCTAAGAAGTAATCCTTTCTCTCCTAGGTCATGGGGAGCTGCAAATATTAGAAAAATATCAGATGGCACCAGCAGCCCAAGGGGTTACCTACTGATATGGCTGCCAATCTCCACTGCCACCTCTTGCTCCCACTCATCCCATTTTAGGATTCCAGGTTTGTATACAGGGGCTTCTCCCCAGTTGTCTTCCTTGGGCAGTTCCTTCTGCCAGCAGATCAGGGCAACACCACTTTCTGGAGGACAACAGTATCTGCTTGCCTAGTTTATTCTCTTTGGACTCCAAAATATTATTCCATAAGTAGAGCAAACTGAAATGTAGCTGATGAGAGGAACATGTTTTGAAATTATCCCCATGGTCTAACCCAATGTTTCCTCAACTGTGTTGCACAGAAGAATATTTAATAGCTATTGCACAGAACAAATGCCAAATATGTTTGGAAATGCTATATACTCTATATTCTCCTTTTGAAGACCTGCCATTTCAATTAATCTTATAAAAGGTTCAGAGAAGTCCTCCAATAAATAAACCCACTTAACTTGGTTTAACCATTGCTTCCTGGAACTCTACTCTTCCACCTTTTAAGTATACTTATTATTATCTTTCAGAATAATGGTTCTGTCCTTCCTGCGTTAGAGCAATCTTTAGACCAATGTGAAATTCCCTCTAAACAGGTGATAGTTCATAAAATAAAGATATGTGTTTCCTTGAAAAAGATAAATCTCAGTCCTGGGTACCCTTACAAAATAATATTAAAATCTGGGGAATAGAAGAGATCGTGTTGGTGATAGGCTGAGAAGGGAGAATACCATATTTGGCACTACATTTAAGAAAATGTGGTATTTCCATGCCACTCACTAAGTCCAGTCAGCCATCACTCTTACCCTTTGTGCATCAATGCTCCCAGTAGCATAAAAATCCCTGTGGCATGATGTATATTCAATTATAATTTCTGAGTGGATTAGTGAGTATGATAATAGTACCAATTATCACTTCCCTGGAGTCACCTGTAATCAGGATATATGATGTGAGGAAATGTAGAAGTTTATACATAGAATCCTGAAAAAGGGGAATAAAAAAAGCAGAGAACCATCATACAGGACAAAGTCTGAGTAATGTCCACCCTCCTCCAAAATCAACAGGGTTAAAAAATAGAATGTGTTGTTCACAAGAGAAACTACAGCCTGTAGGCATGATCAAGGTATAAGAAGTGAAGTAGAAATATATCTACCCATGTAAATTTAATCTCATTCATCGGGTATCCCTTCTGTAAAATAGTTCCATAAATTTTCCTCTCACTCTTTAAAATAATTCTATCAAAACTAGTTTAAAATTTTGAAAGTATATCCAGGGACAAATCCAAGAAACACAGCACAACTTAAAAGGGAAATATAAAACCAATTTCATAACTAAGTGTGACTACTCAGACATTTTTTTCAATATTAACCACAATAAATCCACGGAACACAGTAAGCGCAGGGAGGAGCCACCTCACTAAAAAGAAAAACACTCACAACAGGGTATCTAAGATACCTGGCTGAGACTCTTGCTTTTTTTTAAATGAAACCACAGTTTGAATTTAAAGGCATACTTGTTTTAAAAACAATTTTTATTTGACATTTTTCACCTGAGTTAACATCATTTCCACTTCAATTCAAGTGCAAATGTAAAATTCACTTACCTGCACAAAACCACATGCCATGAAGTCCTCAAACAAGGGCAAACTTGGACGGTCTTCTCGATAGATGGTGAGCTTGTACGTGATTAGGTTCTCACCCTGGGCTGGAGATTCATCCACCACAAGCAATGAGATTTTGTTTGCTCCTAAGCCCAGAGGATAGTTGGAAAAACTGGAGAGAGAAACATCTATTCAGTCCAAATGAATCCATACATCAAAATTAAATGCTTATAATTTGTACAAGGCCTGTACAATTTCATAAGAAACTTAAAATGTGAGATAAACATTTTAAATTCTCTTTTTCAGTACTTTGGTATGCTAAGAGTTATCTTGCAAAGCAAGTCACATCTCCTATAAACGATAGGAAAGGGAACTAATATTTATTAACCATCTTTCAGGGTCATGCATTATCTCATTTAACACTCACAACTCTATACAAAACCATGATTGTCCTCATTTAAAATATAGAGAACACAATAGAACTGGGAAACGAACTGCCCAAGTCACAGGGTAGAGTCAAGTTTGGGACTCAGCTTTGTCTGACTCAATTCCTCGTTTCTTTCTACTACGTTTTCTTGGCTCCTAGGGGTGCAAGGACTGAGAGTATCTTCCTAGCTATGGACATGGCTATAAAGAGGTTTTAGCTTCTGTTCAAAATTACAAACAAAATAGCTGGTGACTCGCAAAAGGGTCAGAATGAATATCAGTGGGACTAGGAAAGTTAATGTGACTATGTCCACAAATTGCCATCATGTTTATTAAGTAATCAACCCTGAATATTCAAACACTTGAGGAGTTATGTTGGGTAGAAGGAGGCTACTGTTCAGAAGGATTAACTCTTTAGCAATCTGAAAACAGAAAGATAGCAATAAACTAACTTCCCCCTTAATGAGTCCTCTTCAATAGTTCATGTCACAGGACCCACTCCTGTCACAACATGGTTACCAAGATTCTGCACAAAGATTGCTGATAGATCTGTAGAGATGTGTACTTTTTAGCCACATGACACCTAAAAGGTGGAAAGACTTCACACTCTGGCACTTTCTCCAACTGATCTCATGCCTCAGCTTTTCTAAACCACCTTCAAAGGCTGTTAAACGTCTGTTCCCACTGCGATGTCCTCACTCCGCCCAGCAGCATTCCGTACCTTGGCCCTGCCCGTTCATGCAGGTACACCTTGCACTGACAGCTGGAAGTCTCCGCTCCGATCATCACTGTTACCACATCAAAGGGAACTTCAGAATAATAATCTTTGATCTTCGGGTTAAATTCAGGACTTAGTTCCAAATGTGGATGCGTGAAGATCTGCTTGATATGACATTGTATGTCTTCATCTGTGATTTTTTTTTTAAATGGAAAAGAAAAATCTACTGGTCAGAGTTGATTTGTAACTTCTAGTTGTCAAATTTTGTAGAATTTGCCTCATGTAACAGCTATTGATTGACTTTACTTGGTGTTATTTTTTTTGCTCAGCCCTTAAAATTTTAAAGGAATAGGAGGTGGGAAAATGTCTCTCCAGTGAATTGATAACATGTTCTTGGCATTTACTGCATATATTCAGCAGTAGTGTAAACAGGGGGTGATGACTCTGTGGGGTGGTAACCAGCAGGGAATGAGGAAAATTTCTTAATGGGAAGTGTTATTAAACTGCTATTGGATTGAAAAGTAGCTTACAGGCAGCAGGATAGAGCAAAGAATATGAACTTCAATCTTATACCAAACACCCAGGCAAAAACATCACAAGGTACTCTGATGCCCCCTCCCAACCCCAGCCACTTTAACCTAAGAAAGTACACTGAAATGTAAGAAGCAAATGCTATATTCTGCTCAATCCTATTAGAGAATTTAGCATATTATTTCATACTATTGCTTCTAAGCCATTTTAAAGAATGTTTCTATTTGGTAGACCAATTTTTACAAAAGTATCTTGGTAAGGAAATATACCAGCCACTGCTAAATTATATTGTGTTCATATTTAGATTAACTAGATTACTCAAAAGACCACAGTGTGGTGAAGGGGGAAGGAGGTGGGGAGAAGGAGGTCAATGGGAGATAAAAGGGGGACATCTGTAATCACTTCAACAATAAAAATAAGTTATAAAATAAATTTTTAAAAGCTTAGAAAATGTTTTCCAAAGAAATATTAACAAGTATTTAGTTCCATACTTTTCAGCCAACAACAGTTTCAGTAAAGAAAAACATAAGAAATTCTATAGAAATTGGTAAAATGTAAGTTTCTTTGCACTGCCTTTAAAATAAAATGTTCAGTGATGTTTAACAACTTAGCAACAAAAAAGATGACAGAATTCACTGCAGGAAGTTATACAACTGAACTTAAAAAACATATTATTGCCTGGCTGGTGTGGCTCAGTGGATAAGCATCGGCCCATGCATCAAGAGGCTGCCTGTTCAATTCCCGGTCAGGGTACCTGCCCAGGTTGTGGGCCAAATTCCCAGTGGGGGGCATGCAGGAGGCGGCAGATCAATGTTCTCTTTCATCGATGTTTCTATCGCTCTCTCTTTTTCCCTTCCTCTCTCTCTAAAACCAATAAAGAAAAAAAAATTATTTTTAATTGTCTTAGCATCTCTTGCCTCTTCCTCTATTTTTATATGTCAATCACAGTAAATTTCCTACAATCAAATCTGATCATTTATTTTCAATGTTTCGGTTTCTCATCACCTCCAGAATTCAGTGCAAGCCCCTCATGAAGCAGGCAAGGCATTTCACAATCTCTTCCTTGTCTTTCTTTCCATTTGTCATATCTCCCATCGCATCCCAGATGCTGTGCTTCAACAATACCAACATTTTTTTTTGTTTCTTTGACAGACATAGAGTTGTACTACCAAATCCACGGTAATGGGTATCACTAATGTTATGAATATTTTATTCTACTGCTGAGAACTAGGTCACAGTCTAACTCCCATCATTCACTAAAACAATGAAAATGAAATAAAACTGTAAATTTCTGATTCACACACTATGGTTTTCTCAGCCAGTAGAAGAAAAAACTACTCAGGTATAAATTAGGAACAATAATAATACAACTGATATGTTGTAATTTCATTGTAGGAAAACTCTTAGTGAAAAAGATAAACAACTACTCAATTTAGTTGAATAAGTCATTGAATTGAGTAAACTACCTGCCTGGTTAATTTTACTTGTTGCCCTAAATTTTTATCTGCCTGATAAATGTAGTTATATTGCATCTATAATTCTGATGATTATACCAGCTCCTAAACCTTTTATAATAAATAAAAGAATGAGGGTAAGATTATATTATTAGATTTCATCTTTGAAAAGGACCATACCTTTGTGTTCTAATTCAACCACTTGTTAATAATGCATTTTTTTCCTCAAAGACTTTTTCAGGAATAGTCTGTGTCCAAGGCACTGAGGGAAGCACAGTAAAAACATGAGAGCTGCCCTGGCCAGTTTGGCTCAGCGGTTAGAGCGTTGACCTGCGGTCCGGAGAGACCCGGGTTCGGTTCCCGCTCAGGGCACGTACCTCGGTTGCAGTTTGTCCCCGGCCCTGGTTGGGTCGTGTGGGTGGCAACCACTCTATGTGTCCCTTTCACGTCGATGTTTCTCTCTCTCTCTCTCCCTTCCACTCTATCTGAACAAAATATCAAAAAATGTCCTCGAGTGAGGACTAAAAAAAAAAAAAAAAACATGAGAGCTAACGGAGACTCTGAACCCAACACAGCACTTCAAACAAGCTGAAGCTCAGTGATATGAAAGCTTTCCAGAGGACTATTTCCTGGGCAAAAAGGGTATTTAAACACTTGCATTACACTTCTTTGCTTAGAACCAGTTAAATAAATAACAAAATGTATTTTTTTTCCAAAATAGTAATCACAGAGTTGTACTTCAATTTGATATACATTTTTATGAAACAGCCATGGAGAGTTAATTTCCTTGTAGTTTACACTTTCACATAACAGTGAAAGTTTCCAATGAGGCTCTCCCATTGCAACACTGAAACTCAGCCCCACATGAAATAAAATATAGAATCTTCTTACTTAAAAAAAAAATTTTTTTTTCATCGTTGATTTTAAAGAGAGAAGAAGGAAGAGGGAGAGATAAAAACATTGAAGAGAGAGGACATCGACTGGCTGCCTCCTGCATGCCCCCCACTGGGGATTGGGCCCATAACTTGGGCATGTACCCGGACTGGTAATTGAATTGGCAACCTCTTGGTGCATGGTTCGATGCTAAGCCACTGAGCCACACCAGCTAGGCTGTAATCTTACTTTTTTTTTTTATCCTGGACATTTTTTTTGTTGTTGTTGTTCAGATAGAGTGGGAGGGAGAGAAGGAGAGAGAGAGAGAGAAAGAGAGAGAGAGAGAGAGACATCGATGTGAAAGGGACGCATTGAGTGGACGCCACCAACATGACCCAACCAGGGCCGGGGACAAACTGCAACCGAGGTATGTGCCTTTTAGCGGGAACCGAACCCGGGTCTCTCCAGACCACAGGCCAACGCTCCAACCGCTGAGCCAAACCGGCCAGGGCTGTAATGTTACTTTTAAGCAAGATTTTAGGAAGTGCTTGTTTTGGGTTTCATCAGAAACTCCACCTCTAGCTTAAGTGCTGCATCCTAAACCCCTGCGTGAAAGCTGACTTACTCCTGATATCATATTCAATTGAATCATCAGTGTCACTGGTACAAACACCTGGTGTTTCCTTGGCATCCTTCCCAACCCACTCACAACTTGTCTCTGGCCAGCTCACTTTAGATCTACGGAGAACCCAGTATTGGGTATGATGGTAGCAGACTGCTTAACCTATTTGGCGAGTATACATGGGAAAACTATTTGAAGATTTGGTTGCTTTTAATGTGTTTCTTTTAACCACAGAATTTTATTGCCCTCTTGAGGGATAATCATAACTCATATTAAACAAGAAATATAATCCCACCTGTTCTGAGACATTATTAAGTTATCTTTAAAATCTTATACCATAAAAGTAGGAAGATTAATTATGAAGACACAGGTCAGACTCATTTTTATTAACATAAAAACATGAATAAGGTTGAAGAAATTATCTAACATGTTCAAATTATCTACATCATGTCACCTGGGAACAGAAAAAAAAAAAGAGAGAGAGAGAGAGAATCTCATATAGTTGCTTTATTTTATAAATGAGAAAGTAGAAGACCAAAGAGTGAAATGGCTTTCCTGATGCTGCATCACCCCAGAGTTTAACACACAGCAGACTCTCGACAAATGTTCATTTTGATCTTGCTCTAGTTACCTGCTGTACATGAGGGACCAGTCTCCTAGAAGAACTGAGTTGAGTAGCACGCATTTTGCTAGGAGTAGGATATTGAATGGTGAGTGCAGGGAGAGAATGGCATAAGGAATACCTGTCATCTTTTCCTGATTAGCAATACCGCATTTAAAATGTTACTTTTCTTACCCTGGCCGGTTTGGCTCAGCGGTTAGAGCGTCGGCCTGCGGTCCGGAGAGACCCGGGTTCGGTTCCCGCTAAGGGCATGTACCTCGGTTGCAGTTTGTCCCCGGCCCTGGTCGGTTGTGAGGGTGGCAGCCACTCGATGTGTTCCTTTCACGTCGATGTTTCTCTCTCTCTCTGTTCCTCTCTCTCCCTCCCACTCTATCTGAACAAAAAATGGAAAAATGTCCTCGGGTGAGGATAAAAACAAAAATAAAATAAAATAAAATAAAATGTTACTTTTCTTTAATTGGATGTCTTTTTTATTTCATTAAACCATATTATTTTACAACCTTTCAGTCTACCCTAATTTTAATGATAGTGTCAAAACAAAATGAATGAATTAATTACATTGTTGAAGATACAAATGAGATTTTATTATATTAGAGGACTGATTTATAATAAATTAGACTTTAGTCCAAAATTTTTTTCAGCTTTACTGTTTTATCAGAATAATTATTTTTATTTGTGAAAGGCTAAATTTTTTAAGTACATGTATTAGCATAAATTATATATATGTTATAAAAGGTAAAAAGAAAAAACATTGTCCAAAAAACCTGGACAATGTAGAACTCAAAAACCTGTTAAGTAGAACTCTTATTTTTTCCATCATATCATTATAGGATATTAAGGTAACTCATGAGCTTTGGACAAAGAATCTGAAGACCCAGCCTCGTGACCCAGCTTGGGAATTTAACAGCCCCATAATCTTGGAAAAGGCAGTTAGATTCTCTACATTGATTTATTTACAAGACCACTGGAATAATGCTGAGCAGACAATGAAGAAAATTATTTTTACATTTCAAAATCCATATAATACTTGAAATTAATGTATATTTATTATACTTAGGCAAAAATTAAGGAATTTTAAGGAAATATATTGAAATTAACTTAGAAGCTCTCAATTGTTATAAAGAAAATTCTACCCTAGTACTATCCATTATATTAACAACCTGGCAGGAAAGGAATCTCTGTGGGGTGGTGAGAGTCTTTAAAATCAACGTATGAAACAGAGAAGCTAAATTTGTCAACTTGAGCAGCCTCTAAGGTAAAGCCTTAGCACCCTTAGGACCCTTCAAAATGAGTTTGGAAGTCACTGACCTTAAACAAATAAACATACAACATAGCATTTTAGGTTCAAAAACAGAAAATTAAAAATTAGCCCTGGCCGATTCTTTCTCTCTCTCTCTCTCTTTCCCTTCCTCTCTCTAAAAAAAATCAATAAATAAAAATTTTTAGCCCTGACCAGTTTGGCTCAGTGGTTAGAGCGTCCGCCTGCGGTCCGGAGAGGCCCAGGTTCGGTTCCCGCTAAGGGCATGTACCTCGGTTGCAGTTTGTCCCCGGCCCTGGTTGGTCGTGCGGGCGGCAGCCACTCGATGTGTCCCTTTCACATCGATGTTTCCCTCTCTCTCTCTTCCTCTCTCTCCCTCCCACTCTGTCTGTACAAAAAATGGAAAAATGTCCTCGGATGAGGATTAAAAAAAAAAAAAAAATTAGCCCTGGCCGGTTTGGCACAGCTGTTAGAGCTTCAGCCTGTGGACCAGAGAATCCTGGGTTCGGTTCCCATAAGGGCATGTACCTCGGTTGCGGTTTGTTCCTGGCCCCAGCTGGTGTTGTGTGGGTGGCAACCACTCGATGTGTCTCTCTCACATCAATGTTTCTGTCTCTCTCTTCCTCCTTCTCTCCCTTCCACTCTATCTGAAGATAAATGCAAAAATGTCCTCAGGTGAGGATAAAAATATATATGTATATATATTTACATACATATATATATACATATATATTTTTATGCAACAGTGATAGATGTTCACTCCTTCAGAAACCTCAGAACTTCTGAAAATTTACTAAAAGAAATTAGTAGCCTAAAGATACACAATTAAAATAAAATAATGATTTATTCAAAGCAGAGGTGTGTCTGTTAATGCTGCTGAAACACTTCCACTGGAACTCACCATTACTGCAATGCACTTCTTCGGTTGCATTTAAAATTTGTGGAATCACAACTAAAAAAAAAGTAAATTTAAAACTGTTAATGAAAATTTAAAAATATATGTTCAGTAATCTCAAACACAACATAATTTAATAAAACATATATTATTATTTAACTCCATTGTATCAGAAAGTACTTCTATGCTAAACTGAAAATTATGGTAAAACAAAAGAAGTTATTTGGTTCAAATCTCAAAAGAATAATTATTTCAAACTGGAAAATATTAAGGGAAAAATATGTATTGTCTAAATGCCATCCATTGCCTCAAGGTGAACTCTCATGACTCCTAGTTTTATAATCCTAAGGCTATAATTTCCCAAATTCTTAGAATTACAGAAATTCCATCCTAGTTGTTTCAACTGATACTTACTCTAAGTTTCTGAATTCAACCATACATTATCTAAAATATTTCTTTTTTTTTTATCCTCACCTGAGGACATTTTTCGATATTTTGTTCAGATAGAGTGGGAGGGGGACAGAGAGAGAGAGAGAAAGAGAGAGAGGGAGAGAGAGAGAGAGAGAGAGAGAGAGAGAGAGAGAGAGAGAGAGACATCGACGTGAAAGGGACACATCGAGTGGTCGCCACCCACACGCCCCAACCAGGGCCGGGGACAAACTGCAACCGAGGTACGTGCCCTTAGCGGGAACCGAACCCGGGTCTCTCCAGACCGCAGGTCAACGCTCTAACCGCTGAGCCAAACTGGCCCGGGCTAAAATATTTCTTAATAAATATTTATGGTACAAAAAGGTGAATAAAAACACTGAGTGCTTAAACCATTCATCTTAAAGAGCAAAAAATAGTAGAAGAGAGTAGGAGAGAATGTCAGTCTATCATCAGTTTTTTACTGGGCCTGCTGATTCATTCTGTAGAAGCTGTGATTCTCAAACTTTGGTGAGCCTCCGATCATCTGAAGGGCTTGTTAAAATACAGAATGCTGGGCCTCATACCCAGAGATTCTGATTCAGTGGATCTGAATTTTTCAAATTTCCCTGGTGATACTGATGCTGCTGGTCTGGGGACCACACATTCAGAATCACTGTATTGAATTAAACCTTGATTTTTCAAAAATTGTAGAAATGGTACTGTTTATTTTAAATATGTTTTTATTGATATTTTAGAGAGAGAGGAAAGGAGAGATAGATAGAAACATCGATGTGAGAGAAAAACGTCAAGCCCGCATCCTGAGCATCGAGCCTGCAGTCCAGGAATGTGCCCTGACCAGGAATTGAACTGGGACCTCTCAGTTCATGGGATGATGCTCAATCCATTGAGTCACATGGATTTTTAATTTTATTTTAAAAATTATCAATATTTTCTTTTATTGCAACCCAAAGTTCAGAAATTCTTTAGATAGAAACAATTAGAAAATATAATAAAATCAAAGACAGAAAAAAATTGAAATCATAGACAAAATACAAGAGATAATATTAAAATCACCATTAATTTTCCTTGAGGCTCAGGTTGCTTGTAGCCTATTGTTTCACTTAACAATATATCAAAAACATCTTTTATGTCATAAATATTTTCCCACAATATTAGAATGGCTTTATAGTATTTTATTGGATAGCTTATTTTATTTATCTGATCCACTAGGACTGTATAGTGATGCTTTCTATTTTTTCACTTATTAATAATTTTTGTAATTAAATCTTATATATGTTTTAAGTTATTTCCTTAAAATGAATATTCAGAAGTGAAATTTCTGGTCTGTAAGAATAACTTTAAAGCTTTTCTTTTTTTTTTAATCCTTACCTGAGGATATATTTTCCATTTATCTTCAGATAGAGTGGGAAGGGGAGAGAGAGAGAGAGAGACATTGATTGGTTACCTCCCGCTTGGCCCTGGGGACCGATCTGCAACCAAGGTATGTGCCCTTGACCAGAACTGAACCCAATCCACTGGCCGATGCTCTAACCATTGAGCCAAATTGGTCAGGGCTTAAAGCTTTTCTTATATGTTGTTAAATAGCCCTTTAATGAAAGGTTCTGACTCATATATCTACCAGCAGCATGAATATACTTATTTCTCTACACTCTCCCCAACTCTCATTTTTAAGAAGAAAAATGTCTCCAAATATGAGGGAAGCAGCACTTCCTTAATTTTCATTTTAAATTGTTAATGAAGCTATACAATTTTTATGTGTTTTTTGCCCATGCAATACTAATTTTCATGGTCAATTAAGTGGGACTATCCTTTTACCTTTTTTATGTTCAGTTGCATCAAATGGCATTTGTGGTTTTTCAATGTTCTCATCGTCTGTGAAGGAATTCCTGTAAAGGCAATGCCAAACAACTCGATCAATGAAATGAAGAAAAATTCATGGAAATTACATCTAACAAACTATTTTTTTTTCCTGTGTGGGCACAGTTATTTTGCTGAACACAAACACTTTCTGGATTTCATTCCTCAAAACTGGCGATCTTGCCTCAAGTGAGGTGGGTGGAAATCTCATCATCTCTAATCAGCAGAAGAACATTTGAAGAAAACCAGGGCAAAAAGTCACTCTTCAGTCCAAAAGTAAGCAATCTCTGATAGCTGGGGTCCAACAGAAGTGATTCGGGAACACACATTCTAATTGGAATCTGTTTGGCTAAAGTTACAGTCTTGAAGCAAGAAGCCTTGGAAATTCTGAGGCACAGACTGAGATGAATACACATATAATCTAAGAAGTGTAAGTGTACCATGCAGAAAAGCTTGCCAAGGCTTCCATCCTTAAACTCTGATTAACAAGAGTGAATGGTAAGGGTTAGTTATATTTTGGTGTGTTTGCCTCATTTTTTCTGTGGTATAAGTAAGTGCTTGGCTAGATTGCCCCTTAAATCCTTAAATTTGGGAACAAAATAACCCAAATTGCAGGCAGAAAAATTGCTGGTCCTGATAAAAGAGAATACTGGGCAGGATGTGACTTGACTTTCCTGTGCTTTGTTGTGAATCTCCAATTCTACTCCAACAAACTAGAGATAACAATACTGGCCTAACTTCACAGGGATGCTAGTAGAATTAAATCAAATGTTCAGTACTTAATTACACTTTATAAATATTTATAATCCCAGATATGTGTTGGGCTCTATGTTGGAGAGAAGATGAATAAGCAATATTCAATTTCTTCACAATATACACACAGGATAGAAAATTAAGAATCAAGAAATTAAAAATATTGTTAATGTGAAATAATTTTTTTGCATTTTTATTTTTGTCTATGTGTTTGTGTATGTGTGTAGAATAAAGTAATTAGAGGTAAAAAATAATGTCTAGGACTTACTTGTTGTTGTTCATCCTCACCCAAGGATACTTTCCATTGATTTTTAGATAGAATGGAAGAGAGAGAGACAGACAGACAGACAGACAGACATGGATCCCAACTGGGACCAGGGATGAAACCTGCAACCTAGGGACATGCCCTTGACCAAGAATCAAACCTCTAACCCTTTGGTCTGCAGGCCAACGGTCTCTCATTCCTGAGCCAAACCAGCCAGGGCTCCATGTATAACTTTTGACTCCCCAAAATCTTAACTACAGTTGGCCTTTTGTGTCCAAGGATTCAACCAACCATGATTGAGAACACCATTTTTTGATCTGCAGTTGTGAATCTGCAGCTGGTAATGTGAAAACACGGTTTTTGATCCGTGGTGGGTTGAATCTACAGATGAGAAACCCAAGTATACTAACAGTTGAGTGTATTAAATAAAAAAAATCTGCCCTGGCCGGTTTGGCTCAGCGGTTAGAGCGTCGGCCGGTGGTCCAGAGAGACCCGGGTTAGGTTTCCGCTAAGGGCACGTACTTTGGTTGCAGTTTGTCCTGGGCCCTGGTTGTGGTTGTGTGGGTGGCAACCACTGGATGTGTCTCTCTCACATCAGTGTTTCTTTCTCTCTCTCTTCCTCTCCCTCTCCCTCTTATTCTATGCAAAGTGGACCTGTGCATTTCAAACTAGTGTTGTTCAAAGGTCAACTTTATTTCCCTTCTCCCAAGCAATTTAGAAATAGATAAAACAAGCATGGGATAAGATATGTTTAATGGAAATATCTCTGAATTCATATAAAGCAAAAACTCTAAGTGAAGCTCATAAGATACAACCCTGGCTGGCACATAAACTACATTTTAGAAAGGGTACTCTCTTAGTGGAATGAGATGTTTCAAGGCAACCTGCAGTGGTTTCTTGTTTAATTTTGTGAATAAATTATGTTTTCAAAATGTGAGTTTTCATGGAAAGCATGTGATTAGAGCAAAGTACACCTACACCTCTAATTCAAGTGAAGTCAAAATTAGCAGAGAGGGCACATGCTGTTCAGAATTATACTGAGTCTGTTGTGGCCTCTGTATTCTGAGCCTCGGGACACAGACATCACTGTCACCCTTCCTAACTGTTGCTTTTCTGAATTTATTTCTTTTCACCTTGTTGCTATAAGCAGATATTTATTTCGAACAAAATAGAACCAGAGGCATGGATACATGAAACAAACTGACAGCTGTCAGAGGGAAGAGGGGAGGAAGGGACTGTATGAAAAAAGGTGAATGGATTAGCCAAGAAACATATATATATAACATAGACACAGACAACAGTGAGGTGATGGCCGGAGGAAAGGGGGTTGCGGGCTGGGTGGAGGTGGGCAAGGGTGGGGGAAATGGGGACAGAAAGAGGCTTACTTGGGGTGATGGGCACACACTGCAGTGTGCACATGATGTTTTATTGAGTTGTACACTGAAACATGTATGGTTTTACAAACCAGTGTCACCCCAATAAATTCAATAAAAATAAAATAAAATAAAGGATGAAGTGATTAAACCCCACAGGTAGTATAAGTATGTAAAATTGGCTTTTTCTGTAGGAAAAAAACTGGAGGTAACCGTTGTGAAGATAAGGGCAGTGATGAATGACTACACCTGACGTGCCTGTCCTGTCTGCTTGATGTATGAGAATAAAGCACCAGACTATGGATGTGAAGGTCACCTCTGTTTCTATTAGTTGTGTGGCTTAAGTAAATGACCGCCCTTCTCAGGGCATCAGTTTCCTCATCTGGATAATGTGTACAATTTGCATCCTTTTTGTAATACAGCATGAATAACAATTCAATATACATATGCTCACAGGTCAATTCCAAGATAATAAAACTGAGTGTTCTTTCTTAAGACATTTTAAGAGCAATTTACTAATTGCTTCCTGATAAGGATCTAAAATTTACTTGTCTCAGTGATAACTTAGATAAATCTGTCAATTTTATCTTGCTTTTCCTAGGGGAAAAAAAAAAAAAAAAAAATCTCCCCTACTGTTGATGCTAAAGTAAACTGTGGATGGTATAGAAACATGAAAAGGAAAGTACACTACTGTTTATTGAAGCACCCACACACCAGCACATGGACATTACCTTATGCAATCCTCTAAATAATACATGATATGCAGCACAATTCCTATTTCAGATGTGAAAACTGGGTCTCAGAGGGGTCAAAATTTTACCTGCTATAATTAATAAGCTCCAAAGTTGGGATTTTTGAATCTCAGTCTGTCTGATTCAAAAAAGTTCTGATCTTTTCTAACTGCACTCAACACTGACCACTAGTAAATTCCCTATTGAAAGAAAATCAGGGTGAGGTTAGACATAAATTCAATATTCTGAATTTAAAGTAACTTAATTGGTTAACTTTACAACATATGTGGAACTTGAAAAAAATCTCACTGGGAAACAATCTCCCCAAGACTTGTGTATCTCAAGGGAGCTTAACAAACTTTAATAGGTTCCTTGGTAAATCAGTCTGCTCTTCCCCCATCAACGGTGACAAATGAGACAGTTTTGGCTTATTTCAGTGAGTGAAAGGAACAAGGAGCATTGATTTATACTATTTAAAACCTAACTTTCAAACAAACAGAACTTTTGGTCAAGCCTACTACTTCCAAGTATTGAAGAAATAAGGCCAACTTCGTAAAGTTGTGACAATTAGAGTGATTTCTTATCCTGAGAGAGGTCTTAAGAATTCTTCAAATATATAATTATTTGTATTTTCAAATTACAGGGGGAAAAAGCTTCTTATAGAATTGCTTTCACTATCTTCTAAGGCAGAAGGAAATGAAGTCCAAGTCAGTAGAAGTCATTCCCGAGGGTGACTGCAAGAGAGAGCTGATCACCACAGCCTTCGTCTTTCATCTCCCTAGGAGGTTTAGGTTTGCCTCTGTTTCCCTGGCCATAGAAAAGTCAAATATCCCCTTTATTATCTTATATAAAAGAGCAGCAGGCTTAGCTAAGGCCTTGGGCATTGCCCTTTTCACCAGCGACAGGAGGTGCCACATGGTCACCTGGCCCGTCCTCCCTTTCATAACCCAGTTAGAATGAAAGTGCAGATGGGAGGCCAAGGAACTTTTCTTGCAGCCAAATGTTTCCTTCTGAGGTTCTATCTTCTAAAAAAAAAAAATCTAATTTTGTGGAAGAGACAGACATTTTTATAAATTTGGATAGGTTTTGCCCAGAATAAGGTCACACCTCAAAAACGCTCTAAATAAATGCTTACACTGTTTTGGGTTCCATTCTGACGGATAGTTCATAAAACAAATCTCACCTAATTCTTTCTGTCTGATGTTCCATAACGCAAGGATATATACTATGAAATGAAATTAGATGGAAACTTTTAACTTTAAACATTACTTTTTAGTGGAGTCAAATCGGGTTGGTTTGAAAAACGGTTGGATATATTTTTGTTACAGTGTTTGAAGACCACTAGAATCATTATGGTTTCAATACTTTCAGGAAGCTTATTTTCCAGAGCATGAATTTTTGGACACACTTGTTTTTGTTGCTTTCTTTAATGTAGGCAAAGCCTTTTGAAATCAATCTTTAGAGATTTTTTTGGATTGCACAATTCAAATTTGTGGCTATCTTACCATTCCAATGGATGTAGCTCTGCCTTTTTATTCAGGAGCTGAAATTGCTCAAAAACATTGAAAAGAGATGAATATTGGGTCAGGACTGAACCAGGTTTTGCCATAGGATGTGCCATAACATGAAATTCACGCATCAAAGATTGAATCCCCGGAGAAGTTGATGGGAAGAGCTGAGAAGGAATATTCAAAGACAGAATATCAGAATAAGTGGCAGACAATAAATTAAAATGTAGTATTACTAAGAAAGTAGTTTATATTTATTCAGATATTTTAAAAACCAGATGTTCATTAAACATCCATTTTCAGTCCCACAATTAAATTTTCTGTGCAGTCCTCAAGGTAAATCTATATATAATAAGCTACGATTTTTTTATTATATTTCCAGATGGGGTGTGTTTTTGTTCTCTTTTCATTGAATATAAATAGATTTCGTCTTTGTGTAGATACCTGAAAACAGCTGAGTAACAGAGTGAGTCGGGCATCAGGAAGAAGGAAAAGGAATCCTCTGTGTTACAAGTGGTTATATTGAAGTGCGAGATACTAATCCTACCAAAAAATATCTATTGTTATTCTCTTTCAACTCTCAGAGTCAGTAAACTGATGTGTGCTCCTCCACCTGCAAAATAATTCTTCAATTCTTCCTCACATTGTGCCAAGAGATGCTCTGGACATTCACAATATCTTAAATGATGAATTCCTGAAGAATGAGGCCAGGTCTCTTTGATTACCATTGTATAGAATGAAGCCTAACTGTCATATGAATACATAGTTTTTTAATAGTAAGAAATAAATATTTTATCCAAACACATTGAATGTAATACTATGTTTCAAATAATTAAAAGTAATAATCCATTCATTTAATTATGTTCAGGGAAATAAGCTTACTTTGAACCCTCCAACATATGGGACTAAATTATAAAAACAACTGTCAAACATTCCTTAATTAACTTAGTAAGTTGGTTATAACTCATACAAGTAGCATATGAATACATAGTTTTTTAATAGTAAGAAATAAATATTTTATCCAAACACATTAATAATAAATTATCAGTGGATTTTTTTAATGCTATGTTAAAATGTTTTTCCATTTGAGGTGAAAAAATACAAATTCATTATAATCTATCTATATGAGTGGCAGAACTAGAAACACAGCAAGTACTGAGAATGCACACATATGTATAAATTATCCTTTGTATTGATTAATAAATTAACAGTATCCAAGAAAAGATATAGAAAAAAAAATAGTGCCAGTTTTTAGGCTGAAACCAGTAAAAGTTACTATAATTATTTACATTTTCTTTCTTACTTAACACTTTGTTTGCTATGAGTTACAACAAATTAAGATTTAGGTAGTTTTCTTAAATGTTGTTACACTCAATAATATTTGATTTAACATGACAAAAGAGCATAATAAGCAGAAAGAAATTTTGGTTACATGATAATATCATAAAGCAAAACTTATTTAGAAAAATTTAGATTTTTTTCCTTAAAAACTGTCAAATCCCGGCAGCTATATTCACCCATATTAGTTTACCTTTAATAAGTCACATGTTATTTATAAATTCTTAAAGAATATAGATTCTGCTCATCTTAATATTTATATCTCTGAAAAGATGAAAGGAACTACGATGCTTTTTGTTAAAGAAATATCTTCACCTAAATTGAAGTCAAAATCAAGTAGTTTATGGCTGATCTACTATAATCTCAGTAATCAAAAGGAATCAAATGTCCCTTCTGTTTTACCAGTTGGAATTGTCCCAAACTCCCAAGTTCCTTTATGAAAGTCATAATTGAGTTAATCTCCTCTAAAGATAGGCATTGATTCCGTTCCTTTTCGTAGTTTTCACCCTATAATAATAAAAGGGGGAAAAAAACAACTCAAGTATTTGCTACAGCCCAGTTGCTGCCCACTTCATAAACCAATACAATGCTGAACTCTATACATAAACAGCTGGGCTAATTAATGTTAAATAATATATAGTAACTTCAACTTGTAACAACTGAATATAAGAGAACTTCATATTGACAGAGAACCTGAATGAAACTGCTTGATAGTGCTTTGCTAGTACGGCGGGAGGAGCCAGGAGAGCGGAATGTGTGTGACAGTTGGGGAACACAGGAAGAGTCTCCTCCAGCCTTCGGGTACTTGAGAATGGAGCAGCAAAACAGAGAACAATTCTGTCCTTAGTAATCTGTACAGATAATTTGAGGCCCCAAGAAAACTTGTACTAACATATCATAAAAACTAATCAATGCCACTATGAAGCACTGTACCCTAATCACCAGTCTCTAATCAAATATATTAACCAGGTGTGAATGCTTAAAAAAAAAAATTAGTATTATAACTCAAGACCCTTGATGTCAATCGAGAACACTCACTGCTGTTCTAGACTGCCACCAAAAAGTTATGGTATTCCTTTTAAAGTACCCTATAACGTATAATATGTATTATTCACAATATCCACAAATGTTCCTTAGGAATTAAGAGATGTCTTAGCTCATTTCAACTCATAACTTTATCATGATTGGTTACATAGTCAGTTGACACAAAAATAATATTGGTCTTTGAGTCAGAAAAATACTAAGAGGTATAATATAACTGATACAAATTAATTTCAAATTAATTATCGAGCTACTTACTTACACAATAAAAAAATAGCATTTTGTAAAGAATTACTTGAAAAAAAAAAAACTGCCAGTACAAAATTTTGCACTTACCTTAAATACACCTGATCTGTAAAGTCTCTGAAATATCTCAGAGAATATGGAAGGGGAAGATTCATTAGAGAAGAGAAAATTGAAAGTGTCTTTTAAAAGGAATTCTGTGTTTTGGTCCTCAAAATCCATATTATCATCATATTGAAAATTTAAATGCTCATGTACCTATGAGAAAGTAAAAGCACACATTTTTTTTATTGACTTTCAATAAGTGGGATCACTTTAAGACATGATTCATTTCCTGTTGGATTGTAGATCAGAACTGACATCTAGTGGTCTTTTTGGAGGTCAACAGTTTCATAAAATGTAATATTCTTTTGAAGATGTATTTTTTATAAGAAAATTAACTTAAGATTATAAAGTCACATTAGTTTAGCTTGAAACCATTGTTAAAGAATCTGTATCCGTGGAAGATAACATGAGATTTCTGAACAATAAGTTTTAAAGAGCATAACTAACTGTTAGATGTGTGTAAAATGATGAATGACCATTAGAATGCATAAATTCATAAAGTTTTAAAATTTTATGAATAAATTTTTGAACTATTCAACCAAATATTTGAGCCACATATAATGTAATCATTCTCCTAATATAAAAGTTTGAAAATCAATCAATGCAATATAAAATTGAATTCTGGTTGCATATAATTTTATTTTGTTTCTCTTCCTGTCTTCTCACTCCATATCTCAGAATGAAGCTTTCTATAGACTAATGGCTATTTTGGATTAAAAATATCTTGGAGGAAATTATTTGAATAAGTTAATTTGATTCGAGAGGAAGTAAAAGAATCAGTATACAAAAACAGTTCTCAATTTATGTATTTATACTAGAAAAATTATATATTGAAAATCCCTATGACCTTTAAAATTAAAATATAGGCCAATTTTAAAGTAAAAATCTCTATGTAAAGAATAGAATGTGAGTAAGCTTGGTAATCTCTAGTTTCTATTGTTTCAATGTCTGCCTTTCTGCATTCAATATATGTAGCTTTATGTCATAGTTATTTTGTAAACAGTGTTTGAACCATAGAAAAATCTATGCTTATTCTATAAGAATACTTAGTGGGAACTGGAACTCAAATCACAAGTTCTCCACATACTAATTAATTCTCTGAACCACCATAAATATAAGTAGTGACTTTAATGAAGTTGCTCTTTATTGACTCGTTACTACAAATGAAAACAACACAAACACACACACATCCTTCAGCAAAAGGTGAAAACTCACAGAGGCTTTGGCACACTCACCTGGAGCACTACAGGGGAACTGAAACTTCTGAAACCAATATCAAAAGTTAAAAGTTGAAAACATAACCTGCATCTGAAATAAAAACATAGGTAACACAATTATAATCTATTTGCTACATTTGACCCATTGCTTGTAATTATATTATTAATAGTTACTCTAGATAAATTTTAAGGTCTATAATAATTAAAAAGAGTAGTTTTTTGATAATCTAAAGTTATATACAATTTAATTTTAGATTTTGAATCTGTTTTCTTTCTTACAGAAAATACAAATATATCTAAAGTATTCATAACACATTAAACTAAACAATGAAGTTACTCTGTGACACTTAAATAAGAGAAGGAAACTCTTACTCCTACATGCCAGGCATTCTTATTCACATAAAGCATGATAAAGCTTGAGTCACCTCCCTATTCTGGCAACTAGATTAAGCCCCCACCCCCAAGAATTAAATTATATTCAAGTTGACATAGATATGGAGAGAGGAGTTGTTAAATTTCGTGAATAAAGTCTGTAAATAAAAAGATACTTAGTCAATGGAAGTATATATGATAGAAATAGCTAAGCTTGAAAGGGACTACAAATTTAAAAATCAGTTTAAGTGATTGTACTTTACTTTTTGTGACTGTTATTTAGATACTGACAAGTCTGTAATATGCTCTGACGTGTTAGGATCTATAAATAAAGAAACATACGTTTGGAAGTTTGTATTTGTATAGTGACATAACATTTTTCAAGAAGCATCTACTGGTGATAATTAAGATATATTTTCACTAGCGATCAATTTCTAGAAAGTAGGTTTTGTTCTCTCTTTTTTTATATATAACTAGAATTTGTTTTTACTTATCGAAGGCCTTTGGTCCCAGAGTAGATGTTTCACTGAAAGCTTCAGCTGCCAGCAGGAGTTTGCTAATTGCTTCCTTCATGTTTTCAAAAGCCTGAAGAGGTGAACTGACCCTCAGGAATGTCTCAAAAAAGGTTTGCAGCTGTGAACAAAGTAAATAATTCATATGTTCAAACAACATCTCAATTTGTCTCTCTATCATTTCCAGAGTGACCAATTTGAAAGATTTCTTTAGGTTCTCTCTCTTTGTCACACTTAAAAACTCTTAGATAGGAAAGTTTGATAATCTAAGATAGCGGTTCTCAACCTGGGGGTTGAATGACCCTTTCACAGGGGTCGCCTAAGACCATCATATGGTCTTAGGAACCGAGACACCGCTCCTCTATCCATCTCTTGGCGGGTCCACCCACATGCAGATATGCCCACAGACAACGTGAGGAACTGTATTAAAGGGTCACAGCATTAGGGAGGTTGAGAACCACTAGCTAAGACATATATATATATATGCACACACATACATATAATATATATAATGTTCTGCAAGTATATGATATAATAAATATAAGAGTGGGCAAAGTAGGTTAACAATAGTAACAAATAATACAATGATAAATAAATAAATAAATAATAATACAAGTAAAAACTGTTTTATATACTCACAAATATAAACCTTCTTTTGCCAAACCATTTATATCATATACATAATATTTATATGTATAAATTACATATATTTAAAAATATATTATAAGCTTTTCAATTGAATATGGGATGCTACTACATCTTGTAATTTCATTTTAGAGATGCGTACTCCATTTTTTTCTCTTTTTGTGGCATCTCACCATGGTGAGTGACATGGAACTGGGACAGGATTGTGATCAGAATGCCCAGATTTAATTTGTTACTCTACTAAGCAATTGACCTCTGACTTGCAACGCAATTCTCCAAATGTTTGTGTCTTTTTAAAATGGGTTCACACCTACAAACAAGAGTGTTGTGAAACCAAATTAGAAAAAAAGGTATTTGAAAGCCACTGTAAAATATGAAATTCAAATCTCAGCTTTTTATTATCACTTTCTGCATATATCAAAACCGAAATAATTATACCAAAGTTACTCTTCACAGCATTTTGCTGTGGAAGATCTATCCAACAATTAAAGGCTCTAACAGCATCTCAGTGTTCTCCTGACACTGAAAAATAAGGCTTCACCTGGTAGCGAGGATGGACGGCACTCCCAGAGGGGACAGAAGCTCAGGCTCATGCCTTCCTACAAACGCTGTAGTTGGTGTTGTGATGGTATCACAAATGGCTATTTTTACTTGCTTAAATAGTAACACAATTGCAACAAGACTACTTCAAGAGGCTGCTTAGCATCAGAGTTCAAGTTAAATTTTTCAAAAAGTATAAAACAAATCTCATATTAATTCATAAACTTTGAATAAACATACTCTTTTCAAAGATGAACAAAAAATTTTTAACATCTGAAACTAATATAAAATAATATTGAATGCCAAAGCAATTGAAAATAAAAAAAAATTAAAAAATTTTTTGAAAAAACATGAAGCAAATATTCTGTTCATGTTTTAGAAGAACAGACAACATCTATCTGAACTGCTTAAGACTGCAAAGGGGAAAATTTTTGTTACTATGACAATGAAGGGCAGATATTGGCACAAATCACCCAGAGGAAACGGTAAATGTATCTTTAAAATATACAAGCAAAATTCCCCCAAGAGAAACAAATACTGACTTCATAAACTTTTACCAGCTGAAAAACAGAACCCTAATGAGATACACACTTTAAGACCCTATGAACACATCATTAGCTTTGGCAATTGGGATGTTTTTCCATTTCACTAAGAAAAATGAATGTAATAATTGAATGATCAAAAGAAAGATTAAGGGTAACACTGAAAATGTTAACACCCTTGAGTCAAAACAGAGTAATATTATGTTTTTCCAAATAAAAGTAACTGATCATATTTCACACAGTTCGCCATATTATGTAGAGTTATTGGTGATATTTATTGCATTTTCACATTTTAATGTTTCCTGACTATCACAAGGGTCAAGGTTAATAATTTAAGAAAGTTCAAAATGTTTCTGTAGCATGTAAGATTAATTATCAAATTATATCCTTCATGGCAAAAAATAATAATAAGCAAATTAATGTCTTAAGCTTACATTTATTCTTTTACTGTGGAAATGATTACTTCTTAATTTCTGACTATAAGTAATCATTGAATATGGGCTGCCAGTACAGGAATTCAGTTCCATTTAATTCACCTTTTGTGAGAATTTTACCAAGTGGACATCACTGTGCTCTGAGCTTTGGCTAACAAGTACATAGCACAGAGCTAACACTATAGACTAGAGGAAAATGTCTCAGAGACAAACTTTAGCTCTATGTCTGTTATTATTACATTGTGAGACCTTGTGGGATTAATCACAGTATCTACTTTATAAAGGTATTGCTAAGATTAAGTGAGAGAATGTACGTAAGTTACACCACCACCAGCACATATCAATAACTCAGTATGTTAGCTCCTTTAATTAATTAAAACAAGCCCTGGCCCGTTTGGCTCAGCGGTTTAAACATCAGCCCAAGGACCAAAGAGTCCAGGGTTCGGTTCTGGTCAAGGGCACATACCTTGGTTGCAGCCCTGTCGGTGAGACACATCAATGAATTTCTCTCTGTATCTCTTTCTCTCTCCTCCCACCCCCACCACTTCGTCTGAAGATAAATGAAAGCATATCCTCTGGTAAGGATTTAAAAAAAAAAAAAAAATCCTCAGCCATTTAAAGAAAATTTCAATTAAAGTGGTTGTTGAATCCAGATTCTCATAATGCAATGCATGAAAATATCAAGTTGCTTCTGGGAATTCAAACATTTGTGACACCAGCCAAGGAAGAACATTTGAAAAGTATATATAAACCTTTCAATAGAAATGTTTAGAAAAGAGAGAACAAAGAGGCATGATGATAGAATAAACCCCTCCGGTGGTTATGCCACCCAACTGAAGGATCAGAGCAGAACTGAAGGACCCAAATAACTGGCTTTCCTCCCATCTCCCTGGGAACTCGGTGCTGAGAGAAGGACGAAAGGGGCCAGAACATAGCTGCTGGTATGTTATGTTCTGAGGAGAGAAGAGAGAAGCGGCACTAGAAAAGTATGATTCAAAATGAAGCGACTTGTTTTATTTTTGTGTTATTTCTGTTCCCAGTTTTTGTCGCTGTATATATTTCCTTCTGTCTCACTGCATGGATTTCAATTCATTTAAGCCCTTCAATTCAAAGCAAGTTCCAGGTGAGTGACCTCTTCTACTGAATTCATTTAGTATAGTGGCAAGCAAACTAGAGAAATGAAAGTAAAATCATGCAAGAGCTTAATAGGTTTTTTTTTTTTAAATCATCAACTTTCAATAAGTTGCCTAAAGAGGACACAATAGTTCTATACGTTTTTGTAATTAATCCACTTAGGCTAAGTGGAAGACTTCTTTTATGGTAATTACATTCAAAACCATAAGAACCTGAAAAATACATTTCACTCAGGAGCTTTCTTAACTCAAGCATAAATGCCTGAAGGGGACCCTTGCTTTCATTGTTAATTTAAAACAATCAGGCCAGGAGCTCAGACATCAAAGAGACTTCTCCTTCTCTAGGTTGACTTTTAATGGATGTTTTTGATTTACATAAACGTGAGAATTTGAGACCCCAAGAACCAGTGCCTTGGCAGCGAGGTAAAAATGAACATAAGAATATCTTAAAACTTTTTACATGACAGGAATCTATTTTATAAACTATAAATGTTCCTCCTTCAATGTAAAAATGAAGTACAAATTTAGTGTGAAATAAATTATATAGAAAATAACTCTGTAAGATTATGGTTATCAAATCAGGCAGTTAAAGCATCAGCATTTGTTTATACTTGTGTAAAATCCAAACTGTAACACAATATTTACATCTATCTATCCACTGAAGCAACATATTGAAATATACATAAATGGATCAAAATTATCAATTAAAATAAAAAGACAGGAGAAAGTAAGAAGTAGAAAATATTTGTAGGAAAACTTGAGTTATGTGTTTGACATAACACTTCCAAAGCACCCTTGTCTCTGCTTCATACTCCCACTCCAGCCCTCACAGCCCTCACCTGCTAAATTCCGGGCTTTGCCTCGTTATTTCCCTTTATCCTCCCACAAGACCTTGGGCAAATTGCTCTCAATGGCAACACATGATGTTTTGAGTTAAACTTGTTGACTTTTTTTGTCCGCTCTTTACTAGATTATGAGATCTTTTAGGACAGAAACTACCATTTTATCTCTGGGGGGTCAGTACCTAAAGCAGAGTTGATATTGCATAAATACTATTGAAAAAACAAACCTAAGTATAACATTATGGAAACCACAGAGACTTTGAATAAAGAAATAAATTACTAGAGCTTCTGGATAGCATTTTTTTTCTTATTCTTTCAGAAAACATGTTTACCTCTTGTTTCCATCTCATGAGATAAGGAAGATATGCAGTTTTCTGGTGCGTTATAATAGCACCCTTGAAAAATAGAAGCTTACAGTTGTTGGACAGAATTTTTGAGATAAAATTTAAACTAAGAGTTAAAACAAAGAATGCAAGATTAAACAATATTAGAGTTCTTTTCAAGGCATATTCTTGATTAATTGGAAAACTACAAGAGAAAATTGATATTTCAATATTTTGAACTTTGAGTAGTGTTTAATAGCATTGTGCCCTACCAACATTTACTAGAATTTCTGTCAGTGCTAACGTATAAAAGAGAAATTTTGATCTTCTCAGAATAAAGAATATTGGTACTTAAAATCATTTTGTACCAACAAACATTTGAAAAGATGCTCGGTATCAGTAAGCATTAGGGAAATGTAAATCAAAACTGCAATGAGATATTACCTCGCATCCATTAGAACAGCTACTATCAGAAAAAAACAACACCCATAAAATATTAGGTGTTGATGAGGAAGCAGAGAAATTAGAATCCTTGGGCACAAAATTGTATTGCAATGTAATATATTTTATATATGAAAGTTTTTTGATCACGCTATAATTCTCATTAAGAAAAATATGTTTATAAATTTAAGTTTTTAAAATTCCGGTTATCATATGGTTCTAAGATTTTCTTCCAAAAAAGTCATGATTATAATTATTGATTGTATACAATTGGACAAAACAATAGAAATATATTACAAATCTTATTAAATAATTTATAAAATAAACAGGTAAATTGTATTGAAAACGCACTGCTAAGATTAATATGATTTTTAATTCAATTATTTTAAATATTCATTGAGAGAATATTATTCATTACTAGAATGAGAAGGGTTCAGTATGAATATTTTTAATGTAAGCATAGAGAAAACTTGTTCACATAACTACACAGACATAGATGGAAGAGTTCAGTTATAGCAACAGACTTAATTCTGTGAACTCCCTTCAAGGTATATGAAAAATCTACATAGTGATTTATCATGAAATATTTAATTTTGTTAAAGACTGAAAACATTCGGAATAGTGAAGGATTTATTACTAGTGATTAGTATCTTTCACTTTGTCTAACAAACACATATTTAAATTAATCTGGCCCTGGTTGCTTTGGCTCAGCAGTTAGAGTGCACGCTTTCAGACTGAAGGGTCACGGGTTCGATGCCTGATCAAGGGCATGTACCTGGGTTTCAGGTTCGATCCCCAGCCCTGGTTGGGGTGGTGTGGGAGGCAACTAATCAATGTATCTCTCTCACATCAATGTGTATGTTTCTCTTTCTCTCTCTCTCTCTCCCTCCCTCCTTTCCACTCTCTAAAAAAAATAAAAACAAACAAACTAGTCTGTGTTGGGGTTGATTTTTGTTTGCACAATTTTTCACCCTGGAGCAGTCAATCATCATAATATTATGGAGAGACGAGAGCTATGTCTTTCTTTTGAAGAGCAGAGGGGCATGTATGAAAGGGATGGGGAAGGAGGAACCTGCTGTGGACGTGCCCTCTCAGCAAGATCAAGTTGAACAAGGTATACACGCGAAAGGTGAAGTTACAGGCATTGATTCTTGAATTCTCCACGTGCTTGTGAATCCCTTAGGGAGTCCTTCTGGACTCCCAGAGGCATATGACATGGCACCTCGCTTGAGGATCACGGCTCTGGGTGTGTCTGACCCAGAGGAACACACCTGCTGCATGTCAGAAAGCTGTGGCAAGATAAGGAGCTGGTGAACATTCTGGATTCTAGGAAGAAGCCCCCTTGGTGTTTTAAAGGGACATGATTTATGGGGGGAAATCTGATATTTAAAAATAAAAGAAAAAGCGGAAAAAAAGATTTGAGAAAGGAATGTCTAAATAGCAAACCTAAGTATTGATGTGAATTTTCACTGAGTACACTTGTGGTATTTGGATATAATTCTGTGTTGTATTTAATAATCACTAACCTTAGCTAAGCTGACACCATGTGCTGGACATTGTGCATTCCTTATGCATTGTTTTGTTTACATTCTTAACAATGTTGAGGTTGATACACATTATCCCCATTTTATAGATGAAGAATCTGATGCTTCAGAACACAAGTAACATGCTTAAGGTTGTGCAGCCGGGAGGGAACTGATGAGGGTCTTAAAGCCCGTAAGCTTGGCTGCAGAGCTCCAAAATTACTTCTGCCAATTTGCTTTTGACTGTATTAGTTTAGGAATGTGGATGGACCCTGAAATAATAGAAGAATTAATATTCGGTTTTCACTTGTATGAAACTGTCACAATTTTCAAGCATATCTAAAATACCAATTCAACAACTTGAGCATTTATGTAGCCTAAATACCTTTTGGGAAAACTAAAATGATTTTTTTTTTTTAATTTAAATTGCCTGGATAAATTTTGTGTTAAGTCAAATGATTTTAAGAATATAAATATTCTCATCATTTGTTTTAGCATTTTGAAAATTGGCTTCCTTCAGGGTAAACCATGAAAAAAACTAAATTACTTGATCCAACCTAAATTTGGATAGTTTGTACTTGTTTTCTGGAATTAGATCAGAACTTCAATACTTAAAAAAGTTTCATGCTTCCAATGACATGAATAATTTTATTCATTTGTACTTATTAATAATTCTTTGGTGCATGGGATGACACTTAACCAACTGAGCCACACTGGCCAGGGCAGTTATATTCCTCTATTCATCTACCTATTTATTTTTCTATCTGTCTATCTATATCTATCTACCATCTATCTATCTATCTATCTATCTATCTATCTATCTATCTATCTATCATCTATCTATCATCTGTCTATCATCTATCTATCAATCATCTATCTGTCTATCTATCTATCTATCTATCTATCTATCTATCTATCTATCTGTCTATCTATCTAATCCATGCACCCAAGGATTGCCAGTTTGATTCACAGTCAGGGCACATTTAAAAAATTCTAAGCTTTAAAGCACACATTAAATTAGGAAATTATATGTGATTTAATCAGTTTTATAGTTGAAAATTAAAAATTCTTCCACATGTACATCAGAGAATTGATCAGCAGCAAGGTATGAAAATACAAAAGTCTGTGAATAGCATAAAATTTAATTAGTTGCTCTGAATGGTAGAACCCTGGTTGTGTTATATTCACATCCTCCTTGGAGAACCGGCAGGTTATCTTTAGTGACCCTTCTGAAATCTCTCAGTGACACATTAAGCAGCAGAAAGATTTAACAGTAAAGAGCAAAAGTTAACATTGAAAAGATTTTATCACTGAGTTCTGTATGTAAATGTCTACTAATTTTCTTTATATGAATGTTATTATTCAAGTAAGTCAAAATTATTTCCATTAAAGTTAAAATCCAGGCAATCTTTAAGCCTTCAAAAAAAAGCTCTGACAGCTTATTTTGAAAACTCTCCATCTTTTATTGTCTTGAGCAGAAAATGACATTAAAATCTGCTAATATTTTTAACAGGTAATATTTGTAACAGGCAGTACAAAAAAAAAATTGTGAACAGGAATGCATTTGACAGAAAGATACCTATCTGATATATCAATACTCTCAAGTGAGTAAGAAAGTAAAAAGGGAAAATATTTTTCATTTATATTCTGGATATTTTATGCAGGGTATCTACTGTAGGTCTTATTAAGATTCATGGTCAACCACAGAAGAAAAGGAAATGTATTCATTATAAAAATAATGGGTTCTGGTTGTACAATAAAGAAAATAAGAGAGCAATTTGCCCTAACTCATGAGGCTGTAGGTCTAAAGTCTGTTAAATCCATAGATTTATTATAACCTTCTGTTATTTCTCTTCACCTCTCTTGTCACCTACCTTATACCTCTCTCTTACCAGTGTCCAAAAAAACGAATCTTTTATATGAGGCAGTTAAAATGGACATTTGATTGTTGTGCATAATTTAAAAGTTCAGCAAGATCAAGTTTAGTAGTCTAATTAAATATAGGGATATATAGCCCGAACTAATGTCTCCTCTTTGTGGTCCTGACTACTGACTTCTGACTTCCCAGCCGCCAACCACTTCCTCTTTGATTGCACCAGAGTCATCTCCATGAAGCACAGTTCAAGTCACATCATTCTTCCTGACACATGGCACATGGCTTGTCACTCTAGGAAGTGAGAGCAACTACTTAGTCTTCTTTTGTTTAGAAGTGAGGTGAGACCTCTTTTGGAAATGGCAAGAGGGAGAGGAAGCAGGAGGAAAAAGGCAGGGAGAGAAAGTGAATGGGTAGAGAAACATCAAATTCCTAAGGCAGAAGTTTTCTGTGTTGGGCCCTTGGGCAAGGAATAGAGTACAGGAGGCCCAAGGACCTGACACATGGATAGAAACCACATAATTGGGTAAGCTGCTGTGAGGTCCGGAGCTGGTCTCCCTGTCCACTTCATTCCCCACATCCCTCCCCACTCCCGTCCACCTGATCTGTCTCAGGGAAGGCTACCACCATTCAAGTAATGGCTGAAGACTCCTCTTGCACCATCTCCATCTTCCCTCCTTTTTAACTCATCACCAATCCTTGTGTCTACCTCCAAAAGGTATCCACTTATCTCCTTCTCTAAATCAGCTCACCAACTAGTGGAAGCCACCACATTCCTCACCCGGTCACCTGAATAGCATCTGCCTCGTTTACAACCCTCTCAATCTGTTCTTTACAGAGCTGCAGAGTAGGCTTGAGAAGGCCAATCAAATTATATCATTCCCCTGTTTATCATCTTGCAGTGGTATCTGCTCACTGGCAGAAATCCAAATTCCTTCCATGACTCTCAGCCTGTGTGGTTTGTCTTTCTCTCCTACCTCCTCTCCACCTCTCCTTTTGTTCAACAGGATACACTTTCAGTGCTATCGATATTCTGTAAATGTGCAAGGACTCTCCTTTGTCAAGAGACTAGAATTGTCCATTTGCTGGGAATTTTTCTCGATAAGCTCTTCATAGGATCCTTAGTCTCATCCATGAATTACAGCTCAAATATCATCTAGTGAGGGAGATTTTTCTACCTGTCATAAAGTGGGCAACCCAGTTATTTATTTTTTTATCTTCATTTAAGGACACGTTTAGAAAGAGAAAGAGAGAAGAGAGGGAGAAATATCAATGTGAGAAAGAAACATCGATCAGCTGCCTTCTGTATGTACATCATGATTTGACTGGGGATCGAACCTGCAAACCAGCAGGTATGTGACCTGACTGGAATTGAACCTGCAGCCATTTTGGTGCATAGAACAACTTGGTTCAACCAACCGAACCACACCAGCTGGACCAACCCAGTTACTTTTGACACATCATCCTTATTCACTTCATCCTTAGCTATATTTAAAAATCTGTAAGTACCTGTGTTTGTTTATATATGTATAATTAGTTCTTTATATCATCTACCATTCCATACAAATTCCACAAAGGTAGATATTTTTTTCTTGTTTATTACTATGTCATTGGAACCTAACACAATGTCTAGCATATGGAAAATACCCGGTAAATATGTGTAGAGAGAATAAAAAACCTAATTTAACCCACTGGAAACTATTCCTGTTTTACAAATACAGAAAATGGTTTGCAGAGGTTGCAAGGCTTGGCTGGGGTCATATGGCTGGCACAAGGACTTTCCTACAGGACATTTGTCCCAAGGGCCCTAGAGAGCATGCCTTGTGGTTTCTCTCTTTAGTATTCTAGATCTAGCACCATAGGTCCAGTGCAAGTGGTTTATTTCTCTTTCCTTTAGAGGAAAAGTGCAAACAGATATTTGCATATCCCTCATACTAAAAGAATGTCATTATTGTCCAGATCATATTTTTAAATCAGATTTTTTTCACTTTAACGATAATTTTGAAAGCATGAAAATGAAATATATTTCCACCCTGACTGGTTTTACTCAGTGGTTAGAGTATTGGCCCATGGATCAAAAGGTTGCAGGTTCAATCCCCAGCCCCAGTCAGGGTTGTGCAGGAGTCAACCAATCGATGTGTCTCTCTCACATTGATCTCTCTCTCTCTCTCTCTCTCTCTCTCTCTCTCTCTCTTTCTCTCTCTGTCTCCCTCTCTCCCTCCCTCCCTTCCACACTTTCTGAGTGAGCAATGGAAAAATATCCTTGGGTGACGATTAACAAAAATAAATAAATAAAAATAAAATTAAATAAATTTCTTTAGCATAATGTTTTTCTTCTTTGACTTCTGAGTTTAGAATAATAATTTTACCTTCTGTGACTTGAATACATATTATTTATGCAGATGATTTGAGTAATCAAACACATGAGGAAAATCTCATACTATTCAAATGGAAATAAAATTTTTGATAGAAATAATTTTGGTACAGTACTTTTTAAAACAGGGATGAAAGGCTGTGATCCCTGGAACTATTAGACTCAGGAAGACTAGACACTAGGCATAGAGAAGCTGATTTAAAGGGGAGCCATACAACATATGGGTATATACAGGGGTGGGCAAAAGTAGGTTTGCAGTTGTGAGTATGTGAAACACAGAGCTAATACTTGTGTTCTTATTTATTAATTATTATATTATTTTGCATATGATCAACTACAAATCTACTTTTGCCCACCCCTATATAAATACAGGAAAACCTGAATTTCCTCTCCTGCTTTCAGTTCCCTTTCTGTGACTCTCAAGGACCTGCTTCATAGAGCTTCTGAGAACTTGTTTCCTAAGTGTGAGGGGGCGAGAAGACAAGCGGCTGTGAGACAAAGCAGACACAGTGGTGGGGACGGGGATGCTCCACATCAGTGCGGAGGTCAGAGAACAACTGCCTCACAGGCCGATGCCCAGTGGAGACAGAATGAACAAAAGCAATGAAATCTATCCATATTACAGTGGACATAGAAGGCAGCATGATACATGTGTGCAGAATCCTGAGAAAGAATCCGTCTTTGTCTGTCTTAGTGGCACACAGAGGAAAGAAAGACAAATTCTCAGTTCCACATCATAATACGAGGCCACTTACATAATTCAAAGGAATTAGAGTTTAATAGCTGATTGGAGGTTCAGGTTGAAATCAAAGAGAAGTACACACAAAAGATAATGGATAAAAGCAACGGATTTCTAGATAATAAGTCTAAAATGTTAGTGCTAAGTTTACAATAATTAAAGAAAATCAATGTATCACAAAATAGTTTTAAATGGAAAAACAATGTGCAATTACTGACAAATGCTGAAAGCATTTCAAATAATTTTGTGGCCTAGGTCATTTAAATTGCACTGAAAATTTACCAGCATTCAGAATCTCTACTTAGCAATATAGCCTTCAGATAAACAAGTAACATTTAAAAAATGAATATGTATAATCCAGTGAAAGAAAAAGTTCAAAGCTCTTCTGTCTAAGCTTTTTGGCTGTTTTTCTTTCACTGTTGCAGTTCAGGCTATTGGTGCATTACCTAAAAAGACCACTTGAGGGCAATACAGCATTTTTGTTTTCCTTTGCCTTATGGTTATGTAGGTATCCTGGGTGACAAAGAAGATTGCTGTTTCTTTTAAATTTCAAAACACCTTTTACTGTATGGGAAGGGAAAGCTTGTATTTCATTTACCACTTGCAATCCATAAATCACATAAGACAAATGCAAGTCAGATTTTCTCCTGAAGGGAGCAAAATCCTGTCTTCTTTCAGCAGACAAATCAATTTTATCTAGTTGACACATTTGGGGATATCTTACACTTAGAATTTGTCAAGCCTTTGAATAGATCTCAAAGAATAAAGAAGAAATGTTTAAAATGACAAATACAAGCTTTAAAATATAGTGGTGGAAAACTGTATTTTTTCTATAGCTGAAGAAAAAAACATAAATATCATCTGTTTTCTCCCCTGGGTACATATTTTTTAATAAAGGTAAGCATTAAAGTAATGAATATTTGGAGACATCCCTGCCATTGTCTTTACTGTTATTACTTTGCATTCACATACCACTTTGTAAAAGGGTACTTTTATTACTAATCATTCTTTTCAAAAAAATTTTTTTTATTAATTTATTTTTATTACAGATGTTTCTCCTTTTTCCCCCATTGACACCCTCCTCCCGAACCCTCCCCCCACCACCCTGTCCCCAGCATTGTTGTCTATGTCCATGGTTATGCATAAAAGTTCTGTGGTTTATTTATTTCTTCCCAACCCCCTGACTCCCTCTTAAGAGGTTTGTCAGTCAGTACCCTACTTTTATGTCTCTGGGTCTATTTTGTTCATCAGCTTGTTTTGTTCATTATATTCCACAAGTAAGTGAGATCATGTGATATTTTTCTTTCTCTGATAGGCTTGTTTTGCTTAGCATAATACTCTCCAGGTCCCTCCATGTCCTCTCAAAGGATAAGAGATCTTTCTTTCTGCCCTGGCCCGTTTGGTTCAGTGGTTGGAGCGTCGGCCTGCGGACCGGAGAGTCCCAGTTTCGGTTTCCGCTAAAGGCACGTACCTCGGTTGCGGTTTTTCCCGGCCCCATTGGGGTAATGTGGGTGGCAACCACTTGGTGTCTCTCTCTCACATCAATGTTTCTCTCTCCCTTCCTCTCTCCTTCCCTCTCTATCTGAAGATAAATGCAAAAAAAAAAAAAAAGAGAGAGAGATTTTTCTTTCTTACAGCCACATAGTGTTCCACTGCGTATATGTACCATTGCTTTTTTTATTCATTCATCTATTGATGGACACTTGGGCTGTTTCCAGATCTTAGTGATTGTAAATAGTGCTGCTATGAACATAGGGGTACATATATTCTTTCTGATTGGTGTTTCAGGCTTCTTGGGGTATATTCTTGGAAGTGGGATCACTGGGTCAAATGGAAGTTCCATTTTTAAATTTTTGAGGAAACACCATATTGTTTTCCATAGTGGCTGCACCAGTCTGCATTCCCACCAGCAGAGTACTAGAGTCCCCTTTTCTCCACACCTTCATCAGCACTTATTTGATGATTTGTTGATGGCAGCCATTCTGACAGGTGTGAGGTGATACCTCATTGTTGTTTTAATTTGCATCTCTGTGATGATTAATTACTAATCATTCTTTTCAGCAATTTGATGAGTGGGGTCTCTATTCCAAGCCACCTCCCCCATCACCCCCATCTCATCTGCTGAGTACTAGGTATTGTGTCAAGCACTGAAAGTTTGTTTCCTTTTTAAATAAAAAATAAACAATCTCTTTTTTCAAGGATTTTAAACATATTTAGGCACATAAATTCTTCTTTTGTGTTCTGCTTATTCTTTGCTGACTTTATCTGATATTTTTCTCCCAAGATATTTTCAGAAGATATTTACTACTACTATGGTGATGGAGAACTCCGGTGAGCTTTGTTGTCAAAGTCCAGGAATCGAGATTTATAAAATTAAATTCAGTAACTCTCTAGGTACTTGCACAGAAGTGGAAAAATTTAGAAAGTTTGTAGGCAATTTTTGCCCTGATTCATGGCTCCATTATCTAAGCTCCATCTTAACGAGTCTTTATTATTTGGAGGGTACTGAAGGAAGGGATTACAGCTGCTCTGTCCTTGCACATCTTTGGCTTAGCAAGTTTGTTTACTAAAGAAATAATGAGAAACTCAGAAATTAAGATGGTGATGCTCTCTGTGGACATTTGAAGTATTTGAAACATTGCTTATTTTACCTTTCTTCTATGTCATTTTTTACTCTAAACATTTGTTTATTTTATGAACTTGTGTTCCGTAAGGTGTAATGGAAGCCCTGTGCTGGACAATGGCAGAAAGAGGAAAAGCCTTCATGGACTAATTTATAAGAGTTTCTATGACAACCACAAGCCATTAACTTCTAGGCTCCAATTTGGAAAGATAACACTTGCTCTTGCTAAGTCCCGATGAGCCCCTTTCTCATCCCACACAGGTATCCACTAGATGACGCCAGGGAGAACAAAGCTTTGAACAAGACAGTTGAAGGGGGAGGAGCAAAGGACTGGGGAAATACACATTCTAACATCCAAGATACCCCTGAGGAATTCCCTTTCCCATCTTGAAAGAATTCTGAAGGAATTCACTTCCCTCTCCTGATTTCACACTTTCTGAAATCCCTGAATATGAACTAACCTTCATTTTTCTGGATATATAACTAATAACTGCCCACCAGTTTTCTAGTACTAAAGGAAACAATGATTAGCAAATTTATTCATTAGAGTTGATTTTCTTTATGTTGTCACTGTAACACATTACATATATATATAATGCATACATTTCAGTTGATTATATTTACATATATTTATCAGTTTACTATATTAATTTAGAAAAGGTATGTTTGAATTTACATATAACATCTTTGGTTACAGAATCTACTCTTAAATCATATTTTTCCAAGATGCAAGTTTTTAGTATGTTATAATTAATGTTACCTTAAATAAAAATGATAATGATAGACAACCATGCACTGGTAAACATTTTGTGGGTACCTGCCATGTGCCAGGCATTCTCGGAAGCTCTTAGGATATAGATATGTTGCCTGTTGTTCTGAAGCTTAGGGTCTGTGTTTAAATGATCATTTAATCAAATAAATGTGATCACAATTAATAATTTTCCTCCTATTTAGGATAATAATTGAGGTTCAGTATTAAAAATTAATAAATGCACAAAATCACCTGATATACCTTTTATGAAACAAAGTTGGGAATGAATAAAATTTTTCAAAACAAGAGACAAATCAAGGGTATAAAATTATTTTCCATTAATGTGATGCAGTTTAAAATCATATGTAGTCGCAAAACAATTATTTTTTTATAGACCAAACATTTCTAAAATAATGCCAATGTGGGCTGATCTGATTGTTATTTTGCAATTGTTATTTTAATTTTTACTCTAAGTCAGCTTTAGTCACATGTCTATTTAATTTGATGCTGGTTATCTATAATTTCTATTTATATAAAATCATGCTTTACAATGAACACCCTGATGCAATTTTTAAATTTAATCCAAGCAAGAGTAGATTAAGTAACACATCAGCTCATTTTAGAAACTCCCAGGAGCAGGCTTTTAGTCACACTCTTTCTACATCTGATATAAATCTCCCTGTCCTGCACAAGGGTCAGATGCTCAGTGAGAGAGTCTTTTACAAGGTCTGTTCCACAGCATGCAGTTTGGATGTAAAATGAAGATTGAGATAAAAATACTTTCTAAGGTTGAAAACCATACTGGAATTTTATACTTGCTTCCAAAGACATTACTCATTTTTACCCTGGGAATATATGAGCTATCTCACCTGACATTATGAAAGGCATTGAGTAAATATTGACGACAAATGAGGTTAACTTCATCCCTGCAACATGTCATGTTACCAAAATTGAATAAGAGATATATGCATTCCTTAAAAAGGGGTCCTTGTAAATAACAACATTCCTCGCTTTGCCAAGGTTCTCTCTCTCCTCTGTGCACATTTGCTGATCTCATCAATGTGAGTGAAACTGCAGGTACTGGAAGTGGAAGAATAGTCCCCCAAAGGCCAAGCAGTGGTGGTAGACAGCTGGTGATTTAGCATCCCAGACCGGGCAGGAGCTTGCTTTAACTTAATTTCCAATGGAGATGATTCTCACAGATACCAACTTGAGGAAAGGCTGCAATGTCTCATGTTTTCCCCTTTCAGTCACAGTGGCCCTGCCAAGACATTCACATTATGACATCTGTCTAATACATTTACTGAAAAGACACTGGAAGATCACTGTGAAATATAGGGGCTGAATTAGGGATTAAATAGACTTGGTTTCCAAAATACATAAAGTACTTATATAACTCAACAAAAGGAAGATAAACAATCCAATTTAAAAATGGACACATGCCCTGGCCAGTTTGGCTCAGAGGTTAGAGTGTCAGCCTGCGGACTGAAGGGTCATGGGTTCAATTCCCAGTCAAGAGCACGTACCAGGGTTGCAGGTTTGATTCCCAGCCCTGGTTGGGGTTTGCTGGAGGCAACCAATCCATGTGTCTCTCTCACATTGATGTTTTCTCTCTTTTCCCACATTGTCTAAAAATCAATAGAAAAATATCCTTGGGTGAGGATTAACAACAACAAAAAACGGGCAGGGAACCTGAATAGACACTTCTCTAAATAGGACATGCAAATGACCAAAAAACATGAAAAAATGGTCAACATCACTAAACAACAGAGAAATGCAAATAAAACGACTCGGAGATATCACCTCACACCTGCCAGAATGGCTGCCATCAACAAATGATCAAACAACAAGTGCTGGTGAGGGTGTGGAGAAAAGGGGACTCTAGGACACTGCTGGGGGGAATGCGGACTGGTGCAGCCACTGTGGAAAATAATATGGTGTTTCCTCAAATAATTAAACCTGGAGGTCTAGAAGATGGAGATTATATAGGCAGACCAGTAGGGTCAGACTGAAAATAAAACAAAATTTGGGATATTCACTTGGAATTACCAACTGAGGTCCAATTGAAGAGAAAACATAAAAAAGAAGGACAAACCCCACCTAGAGTCTAATAGAAGGGGGAGAGTTTGTAGAGGGTCTGGCCTACTTCCATGGGTGGCAGGCTGAGAGAGGAGAAATCTGTTGCCTGGGGCAGGGAGTTTTCATTGAGAGACTGATCAGGGCCCAGATCCCAGGCTAGGAAACCCCAGTCTGGAGCAACAGAGCAGAAAACAGCAGCCCACGTAACATCTAGCATCAAAGGTGACAGTGCTTTTGGCAGAAGAGGAGACCAAGTTGGTTGGAGATAAAACCCCAAAACACCAAATCAGTGATTTGGAAGACAAGGTAGAAAAAAGCACACATATAGAGCAGCAAAATGAAAAGAGAATCAAAAAGAAGGATGATAGTTTAAGGAAATTTTGGGAAAATATAAAATGTAACAATATCCACATCATAGGGGTACCAGAAGAAGAAGAAAGTGAGCAAGAAATACAGAACCTGTTTAAAGAAATAATGACAGAAAAATTCCCTAACCTGGTCAAGGAAAAAGACACACAAGTTCAGGAAACACAGAGTTCCAATCAAGATGAACCCAAAGAAACCCATTCCAAAACACATCATAATCAAAATGATAAACATTGAAGACAAAGAAAGTATCTTAAAGTCAGCAAGAGAGAGACAAAAGTGACCTACAAGGGAGTACCCATCAGAATGTCAGCAGGTTTCTCAACAGAAACACTTCAGGCCAGGGCATGAAGTATTCAAAGTAATGAAAAGCAAGGACCTGAACTGAAAGCTACTCTATCCAGCAAGGCTACCATTTAAAACTGAATGTGAGCCCTGTCTGATTTGTCTCAGAAGCTGAGTATCGGCCCATGAACCAAAGGGTCATGGGTTTGATTCCCAGTCAAGGGCATGTACCTGGGTTGCAAGTTTGATCCCCAGACCTGGCTCGGGTCATGCGGGAGGCAACCAATTGATGTGTCTCTCTTACATCTATGTTTCCCCCTCTCTCTCCCTCCTTCCTTCTCTTTTATTCAATCAAAAAATAAATGAAAAAAATATCCTCAGGTGAGGATTAACAAAAAAATTAATAAATAAGAACAAATTGAAGATAAAATAAAAAGCTTCCCAGACAAAAAAAGGCTAAAGGAGTACATTACCACCAGATCAGCACTGCAGAAAATGTTAAAGGGAGTGCTTTAAAAAGAAGAAGAAACAAGAGAGAGGAACATAGTTTTAAAGAAAAAAAAAGTCAGTAAATAAGTACCTATCAATAATAACCTTAAATGTAAATGAACTACACAGAATAAAAGATGTACATAGACTGAAAGTAATGAGATGGAAAAAAATATATTCCATACAAATGGATATTAAAAAAAGGCTGGGGTGGCAATACTCATATCTGACAAATAGACTTCAGAAGAAAGGCCATGATAAGAAACAAAGAAGGGCATTACATAATACTAAAAGGATCAGTCCAGAAAGAGGATATAACTCTTGTTAACATATATGTACTCACTACAGGAGCACCAAAGTATATAAAAAACCTCTTGATGGACTTTAAGGGAGAGATCAATAGCAATGCAGTCATAGTAGGGGACTTTAACACCCTACTAACATCTCTGGATATATCTTTTAGACAAAGAATAAAGAATTAACAAGTAAAGAGACTATAAATGATGCACTAGATCAGATGGATTTAATAGATATTTACAGAGAATTACACCCCAAAACTGCAGAATACACATTCTTCTCAAGTGAACACAGGACATTCTCAAAGAGAGACTACATGTTAGGACACAAACTGAGTCTCTACACCTTCAAGAATATTGAAATCATATCAAGCATCTTCTCTAATCACAATGGCATGAAACTAGAAATCAATGACAATAAAAACACTCAAAAACATTCAAACACACAGAAGCTAAATACCATGTTATTAAATAATAAATGGGTTAGCAATGAGATCGAGGAAGAAATAAAAACCTTCCTGGAAACTAATAAAAATGAACACACAATAACACAAAATGTATGGGACACAGCAAAAGCAGTCCTGAGAGGGAAGTTCATAGCATTAGAGGCCTACCTCAAGAAACAAGAAAAATTTTTAATAAACTATCTAACCCTACAACTTAAAAATTAGAAAGAGAACAAAAAGGAAATCTAGAATAAGTAGAAGAAAAAAGTAATAAAGATCAGAGTGGAAATGAATGATATAGAGACTAAAAAACAATACAAAAGAACAATGAAACCAAGAGCTGGTTCTTTGAAAAGATAAAAAGGATTGATCAACCTTTAGCCAGACTCACCAAGAAACAAAGAGAGTGGATCCCAGTAATAATCAGAAAAAAAAAAGAGGTGAAGTAACAACTGACACCACAGAAATATAAAGGATTATAAAAAAATAATAATATGAACAAGTATATGCCAACAAATTGGACAACCAAGGCAAAATGAACAAATTTCTGGAGTCAGTCTTCCAAAACTCAACCAGGAACAGACCAACAACAACTAATGAAATTGAAGCACTAATCAATAAATTACCAGTGAACAAAATCCCTGGTCTGGATGGCTTCACAAAGGAATTTTGCCAAATAGTCAAAGAAAAACTAGCACCCATTCTCCTTGAACTATTCCAAAAAATTCAAAAGGAAGAAAGAATTCTAAGCTCTTTTGATGAGGCTAGGACAATCCTAATTCCAAAACTAGATAAAGTCACTACAAAGAAAGAAAACTACAAACCAACATCCCTGATGAACATAGATGCCAAAATCCTCAACAAAATATTAGCAAATTGGATCCAGCAATATATTAAAAAAATTACTCACCATGACCAAATGGGATTTATTCCAGGGATGCAAAGCTGGTACAATTGTCTCAAGTCAATAAATGTGATACACAACATAAACAAAATGAAAGATAAAAATCATATGATTATATCAATAGATGTTGAAAAAGCATTTGACAAAATAGAGCAACTATGAAAACTCTCAGCAAAGTGGGAACTGAAGGATCATACACCAACATAATAAAGGTCATACATGAAAAACCAACAGCCAACATCATAGTCAATGGAAAAAACTAAAAGAATTTCTATTACAAACAGGTACAAGACAGGAATGTCCACTTTCACCACTCTTGTTCAACATAGTACTGGAAGTTTTAGCCACAGCGATCATACATGAAGAAAAAATAAAAAGCATCTTAATTGGAATGGAGGAAGTGAAACTATCATTCACAGATGACATGATATTGTACATAGAAAACCCTAAAGATTCCACCAAAAAACTATTAGATTTAATAAGTAAATTTGGCAAAGTAGTAGAATACAAAATTAACATCAAGAAATTGATGGCATTTTTATATACCAATAATGAATACTCAGAAAAAGAAACTAAAAATTCCATTTACCACTGAAACAAAAAACATTAAGATACCACCAGGCCAGCATGGCTCACTGGTTTAGCATCGACCCATGCACCAGGAGGTCACTGGTTGGATTCCCAGTCAGGGCACATGCCCAGGTTGTCGGCCAAATCCCCACTGGGGGGCATGCAGGAGGCAGCCAATCGATGTTCTCTCTTATTGATGTTTCTATCTCTCTCCCTCTCCCTTCCTTTCTCTCTAAAATCAATAAAGAAAATAATTATTTTTAAATTAAGATACCTAGGAATAAACTTAACCAAGAAGGTAAAAGACCTGTTCTCAGAAAACTACAGGACACTGAAAAAAGAAATAGAGGAAGATATAAAAAAGTGGAAGCATAGACCAAGTTCATGGATTGGAAAAATCGATATCATTAAAAAGTGCATACTACCCAAAGCATTTTATAGATTCAGTGCAATCCTTATTAAAATACCAATGGTATATTTTACAGATCTAGAACAAATACTCTAAAGATTATATAACAACTGAAAATGACCCCAAATAGCCACCGAAATCTTGAAAAAGAAGAAAAAATTTGGAGGTATCACAATACTGGATATCGGGTTATACTACAAAGCCATTGTAATCAAAAGACCTGGTGCTGGCACAAAAACAGGCATATAGATCAAAGGAACAGAAGAGAGAGCCTAGAAATCTACCCAAGACATTATATTCAATTAATGTTTGACAAAAGTGGCAAGAGCATACAATGGAGGAAAGAGAGTCTGTTCAATAAATGGTATTGGGAAAAATGGACAGGTAGATGCAAAACAATAAAACTAGACCCTCAACTTACACCATACACAAGAATAAATTCAAAATGGATAAAAGAGTTAAATGTCACTCGTGAAAACCATACAAATTCTAGAAGAAAATGTAGGCAGCAAAATCTCAGACATAACACTTAACATAATTTTCACCAATATATCATCAAGAGTAAGAGAAGCAAAGGATAAAAACAATAAATGGACTATATCAAACTTAAACACTTCTGCACAGCAAAAGAAACCAGCATCAAAACGAAAAGGAAGCCCACTGTATGGGAGAACATATTTGGCAACGATACATCAGAAAATATATTAATTTACAAAATATATAAAGTACTCATACAACTCAACAAAAGAAAGACAAATAATCCAATTAAAAGTGGGCAGAGGACCTGAATAGACACTTCTCCAAAGAGGACATACAAATGGCCAAAAGACATAATGAAAAAAATGTTCAACGTTACTAATCATCAGAGAGATGCAAATTAAAATGACTATGAGGTATCACTTCACACCTGCAGAATGGTTGCCATCAATAAATCATCAAACAAGTGCTGGCAAGGATGTGGACAAAAGGGGACTCTAGTACACTGCTTTTGAGACTGAAGGCTGGTGTAGCCACTATGGAAAACAATATGGTATTTCCTCAGAAATTAAAAACGGAACTATTTGACTCAATGATCCCACTTCTAAGTATATATCCTAATAAGTCTGAATCACCAGTCAAAAAGAATATATGCACCCCTATGTTCATAGCAACATTATTTTCAACAGTTAAGGTCTGGAAACAGCCTCAGTGTCCATCAGTAGATGAGTGGATAAAAAAAACTGTGGTACATTTACACAATGGAATACTATGCAGCTATAAGAAAGAAAGATCTCTTAATCTTTGAGATGACATGGAGGGACCTGAACAGCATTAAGCTAAGTGAAATAAGTCAGTCATAGAAATACAAGTATCACATGATCTCACTTCTTTGTGGGATATAATAAATAAAATTAGCTGATGAACAAAATAGATCCACAAACATGGAAGTAGGGAACAGACTGAAGGATCTCAGAGGGAAGGGGTGAGGGATAGAGAGAGAGAAACCAAAGAATTTATATGCCTATAAGCACAACCAATGGATTCCAACAACAGTGTGGTAAAGGTGGGGGGTGCGGTATGGGGGTCAGGTGGGATGGGAAGGAAGGACATCTGTAATACTTTCAACAATAAAGGTAAATTTTTCAAAGAGAAGAAGAATAAAGACTTGGGCAAGTTCTTAACACAGTTAATTTTTTAAAAAATGATTTTCGATTGAATTTAATCCAAGAGATATTTATTGAGCATTGATTACATTTAAGGAATATCAATAAATTAACATCTTTCCCTTTGGAATAATTGATCAAGCAATTAATTCATTTATATCTCAACCAGATTAAATAGGGCTTTTCATAGATCTTCATGCCAGAAGTCACAAATCACTCCAGCAATACATTTTCATCAAAGCAGTCAGCTATGATCATGGGTATAAAGAATCTTCAGATGTGAGCCCTGGCCGGTTTGGCTCAGCGGTTAGAGCGTCCGCCTGCGGTCCCGAGAGACCCGGGTTTGGTTCCCGCTAAGGGCACGCACCTCGGTTGCAGTTTGTCCCCAGCCCTGGTTGGTCGTGCGGGTGGCGGCCACTCGATGTGTCCCTTTCACATCGATGTTTCTCTCTCTCTCTCTCTCTCTCTCTCTCTCTCGCTCTCTCTCTCTCTCTCTCTCTCCTCCTCCCACTCTGTCTGTACAAAAAAAAAAAAAAAAAGCATAAAAAATAAATAAATAAATAAAGAATCTTCAGATGTGAAAAACTGGTTACAGATAAGAAAGTTTCCTCTCTTCTAGATAACTTTACAATGGATGATAAGATAATTTGCAACTATTTTCTCAAAGAGTCAAATTTTAATTTATGATTTATGACATTTCTTTTTTTTGTTAACCCTCACTTGAGAATATTTTTCTATTGATTTTTAGATAGAGTGAAAAGGGAGCAGGAAGAGACAGAGAGACAGAGAGAAACATTGATTGGTTGCCTTCCACACCTGCCCTGACCGGGGCCAGGAATCCAGCCTGCAACCCAGGTGCAACCCAGGAATCGAACCTCTGACCCTTTGATCTGCAGGCTGTAGCTCTAACAACTGAACCAAACTGGCCAGGGCTAATTCATGACATTATTTGCAATTAATCTATGTGATCTTGTATATAAAGATAGTCATGGATGCATTTGACCAAAAGCTATAGATAGAATTGTTATGGAAGATTTGTTATTACTAGATACAACTGAAGTGTTTACTAATTGAATTGAGAACTTTATAGAGGAAGAATTTTTAAATAAAATATCACTTAAATATATTTTTATATCACTTATATTTTCCAAGAAAATGACATTGTCTTAGCAGCAAAAAAAAATGGCTGTCCATGAAATGGTACAGAGAAGATGTTCTACATCATTAATCTTTGGGAAATGCAAATCAAAATCACAAGGAGATAGATATCAGTTCACACCTGTTAGAATGGCCATTATAAAAAAGATAAGAAATAAGTGCTGGTGAGAATGTGGCAAAAAGGGAACCCTTGTACGCTGTTGGTGGGAAGGTAAATTGGTACAGCCACTGTGGAAAACAGTATGGAGGGTCCTCCAAAAATTAAAAATAGAGTTACCATATGATCCAGCAATTACACTTCTGGGTAATTTGTCTGAAGAAAACAACACACTACTGTGAAAAGTTACATGTACTCTATGTTCATTGCAGCATTATTTACAATAGTCAAGATATGGAAATAACCTAAATGCCCATCAGTTAATGATCAGATAAAGAAACTGTGATATATATATATTTGCACAAAACATGGCTGAATCTCAAGGGCATTATGCTAAGTGAAATATGTCAGACAGAGCCCAGCCTGCGTGGCTCAGTGGATTGAACATCATCCCATGGACTGAGAAGTCTCAGTTTGATTCCCCAGATTGTGGACTAAATCCCCAATAGGGGAAGTGCAGGAGGCAGCCGATTGATGTTTCTATCTCTCTCTCCCTCTCTCCCTCTAAAAAAAAAAAAAATCAATAAAACATATTACAAAAAAAAAAAAAAAAGTCGGACAGAGAAAGAAAAATACCATATGAGAGAGCATATGCCAAATCTAAAAATAGATAAATAAATACAAGCTCATAGAAACAGGAAACAGACTGGTGGTTTCCAGAGGTGGGTGTGGGGGGAGGGTAGAAAAAAATGGGTAAAATATGTTTTCTTTGTTTGTTTATTTAAATAAATTGAATAAAAAATAAAATAATATGGAAATATTTCTAAGTTATATTTTAAGTGATAAAAGCAAGACACACATCAGTGTATATAGTTTGCTATGATTTGGGTAAAGAACAAAAATGATGTGGAAAGAATATCTAAAATATTTGGATCTAACGATAGAGCAAACAAATGTTTCATTTGCTGTTAATTTTCTTCTTTCCATGCCCCCCCCCTTTTAAATTTTAAATCCTTTGGAAACAGCTAACTCTTAAACTTTAAATTATTTTTATTGTATAGAAGGGAATTTTAGAAAAATTTAGTTTACAAATTTCTACTGTCTATTATTTCTCAAATTTGCTTTTCTTACATTTTCAACTCTCTCCAAGGCTTTAGCAGATGAAATATCTAGAAGCAGACCTAATTAGAAATAAGTGAGCTCATAGTTATAACTGTTATTACTGTCATACTTCCTTTAGCTGCCAGAATATTCTATAAACGGCCATAGATAACCAGCTTAGTGGGCTTGCCTCACTGCACAGTACATAAATCACTGCTGATTTAACTAAGTAACGTAGCCTTTGAATTCAGACTCAGTACACACACACCCTTACACACATATTATATTTTACGGAATTTAAGAACAGTGCTTAATAAAATTTGAATGTCTTTAAAGCGGGATTTGGTCCTGTCTTCCACATTAGCGTTGAGAACCATTTCTGTCTATTATTTCATATCTAAAAATATCAACAGGGAGCGGTGTTTTGGGGGACAGTATTGATTTAACAGATAAGCATAATCTTTTTGTTTTCGCTGAAGCAATAAATACTTCAGTTGAAGGGTAAATAAATATTCCCTTGTTTTCTGAAATCCATCTATAGCATTCAGTATAACTTTGACCTTATAAGGAATAATCATTCTCTGGCACATTGACCAGAAAGCTGCACTACCTCCCTTTGTGAGCAGGTAACAGTACTGTTGAGTCATCAGGAAAGATCTTGGAAAGAGAACTCCCAAAGGGGATGAAGATGCTGAGAACCGAGCACTTTCCTGTACCACACTGCAGCTTCCATTGGTCCCGCAGACAAAACAAAATGTGAATGAAAAACAAAACAGTGAATAGAGCATGAAAATATTAAAAAATCAAGTCACAGAGAGCTTTCTTTTCTCATGATTTAACTTTAGAAAAGCCATAAAAACTATCGCAAAAAATGTGTATCATTGCTACCAGTCATTGTGACTGTGGTTGGGGAAGCAGTATTTAAACAAAAAAAGAAAGAAAAAAATATAACAAACTAGTTGGAGGACCACCTAGAAACTTTAGGCTTTTTATCAAGATGGTGAAAAAGCATAGGTGAAATAAGCTGGTTTGAGCTGGTCCAGCTAGTGATGGCAGTGGGAAGGGTGGCTGCCAGGACTTTTTTTTTTTAAATATTTTTTCTTTATTGATTTTTAGAGAGAGAGGGAAGGAGAGAGAGATAGAAACATCAATGAGCGAGAACATTGATTGGCTACCTCTTGCATGCCCCCCACTGAGGACAGGGCCCACAACCTGGTCATATGCCCTGACCAGGAATCGAACTGACAATCTCTTGATACATGGGTCGATGCTCAACCACTGAGCCACACCAGCCAGGCTGCCAGGGCTTCTTTAAGAAGACAGGCTGGAGGAAAGAATTTTTGTCTTCCTCCTGCCTCTCACCCATGTCCGCTAGGACACTCACTGCCTTCTCCTTCCCTGTTAAGGGCATAAGTTCACCTGCTCAGGTGAGGAGGTGATGTGATGTGCAAGATCACAGTCACTTCTCCACCCTATTTTCTCTCAAACCCAAATTTGATGGGCCTTTCTTCCTAAGAGTTTAGGGGATGAAATTCTGACCAGAGAAATCAACTCGTATCTGTCCTCTGAACAATTATTTCTGTAGAATCAGTAACGCCTTAAAATTTATCAAATTTGTTGTCACTTGCTCTGGCCAGTTTGGCTCAGCGGTTCGAGCATCGGCCTGCTGTCCAGAGAGACCCAGGTTCAGTTCCCGCTAAGGGTGTGTACCTCGGTTGCAGTTTGTCCCCCGCCCTGGTTGGTCGTGGGGGTGACTGCCACTCGATGTGTCCCTTTCACCTTGATGTTTCTCTCTCTCTCTCTCTCTTCCTCTCTCTCCCTCCCACTGTACCTGAACAAAGAATGGAAAAATGTCCTTGGGTGAGGATAAAAAAAAAATTGTTGTCACTAGACCACTTTTCCCACTGAATTAAGCTGAGTTACCTCTTTTTTTTTAGCACGTGCCTCTGGCAGGAACCAAGCCAGGGACTCTCTGGTCCACAGGCCGATGCTCCAACCACTGAGCCAAACCAGCCAGGGCTTGAGTTACCTTTTATAGCTAAACTTCTTGGGGTTACTATTAACTTCTTTTCTGAGAACTTTCTCATCATCCTTTATGATACATCAGGAACACTTGAGAGGTTTGTTTTTCACTCAGCGGATAGCCCATATTTACTGTTGTAAAGAAATGGGCATTTTGCTTCCTGAGAATGAAGCAAAGCCATCAGGGCAATATTATTATATTTTTATTTGTTGCATTGACTCTATTTTTCTTGAATAGTGGACAGTCAAGAAAAATAGAATACATCTGAGAACTGGCTTTGTAATAGGTCAAAAAACTGAACGAAAATGATGAATTGGAAAAAAAAAAAAGATGTAGCCTTTGTACTCCCTAGTGAATTAAGCTGCTTCAAGATCATTTTTGTACCTACACCTATTAAATGAAAAACTCTGCTTGCAGCAATACAATGCTGCAATTTTTGTTCAATGGGATTTGATAATCATAATATTTACAAAAAGTCAGCCCAACTCACGTCACTTCTCCTCAGAATACTTTGTGTGAAATAGCTTCGATGGAAATTTTACCTTGACAGTGAAGCGTTTTTTCTTTGGTGGATCCCAAACCATGCCAGTTGAATGAATGAATGCACGCAAAGGGGTTAGGGATGTCACCAACACATATGCTTTCAGAATCACAGATAGATCTTTGGCTCTAAAGATGGTCTCATGTGGAGCAAGGGCTGTTGTTTGATCCCTAAAAAATAAAACAACTCAGTTAATGTCCCACAATGTAGGCTAAGTAATTTGTAAATTATCGCAAAGCTTTTTAAACTTCATCTATGCTCTGTTGGACCCCAGTGTTCAGTGTATGGATTTTCTTAAACATTTTTGCTATTTATTAGCATCACTACCAGAAGGTATACAGGTATGGAGAAAAGGGATCAAATTACTGAGAGTTCCCCACTCAGGCAGATTTAATCAAAATATTTTTTTAAAGAAAGGTATAAAAATAGTACCTAAAATAAGTTTTAAAGATTTAAAAACTTCAAATTACTCACATATGGAACCATCATAATAAAAATGATAGAAATTATAGCTTAGGAAACAGTGAAACACCTGACATTGCCTGGCTCTGGCCTTGACCACCTTTACTCCATCTACCCCTCAACAAGAAAAGAGGTTACATTTCTCAATAGTGGACAGGGCACCACAATTCTATCAAAATCCTTTACCCACTATTTCTACTTAATGCCCTCACCACAAATAACTAGGAGTTAATTTAAGAGATGAAACATTAGGAAAACACTTTAGTCTACAAAGAAAAAAATAACACTGGTTTAATTTTTATGATGAAACAACTATGCTATCATCATAAATGGTATCAAAATGTATAACTATTTTTTTCTCTACTATGTTTCTATATTCAAAATGTCTAAGCAATAGATGCATATGATTTTTCAATGAATACTATTGATTGTGGAAATACTACTTAATAATTATAAAAGTAGATAAGGGAAATTATTTTCTGTCTTGGATAAGATCATTACAATCTCTTAATTTATCTACTTTAGAAATCATTTACCTAGAGGTAACATGAATAATGTGGTACCCCGAGTTGCTTTCTTAGATCCTGAGAACTATAAAAAATAATAATAACTAGGAAAAAATGTCATTCAGTCATACTCATAGACTAAGGCAATGTCATTTGAATATAAAATGGAAGTTAAAATTTTATAGTTTCACATTTTCAAGCTTTTAAATTCAATTTACATTAATGTAACTTCCTATAAAAGAGTCCTATTTATCCAAATGTTTATTCTATGGCAGGAGAGGTTTGAATTAGTCTAGAAGAAAGTCAATGATGGTATTCTTTATTAAAAAGAGCCAAAAATTTAAATAACAGACCTAATAATTAAACATGGAAAACCCCCTAGATTTGTTCGATGCTTTTCTCCTCTAAGCTGTCTTCTGAAATGCACGTTGGTTGTAACAATTCAAATGATTAGCTTACAGCTGTTCACGTCTCCAGGTCCATGGTTTCCACATATGTGGCTTCACTGTTTTTGAAAGGTGACTCCAAGTACTCAGCTTGAATTGTGTGCTCTGGTCCAAACACACAGAGGGGTTCACCAGAAGCTGCAGTTCTGCAAAGATTCAGAACAAAAGACATTCTATTGTTTTCTTTTGGAATTGCTTCCAAAATCGAGTTTGCTGTGTTCAACTACTTTTGTTTTGTAGTATGTTCTACCACAGACTAGGAAAATAACTGGAATAACAGATGTCAAATGTTCATGCTCAAAGGGGAGACAGACATGCTGTCTCCAACTGTCCTGCCCTAAGCAGACCTGTCTTCCACACAGCTAAGAGATGCACTCTCAGTATGCGAAGGTACCTGCAGGAGCCGACTTTGTTTGTGAAGAGAATATTACATGGACAACTTGAGTTGACTTCCTGACAATACAATCCTTGGCATGTAAGAGTTTGCCATGCTTTGTGACCTAACAACAGTGCTTTATTATTTTGTAAAATATTACTTATTGGGTTTTTGCATTATATAAAAGTAAAGACCAACAATAGTAACTTACTTCAGAACACTCTTATTGATTTTTTTTAAAATAGATACACATACTTTTTAAAATCAAATTGTAAAGAAAGCTATCAAATGGAAAGAAAAAGCACCCAGCAATTCATCCCCAAATAGGACTTCTCCCCTTTAAGCCAAAGTCAAAGCTTCCATTATTCACTTTACCATCTAGATAAGCAGAAAATCTGTAAGATACACATCATTCTTCAATATATAAATTGAAATAAATATCAATATATCTACCTAAATCTATGTATGTAGATATAGATGGTCCTCAACTTACAATTTTTCAAAATTATGATGGTGTGAAAGCAATACATATTCAGTAGAAAACATACCTCAAATTGTGAATGTTGATCTTTTCCCCGGCTACAGATATGTGGTACATGCAATACTTTCTTGTGATGCTGAACAGTGGCAGCAACCTGCAGCTCCAAGTCAGCCTCACCATCACTGTCCTCTAAACAACTGACACTCTACAGTGTTAGATGATTTTGCTCAACTGTAGGCTAAGCTACGGTGGTCAGTAGATTAGATGTATTAAACATATATTCAGTTTACAATGGGTTTATCAGGAAGTAAGTCCATCTGAAGTTAAGGAGAATCTATATTTCTGCTTTTTAAGTTATCCAAAAGAGATATAATGGTCTATATCTGGCTATTCACCAACTAATCCACCCAGGAGTCCTTTCCATATCAGCCTATACAGAATTACCTTATACTTCTTATTGGCTTAGAGCAGTGGTTCTCAACCTTCTAATTCTATGACCCTTTAATACAGTTCCTCATGTTGTATGTGGGCAGATATGCATGTGGGTAGACCTGCCTGGAGACAGATAGAACAGCGATGTCTCAGTTCCTAAGACCACCGGAAATATGTGTTTTCCGATGGTCTTAGGCGACCCTTGTGAAAGGGTTGTTCGACCCCCAAAGGGGTCACAACCCACAGGTTGAGAACTGCTGTCCTAGAGGGTTTCGTTAAATGAATATATATTTATTGTAACCATTACCTTTTTTGTTGTGTATTTAGATTATTTTTGTAATATTTTTCTTGTACTATTTCAAACATACTACAATGAATGCTCTTACACATCTATTTTGGTGTACTTTTACAAGTTTATCTAGAGGCACCTGGCTGGTGTGGCTTAGTGGTTGAGTATCGACCCATGCACCAAAAGGTCACCGGTTCAATTCCCACTCAGGGCACATGCCCATGTTGTGGGCCAAATCCCCAGTGGGAGGCATACAGGAGGCAGTGAATCTATGTTCTCTCTCATTAATGATTTTATCTTTCTCTCCCCTCTCCCTTCCTCTCTCTCTAAAATCAATAAAGAAAAAAAAATTTTTTTAAACAAGTTTATCTGGAAGCAATTCTAATCTGCATACAGAATTGCCAGGTCAATGAGTAAATGCACTGTAAATTTGACAGACATTACTAAATTGGTATCCAAAAAGGTTGCCCCAATTGCCACTATTTTCAACAGCATATAAGAGTTGTTTCCTTATTGCCAGGCCACAGTGCTAGTTCTCAAAATGGAATATAGCTTTTAAACTATCCCTCCCACCCCTGTACACATTTCATCAATTCTAACATAGTCTAATTTAAAACACTCACATTCTTAAGTAAAAGTCAGCAGAAGTCAAGCTGTTCAATGTATTCCCATATCTCATTATTTAGCACAGTGTGATCTTTCTCAAAAAAAGATAGACTATTTATAAGGCTGCCCTATTAATGACTTTCTAACACATCTTAATAAAAAATATTCAAACTGCTTTTTTCTGGAGGAAACAAATGAAGAGTCATTAAGATAATTTCTTTCTTAAGAATCAGACTTAAAAAGAGTTGCAGTGTCTATATATTCCTTTAGATTTTTAGTAAGAAAATAAGTGTATTTTTTTCACTAGACTTAATTTTGTAGATTAAATTTGCAGAAAGAAAATACATGTTCTTTTTCCGCTAAATAGACATTTTTTTAAAATTTATTACTAGGAAAAATTTTGTCTCTCCTGAAACACTAATTTATAGCCTTCTTTGTATAATAAGAGAACAGTGTAATTTACTCTGATTTCCCTTTACTTTTGCTGCCAAGAAGCAAAGCACTGATTTGAGGCCCTGACCTTGGGCAGAGCTGACCTTGAAGGAACTAGACATATTAAGTGTTTCACCAAGGTAGAAGCTCAATAATTTTGAGGAACTAGTCAGCAAATATGTCAAAAGAGTAAATAATTTTATGTCCCTCTTTTGGTTTCGTTCAAATGAAGGAGCATATGCCATGTAATCGACGAAATCCAATATAGGAATTGCAAGGAATATGTCAGATTTCCACATTAGCCAATGAAACTGTGGTTGAACAATGGAACTGAATATTGATTAAAGTAAGTTTACCCTTTGTGATATATACATATATATATATATATACATATATATATATATATATATATATATATATATATATATATTAGACTTTCCATTATATTATTCCAGGTTTAGAGGTTATTTTCAATGATTCTAAACAAACAAATGAAAATCTGTAATTACATATCCCCTGACATTTAAAAGCATTCCCATTTCCCTTGATTACAGCCAACACTAAAAATGTTTCATTAAAAAAAAAGTAGATGTTTCCAAAATGGCAGCAGAGTGAATGGAAGTTACACAGACCATCTCCCAGGACCAAACTTGAATTACAACTAAAATAAAGACAAATCATTGGGAAAAAGCAACAGAAAAGCAGCTGGAGAGAACCCATATAACCAGGGACAGGAAAAAAGGACACAGTCAAGCCTGGTAGGTCTGCAGTGGCCTGAGAAGGCAGGTTGGATGCCCACGGACAGAACTGTTTTAGCTGTGAGCAGCTCCCTCAGGGTTAAAATCCCAAGCCAGTTCCACAGTCCAGAGAGCCGGGACAGAGCACTAAGTTAGCTACAGCCACTCAACTTGGGTTTTGGAAGAGGGAGGGTGGACTGTTCTGGAACTGTGTGGGGACACCCTGGATTTGGAGGGCACTCAGAATTGTTGCTGAGTCACAGCCACACAGGATGGTGGCCATCTTGCTCAGAGTTATGGGGAGAAGCAGCAGCCCCTCCCTCAGAGATTTAACTCTACAAAGCTGGGCCAGAGAAATGCAAATTGAGTCTCATTAACAACCAGCATCTGCCCCACCCTCTGGAAATCCTCTCACGCTGAACACCTGAAGAAGTTTTTCATTCAGCTGAGGGCTACAACCCCAGGCTCATCAAGTAACTGAGACTAATAGCCTCCAAACAAAAAGCTTGGGTAGCAATATTCATATTTGATGAAATAGATTTCAAAATGAAGGCGATAACTAGAGACAAAGAAGGCCACTACATAATATTGAAAGTATCTATCCAACAGGAAGATATAACCTTGGTAAACATATGCACCCAATATAGGAGCACCAAAATATATTTTAATCTTCTGGAGGACTTCAAAGAAGAAATCAACAGCAATACAATCACAGCAGGGGACTTCAACACCTCACTGACATTACTAAATAGATCCTCTAGACACAAAATTAACAAGGAAACACAGACTCTACATGATGCACTAGAGCTAATAGATTTAATAGGTTTCTACAGAAAATTACACTCTAAAACTACAGAATTCACATTCCTCTCAAGTGCACATGGGACATTCTCAAAGATAGACCATATGTTAGGACACATACTAAGTCTCTACAAGTTCAAAAAGATTGAAATTATATCAAGCATCTTCTCAGATCACAATGGCATGAAACTAGAAATCAAATTCAACAAGACTATGCAAAGACATTTCAACACATGGAGGCTAAATGGCATGTTATTAAACAATGAATCAGTAACCTAGGAGATCAAGGAGGAAATTAAAAACTTCCTGGAAACCAATGAAAATGAACACACAACACAAAATCTATGGGAAGCAGCAAAAACAGTCCTGAGAGGGAAGTTCATAGCACTACAAGCCTACCTCAAGAAACAAGAAACATTTTTAATAGATTATCTAACCTCACAATTTAAAGAGCTGGAAAGCAAACAAACAAACAAACAAAAACCCCAGAGAAAATAGAAGGAAAAAAAAAATAGTAAAAATCAGTGCAGAAATAAATGACATAGACCAAAAAAAAAACAACAAAAAAAAAAAACACAATTCAAAGGATCGATGAAACAAAGAGCTGGTTCTTTGAAAATATAAACAAGATTGATGAACCCTTAGCTAGACTCACCAAGAAACAGAGAGAGGACCCAAATCCACAAAATCAGAAATGAAAGAGGAGAAGTAACAACCAACACCACAGACATACAAAGGATCATTAACAAATACTATGAACAATTATACGGCAATAAATTGGACAATCTAAGCAAAGTGGACAAATTTCTAAAAACACAGTCTCCCAAAACTGAACTGGGAAGAGATAGAAAACTTGAGCAGACAAATAATAACTAAGGAAATTGAAGAGGTAATCAAGACTCTCCCAGCAAACAAAAGCCCAAGCCCAGATGGCTTCACAGGAGACTTTTACCGAACATTCATAGAAGAACTAATACCCATTCTCCTCAAATTATCAAAAAAATTCAAGAAGAAGAAAGACTTCCAAACTTGTTTTATGAGGCCAGCATAATTCTAATTTTAAAACCAGAGAAAGACACTAATTCCAAAAACAATAGAAAGATCATACATACCTCAACATAATAAAGGCCAAATGTGACAAATCTACAGCCAACATCATACCCAATGGGCTAGAACTAAAAGTATTTCCCCTAAGAACAGGAACAAGACAGGGATGCCCACTTTCACCATTCTTTTTTAACATAATACTGGAAGTCTTAGCCTCAGCAATCAGACATGAAGACAAAAATAAAAAAGATCCAAATTGGAAAGAAGTGAAACTGTCATTGTTCACAAATGTCTTAATATTCTACTCCCCCTCTTCCTTGGGCACACACATAGAACCTAGAAATTTATAAACAATACCAAACTAGGATTTGGCTTTGGGAGGAATTTGGAAGATAAGGTTCTATGATACAAACAGTCTTCAAATAGACTTGTAATTTATTAAGACAGGTTTATTAAAAATTCTCAGAAAGTAATTAAATATAGAGGGCCTAGCATGTGTCTTTAGAATTCTCCTACCCCATACTACGAAGACTGAAGGGATAGCAAATACAGATGTAAAATATTATATGAACTTTTACTTATTGACTCGTCTTTGCTTATTTTAAAGAGCTTTGAAGCCTATAACTTTACCACTTATCCAGAATAAAAGTAAACAATTTGTTAGGGATGTATGAAGGCTGCTTTTATTGTGCCTTCCAATATCTGGTTGGCCAAGCACTGAATGAGCACCGCTGACTATGGTGCAGTTTTATGAAAAAGAAGATTAAGCCAGAACCGTGAGACGTGGGTTTCAGTTTGATTCTTAACAACCAATGCTTAATGGGCATGTGACCTTGCCAAGGAGTCTTCTAGAATCCAGAATGTGATTCCCCATTAATTTTCTGAATGCCCCACATCTCTAAAAACAATGCTTATACGAAACAAGTGCTCAGTAAATATTTGTTCTAGCAATAACCTAGTTTTGGGGGGTTAAGCCAATGTACAGTTAAAACAAAATGGTATTTCCATGTATTAAAATATTTATTTTGTTGTTTATTATTCCCTTCTATGTGACATATAATTATATACATCATAAGCAAAGACTAAGCACTACAATGGTTATCTGCCAAATTTATATTGTATTTGATTTACTATTTTGCCCCATAGCTAATAATTAATACAAAAGAAAGAGTAAAAATATAACTATACTTCACAAATATTTGAATATTGTATTTAGTATAAAGAAGCTAAACTTAGCCAGTATTTTCTTATTTTAAAACTTCTAGTGAAGCTAAAGGCCTTAATTAATTATTAACAATTAGTTTTGAGATTAGGAGTATAAATAAGTACTACTTATGAATGTATTGTTTTTCTTGCCTGAGGACATTTACAAGTCTTAGTCTTTAGCCTGCAGGCATAAAAGCTATGCAAATATCTCCTCAAAATTTACATGTATAGCAAATATAAATTAATATATGTGTAAACTGAAACCATAGCCAGGAAATAACTCTCTGTAGGAGACTTGGGAAAAAATGGATGAATGCCAGAATCAAAGGAGTAACTGAAGAGACTTAACAAGAGACTATTAAAGCAGGGACTGTAAACAAACAAACACAAGGGAAGAGATAAGGACAAACAGTAGTCAAATTCCTCCTGGCTGACAAATAGAAGCTCTTACCACCCCTGGTCCAGGAGGGGGACAATTACAGAAGTAGGCAAAAGCATAGCTGCGGGAGAAGACACCCAGCAGAAGCGATGGTTACAGGTAGAGGAGCACAGGTAGAGGAACACAGGCACTTCCAGGCCAGGGAATAAATATCCCAAAGTCCTCTCCATCTGAGCTCTTATCTCCTGCCAGAAGTGAAGGGACAAGGGAGCCCTGCTGATGCGGTTGGAGCAAGACAGCTTTCCAGGGGAAGGTCCAGACTTTGGAGGGGAAAACAATGAGTTTTGGTGCCAGCCTTCTCCTTCCTCTGACCCAAATAACAAGAGATTTGTGCAGTGGTCATAGAAAAGGGGGCTGCCATGAAAAGAATAAGCAAGCCGAGTGCTGAGCAATTTTACTCGAGTTGTGTGTGTACCTTGTAGTTCACAACCTGGGAAATGAGTATAACATGGGCAAGGACTGGTTTTCACTCTCCACTTCAATGTGGTGCTTGTTAGACTGGCATGATACACTCCAGCCATATCAGGGCACTGCAATGACACGGAGGCAGCCCAGCAAGGAGGCAGAGATGGACCCTGAGATGAATGATCTAAGCCGAGAGGCCCCAAATCAGCAAAAGCCCCTGGAACCCTCATGAATCCGTGGTAGAGGTCACCAGCAGCCAGCCAGGGGAAGCTGTGCCGGAGGCTGGACCAAGCAGACTGAACCTGGGTCTGAGGAGGCATGGGTGAGGTCAATGAAGACACATGCTCTAATTGGCCCAGCACATTGTCATATAGTTGCTAATAAATTTTTTCCACAAAAATATTTTACAAATAGTATCTAAAATCACATTTATTTTTTACATTTTAACTCCTGTTTATTAATAACTTTCTATTCATAGATGTGATCATGAACTAATTCCTTGAGTACAGTATCTTTACCTACAAAATGGGGATAATGATAACAATAGTAACAAGAAGAATCTGTCATATGGATTCTGACAGAACAAAACATGAAATTTCCTTTAAAGTGCTTTGCATAGCACTTGCAACCTACTGAACACTAAAAAATGTTAAATGAAAACTAGTAGTGGTTGTTTTCAGTATAATTCTTTTCTATAACCTAGAAAACCTGCTTACAACTTTAGAAACTTCAAAGTGTAACTAAAACATTACTCCTTTTGAATTTTTTTCAACACTAAGGGGTTCTTATCAGTGCAGAGTATATCAAATAAAGGTTAATCTATTAAACACTCTTTTTATGTGATTCTTAAACATCTGACATTTGACATTAGTCTCTTATTAATAAAGCAGGAAGTATGTGGAATAAGCACAAATGTTATGTAGACCAAAATAAAACACAGCATCTTTACTACAAGTGGCTGCAAAAACACCCTGTTTTTAGTGACTACAATTTTGCAGTGCAGTATCCCAGAAAAGCTGTTTATTTCCCAGTGTGTTTAACTTATTTAAAGGAGCTCTGTATTAGAGTTAAGTTTCTATTGATGAACCAAGCCTGGGACTGACCCAGTTAGTGCAATACTTATGTTGGTTCCTCTTTGTTTTGTTCAGGGAAAGACTTCTTTGCAAACAACCAACACAAATTTAAACAGAACTAGGTCTTAGTCAACAGGTTTATGACACATAGACAAAACTCCCTGGACTATTTCAGACCTACACTTTAACTTAAATGATACAATTTGGATCTATATACTCCAAGCACATCAATTCCTTAATAAGTTTTTACTTTCATTTTATACAAGTAGCATTGGCCAGAGCATCTTTGAGAGAATGGATACACCAAATGCTTAAAGGCATTATTAAATTCTAGCCTTATGCCAGGAAACTCAAAATTCAGAATTCCTTACTCAAGATCTGCCATTATGATACTATTACCTATGTGGCTTTGACACCAATAGTTTATTCTCTATAGTTTGAGAGACTATCTTTCATATGCTTTTACCCTATAAGGGTACATCAAACCACAAATACAAACAGCATAGTACTTCAATATAGTACTTTTGGGGGTAAACTAATAGCTTTCACTTTACTTTATAGAAAATGAGATGAATTCTATGTCCTGACTTAAGTGGAGACACAGTTTGACATAAAAAAATGACCAGATCAATGACATAGCAATGTGCTTTGAATGGGTAGTCATTATATAAAATTTCCACCAACTAACCAACCAATCAATCAAATGCTTATTGAGCAGTCAGTAAACGCAAAGCCATAAATGTTCTCCTTTCTGTTCTTTTCAGTGGACTTGTCAAAGTCATGCAGTGCTACACAAAAAATTTTCCTCATGAACTGCTCTATGTTTTGACCATGAAAACGTAAGATCCTTGAATTCATCTCATTTTCCTTGGTATTAAAAGCTATGTCCAGACTACTACTTCAATTTTCTTGCCCCTATGATTTCACTGAAATGACCAAATAGAATGAAAGATTGTTTTATTACTTTATGGCAGCTTAATTTTGCTTTGATGTTCTTCTGCAAAATTTCTCCAGAGGTAAAGAAAGAAAAAAATGCTTGACTACTTCAGCAAAACCAAAGATGCATAATTCAGTATAAATTAATGATCATCATTAATAACAATTTGAAACACAACCTTCAACAAATATTAATAGAGAGTGCAACAAATATGATAATAGAATAGCTGTCTAAGCCCACCCACCATGAAAATAAGTTAATCTTTTTATTAAAATTAAACTTTTTTCTCAGGAATATTTTCTGGAGTAAAACATGAAATATTATAGATATAATTTACATCAGAATAATTAATGACTTACCAGAACTCTAACATTAATTTGAAATTCTTTTCAAGTATATCGCAGTCAATCCTAATTTAAATGTAAGACATAAACAGCAGGGTCATTGCCCCTATTTTTGAAATTGCCCTTATTTTAAATAAAGCCATACATTAGCATATCTCTCCTTTAATGACAACTTCACAGACCAACTCAATTTTCAATTTTTACCCTACTTTTTGGTATAATAAAGCATACACAGTATTACTATCAGTCTGCTTCTCTATATCAATATTACTTACCAATAAATGCATTATATGAACCAAGTACATATTTAAAGTATCAAGATTTTTCATAATACCTGACTCTGAGCATGAAACAAAAGTATAGAATGTGCAGAGACTAGAGCCAACTGTCAAAATGAAATCTAATGAGAGACAGAGATCCAAATATCAGAAATAGGTCAGAAATATAGACTATGGCCGAAGAGATTTTTTATCAAGACATTGAGCAAGTGTATGTCTACAGAAGCATTTGTCCTCACGTTCTTCTTCTTCAGTTGGCCAGCAATATGATTTCAGTCTGTGGAAGCAGGTCTGGCTGAAAGGCATTATAACACGGAATCTACTCTAATAGATGAGGACACAAGGGGTGAGAGTTCCTCAGAAGATTTTTTTACCTTAACTAGGTACAGTTGGTACTAGTCAAGTACATTTGGCCTATTTTATGTATTGTAAATGACGAAAAGATTAAACAATTAATTGAGCCAAAGTGGAAGGAGCCTTCATATTTGAAGTGCTAAATAACACTTGGTCTTCTTTTTAAAGCTTTCTGTAGAATTTTTAACCCCCCCCTCCTTTATTGATTTTAAAGAGAGAGGAAGTGAGAGGGAGATAGAAAAATACTGATTAGAGAGAACACTGATTGGCTGCCTGCTGCATGCCCCCAACTTGGGGATTTAGCTCACAACCTGGGCATGTGTCCTGACCAGGAATTGAACCAGCAACCTCTTGGTGCATGGGTCGACACTCAACCACTGAGCCACACTGGCTGGACTATAATAAGCCTTGGCCTTTAAAGATGTTAATTAGGCGATTAAAATTTTGTATTCTTTTCTGGATTTTAAACTTTGAGTTAATGTAACTCTTCTCTAGGTAGAATTTAGGCCAGGACATTAAATTCAAATGACCATTTTCCACAAGAATATTCTGCATATTTTCTGCATACTTCTTCATACTTCTCTCATTTTCTGTACTGCCAAGATACCATATACATGGATTATTTTTCATAGATTTAACATATTGTAACTCAGCTATAGAGTTTTGACAACCAGTACATCATCTCATTAACGCCATTTGTTTGCATGTCCCTGACTGAACTTCCAGTTCTAAACTGCTACTTAAATGCCTTAAAATAGGTGGATGATGGATAACAAGTCATTTATATCTTGCTATTTCTTACCAAATGCATAAAATGTCTTAGAATAATTTTGTGGCATCCGATAATATCCCAGTCATTTCAAATAATTAGGGCTGTGTAGTCATTGCTTTAAAAATCCTGTGAGCTCTCGCCCTGGCTGGTTTGGCTCAGCAGTTAAAGCATCGGCCTGCGGTCCTGAGAGACCCGGGTTCGGTTCCCGCTAAGGGCACGTACCTCGGTTGCAATTTGTCCCCGGCTCTGGTCAGTCGTGCGGGTGGCAGCCACTTGATGTGTTCCTTTCACATCGATGTTTCTCTCTCTCTCTCTGTTCCTCTCTCTCCCTCCCACTCTACCTGAACAAAAAATGGAAAAATGAGGATAAAAAAAAAAAATCCTGTGAGCTCTGGCATCACTCAGGTGTCCAAAGTGGTGAGTTAACTGCTTCAAGTCTCTGCTATAATTTCACTCTGTAGACCTAGCCAATGGAAGCTGAATTAAAAAGCTTGGATTATGCCCTGGCTGATTTGCGGTTAAAGCGGTGGGCCGAAAGGTCCTGGGTTTGATTCATCAAGGACACATATCTGGGTTGCAAGTTTGATCTATGGCTCCAGTCAGAGTCATGTGGGAGGCAACCAATCAATGTCTCTCTCTCACATTGATGTTTCTCTCTCCCCCTCCCTCCCTTCTATTCTATCTAAAAATGAATGGAAGAATATCCTTGGGTGAGGATTAACAGAAAAAAGTGAGGAGGGAATATTGGGTAACAATAACAAAATATCCAAGTATGGGTTTCCTTCCTCCTATTCCCTCTAAAGAAAGAATGATACATGCCTATGTAGGAACCAAGTCTTTGTCATGTTGTTTGAATAACAGGAATTGATGTTGTTTGTTTTTTTGTTTTGTTTTGTTAATCCTCACCCAAGGATATTTTTTTCTGATTTTTAAATAGAGTAGAAAGGAGAGAGGGAGAGAGGGAAAGAAACATTGATGTGAGAGAGACACATTGATTGGTTGCCTCTTGCACGACCCTAACCAGGACCAGGTGTCAAACCTGCAACCCTGGACCAGGAATCGAACCTGCAACCCTTTGGTCTGCAGGCTGACACTCAAACCACTGAGCAAAACTGGCCACAGTGATAAATTGATTTGTTAATCTACATAAATGACTTGGAAAGAAGAAAGTGGACAAAGAGACCAATGAGGAAGAGAGGTTGTATCAGACGGTGTTTTGGTGAGCGAGGGGTGGTGCTTAAGAGAGAAGAGGGTTATAAAAACAGAATTTAGCAGAAATGTCATTGTGTGTTGAAAAGGTTAATTGCTCTATTGCTAACATTTTGTCTCCAATCTGCCTTCCCTAAAATAAAGAACACACACAAAAACAAACAAACAAAAAACACAAACAAACAAACAAAACCCAAAAAAGTATTAAATATTTAAAATATTCCTCAAGGCTCTTGTTGTCAGACCTGTTGTTGAAGGGGGCGATTTAATTTATCTATATGCTTAATACAACATTGTGCTCAAACTTCACACAACATTGTGCTCAAATTGAACACAACAATGTGCTCAAACAGAATTCAACACAGTGCTCAACCATTCTCTCAAAGCTTTTGCCCAGGTCCCTTGCCAGCCTGGCTCAGTCCCCTGCGGCTGAGGTCAGGTCCAACTGCCCAAGTTGGCAGCTAGGGCTCTTCACAGTGAGGGAAGGGGTGGCGGGCACTGGCAGCCAAACAAAGTCTAATTTAAAGAGAAAAAAGTACATGAAGTTTTCCTTAGGAGAAAAGCTGAACTCAAGAGTGTTCATTCAATTTCATGGATCTACAGTGATAAGTGACAGAAGTCCATGGCCACTGTTATCCATCAAATGATTTGCAATTCAGGTTTTCAGCACGATGCTTTAAAACTGCTCACCTAATCTCCAACTTGCCACCACCACTGACTGCTGAGAGAAAGCTGTTCTTCTCTCAGCATTTCTTCAATACCCCAACTCTCACTTTTATTTACCAAATAGCTTAAAACATTTACAGAACATATTAGTCCCAGAAGCTTGAATTAACATTAGGGCACAGTTTCTGACTAGAAATTTCAAAATTGGTATGACTTTCTTTCTTTCTTTCTTTCTTTCTTTCTTTCTTTCTTTCTTTCTTTCTTTCTTTCTTTCTTTCTTTCTCTTTCTTTTCTTTCTTTTGAGTTTGCTCCCCCCACCCTTCCCATGAGCCATATTCTGTATAATTAAGGGCTTTTCACCCACAAATGGCTGAAAATGTTTCAAAAGCTTATAAGTAGCAAAATATCCTATTAAAGTCTATCCAATAGGTAAAATTTCCCTTAATTTAAAACTCAGGGAACACCTGCACATTGCTCATTTTGCTCTTGGCAAAATCTACATGTGTAGATTTACCAATAAATCATGTAACTGGAAAATTTTAAATATCACTTTGTGGGTGGTAGCTTTGCTTTTTTATAGCCTGCTATGAATATAGTTTAAAGTTCTTTCTTTTAAATGACAGAATCTTTTCTAAAATTGGCTGTTGACTGACCAACTACATAAGACTGAGAGAAGGAATCTTGAAATAGAAATATTTCAAAATACTGAACTGAAAAAGATAAATTAGGTATAACCAGTTTACTTAGCCATGTAACCTTTCTCCTTTCTTTCTTAATTCTGTATTTAGACTTAAAGGAAACTTTCTGCCTCTGCAACATTTGAAACACAAGAATATAAATAGTTATGGCTTTCTATTTTAAGGATAAATACAACCTTATTTCCATACCTTGTTCAAGAGAAATATTTTAGGTCCAGTTGTGGTATTGTTAGAACTTAACAGTACTAAACATCACCATCACAACAGTAAGAAAAAAATATATACCTATTTTTTGTTATTCTTCAAACCCTAGGTTCAATAATAGATGACAGGAATGCTCTCTGGTTATGATTTACCAGTACAGTGACACTAATCTGTGTTCATTTTAGAATTCATCACATCTGGCCTTGACCAGAAGAACTGTGCGTGAGGCCTACGAGGAAGAGGTCTACCTTAAAGAAGAAGAGGTAGCTGGAGAGAAGTCCAAGGATAACAGGATGATATAAAAGAGGAGGAAGCTTTACTACATTGTTCCTATGTTCCATAGACTCTCTTCCACTTCTTGTTTCAGGTAGAAAACTAAAACAATATTAAAAAGTATATATATATATTTTTTTCAAATTATGTGTGAGAGATCGAGAGTATAACATTACATTCAACAGAAAAAAATTATAGCATAAGAATGATTTTGACTACTAATATTTTACTACTAAATCAATTTAGTTTTGACTTATTCAGGCTTCACAGAACACCAAGGGACTTGCAGCCTGTGGGCAAGTCAGTGACTGATACAATGGGACACAGCAAGAACAATTGCAGCAGCAGCAAGAGGCACTGCATGAACCTTGGTGTTTCTGAGGCTGGGCACAGCACCTTAACACAATGATAAGCACAGCAGTACGGCCTTTGCCACGTGGGTCTCTAGTACCAGAGCACCTTTGGCAGCATGACCAGTGGTGGAGCACCAGAGCAGAAGTGGAGCAAGTGCTGGACATGGTATCAAGTATGAATGGATTGCGTTCATGAGCACATAGGATACACACTCTAAGACAAAGAGGGCATTTTAGGGCATCACAATGATTAGGAATGCCATAGAAATTTAATGGATGAGGGTCATAAGTGCTAGATTTTTGCCATGTGTAGAATAAAGCCAGTGTTTATTTGGAACACATGAGTAAGATGTCAAGTCCGATATCTGTTTGAATAGTTAGGCATCCATTCTCATTGGCCAGTATACATACCACAACAGTTGTTACTATGTTAAATATCACTCTGGGCACAACAACAAATCCTCCCTCATCCCACATAGCTTTTGAATGTCTCACTGGACAATGACAATGTGGATGTAAAGCCTGTCGCTAACAATTTGAGCCTAGAGCTTGATTAATTTTACATATATAAACTCCAAGTATTTTGCCTATTTTAATATACACTAAATTTTGCAGAAATGCAATTTCATGGTCAAGTGAAGGAACACTGTACTTTGTTTTGTTTGTGACATTTGCAAGAGTTGTTTGCCATTTTGGAAAGAGACATCAGCAATAGCAATGAGATCCATGGAATCGTAGTTTCCTTACAACGCAACCATACCAATCTAAATTTGTATCTGTCACACTCGTGATGATTCAAAATATAAGTGGGCACATTTGATTATTTCATTACAGCCTATGGTGTCATTATGCCAAAACAGTTAAGACATTATGCTAGTTTGTTGAAATTATGTGCATAGGTAAGTTATAGACATTTCCTTCCAGATCAACCAGAGGTCAGTAAATCTATTCTCATCAAAAGAGAATGTGAGGTCTTTTAGGATTGGGAAGATTGCTTTAGGATAATCCAAATGTGACTGGTAGCAGGATTCTGAGATAAAGGGGCCTGAAGATATTGAGTGTAGATAAAGACAAAGAAATATTTTTGTGATCATTTTAATATCCTAGTTTTACTCCCAAGTTAGTGAATTTTGAGAAACAGAGATCTCACCAAACTAGATGAAAGTAATAGTCAGTAATTATTAACTATTATTTATAAAAATATTTATTGAAGTAACAATCATAATACTTAACATTGTGGGTTGCTGGCTCTGTGCAAGGCATTGTTCCAAGTACCTTATATGTATTAACTCATCCAGTCATCCCAGGAATCCTAGGAGCTGGTAAATATTGCCCAGGACACTGGGCTGTTAAGTGGCCAAGAAGGGATTCCCACATATGCAGATTGGCCTAGTATGCACCCTGTTCTATCCAACCGCAATGTGCTATTAGGTCAAAGCAACTACTTGTTCTGAAAACCATTTTTGAGAACCATCATTTCACAGAAATCATATATTTCCCATAAAACATAATTTGGTTCTACTTACATTTATTAATCCACATCCCCAGATTGTTCTTTATAAATCAGTTTGGCAGCATGGTCAGTGAATTCTAAAACCCTCCTATGAAGGTCAGAAGAGCAACTTCAAAATGCCAAGACAATTAATTATTGTCCCTTCCAAGCAGTCCAAAGTGGTCACTATTATTCCAGATGTCCAGACCTGAGGCTGGTGGTTCCACCCACATCTGAGTCACCCCCTCATCCCAGCATATGGCTACAGTGTGAAATTTGTCATGGTAAAGTTTCCACTTTGCTTAGAAAGGTCGTAGAGGGTTTGAGGAACTGAATCTGGAGTGGGCATATCAGAAAAGAGTAACAGAAAAAGGTAAAGACAGAGTGCCAGTGAGCACTGAGGACCTGAGCTCTGACTGCCCATGGCCGGCCATCTCCTTCTACTACTGAGGTCCCGATCAACAGACTGAAACAAAACAAAACAAAAACAGTCCTCTGTCTGCAGCAACATCACTTGACATCTGCTTGTACTCAAGTATTATAATGAATTAGAAATTACTAGAATTATTTTAGTTGATTAAAGAATAATAAAAATAATTAAAAATAGGTAAACAAGTTCAATTTCTCATTAGGCCCGTTATTAAGCTTTCTTAAATAGCTCCTCTCTCATTTTCTCGATGTATACGACAGGATTGAAATACAGTATAGCAGCAGTGAGTACAGTACTTGAGATGTGAATCTGCTTCTTTCTAGCTGTGTAGCCCAGAGGTTCTCAGAGCTTCCATTTCTTCATCTGAGAAGGCATAACAGTGTCTGCCCATCAATGGTTATACAGGGTTAAAGAATAAGTATGTAAGTGTGACACATTGTCTGGCATATAAAAAGTAAAAATTAACCCTCTTGTTATTATTTTAGGGTAACTTATCTATAAAATAACACTGTAGCATAGGTCAAGAAGCCCTACTATAATTATAAAACAAACTCCAAACTAGTACTAATCTGTTTGATTACTATCTGTGACCTCAACCTCTATTCTAGGTAATATTTGCCTATTTCTTTCCATATCAGGTTGACTCCAACAAGAATAATATTGTTGTACCAGTTTTATGTCAACATGTTAAATTGAAAACCTCAATTTTTTCCTCCAAGTCAAGTTATGAATATCTTGATTAATAGAGAAACAGTATCTTACATATTACTTTTATAGATTTATAATCCATATTTGGCTAGAAAGCATTTTCATGACAACTCTATGAGCAAAGAATAGTTAGTATATTGTTCCTATTTTGCAAGTCTGGAAAAGAAGCACAGACTCTTACTTCCCCCAGAGTTATATAACTAGAGTTAGTAGCTAGGTGAAACTAGAATTTTGGTTTCCTGATACCTGGACCATAAGATTCCTCACTTCTGTCTTCACTGGGTGGAAAGTGAGATTTCTTCTAACCTCTTAGGGCTAGAAATCTTATCAGTACATACTTTCTTACAGAGGCTTAGAAATAGGTGAGGCAAGATGGGCCTTCAAAAGGCCCTCTCAGTCAGATGAATTATCCACTTTTGTCCTTTTTGGGGTAAGTAGCATTTAATATGCTACACATTTTCTTATAAAATTACTATCAACACTGGGATTGTACTGCTGCTATGACTCTATGAAGTCACTAACTAAAATGATTCAAGAAGCCCAGCTGTGTGGCTCAGTAGTTGAGCATTGACCCATGCATCAAGAGTTTGCTGGTTCGATTCCCGGTCAGGGCACATGCTCAGGTTGTGGGCCCATTCCCCAGTGGGGAGCACGAGGAGGCAGCCAATCGATGTTCTCTCTCATCGATGTTTCTATCTCTCTCTCCCTCTCCCTTCCTCTCTCTCTAAAAATCAATAAAGAAAAAAACAAACAAAATGATTCAAGACAAGAGAAATTCCATATTTTACCATTAGATGGTGCTAAGAGAAGTTTAAAGAAAATAGTCTCAAAAGTTATTCATGAAATGAATCATAAGATTTGATTGGGGTTTACTATAAAATAGAGTCTATGCTTCTTTCCCATACAGAAGCACACCCAACCCATCATCAAAGAGTAAAACATCTTCCAAAGCTACCTTATTCATTCAGTTAATTGTACTGTGGCCAACTTCAACTACAAATGAAGGATTCTAAGATTCTATTTAGGGAAATGAATATATTTCCCTGTATGGCTTGCTGCAACTTTCATTTTGGGTCTTTATCAATATATTTTTAAATAGAATGTGTCAGATCGGAAGACACTAAATGCCTAATAAGTTATATTGTTAATTATTATAATTACAATGAGAAGTACAAGATGTTAGTCATCTTTCCACAAATAATGTGCTATGTAACATACATTTTGTTAAGTTGTGTGCATTACAGTTAATGCATCACTTTGGTGGGCTATTATTTTCTAAACAGATGATAACTTGCAAATCAAAAGTCAGGTCAGGGCCCTGAACTTACATGAAAATGAATGAACAAAGCCTTGAGCACCACAAGCTTACTAACACTTGCTGTGTCTTAACGCTTTTAAGTTTTTTGTTGCCGCTGTTCAATATCTCTATGACTGGAAGTAGGCGGGGCGAGAGATCATCAAGTTCAACACTGTATACAGCCAACACCAACTGCTCTCTCTACATTACATATTTAATAGATATTTTAAATGCATAAACAAACTAATCAAAGTTAGAGTATAGTTCTCAATTGCTTACTGGCTTCTCTAACAAAAAAAAAAAAAAGCATCTAAGTTTCAGATGAATTTTCACCATTTCAGCAGCTAAATCCTAGAACCTGAATTTGTTGCACACCCTTCTTGACCTAGCTCTTGTAATCCTCAAGTAGTACAGCCTCCAGTGACTTAAAAGTAGAGCTTGGCCACTTCTGTAAGAACTTTGTCATCTATTTTGTAGCAAGATATGTTTTTTAGGTATCTTATCAAGACTTCACAGGCACTGCTAATATTTCTGTTGCAAAAACAGTGACTCAGAAAGAAATGAAGTGGGGAACTATCACAATCACTGTTTAAGTGATCTATTTGTGGAAGAAATGCAAATAAATATAGTATAGTTTATTTTAGCAGGCTACATTCTGTGTCATGGAATGTGTCTAACAGATGGAATAAAATATTGATTAATAAATGCAGACTGGGTAAATAGGACAACCAAATTAATAAAATACAAAAATAGTTTACTGATTTTTATTATGCAATGCAAATAAAAGGTCTTATTATGTAATCCACTTTCATTGCTTAAAGTTCTTCATATTTTAACAAGTTGTTTTGGCATTATCATTGAAATGAGTCAGCAGGGGAGCACTGGAAAGAGTTTGACAGCAAAGGTGACTATCACTCGAATCACCTCTTCCTTTATGGTATGCGGAAATCAGAACTGATAATCAGAATCACAGTATAAATTTGCTGTACAATGTTGTCCCTAGTGTGTAAGAGTGTTTGGAAAAAGATAACAAACTCTCTGAGTAAAATAAGTAAATATACCTCCATGATGGCATGAGAATTCAGAAATGCCAAGTTTTACCAAATCAGTTCAACTTTTAAACTTTCCCTATCAAAAGAGCAGAGGGATGAATGAACTCAGCTAGTCAGCCTTTAGCACAATTTCAGATAAGTCAACAAGCTACCAAGTGTTTGCTAGAAATGCACGTTTTGTCCCTTTCAAGCTGATATGATGCCAAATGTGCAAAGTATAAAGCCCTGAGCAACACAAGAGCAAGAGATAGCTTTGGGTTGGTGAGAGTGGTCTAGCTTCCACCAAAGACAAGAAAAAGTCTCCTAGAGCTCACGTTCACCCCTATATCCCAGTGCTACTGGCTACCACTGACCTTCCCTCTCGTGTTGCCAGGGACCAGTCATGAAGTATCTCAGGCACACTGACAAGTTTGCTTCTCAGTTTTGAAGAAATGCCAAGTAGAAGGAAGGCTTATGTAGTTTCCAGCTAACAGGTTACAGTAAACAGAAGATATGTTTTCCAATTTTCAAGGAAATGAAACAAAGCTGTCATTTCCCCAAAACCTTTACAGTGATACCTCGGTTCTCGAACATAATTCGTTCCAGGAGGACGGTCGAGAACCAAATTGTTCGAGAACCGAAGCAATGAAACCCAATAGGAAATAATGGAAACTGGATTAATTCGTTCCAAGCCCCAGAAAATGCCTATTTACTGGCCTAATTTGTATATAATATGTAGAAAAACATAAGTCTCAACAAGAAATAAAAGTGTACAGTATGTCTAAGGGTTAAATTCAGTGTAAAGCGTGACTCTCTCCACAAAGCGTGACTCTCTCTGCACTCACACTGATGACGCCAGCAAGGCGCGCTGGGCCGAATGAACGCCATTCGGCTCAACTCGGCTCATCTCGGAAGTTCGAGTTCCAAATATTTGTTCGGATTCCAAGACAAAAGTTTCTCGAATCTCCTGGTCGAATACCGATTTGGTCGAAAGTCAAGGCGTTCAAGAACCGAGGTATCACTGTATTTGATTTTGTCTGTGACTAATTTCGAGATTTATGGTTCCCAGGTCAGACTGTGTTAGTGACCACTGCATTTGTAGGATACAACAGTTTCCATGTGGTTCTGACTGGCCTGCAGTGTTGTCTAAATACTTATCAGTAGAATTATTCATTTGGGTTGAAGTATGTCCTGTGGGGGGAAAATGTACATTTGAGAGAGAGAAGAATATCAACACTAATTAATTTATTATATTTAACTAGCTCCCTCAAGTTAAAGAGAGCAGAGACAAGGTCTGAGAACATGTGAGACCTGGGGTTCAGATAGGAAGTGAGGACAAAGCACAGCACAGAACAGCAAACCCACATACAGACCAGCAGGACACTTGGGTAGTCTGTGGATAGTACTGAGCTCTTGGTACAGAAGACAAGGAAAGGTAAATATTTCCTTACTTTAAACTGATTTGGGGCGGGGGATGGAACTAGTTCTGCCTAAAAATTTCATGGGCTTTTTCATAACCAATCAATAAATATTTATCAAACAGCTATAATAGACATTTGTTGTCTTAATCTGTATAATATCTCTTTCTTCTATTGGGGATCTGTTCTACCCCCTCCATATGGATTTGGTAGAACTGCCAATCACAGTTCCCTGCCTCCCTCACCCACCCCTGGCTGTTATGGTCTGGTTTGTGTCCCCTCAAAATTAACATGTTAAAGTCCCCAGTAACTCAGAATGTGACTGTATTTGGAGAAAAGGTCTTTAAAGAGATGATTACTTGAGGTCACTATTGTCCAATGGCCTGGGGACTGGCGCCAGGCAAAGTGCTCGACCATTGTCTCCTTGCTCAGCCTTGTCTCCCACCCTGAACGGCCTGCCTCGAGCCTATAGATTAACTCCCATCTTATCTATTCACATTCCAGAGGCTCCATGCATGGCCCCCGCAGGGCCAAACCCTAAGGGACAAATTCCAGATACAACAGGCAGATATAAAAGACACAAGCCCCTACATTGAGCGAGGCTTCTAGGACTCGACCCCCGGAGTCTGTGAACCCGCCCGGAGTGCACCCAATAAAGCCTGATCCCTGTTTATTCGGCTGATTGGCTCTCCAGTCTCTTCTCTGTTTTATTCGGCGGCGCCCCCGATTCCTTACAACTATGGTTAATTCAAAATGGGATCACAATGAGTTTTATTAGAGTAAAGGCAGGAAGAGAAGATGGCAATCAAGTGTACTGTTGAAGGGACAGTGAAGAGACGAGCTTGGCTTGAGCAGAGTTAAGTTGAGGAAATAATGGAAGGCCAGGGAGAAATGCAGCTGCCTCAGTCTGTGGGGGGCTCTTGAATGCCACCCTGAGGAGTTTGGCAGAGTGAAGTGTTTAAGAAAATAGGCTCCAGAGTCATACTGCCTATGTGCAGATAGCATTTGTCAGACATGTGATCCTGGAAAATCACCTCACATGGCTACACCTGAGTAAAATAGAAATAATATTGACATCTCCTTTATGGAGATACCATGAGTGATAAATAAATTAATATGAGTATGTATATATAAAAATATATATTTAAAAAACATATTAATATACATTTACATAAATAGTATATAAATAGGCAAAATAAATGATAATACAAAATATGTTTTTTTGTAACTCAACCATATGGTGTGAATATTTTTCTATCCCAGTAAATGTAGATCTCCATCATTTTTAATGTTTTCATAGTTTTTTACTGAAAATATGCCACATTTGAATTGTATACTACTCTGGTGTGTAAAAATTTTACATGAATAGGGAAGGTACGGAAAATTGTGTGATTTCACTAAATTTACATTTTTTCCTTCTTTTTGCTTATTTGAATTTTCTATTCTTTTTATAATGAATGTATATTACTGGTTTAATTAAGCCACAAAGAAAGGAAGGGTAAAAGTAATTTTAGAAATGCATGTTGGGTCATTTTTAAAATTTGATTTCTATTTGAATTAACTTTCTTCTCATTAGTGGTCAAAGATTTAACCAGTATACAGGAAGGAAAGAGAATAACATTGCTGCTCACTTTCATGTTTGGTAAATAGAAAGAATCAAGAAAAGCATTTCCCACCCCCCACTGATTGCTGTAAACTCTCTATATACTAGAGTTATTTATCTAGAGTGTGGGCAGATATCATGAAGTTGTCTCCATAGGCTAGCATGAGGAAGAAAAGAAAGGGCAAAGGAGAAAATGAAGAGGGGAGGATCCTACCTGTTATTGATCAAAAGAATTCCATTTCTTCATTAAATAGAGGTTCTGAGATTTTTTTAAGATTTAGAGTTTTAAAAAGAAAAATAATCCACCTGGCATCCACTAATCTAGATCAATGATCTTTTTTTCTGATTTAGGTTTTTCTGGCTATATCTCTGACACTCATTTTCTTTCACAGAATTCATAGAGAAAAAATGCTGAAGCACAATAGTCAGCAAGAAGTATTGGGTTTATTTTCTCTGCCCTAAATGCAGAACCATTAAGATGATGAAAACAGCCTAGCAAGTTAATCTATAAAAACTAGTAAAACATTCCTGGATAAGTAAAGAGAGCGAACTCTCACCATCGTCTTTCTACTCCATGCTCTGGCAGTCAACACTTAGCTTCTCCTCTAAGGAAACGGTATAAAAATATTTAAAGCATTTTGGGTTGAAATTGTATAAAAGTATGAGCCTGCCTAAGGAGGTACATGTCCTTCTCCAGCCTGCATGAATGAGGATCAATCCACAATGTGAAAAAGTGTTAAGTTTGTCCTTTTAGATAGCAGTAAGGTGATGTCTCTTGGCTGCAATGGTAATCACCTAGAAGTTGGTACTATATCATGTAATTTATTGCTACCAGTCTGCTTTCTATATGGGTAATAATAATTCTCTTGTTCTTCATAGATGGAAATACCCTATTATTCAAAATAGGTAATTATACCTTAGAGAAATAAGACTGTATTTTTATTTTCTTTTGCCTCTCTTCTCTGACCCATAGCACCAACTCAATATTGAGCTTTTAATGGGTAAATGGATAAACCTATCCAAGCATTGCCAAAACACTCTGATGATGGGCAGGGCTCCCCTTCCACAACTCTAACTCCCTCCATTAGCACCTTCTCAAGTCTTTCATTTAAAAATATTAAAGTGACTATTATATACCAGAAACTATGACTATGCACTGAGTTTGAACAGTGAAAAATAAGGAAGTCTCAGTCCTTAAGTGAAGACAAACACTTACAAATACAACTAAGATACAATGTGACTTGGCTATAATGAAGGCTTTACAAAGTATAATAGGAGAAAAGTGTAAATCTAACTCACCAAATCAGGCTGACTTCATCTGGTGTAATAATAGTTTAGATTTGCAATATAAAATACGTACACAGATGTTTCTAGTAATTATCTCTGGGTTGGTGAATTCAGGATATTTATTTTCTTCTTTATATGTTCCTCATTTTAATAACATTATGCTCAATTTGGAAGAAATGTGTCCTTGGTCAACCACTTGACTTTCCTGAGACCTACAGTTGTTGAGAGATTAAGTTCCATTTCCTGGGGTCTAATGTATCTAGCCCAACTAATGACTGGCTAAAACTGCTAGGAGACATTCTTTTACAAACCACAACCAAACCATTAGCACACTCTGCTGGCTTTTCTTCTGAAATACACCCTAACCAGGGAGGAGAGGGTGTTCTCTACTTATACTGAACTGAACAGAAAATTAAGAACTACAGTTTACTTCTATCAGCCTTATAATGCTTGGAAATTCCTCCTGTATTCTTCTTTAATGCGAGTGTTAGGAGTAGTTCTTACATTTTCTTATATGTGTTTTCATAAGTATTTTCGAGGAAAATTAGGAGAGGTTGTTTCAGGTGCCACTGGCCAGTTGTGTTGGTGGTAGTGGTTGGAATGACAATTGCAGGAGTAGTTTGACTTTTTCCATTTTAGCAAGCTAGGAAATATATCCTTGAAATTGAATGCAAACGTGTGCGATTTTCTCCGGTGTTCATTGTGTGTTGCAGAGAAATACGATAGGATATTTTTCTATAAATGGTTTAAGGGGTGGTGTGGAAGGAAAATATGAATGTTGAAGTTGCTTGTATGGGAATACAAGTGGCAGACTAAGTGGTCCGTGCTTGATAGGAAAGAAATTATGATAAAAAAATACCCGACAGATGTGAAGAAAGTAACGGACTTAAGAGTTCCAAAAGTGACATTTGAGATTCAAGGATCAATAACACTGAAGTGAAAATGTCAGAAAGGCTGTGATTATAAAGTGGTAAATTAGTTTAAGCTTTCAAAGATAAAGTAACTCTCCGTGATGCAAGTTTCTGAGCAAGGCTATAGAAGTGGGAGGCTGAAGCTGATGAGAAATGAAGGTGGCAGTTTGATGAGCTCAAAGAACTGTGAGATTTGGATGATAAAGGGTCATCTGTATACACACCATTTTGACAAAAATGATGATAGATTTGAAGCAGAAAGGATGATGTTAAAATAGGTGATAATTTTCTCATTAAGTATGTTGAATAATCAAGATATTAGTAGATAATAGTAAGAAGGAGTAGTGAAGAGATGTTAACAATTTCTCCCAGCTCCAGAGATTAAGGTTTTAGTGAAAAACCCAGTTTCATTGTTCTCAGGGGTTAAAAAAATTATTGTTTTGTGAGAAAAATCAAAGCTGGGATTTCCAGTTCTGGCCTGGTCACTCAGTTGGTTGGAGTGTTGTCCCATAGATCAAAAGGTCGAAATTTGATTCCTATCAAGGCACATACTTAGGTTGTGGGTTTGATTTCCAGTCAGGGCATACACCTAGGTTGTGGGTTCAACCTTGAGTCAGGGTGACTACAGGAGGCAACAGATTGATGTTTTTCTCTCATATCAATATTTTCCTCTCTTTCTCCTTCTCTTCCTTTCTCTCTAAAATCAATTTTTAAAAAAGCTGGAGTTAACCAAGTGTTTAGGGAAATGCAAAGATATGCTAACAGAGTGGGCATAGAACACGAAAGGAAGTGGAAAGGGTATGAGAGAATGTTGAATTGGACTAGGCTGGTTATGCAGAGACAGAGACAAGTAGATAGATAAGGTAAGCGTTCGGAGTGGATGGCTTGCTGATTAATTGAATGGGAATTTGAATGCACTTCCAGAAATTCTACCAATTTGAAATTCATTGGGTTTGTAAGCTTCTTTTATAAAAATGCAAATACATCTAAGAGGCTTATGACCCTGGTAAGAGTGTAATTTAGTCTGCATTAGTTCCATCAGCTTACTTTTTACTATCACCTAGCTGAAGTCAGTTATACTAAAGACATGAGAGTTTTGCTTGGGGAAAAAATGTTTTGCATAAAGGACATAATCATGTATGAAACAGGAAGTGGAAGTCTTTGGAAAGACAGAGGACTGAAAGGGTGCACAGGAGACACAAAGAGGAGGGCCGCATCTGAGAGCCCAGCGAAGGAGCAAACTGGCCTTCTCTGAAAGTTTGCCTGATTGCCTGGGACAGATAAGTTCCTAATCTTCAGGACTGGGAATGTCTCATTTCTTACACTCTTGTGTTAAGAAAAACATTCTACCAATTTATAGTAGAGGGGAGGAAAAATGAAAGCACTAAAAATTCTCAACTGGTACTAAGCATTGACAATTTCCATGTTGCTTTGTTTAAATTCAAGGTAAGCTATTGGATTCTCTGACAATATTTTACTGATATCATATGATAAGTAGGAATTTTCAAACCTAAAATTTTAAAAACAATCGTAAGTGCCATGTGAAATAAATATCATTGGTCAATGTTTAAAAATTATTTCAATTATATTATTTTAAAGATAGGTTTTATATTTGGTAGTAAATATCCATATTTTTTTTAAAGTCCAGTCTTGTTAGATACAACAAAAGGTATTCAATTTTATTTATTCTTTTATTTTTTCTTATATACTTACATGTTACTAAAAAATAATGACACGCATCCTAAAATGTTCCAAATGCTACCTTTTGTTTATAATTTTGGGTACATTTCAAACTTCATGTGTAAGCCACTGCTCATAGCTAAGAAAATACTACTGGAAAAAATGAGTAATAGCCAAAAATTTGGCTCACTCCTAACCCTGACTTCTTGGATGATGATCCTGCATTAAAAAAGAACAAAAACAACAACTCACAACCCAAATAAAACAATTCTGATTTTTTTTATGCTCATGTTTTTGATAAAAAGGAAAAGAAATCATTTTTATTTAAAAAAACAAAACAATAAAAAGCAACAAAAAACATTAGCAACAAGTTTGGGCCAACTAAAAATTATAAAACTTTTTTTATTAAGCAAAGCATTAAATGGCAAGATAAAAATAAATCTGGTTGTGAGCCAGTAGAAATTCCATGGATTTGTGCCTTTCAATGTGAATCACAAGTCTAATGGCAGGTACACTCTGTTTTGCTTTGGAATGGAACAGACTGTTAGTCTCACATGCTGTCTACATCTGGCTCAAACTCTGTCCTGCCACATTTGCAGGGTCCCAACTATGTTTACCGGTACGATCGTCCATCCTTTCTTAGCATTCTTGTTTCTATCTACTATTGAAGATAAAATCTGGGACAACATGTCTGCGTGGGGAAAAGGCACAGTGGAAGCATGGAATCTCAGCACTACTGATCATTGCCAAACATCGTATTTTTACAGATAAGAAAAATGAAGCACAACTAGGTTTTAATTGCTCACAATTATACATTATTAAGCTTCAGAGCTGGAATTTACCAGGTAATCTCTGAAGCTGTTGAGAGACACTTTTCCAATTTATCTTTCACATTTCCATACATTTTGTAAACAGAGACACTGATGATCTTTGTTCTGAACTACCTTTTCAAAGATATTTATATAGCAGAGAGCTTTGAAATATAGAGATGGCATCTCACTCTAGAGCACAGAGAAAGTTTTGTCCAATCTAACAAAAATAATGTCTCATTCTGGGGCAAAGGGCAGGCATGTTCACTGCCCATTACAAAATACTCAAAGTCCCTGAGCTGGGAGCTCCTTTCTTGAACCACAAACCACTAAGTATACAGGTGCCACCTACCCCCTGCCTTGTGGGAACTGGGATTCAGTGAACTGGTGCAAATGCTGACAGTCTGACTACTGCTATTGCTGTAAATAATAGAGTCATTTTTCTCTGACACAGGAGTCTCACGTCTCCTGACAGCACACACGAAGCTGTGGCAGGCTGACTTATGTGAGCTTGGAAGCAGGAAGAACTCTCAGACCCTTCACACTTTCTGACAGAAACATGAAACTTTAGTGATAATCACTCATATAAAAAGAAAAAAAAATACCGCCCGGCTGGTGTGGCTCAGTGGTTGAGCGCAGACCATGCAGAAAGAGGTCCCCAGTTCGATTACTGGTCAGGGCACATGCCCGGGTTGTGAGCCTGCAGGGCATGCCGGAAGCGGCCAATTGATGTTCTCTCTCATCGATCTCTCTCTCTCTCTCTCTCTCTCTCTCTCTCCCTCTCTTTTCTTCTCTCTCTAGAATAAAAAAAAAAATGTATAAAAAAAGAAAGAAAAAAAAATACTAAGCACCGAGAGGCTTGTTGATGGATTTTTCACATCTAGGGTGATCTAGTCACCATTTTTTTCAACATTATGTTAGGTATAATATACAATATTTTTATTTATATGTTTTGGTATGTGCCTCTAGTGGGAACCGAACCTGGGACTCTCTGGTCCGCAGGCTGACACTCCAACCTCTGAGCCAAACTGGCCAGGGCTATTTTTAATTCTTCAAATCAAATTACACACACATATATATTATGTAATTTATTTTTTAAATTTAATTTATGAAATGGTCTCATTATCCTCATTTTATAGATAAAAACAAACAAAACAAAACCAACAGCACCCTGAAGTACGTCACATAGTTAATAGGTGGCAGAGCTAAAATTTCTGGTTTTAAAATTTGTGTTTTGCCTACCTCCAAATAAAACACAGATTAAAATGGCATGGGTCGTTTTGGTTTTAAATAAAATGACTAAATTATGTATATTATGCTTAGTTTTACTATCATACCTTTTTAATTGTACTACTGTACATGTTTAGGGACTGACATGTTACTATCTAATATGTATTCAATATTAAATATTCAGTATTCACAACAGATAAAATGTTTTTTATCTTATCAATATTGAGCTTATATTATATACTAGATAGTCACAAAAAAGTCGACCACAAAAGTTATTATTTATAAAGTTTAAATCATGAAACAATGCTGTAGATATATTATTTTAAAGCTACACAACTAAGAAAACATGACAGGAGAAATAATTCCATTTAAAAAGCTATATATTCCATAAAACTATCTTTTTAGTCATGGAGATAAGTAGAAAACACTCTATACAAAGTGGAGAAAGGACATATATCTAGAATTTACAGATGTTCTTAAGAATAAAAAATATTTAATATAAAACAAAAAAGGAAAAAACTTAATTTTATGAGAAAAATATAAACTTATAAACAGGTAATCCATTTCTGGCAATAAATGGGCTTTCATTTCTATGGTTCTATATTGTTAATTCTAATGTTATAGAAACTTAATGTTTTGTGTCAACCATTTGAATGTAAATAGCAACAACAACAACTTAAAAATCTCTAGGCACTCTTCAAAATGTAAATAATTTTTTTCAAATTGACTTAACTGTATTTTCAGGCTTATTAGTAATGTGTTAAAGAAAATTATTATTTTACTTGCTCTTTGCAACATTACTTTTTTTAATATAAAATAAAAAAACTATTCAGTGGATGTTTACAAAACAAAACAAGTTTAGAAATTATGGAGTCAGTTACAATTGTGATTTAAAAGAGTAACTATAGAACCAAGTTTATACAGCTATTATTTATTTTAGACAATTATCTTAAATTAAAAGTTTAATTTCTGATTCAATTTATTTTAATCCTTGGTAAATAACAGTAGAAGACTGTAGTCTTATAATGGGATGTACTAATGTAGTTAATGTTTGGTGTGAAAGCAGAAACCCCAGGGAAAAGGTGATGGGTTAAGATATTATTTTTCTGATTCCATTTGGACAAAATTAATTTAAAAGATAATTAAAGTTATGTAGATCTATAATTTAATTATATAGTAAAATACTTTCTAGGGGCATAGCCATTAAATATTAAATAGGTTTTAAACAAGAAATCTGAAGACGCTTTCACTGATGAGTTTTAAAGTAGACTGTACTTCCATCTATGAAGACTCATATAACATCTGATTTTTTCCCCCATTCTGGGTATCTATGAAAATATGATAGTAATTTTTATTCTAAATTTCTAATGTTGTCAAGACACAGAATTTAGTCAGTATCCTGTCTTAAACACACAAACAAATTGAGAGGATTTTAGAAAGAAGAAATACATTTATTAGGATCAGAATAACTTAATCATGAAGAACTATATATATATTTTAATCTAAAGTTTTATATAATTAAGAAGTAGTATAATAATCACTTTAAAAATAAAGTAGCAAATGTACTAAAGACAAACATATAGGGAGAAAAGGAATATTTATCTAGAAAGAAAGAAGGCAAAACTAGAATATTAAAGTCACAGAGGTATTTCTTATTATCAAGGTCTTTCCGTTTGCAAAACCTTGTGGATTCTGAAAGATTTGAGACAGTGGAATTGGTAGACAAAAGAGATCAATGGGCTCATCTGAGATCGCATCTATACAATGGTGTCTCCTAAGGAATCCCACATAGTTCACGTGCTTATGCATAAGGAAGCAAACGGAAGATTACCTGGAAATCTTCGAACTATTTGACATAATCCTTCCTTTCTGCAAAGCTGATGTTGTATTTCTGGTAATATGTTTACCTAAAAGGAATGAAAATGATTCTAGTGAGTTGGGCATTCATAAATGCTAAAGCAAAGTAAACACAAAAACTTGGAGCATATACAGATGGGAAGGTCTGTCCACATCATCCACACCCTACCCTCAAATAACTGCAAGTCAACATTCAGATCCAGAATAATAAGGTGGTTTATTTGATAATATAAAATTAAAACCTTACCCTTAGAAAACTTCAAACTATTTGGGAATACTTTTGAAAACCTGAATATATATAAAAGCCATGATATTTGCTAAAAATACAAGAAAATACTATGTCCTTATGGTGAAGAGAATAACACAAATAACTTCATAGTTTCAACTTTAGTTTTGGCAAAAAATAGTACTAAACATACATACCTCAAAGTCATCTAAAGTCCAAAGTTCCAAAGGCCCCCAGTGATTTGAATCACAGACATTGAGTGGAAATTCAGTGGTAAACCTGTTTTAAAACTTCATAGATAGCGAAAAATTAAACTGCCATTTGACCCAGGGATCCCACTTCTAGGAATATACCCTAAGAAGCCTGAAACACCAATCAGAAAGAATAGATGCACCCTTATATTCACAGCAGCACTATTTATAATCACTAAGATCTGGAAACAGCCCAAGTGTCCATCAATAGATGAGGGGATAAAAGAGCTGTGGTACATATGCACAATGGACTACTATGCAACTGTATATCCTTTGAGATGACATGGAGGGACCTGGAAAGCATTGTGCTAAGCAAAATAAGCCAGTCAGAGAAAGACAAGTATCACATAATCTCACTTATTTGTGAAATATAATGAACAAAATAGACCCAGAGACATAGTAGTAGGGTTCAGAATGACAAACCTCAGAGGAAGTGGTGGTGGGGGGGGGGGGTAAAGAGAAGAAATAAACCAAAGAACTTAGGCATATAAGCATAACCAATGGACACAGACAACAATACTGTGGGGAGGGGGTATCGGGAGGAGGGTGTTAATGGGGGGGGGAAGGAGAAACATCAGTAACAAAAATAAATTAATTAAAAATAATAATAATAAATAAATAAATAAAAAGTGCTAAGACTGAAAAAAAAAAAAAAGCCTCATAGATGGTTTTCACTTCATACCGAAGGGCATTAATGCTTCCAAATATAAAGCCCAAGTATCATAAAATTCTATTTTAACAAAAATGTGTTCTTAAAAAGCTTTATAAGAGGATGGGAGTAGGGAGAGATAAACCAAAGATCTTATATGCATATGTGCATAATCAATGGACACAGAAAATCGTGTGGGGAAGGCAGGAGCAGGGAGCAAGCAAGGAAGAGGGGGTCAGTGAGGGAATATAGGACAACATCTGTAATACATTCAACAATAAAGATAAAAAGCTTCCTAAATGTTATCATAAATTCACATATATACTTTAACTTGTAAAGATACAAACAAGCTAATTCTGTCATCTTCTGAATTTACAGATTTGTTAACTAGCTATTATCAACTAAATCTCAAAAATAATTCCAAATATGGTAAAGCCTTTTTAAAACCAATAGAAAGAGAACAATGTAAATTAGCTTTAATATCAGATTCATTTTTTCCATCTTTTTAAATTATTTTTTTTTATTTTTAATTACAATTGACATACATCATTACATCAGATTCATTTTTGAACAATTATTGATTATTCTCAAATTAATTCACTCTAAACTAATAAAATACTCTAGTTCTCTACTGTGTCCCACTGGCATGATTAGATTAAAAAACAAACAAACAAAAAAAAAACTCAATTGCAATTGGAGAAAAGTGAAGGAACCAAGAACACGGTTGTAGTCCTTCTTCTCCCACTCAAGAATAGTACCCTTGAGCCATCACTGGGCTTCTCTTTCTCACTTTCTCCATTTGTAAAATAAAGCAGTTAGAGCCTTTGGTCTTTAAGATCTACTTCTGCTCTTAGATTTTATCAATTCAATAATTGAATCATAGTTGTAGTTTTTTTAAATGGTTCATTTACAGCACTTTGACACAGTGCATCAATTAAATATTCTCCAACTGCAGCAATCCTGTTAACTCTTCTTCATTTACTCAGTAAGGAGTAAACTTCAGGCCAGATCATATGTGAATGAAGCTCAGACCTCAGCAGAACTCCCTGTGAATCAACAACGTTCCTAAACACTCCACTTGAAATTCTACAGCAATACCAAAGTCTGAGCCTCCTACGTACGCTCTTACTGCACAGGGAAATGAGAAAAGGCTGTAAGTACAATGCGTGATAGATTTTAGAGATGTCTCCATTTCTCAAATTTGAAAGTAAGATGTCTCAGAGACTAACTGTAGAAAAAGAAGGGTTTTCATAAAGTCCTGAAGTTTTACATTCGGAATTCCTAAGACAGGCTGGAGGTCAGGGACAGAGCACTGCAAAAATATGGGAAACTCATACCAAAGGTTTGAGGGTTTTTTTTTTCTTAAATTAACATACAAAGCAGCTTTCAGATGCAAAATGCTTCCAAAGCCAATACCCTTAAAATATTTCCCCCACAGCAGACAAAATGACTCAGTTGCTATTGACTAAATAGAATATTTAACAATAGAAGGACCCAGAAAGAGAAACAGCATTAAGTAAGTAATATTAAAGACTATATACTGACACAAGCCCAGTTTAAAATCTTATCCCATTTCTTGAAGGTCTCAGAGCAAATATGCTGTCATTTCAAATGCTTAAAGCATCCCAGGTCCCATAGTCTGCTACAAACTGAAAGGAACAGAAGAGTCTTGGTAACATGGATCACAAACGTGGGCCAGGAAAAGCTGTGTAGATGCTGCGAAGACAGTGCACAGCGTGCACAGGCTTCACGTGGAAGGGTCCTTTGCTGTGGCTCATCATAGAGATGACTTTTCATTTGACACCTTGGATCAGAAGGATGAACTGACTCAGGGTGAACAAAGCACTTGTTTCAAAAAATCAGAGCCAAGCCAAGGGAAGCAACTATTCTCCCCCTCTCCGCCTCTGATTTTCCCATTCCCGTACCCAGTGACCTCTTCCCATGCTTTCCCCCAAAGTATATCTTTGGAATTCACAGAGTCACAGCAGATGACATAACCATGGTGACACATGACACCAGAAATATCATCTCCATTTTACCGTGGAACTGAGCACCAAACTGAGCGCAAAGAAATAGACACGTGCAAGGGCTACGAGTCACACCGCTATGGCAAATCGGCTATATTACACATATTTTAAATTTTTAATTGTTAAACCTAATAATGCTCTTCTGTATCCTAGTGCTTTTCATTATTACTTTTATGTACATCATAAAATTTATAAGATTTGCAGCATTATCAAGTGGAACATCATCAAAGAAGTTTCTAGTTGGTTTAGCTAACTTTTATATGATGAGCTTTTCCAGCTTCCCATTGCAATAAATATTTATTCCCATTGCAATAAATATTTTTTATCAGGCTTTATTTTGAGGAGTAGTTGAGGTTCACAACAACAATGAGCAGAAGGTACAGAGATTTCCCATACACCTACCCATTACCCCTCCCCCCTACACATGCACAGCCTCCCCCATTATCAACATCCCCCACCGGATTGGTGATTTTGTTACAGTTAGTGAAGCTACACTGACACATCATACTCCCCCTAATTGTAATACCCTTTTTGTATTGGGTTTACATGTTTTACAAGAGAGAGAGAGAGAGAGAGTGTGTGTGTGTGTGTGTGTGTGTGTGTGTGTTATAGACAGCTGTTCTGATGTTTTTCTTGGCATAAAATTTTTCTTATCTTTGAAAGGATTAGAATGAATATAAAAATAATAATGACATTGTAGCCTGGGATATTTCTGAGATCAAACTGGCAGAAAGGAAATGCGCAATTAAAAAGACTTCAATTCCTCCTGGCTGGGGTGGCTCAGTGGTTGAGCATCTATTCCTGCACCAAGAGGTCCCAGTTTGATTTCCAGTCAGGACACATGCCCAGGTTGTAGGCCCAATCCCCAGTGGAGGGCATGCAGGAGGTGGCCATTGTTCTCTCTCATGGATGTTTCTATCTCGCTCTCCCTCACCCTTCCTCTTTCTCTAAAATCAATAAAGAAAAAAAATTTTAATTAAAAAAATTAATAAAATAAAAAGATTTCAGCCCAATGTACCTCTACAATTCTAATCAATGATAATCTGCATCTAAATTATTTTTATTACATATTGTCAGAATTAAAAGTAAAAAAATCATTATTTTGAGATATTTAATTATTAAGAGCAACAGTATAATATTAATTATAGATCAAGTTGAAGATGGCTGAAGCCTAAGGAAGTTCCATCCACTTGTTGCTAGCACAGGACCAGATTTGAGCCTAAACTGCAGAACATTCCACTTAAAAAAACCACCTGAAAATAGCTGATCGGAAAGACTGTGAGCGGGGAGCGTGGCGTAAGGACAAGAGAAGACGCGAAGTGGGTGATCGAACACACACAGCTGCCCAGCATGGCTGGGAAGACAGAGAGAGGGTGCGGCCATGCAGCTCTGGTCCCCTGAGAGCAGGGGGACTCAGCCCCACACAGTAATGTCCAAATGAAAACAACAGAGAAGGGAAGGGGAGCCTACATAGCATGGGAGAGTGGGAATCCTCGGTGATTCGGCCCACTGGGGGAACTCTGCACTATCCCAGGCTAAAAATGAGTGTGCAGTTATAAGACCAGCCTGATTGCAGGCACTGGAGAGACCACAAAGCAGAGCAGCAAACCTGTGGAGGGATCTGAGTGGACCACACAGCATGATTCTGAGGGGCCAAGTATTCACTGAAAGAACTTTGATGGGGGCTAGTCAGAGTGACCAGGGAAAGAGATGTGTGCCTCCCCACCTCAAGCGAAGAGGATGTGTGTCTTCCCCCACCTGTGGAACAGCTCTGGGCTGGAAATCAGCACCCCAGTAGCAGGTCCTGGTAGTGCTGGGGATTTGGCCATCTGGCCAGAAGCCCCGCCCAGTGAGAGGTGACTGTGCTGAACCATTAAAAGAGTCAAGCAGAGTGGGTTTTTTTCTCCCTCTCCTTTTTTTTTGTATCCTCCCCAGCTTGGGGTGGTGAACAGTGTGTGTCAGCAACCTAGGCAGAGCTGAGGCTTTGGAAGGAGAGGAAGAGACTACCTGCTCCTCCCATAAACTACAGGCACCACCACCGTGTCCACCACAAATCTTTTTAAAACATCCTAACTGGACCTGACGTCTTTCAGAGCCCAGTGGAGTGGGGGAAGGAAAAGCAACCCAGAATAAATACACTCAGGTGGTGAGCCCTGAAGCCAACCCAGCCTCTGTGCTCGGGAAGACCTACCAGCCAGACTACCTGGGATCCTGCCCTGCAGGGCTTCAGCCAAGAGGTCCAGGGCCACGCAGGGACAGTGATTCACATTGGCCTGCATCGGAGAACTGCCCAAGAGAACAGGACCCACTCCCAAGGGGCCAGATCCAACAACATCAGAGAAAATTCCAGTGAGCTCCATAAAGAGCAGATACAAGATTTTTTGTTGTGGTGGTTGTTTTTTTTTTTGGGGGGGGGGGGTGCATGTGTGTATGTTTTACTTTTAATTCAAATTTGTTTCTTCTTTTCCTTTCCCATGTTTTACTTTCCTATTCTATATTTTATTCAGTTTAGCATGATTACTTTCTAAAATTACTATTATTATTTCAGTCATTATTTTCTCCTTTTTTAAAATATATATATTTAGCCTATTTCTGGTCTCTGCCTTCTTTGCTCTCATGTTTTTTTCTCTCTCTCTCTTTTGGTCTCATGCCCTCTACTAATCTGTGTGTGTGTGCATGTTTTCTGTTTATTTGTTTGTCTTTTAATCTTTTTGTTGAAGCTGGTACTTTTATCATTGTTGTTTCTGATATTTTTTTCAAGTGCTTTTTGGTTTGGTCTGGTTTTGTCTTGCCATCTTTACTCTCATATATATATATATATATATATATATGTGTGTGTGTGTGTGTGTGTGTATATATATACATATATATACACACACATATATGTGTATATATATACACATATATGTATATATATTTTTTCTTGTTCTTCTAATTCTACTAATCTCACATGTTCTAGTATTTTTCTTGTGTATATGTGTGTGTATTTTCTGTTTGTCTTTTAATCTTTCTGTTGAGGCTAGTGCTTTATCATTATTGATACGGATATTTTCTTCAGTTCTTTTTGGTTGGTCTGGTTTTGCCTTGCTTTCTTAACTTTTATTTTTTTCTCCCTCTTCTATGCTTTTGGTCTTGTGCCTTCTACTACTCTGTGTGTGTGTGTGTGTGTGTGTGTGTGTGTATGTGCTTTCTGTGTGTGTTTTTTAATGTTTTTGTTGAGGCAGTTGCTTTTATTTATTTTTTATTTTTTATTGTTGAAAGTATTACAAATGTCCCCCCTGTTATTTTTTGCCAATTGACCCACAAGACAAAGTTGCTTTTATTATTGTTGATGCTGATATTTCTTCTGGGTTCTTTTTGGTTTGGTCTGGCTTTGCTTTGTTTGTCTATCAACACATGTAAAACAGCATGACATGAACAAGATTGTAACTAACAGTCAACAGTTCTGAGGACAGAGCTCACCCACAAATGGACAACAGCAATCAAGACCCAAATTCAGCAGGAAAGCCAACATAACCCATACAACGGTCATTCCTAGAGCTCAGAAGGTCAGTTCAGAAGATCAAGGAGACTACTCCACTGGGTCCCTAAGGAAGGCCACCCCACCAAGACTGGGAGGCATAGCAGTTTTATCTGATATACACTGACCTGCCTATGCTTCCCAGTATGGCTCACCTGGACCAAAACTACCAGACTGCTAAAATGGCAAGACAAGGAAACAACCCCCCAAGTGAAAGAAAAGGAGGAATCAACAGAAAAAGAACTGCATGAAATGGGGGCAAGCAGTTTGTAAGATAAAGAATTCAAAGCTCAAACAACTTAGTGAGAACTACAAGCAACATAATGAGAATTATAAAGAGCTCATTGGGAAACTATATCAGCATAAAATAAAAGATAGAACCTATGCCTAAATATCAAGTGGAAATAAAGAATGACAGCCCAACCAGTGCAGCTCAGTGGTTGAGCATCCACCCATGCACCAAGAAGTCTCTGGTTCAATTTTCAGTCAGGGCACATGCCCAGGTTGTGGGCCCAATCCCCAGTGGGGGGCATGCAGGAGGCTGCCAATTGATGTTCTGTCTCATTGATGTTTCTCTCTCTCTGTGTGTCTCTCTCTAAAATCAATAAAGAAAAGAAAGAAAGAAAGAAAGAAAGAAAGAAAGAAAGAAAGGAAGGAAGGAAGGAAGGAAGGAAGGAAGGAAGGAAGGAAGGAAGGAAGGAAGGAAGGAAGAAAGAAAGAAAGAAAGAAAGAAAGAAAGAAAGAAAGAAAGAAAGAAAGACATAGCTGTTATAAAAAATACCCTGGAAGGATTTAACAGCTTAGAAGAAGCTGAAGACTGAACCACTGAGTTAGAAAACAAGGTAGAAAAAAACACCGAATTTGAGCAGCAAATGAAAAAAAAAAAAAATTTAAAAAGCAGGAGGAGGGTTTAAGGAAGTTTTGGGACAATAATATTTGCATCATAGGTGTACCAGAAGGAGAGGAACAGAAAAAAGAATAGAGAATTTGTTTGAATAAATAATGACAGAAAACATCCCTAAACTAGTGAAGAAAAGAAGTCACACAAGTCCAGGAAACAGAGAGTCCCAATCAAGATTAACCCCAAAAGACCCATACCTAGACACATCATAAGTAAAATGGTAATCATGAAAGACAAAGAAAGAATCTGAAAGGCAGCAAGAGAGAGACAAAGTTACATACAAGGGAGTTCCCATTAGACTGGCAGCTGATTCTGCAATAATCATAATGCATGCCAGAAGGGAATGGCATAAAGTATACAAAGTAATAAAAAGCAAGGAATTGAATCCAAGACAGCTCTATCCATCAAGGCTATCATTAAAAAGTGTAGGTGAGCCCTGGCCAGTTTAGTTCAGTGTTTGGAGTGTCAGTCCATGGACCAAGGAGTCACAGGTTTGATTCTGGTCAAGGGCATGTACCTCGGTTGTAGTTTGGTCCCTAGCCCTGGGCGAGGTTGTGTGGGAGGCAACCAATCAATGTGTGTCTCCCATATTGATGTTTTTCTCTCTCTCTTTCTTTTCCTCTCTATCTGAAGAGAAATGTAAAAATATCCTCGAGTGAAGATTTAAAAAAATTGTAGGTGAAATAAAGAGCTTCACAGACAAAAAAAAAAAAAGGCTAAAGAAATTTACTACCACCAAACCAGCACTGCAAAAAAAGCTGCTAAAGGGACTGTTGTAAGAAGAAGAAATATATATAGAGAGAGAAACACAGGCATAAAGAATAAAATGGCAACAAGTAAGTACCTATCAATAATAACCTTATATGTAAAAGACATAGGGTAGCTGAATGAATAAGAAAACATGACCCATATATATGCTGTCCACAAGAGACCCACCTCAGAACAAAAGAGTTACAAAGGATGAAAGTGAAGGGATGAAAAAAAAATTTCATACAAATGAAAATGAAAGAAAACTGGTGTAGCCTGGCCAGTGTGGCTCAGTGGATTGAATGTCATCCCATGGACTGAGAGGTCCCAGTTTGATACCCGGCCAGGGCACATGCCTGGGTTTTGTGCTTGATCCCCAAGAGGGGGCATGCAGGTAGCAGCCAATCCATGTTTCTCTCTTACATTGATGTTTCTATCTCTCACTCTATAAAAAATTAAATAAAAACATATTATTTTTAAAAAGCTGGTGTAGCAATGCTCACATCTAATAAAATAGACTTCAAAATTAAGGTCATAATAAGAGAAAAAGAAGGATACTCTATAATATTAAAGGGATCAATCTAACAAGAGGATATAACCCTGGTAAACATATGTGTACTGAATATAGTGACAACGAAATATATTTTTAAAAAAACTCCTGGGGGACTTCAACAGAGAGAAAAACAGAAATACAATCATAGGAGAGGACATTAACACACCACTGACATCACTGGATAGATCTTCTAGACAAAAAATCAACAAGAAAACAGCAACCCTAAATGCCATTTAATTTATTTAATTGACATTCACAGAACATTTCACCCCAAAGCTCCAAAGCTGCAGAACATATACTGTTCCGAGTGCACATATGATATTCTCAAAAATAGACCATATGTTAGGACACAAACTAAGTCTCTACAAATTGAAGAAGACTGAAATCATATCAAGCATCTTCTCAGATCACAATGACATGAAACTAGAAATCAATTACAATAAAAACAATCAAAAACATTCAAACACATGGAGGCTAAATAGAATGTCATTAAATAATAAATGGGTTACCAAGGAGATCAAGATAGAATCAAAAATTTCCTGGAAACTAATGAAAATGAACACACAACAACACAATATCTGTGGGACACAGAGAAAGCAGTCCTAAAAGGGAAGTTCATAGCATTACAGGCTAACATGAAGAAAAAATAAATATTTCTTATAAACTATCTAACCCTACAACTTAAAGAATTAGAAAGAGAACAAAATGAAAATACCACGGTTAGTAGAAGGAAGGAAATAATAAAGATTGGAGTGGAAATAAATGACACAGAGACTAAAAACAATATACAAAAGATCAATAAAATCTAGAGCTGATTCTTTAAGAAGATAAACAACATTGATCAACCTTTAGCCATACTCACCAAGAAATAAAGAGGATCCACATTAATAAAATCAGAATCAAAGATGTGAAGTAACAACTGACACCACAGAAATACAAAGAATTATAAGAAAATACAATGAACAGTTATCAGCCAACAAATTGGACAACTTACATGAAATTGAACAATTCCTAGAAACATACAGTCTTCCAAAACAACTGGGAAGAGTCAAAAAATCTGAACAGACCAATAACAACTAAGGAAATGAAAGCAGTAATCAATAAACTCACCACAAACAAAAGCTCTGGTCTGGATTGCTTCACAAAGAAATTTTACCAAACATTCAAAGAAGAACTAATACCTATTCGCCTCAAACTATTCCAAAAAATTCAAGAGGAAGGAAGAATTCCAAACTCTTTTTATGAGACCAACATAATCATAATCCCAAAACCAAATAAAAACACTACAAAAAAACAAAACTACAAACCAACATCCCTGATGAACATAGATGCCAAAATCCTCAACAAAATATTAGCAAATCAGATTCAGCAATATATTAAAAAAGGTGTTCACCATGACCAAGTGGGAGTGGTCTGACACAATATTCACAAATCAATAAATATGATATACCACATAAACAAAATGAAAGATAAAAATCATATGATCATATCAATAGATGCTGAAAAAGCGTTTGACAAAATCTAGCACTAATTTTTCTTTAAAGTTCTATTGATTTTTCAGAGAGAGAGGAAGGGAGAGATAGAAACATCAATATGAGAGAGGAACATCAATAGGCTGCCCCCTGCATGCCTCCCACAAGGGACCAAGCCCTCAACCTAGCATGTGCCCTGACCAGGAATCAAACTGGCAACTCTCAGACCATGGGACAATGATCAGTCCACTGAGTCACACAGGCTAGGCCCCATTTTTTGATAAAAACTCTCAGCAAAGTGGGAATAGAAGGATCATACAGCACATAATAAAGACCATATATGACAAGCCTATAATCAACATCATACTCGATAGGTACAAATTTAAAGTGTTGCCCTTAAGAACAAGAACAAGCCCTGGCCGGTTTGGCTCAGTGGTTAGAGCGTAGGCCTGCGGTCCGGAGAGACCCGGGTTCGGTTCCCGCTAAGGGCACGTACCTTGGTTGCAGTTTGTCCCCGGCCCTGGTTGGGTCGTGTGGATGGCAACCACTTGATGTGTCGCTTTCACGTTGATGTTTCTCTCTCTCTCTCCCTCCCACTGAACAAAATATCGAAAAATGTCCTCGGGTGAGGATTAAAAAAAAAAGAACAAGAGCAAGACAGGGATGTCCACTTTTACCACGCTCATTCAACATAGTACTAGAAGTCTTTGCCACAGCAATCAGACAAGAAAAAGAAGGCATCCAAATTGGAGTGGAGGAAGTGAAACTGTTATTATTCACAAGTGTGTTGTATATAAAAAACCTTAAAGATTCCACCAAAAACTATTAGATTTAATAAATAAATTCAGCAAAGTAGCAGGATACAAAATCAACACTCAGAAATTGTTGGCATTTTTATACACCAATAATGAACACACAGAAAGAGAAACTTTAAAAAACATCCTATTTACTATTACAACAAAAAAATTAAGATACCTTGGAATAAACTTAACTAAGGAGGTAAAAGACCTGTTCTCAGAAAACTATAGGACATTGAAAAAAGAAATAGAGGTAGATATAAAAAAGTGGAAGCATATACCATATTCATGGATTGGAAGAATTAACATCATTAAAATGTCCATACTACCCAAAGCAATTTATAGATTCAATGCAATTCCTATCAAGATACCAATGGTATATTTTACAGAATTAGAAGAAATATTCTAAAAATTTATATGGAACCACTAAACTATGATAACTCATTAAGGAGAATAGACATTTAAATTTAGACCATTTGTAAACTATAAGAAAATACCCAAGTAAAATTTTTAAAAATTATTTTAGTCACTTTCAAACACTGAGTGACACACACTTCACATTGTATCTTAGGGGATTGCTCTTTTTCTTCATTAGATCTGTACAGACCTTCATATCTTTTATCAAAAATAGGAATGCTGAAAGCTGTTCAGTATTATTCATAAGAAAAAGAATCAATGACAAAATGAGGAACAACTAATCTCAGGGCAAAAAAAGTCCTTTTATTCCCATGTCTCTTAATATACAATTATACAATTATCATTTCATCAAGTTCATCTGAAAATGTCCTTGCGTGCTTTAAAATAAGAGCTATTTCAGTAGTTCTCAGTGCTCCAAGTACTAAAAACAGCATCCTGGTTTTAGGGGCTGCTAATCCTACAAACACTTAGAGCTAGAAATCAATCCCTCTTCTCTGGAAACACTAGAACCTGTCTGGTAGAGGTGAGATACAGCCTCAGTTACTAAATTTAGTGCTACGCCAAATAGTGGACCTCATTTCTCTTTCAGCATCACATGGACCAGTACAGTTTTAGATTTATGTCACTGTCCTCCTGACTAGAGAGACTCCTGACCATTCATTTTCTATAACAGATCTGATTATCATTTTCATTAAGCACTTAAATTCCAAACCTCTGACAAGATAAGTAATTTTAATTTGAGCAGATGCCCTTCCTTTATTCATTCCACAGTCATTCACAATCCTACAACATCCTTAACAAGTTTGAAGCAACTGTGTTTTGATATTTATGTTTATATAAATAAGTCATGACTCATGAAGCTTCAAATTATTTATGTTCCAAAGTAACAGTTAAATAATATGTATCATTTAGAATTTAGGTATTCTTTAAGAATATTCATTAGTATAGGCTCTAAGTTCAGTGGCTAAATACTAATTTAGAAAGGTTCTATATTGATATGGTGAAGAAAACAGAATTTGAAGTTAGACTGTCTAAATTTGAATCCTGGTTGCTTCATTTATTAGCTGTGAAGCCTTAGGTGATTTTCTTAATCTCTAAGTGCTTGATCTCCTCAAATGTAAATAATAGACATAAATAAATACTCCAGCACTTTAAATGGTACTAAATGGAGACCTTGACAAGAGATAGGAGGCGGGGGGGGCGGGGGGATGAAGAGAGGCTGGGCACTTACTTTCCAGGTTTCCTCTCTGCAGGGTTATGATTTCTCAATGGCTAACTTTCCCTACATTTATAGCTCCTCTCTTATAGCTCCTTCACTGACTCTCTTTCTTGGCTCTAGCTATAATTAAGTTCTACTACACCATTCTTTCTTGGTACCCTTCTTCAGACCAGAGGTGGGTAAAATGTTATAATGTTCCTGGTTTCTTTGTGTCTTTAATCTTTTTTGTTTCTCTTATTTTACCACAACCCCTATAAATAGCTCCTTCATTAGTTTCTTTCCAGTTATATCCTTTTGAGCATGGCATTTATCTTCTACTGGGAGGTAGACTAATACACACAGAAAATATTGTAGACTTTATGTTTTTCACTGTAACAACTGTTGGCAGGATAAATTTCAGTGGCAAAATATTTGCTTCAGAAAAACTAGTGAAGAGGATTCAGCAAGTCTTGGTAAGATATGGCGATAGCCTGACCAGGAAAAAGGTAGTGAGCATGGATATTTGAGAAATACTGAGCAGTAAAGTATTTGAGAAATATTTAGATTGTGTAGTATTAGTTGTTGATGGAACAGATGGCAAAGGAGAGGGAGGGCTCAAAGGTGAAGGTCAGACTTCTATCTTAGGAAGTGACAGAGGACTTGATTATGCTTATGACCAATAGAGCAGAAGTTCTTCTGCAAAACTTATAAATGCAAGAGCAGAAGTACATTTACTGGGAAAAACAGCTAATGTTCTCACTGTTGAGTTTGAGATGTTTTTGTGACATAGAGTGGAGATGATCAGCAGGCCCGGAGACATACATGCAAGCCAAAGCCTCAGATAGTGCTCTGAACGTTAGATGTAGATTTGGGAATCATCAACTACAAATGGTTGTTGAAACTTTGGGGTGGTGTTAGGGAACACAGGCATTTAAGAATGGGCAGAGGAAAGGTGGCTATAAGAAAAAACAAAACAAAACAAAAAAAAACAGAAAAAAATGGACAAAGGAGAACCAAAACAATGTGCTCAGCCCAAAGGCCAAGGGAGTAAAGAGTTAAAAGAAGGAAGGCATTATCAAGACCATCAGTTGCAGAAATATCCGATGATCAGGGTTACTACTACAATACCATTTTATTACTAAAAAATTAGTTTTGACACTTTACTCACAGACTTGCATATACAAATTTTCTACCACAGTAACCAGCACATTATGGGCATTTGATAATTTTTAGTTAACTTTTCTAAAATTATTTACAAAAATTGACACAAAGAAGACAGTAAATATTGAATGTCAATTTTAAAAGTTAATAATAAATTGTATAAACTTTATTATAATTCAATATACCACTTTAACTTTGAAAAAGTTTAAACAGTGATCTAGAAAATAAAGTCTTTTTTTAAACATTTTTTTAATTGATTTTTTGAGATAGAGCAAGGGAGAGGGAGAGGGAGAGAGAGACAGAAACATCGATGAGAGAGAACATTGATTGGCCGTGTCCTGCATGCCCCCCACTGGGGATTTGGCCCACAACCTGGGCATGTGTCCTAACTGGGAATCCAACTGGCGACCTCTTGGTGCATGGGTTGATACTCAATCACTAAGCCACACCAGCCAGGCTAGGGAATAAAGTCTTTACTACTTTGGATGACTATGTGGTCAGGGTAAGCATCAATCGATAGGCTATAGATTTCTCAATCAACTTTTGGGTCCTGCTAGTTAAAACTAAGTCCTTATTGGCAGATGAGTTTGAGGGGGATTCTATCAAACAAAAAATAGTGAACAGTTTATGGTAAAGTATATAAGGCATGGCCAAACATGTAATAGATCTAATTTTGAGACTCTTTTTTTAAACATTATGGAACAAGAAATACTGGTGGTAATATCTATAAGGCTGATACAATCTTCACACATTTGAAAAAGAATATTTACCTTTTGATGTACACCTAACTGGCACATGTCTTCCTTAGATATGCAGGGTTTTCCACCAGCTTTCCTAGGAGACAGGCAAATGAGCAGATCCCAAGAGCCCAAATCACCTAATAACAAAAGAGCATTGAAAAACAAACAAAAAAAAAATGTTATCAGATTTTTTTAAAGCCTGCATTTACTTCTTCAGCTTAAAGAATATAATTATTTTGGTCCTAAAACACAGGTAACAGTGATTCTGAATATATTTAAGTCAATATTCAAACTAAAATTCAACTTTTCTAGTTTAGCAGACCTAACAATTTTTTTTTTTTTACTAAGTATTGTATCCTAGGGAAAATTCAATAATCTGAAGGTATATCATAAAATTCCTTTAAAAAACTAAAATTGGAATGTTTTAAGTCACCAATTTTATAGATTTACAAAGGCCCAGATTTACAGTCTTACTTGGAAATTGGGAAGAAAGAAGATTATAAAGTCTTTTAAGATAGGAAATAGTTGCAAAATCAAATAATGATAAGAAGTCAAAACACACTATTTTGTTTTGGGCTTCAGCAACACCATTACTTTTGATAAATCTTAAACATCAAATAAACTTTTATAAGATTTCTTACAAAGAAAAAATTGTAGTAGGCAGAAAATAAAATTTAATGAAAAATTTAAAAGACAGGGTTTTTCCAAAAGGAATTTGTGGTCTAGTTATAGATAGCACAGAGTTGTTCAAAATACAGAGTGTAACATGGACCAAAGCAAATGATATTTCAGTTATTTCATCAAGGGCAAAGCTCTTTGTTAATAAATCCAGTGACTTACCAAAATAATCTCAGAAGATTACATTGCTTGAACATTAAAAAGTTAATATTTGCAAAAAAGTTAACATTTGCATATATTTCACTTATTCTCTTTGTTTATTTATATATATTTTTATCAACATGCTTTGCATAAAACTGGTGCTTTAAAAACATTTGTCAAGCGTGGCCAGTGTGGCTCAGTCGCTGAGCATTGACCCATGGACGAAGAGGTCACTGGTTCAATTTACAGTCAGGTCATATGCCCAGTGGGCCAAACCCCCAGTGGGGGCATGCAGGAGGCTACCAATCGATGTCCTCTTTCATCAATGTTTCTATCTCTCTCTCCCTCTCCCTTCCTCTCTCTAAAAAAATCAAGAAAGAAAAAAAAAATTTTTTTTTAAACATTTGTCAAATGAGTGAATGAATAAGTAGCCCATGCTAAGGTAGTAAACACATTACTTCAGAGAGCATATACAAATAGGTATCCCAGGAATAACCAGAAAAAGTTATGTATAATTGGTATTATTTGGGAAACTTCCTCTATTTTTTTAATATGTTTTCTTTTTTACTGATTTTTTTTTTTTTTTAGGGAGAGAGAGAGAGAGACATGCATATGAGAAAGAAACATTGATCAGCTTGCCTTCTACACGATCCCTGCTGAGGATCAAGCCTAACCCAGGCATGTGCCCTGACTAGGAATCGAATCGGGACTTCTCAGTGCATGGGTCGACTCTCAATCCACTGAGCCACACTGGTCGAGCAAACTTCCTATCTTTTGGATCGAAATACAGTTTAAAAAATTAAGCAACTTCTCTACACATAATCTTTTGTTGACTATCTGTGAGATAATGTTCCTTCGAGTAACTACTTATGCCAGACCTCACAAGTCATTTTCTGCAATAAGTATTAGTGGGCTCTTAAAAGTAGAAAATAACCAGTGTCTCCAAATCTTATCTTTTAAAAATTTCCCAGAGGGCCCTGGCCAGTGTGACTCATTCTGTACATGGAAAGGTCACTAGTTAGATTCCCAGTCAGGGCATATGCCCAGGTTTCATGCCCTGGTCAGGGTGTGTGCAGGAGGCAGCCGATCACTATCTCTCTCTCACATCAATGTCTCTCTCTCTCTCTCTCTCTCTCTCTCTCAAAAAATATAAAAAAAAAAAATTTAAAAAAATACTCCCAGAATATTTTTTTTACTTGAGAGCATAACACTTTCAAAGAAGGGCTTAATAGGAAAAGAAAAAGATTGAAATGTGACAAGTAGGAATGAAATTGCACTCTTCACTAATCAAGTCTTTTACAAGTTGACAAGCTCTGTGCTGTCTGGGCTATTATTTCCTCTGTTGCTAGAAGAGAAACCTCACTGCCTAACAAAAGGATCCAAGCAATTGAAAAGTTAACATCTGAGCTCTGTCCTAGAAATTTTGTTTGCTTGTTGTATCCTAAGATGCTGGAAGATAGCACAATAGCTCAAAGAGACAGGAGAAATGGTGCAGACGATTTGGGGGTGGGACAAATCTCTCCATGTAATTGCCATCAGGCCTTAGGCTCGAAGGGTCTACCTTATTCCACATACCCTCACTCTGAAGAAACTACAAACAGATACTATTAGTCTAATCCAAACACTCTGATGATTACAATACTTTATTTTAAATGTGCATCTGGCATTTTCAGCCAAAACCTTTTGATATGGATTCAAAAGGAAAAACATAAGGACAGTTTCATTCAATATTATTTCTAGCCCAGTAAACACTATAACCTTAGATGAAACCTCCTGTCATAATATACTTGACTAAATATTTTAAGAAGATAAGGAGATGCAAAGAGGGGATTTCAAATTATGGACTGTATTATTTGGGTGTTAAAAATGGAGAACATTTTTATATTCCTCCAAGTCTGAGGTATGGCCTCCCTCAATACCCAAGGCACACACACATTTTCTGGATTTGATAGAAAAAAATATTAAGCCATAAATGCTTAAAACTAGAAGACACTTCTAATCAATTCAAAGGATTAAATTTATTAAGACCCTTCTATGGGCAGACATTATACCAGAAATATGAAAGTAAATAGCAAAAAAGAGAGAGAGCAGAGAGCAGTCACTGCCTTCCGCAATCTATTTGAGGAAATCTAAACATTAAAAAGAATTTAAGGTAACTTATAAAGCATCACACAGTTTTCCTGACATTCATAAGGGTTACCCGTTAGCTCCCCAAAATATTTGATTAATATTTAAAATTCAAAATTAATATTTTAAAAATACTCCATAGCACATAAATTTCTCTGTAAAAGGAATAAAATAGAACTAAAATTTTCAAGTCATCTCTTTATACTTCTTACCTAATTCTTGCTACTAAGACCTGAAAAATACTTATTGTTTCCACTCAAAATTCCTTTTGTTAGGGGAACTTGAGGACACCGCAGGTGGGAATGCAGACTGGTACATATACTATCAAAAACAATATAGTGTTTCCTCAAAAACACCAAAAATTGAATTGCCATAAGACCCAGTGATCTCACTTCTGGGAATATATCACAAGAAGCCTGAAACATCAATCAGAAAGAATATATGTATCCCTATGTTCATAGCAGCACTATTTACCATTGCTAGGATCTGGAAATAGCCCAAGTGTCCATCATCAGATGAGTGGATAGAAAGGCTGTGGTACATATACACAATGGAGTACTATGCAGATGCAATAAAGAAACATCTCTTACCCTTTGAGATGGCATGGAGGGATATGGACAGTATTATGCTCAGAGAAATAAGCCAGTTGGAGGAAGACAAGTATCTCATGATCTCACTTATTTGTGGAATATAATGAACAAAATAAGGTGATGAACAAAATAGACCCAGAGATGTGGAAGTAGAGAACAGACTGAGGGATCTGCGGGGGGGGGGGGGGGAGCGGGAGGGGCAGGAGCACGTGGGGAGAGACAAGCCAAAGAACTTATAGTCATAACCAATGGACAGAGACAACATTGCTGTGAAGATGGGGGTGGGTGTGTGCTGGAGTGGGGGGTTGATGTCAGTGGGAGAAAAAAAGGAGGTACATCTATAATACTTTCAACAATAATAATAAATTTTTTTAAAATTCCTCTTGTTACACTCATTAAATTCTACCTCAAACTATTTTCCAGCCACATATTTAGTAGACCTTTTTCACTTTTTGTTCAATTCTTTCTCCAACATTAGAAATCAACTACCTCTCCTGACTCCCACAGCTCCTTTTTAGAGTAAAAGCTGTATTTGTTTTATGAGTGATATTGTGTATTCAAACTTGACTTAAAAAATCCCAAAAGTCACATTGAATTAAGGAAACTGAGCAGAAAGCAAAGCACACTTACTAGCTAAGTAAATCACATTCAGAAGTCAACCTTGGAGCATTTGGGATACAATTTGTGTCACAGCAAAATCACAAATTACTGTGTATTGTGGAGCTTTGGGGCATGCTCACATAGCTGAAAGCATGAGACTGGGTACACATATGCCTGGTGTTTTTAGCGAGACTGAAGGCTGCAGGGCACAGAGAGAGTCAAGCCCACATGTGGGGTACATTTGGCCTGCACAGTGTTTGTTTTGGTTTGGGTTTGAATTTTAAGTATTTGACAAAATGCAAAAGTCAGCACAATTCACATAAAAATCCAGATTTCAGCATTCATTTGAAAACTGGGAAACTCTAGTAGCACCTGGTCCATGCCCTACATGGCAGCCACTACCTGGAGCTAAGTACAGCTTCCCCTACGGTCTCCATTTTACCATAATGGCCCTGTCTGGTCCTAATGCTACACGGGCTCTGCCTCTAGTAGCAGAAAATAGTGCTAGACCTAGTGTAAAAACTGGTGTGTCAGTTTCCCATCACTTGCTCATTCAGAAAGTTGATGCTCCATGTTTTAGCTTTTAATGAATTACACTGTTCATTATATAAATTGATTTTGATGAGATGTCTTTAGGCAAATTGATATTTGATCATTTGGTCTTCAAAGGATATGTGAATATACCCTTTGATTTCCAGATTTGGCCATGCTCTCCCGCAAGGTTGAGTAAGGTCACCTCAACTCTAAAGACATTTTATTGGCAGTGTTAAAGTTAGAAAAGACTGAAGTGTGACTTCTTAGAGTTGTTCTTTTTCTCAGGAGCCTGGAAAAGGCAAGACTTGCCTGCAACCATCTTGTTCACTATATTTCTTCTCCAGTTGGATTGCTAAAGTGGCTCAGGTCCTATTCCTAGATTGGTCGCACACTCTCTTTGGACTCTTTTCCACATTCAGCCTGTCTCAGGGCTATTGCCACAGTTATAAATGGCCTAGGAAAGACTCTTTCTAGGCATTGGGACAAACGTTCTTGGTGTTCATCCTGCTTGATGTGTTTCTTCTGCCCCCAGAAAGTTGACATTAGAGTGTAAGAGCTGTGAAGTCAGATTTGAATTTGGGGGAAAACAGGCAAAGCAGACCAGAAAGTTAAATAACTTGCCTAATGTCAGCCAACTAGTAAGTGGTGGGAAGAGAATTTGAGTACAGAAGTCTAGCTCTAGAGTCCATTTGAGACCATTATATCATGCTTTCAAAAAACAAGGAGGCAACAGAGAAACTAAGCTTTTGAGGTCTTATATATTAACTTATGCAGAACTTCCAACAATACTGTGGGCTAGAAACAATTATTATACATACTTTATAAGAGAGGAAACTGAGACAAAAAGGAATTATTTAGCTTTGGTACTTTTCTAACTACTGTCCACGGCATCTATTTTTCTTTTGGACCTTGGAGGAAAAAATTACTATTACAGGGATAATTCAGGTATTCCTAGACCCTCACTTAGCAATAGCACACCCCAAAATGTTCTTAGAAATGCCATTGGTAATTAAAGTAAAATTTTTGTATGTAAAAGAGGTAGTATTAGTATTCAACTGTACATGTACTCAGGAACTAAACATATTGATCTGGCCTCCACCTATTTTTTGTTGTAGTTGTTGATCCTCACCTGAGGATTTTTCCCATTGACTTTTAGATAGAGTAGAAGGGAGGGATGGAGAGAAAGAAACAGCGATGTGAGAGAGACATGTCCATTGGTTACCTCCCACATGACCCCCAACCCAGCCCGGGGATCTAGGGGATCAAACCTGCAACCCTGTGACCTACATGCCTGTGACCAGGAATTGAACTTGCATCACTTTGGTCCACGGACTGGTGCTCTGACTGCTGAACCATGCTGGCCAGGGCTCTCCACCTACTTTTGAAAAGAATTCTCTAAAAGTTGCTCAGCTTTTTAGATGGTTAAATGATTTCTTTCCCAAAGAAACCAGAGCAGGACAAGCTCCCCAGACTGAGTTACTCAAGCCTTTAAAAACAGAGGTCATGGGGCATTGTTCTAGGAAAACAGGATGTGGATGTTCCGTTCTTCATCTCATAATTACGAAGACATGGAAAAAACTGCAGGCGTCTCTCCATAAACTGTGAAGCAGAATGACTGATAACACACTCACTATCACGTCTCCATAGTGTTGGCTCTGGAAGCAAAGACAATGCCACAGACAATTTCAGGAGTTGTCAGGGTCCAGATTTGTTAATTCAGATATAAAATGGCACTAATTGTTGTTTTTATCCTTCACTAAGGATGCTCGGAAACCAGCTAACATCTTAGTATTAAACGTAAGAACAATTTTTAAAGGCTTTTGTTCTTGTTGTGTTTTTTTTTAAATCAAGCATCTGCCCTAAGAAGTGAGGCTTCCTTTAGAATATTTCCAGTCTCTTATAGGCAGGATGCCATATAAAATAAACAATCATTTCCTGGTTCTCAAATGACCTCCCTCATTGATAAGGTCTGCCGGATCAGTAATTCAATCCAGAGAACAACAGAGAGTTCTCAGAGAGCAGTATTACTATAAATGCTGTTTATTCTTAAGGAATGACAAGTTCAATTTTCTGGCACACTGTATAAAATCTCTGAATTTAAGTCTATTTCCGCTTTATTGTTCTTCATAGCACTTATCATCAGGCACTTATCATCATCTGAAAGATTATATATTTGTCTATCTGTTTATTGTCTGTCTCTCCCTGTTTGAATGTGAGCTCCATGAGGGCAGGGCTGTCTGTTTCATTTATTGCTGTATTCTTAGTACCTACAACAGGGGCTGGATTGTAAGAAATATGTGCTACACAGCACTATATACAATAGCTAAGATCTGGAAACAGCCCAAGTGTCCATCAGTAGACAAATGGATAAAAAAGCTGTGGTACATATACACAATGGAGTACTACGCAACTGTAAGAAAGAAAGATCTCTTATCCTTTAAGACTACATGGAGGGACCTGGAAAGTATTATTCTAAGTGAAACAAGCCAAACAGAGAAAGACAAGTATCATATGATCTCACTTATTTGTGGAATATAATGAACATAACAGTCTGAGGAATGGGGTAGTCCCAGAGACTTGGGTACAGACTGACAATCCCCAGAAGAGGGGTTGGTGGGGGAGAGATAAACCACAGAACTTATATACATATGCATGTATGCATGAACAATGGACATGGACAACAAAGTTGAGGGCAGGGCGGGGAGGGAGGGGGAGGGAGGAGTCAGTGGGGGGAAAAGGAGAAACATCTATAACAAAAATAAATTAATTAACTAGAAAAAAGAAATATGTGCTACATATTTGTTAAGTGCATAAATAAATGTGAGTAGCAAACCAACAATTAAATATAAAAATTCAGTACATTGAAATACTTTTATAAAAATTAAAAACAACAGAGAGAGAGACAAAATGTTAATGTTTTTTAAAAAAAGGACATAAAAATACATTTTGGTTCTTAGTAAAAATGAACGGCAGATTCCAAGTGCTTTACTTATTGGAAACTTTTCTGTGAATACACGCATTTAAATGAAGCAGAAAAAAATTATAAAATATGACTTGTAAAATAAACTTGCCCATGAATTTCTAAGATACATAGCTACAAAAGCCAAGCCTCATTTACTTATTCACAATATTAGATTATTTTACTCCATAAGGACACAACTAGGATGATTTCCTGAAATTTATTTTCTTTTAGTGTGAAATATTGAAATGTTTACCTTTTAAATAATATATAATGTTTCTTTATGATATAACAAAGATATTTCATATTTCACTGTTCTACCTGTATATCTTCTCTTTACGTCTAGATTATATTTGTACTGAATAACAAAGTCTTTCTCTGTATTCACCCTTTATCAGGATTAGTTATGGTGTTATACTCATGAATACATTATTAACTTATTGATAATAATTTAGGTTCTATGTTTGATTCTACCACTACATTGTTTGGATATTAATTATCCAGTGTAAATACCTATATCTTTTCCTGAATCTTTTAAGGTTCATTACCAGTTCCCTTAACTGTACTCTCAATATGATGGATGTAGAGGACAGTAACAGAGCATCCATAGCTAATTTTATTCATGGCTTTTTTGAAAGATGAAAAAGATTTACCTTCTTGTATTTAATGATGATTATAGTAGACATTTAGAAGATGTTTATTGGATTGAATATTTCAACTTTCAGAATACAGTTGAAAAAATCTTATATAGAGAATCTTCAATAAATTATTCAAGGCATAAAATCTAATTAAATCTGGTTCCTTACTCTAAGAGACTGGTCATAGGTTTTTGCTGTTATGCCTCTGGGTTCTTATCCTTTAAGCTGATAATGAAAACTTTGGGTTTTATCACAGGAATTCTCAACCATTTCCTCCCTTGATGTTCTAAATCCACACTGGGGATCAAGCTTTTCTGTCCTAATGTCTACACTCTGTCTGCCCTATGGGAGGTTGTGAAGGTCAGTAAGATGGTTTCTGTGAAGAGTTTTGAGGTTCTGAAATTTTCCTAATCCATGCAAAAGCTCAAGAAAGCAATATTATGCTTAAACTTTTACAAAAATTTAAGATTCCTGCTTTGAAGAAATTTTTCTTTAAGAAGAGCGTGAAAGGAAAGAGATCAGTTTATTCCTATGAAATAAACTCAAGAAATGTGTAGTTTACAAAGCTTGCTAAAGTTCCTTTCATAGACTTTTTTAATGACTTTTATGCCACTTTTATTGTTTTCTATTGAAGTGTAACTAATTATATACTTGTCTATGGGTGTTTAAAATTTTGCTGCTGTCAAGATTATTGTCTTTCTGAGGAAAAAACAAACAAACAAACAACACTCATTACTGCATTTTTACCAAATATTTGATGTCTGGAATTCTTACCACTGAGAGAAATGGACACTGCAGCTATTTAAGAATCAGACTACATCTTGTGCCCAGGTACTGATTTCTAACACTTTTTTTCAACAAAAGAAATCAAGGTTCCTTGGAGAATTGGCCAATTCAAAGTCTAGAGTAGTAAATACACAGAATGAGCATCACAGTGCCAGAAAAAGAACAGGCTCAAAACAAACAAGCAAAGAAACAAAAGCAATGATGAAGTTATGTATGAGGGCAGGGGAGCCAATGATCAAAACTGGGTAAAATTTGAGCAACAAAGTAAGTAATATTGGATTATATTTGAAATTCCATGAGTTCATACTGATATAAACAAAGATTAAATGAATAAATGAGGTATGAAGAGACAAATCTTCCATCCAGAAAAATTTCAAATAACATGCATAGCTATTCCTCCATCAAGGACATGGAGGACAATGTCTTACTCCTTTGGTGTAGGCTATGTATAATGACATCCTTCCAAAGACTACACTATGGAAACTGGAAGTAAAAGAATAACTTTACAGTGGAAAAACCTGGCAAACACTATCAAGGATAACATCAACAGCGATGTCATGTTGACAAGATAGACCCTTGATATGATGTGATGGGAACCTCTGTGGTTTTAATCCTCAAAACCATAACCCCAGTCCAATCATGAAAAAACCATCAGGAAAATCCTAATTAAAGTATATCAGAATGCCTAACCAATTCTCAAAACTGCCAAGGTTATCTAAAACAAAGAGAATCTGAGAAACTGTTACAGCCAAGAGAAGCCCAAGAAAACATGATGACTAAATGCAATGTGGCATACTGAATGAGATCTTGGAACAGTAAAGGTACATTAAGTGAAAACTAAGAAGATCTGAATAAAGTATAAACAGTAGTTTTTCAAAAATCAGAATAACAAATTATACAGAGGAAATAAGATGATGATGTTAAGCATATGGCTGTAGCTAGAAGTAAACTCTCAGATACTCCCCAAGTATTTCATGCTAAGAATGTTATATTACAAAACCAATTAGCACTACCATGCAGAAAGTGAAAAATAATTGGTTTTTATGCAAAATGCATTCTTCTGCTAATAAAAAATTCAGTGGTATTTAAAATACAGAGAATTGGAAAATAGATCAAGTTTGGAGTTTGACACCTTTTTCTTAATATATGCAACTCCTGTATTCCTATCCTCTTTACAATTGTTACTATCTCTCTAAATTCAACTCCTTTGGTGGTTTTATTTAGATACATTGCTTTAGCTCTTGCCTTTCTGCCACTGACTCCCAAATTTACCTTTCTTATGTTTCAGAGAGGTATTTCCAGTTACATGCTAGAACACATGCCTTGCTGAACAAGTACAAATCTGAACCCTTTATCTCCTGCCAAAAAACCTGTCTCTCCTTCTGCTCTTCTTACAATCAAAGGTGTAGCTACTCTCCCTCTCTCTTAAGATAGAAAGCATAATCTCCTCTTTAATTTGTACTTGTCTCTCATTCTACTTCCTCCTGATTTTCAATTCCCATCAATCCTAACTAAATTAGAATTTCTTAAACATTTCCTGACCTTTCCAAGTCCTATCACATTCTCTAAATCGAAGATCTTGCCATCTCTGAAAAGACTTCTAATTTGTCTCTTTGCTTATAATTCTTTTTCCTTCTCTAATTCATCTTCCTCCCCACAACCATAGTTATCTTCCAAAAACACAGCTTTTACCATTGCACAATACAGATAAAATTCTTTAGCAAGCAACCAAGGCCTAGTCTCGTTTCCCTCAAAGCAGCCCCCTCCTTCCTCTTTAGCCACAGGGACCCCTTGATGGTCCCTGAGACTCTCAGCCCTATAAATCTTTGTGCCTCCAGCATACAGCTCATGCTGCTGAGTGTTCTTCCCTCCATCATCTGCTTGAGAAACCATTGTTACATGCCAAGAAGTCTACTTGTGACACCTTGCTAGATATCCACATTCGAAAATGATCATTTCCTTTCCTGTTCTCCCAGAACATTTTTTCTGCCCTCATACTGCTTCTATCATATCTAATGTTACAGTTTAACATGTACATCATTGCTCCTCAGAAATGGTTCTTGGATCTGCAAACATTTTCATCAACTAAAAGCTTGTTAAGACATGGAAGTGGGGTACAGACTGACAATCCCCAGAAGAGGGGGTGGTGGGGAGAGATAAACCACAGAACTTATATGCATGTATGCATGAACAATGGACATGGACAACAAACTGGGGGACAGGGCGGGGAGGGAGGGAGAGGGGGGAATCAGTGGGGGAAAAGGAGAAACATCTGTGACAAAAATTAATTAATTAATAAAATAAAAAAGTACAATAAATAAATAAATAAATAAGCTTGTTAGAAATGAAAAAATTCAGCCCCCAACTTTGACCTTGACCAATTAGAATTTGTCAGTAAGAAGAATTTGTCAGCACGCACCTGGGAGTTTGAGAAGCACTGATACACGCTTCCACCCTACAGTTCCTTGAAAAGTCTCACCTTTGCAATGCTCTCTCTCCCACCCACACCAATTAGCTCTTATGTTAAATAAAATTTAAATGTTTAGTGTCAATTATAAAATATTCTGATGGCTGGTTGTAATGTCCTCCTCGTGATCCTTGTTATGAGGTTGGTGATTTAAATTGGGTTCTTTTGTTACTGAAGTACTCGACATGAGTTTTTGACAGACACTCCTCATACAAAATTCCTCAGAATGGCACAGAAAGTTTTTAATTAGCATTGTGACACTTCATTTAACCAAATATTATTCCTTCTTCCTGTTTCATTAAAGGTTATTTTGCATAACTTCTTTAAAATGCAATGAATAAAACCTAGTTATATCTGGTTTAACAATGGATAATAATGCACTGGGGACTTCCAGCAATTGGAGAGGGAGGAGGCAGTCATTGATTTAAAATTTATTCTAAGCACTTCGGCAAGTGTGGCTCAGTGCTTGAGCATCGACCCATGAAGCAAGAGGTCGCCAGTTTGATTCCTAGTCAGTGCACATGCCCAGGTTTTGGGCCAGATCCCCAGTGGGGAGCATGCAGGAGGTGGCCAATTGATGTTCTCTCTCATTGATGTTTCTATTTCTCTCTCCCTCTCCCTTCCTCTCTCTAAAATCAATAAAGAAAAAAAATTTTTTTAATTTATTCTAAGCATAATTCCACACTAATTTAGCACAGATGAGAATTAAGTCTTAAGAAAATATAATTCACTAACATGAGGGAAGTAATCAACTCTCTCAGTGGCTTATTACTTAATACCACAAGTATTGGGGATTACACACCTTTTATTCATAATGCATTAGTTTCATAATCTTTGGAAATTTATTTAACCCAATCACAATATTTCTGTAAGATATTTGTGGGGCCAGTCTTATCTTTTATTTTCAAACAATAGATAATCTCAAGAGCTTGTTCAAGGTCACTCCAAAAGGCAATTATGGGCATAAAACTCAGACTCTTCAGTAATAATAATACCAATATTAAGGGGACAGTATAAGGATGAAATGATTTAATATTTGTGAGATGCTTAGAATAGTGTGTAGTACTCGACCAGTTTTATATTAGCGCCCCCCACCCCCAGGTTAATCCTCACCTGAGGATATTTTTCCATTGATTTTTTTTTTTTAGAGAGAGTGGAAGGGAAGGAGAGAGGAAAGTGAAGAGAGCAAGAGAAACATCGATGTGAAAGAGACACATCAATTGGTTGCCTCCTGCATATGCCCAGACCTGGGCAGGAGATTGAGCCTGCAATCAAGGTATGTGTCCTTGACTAGGAATCAAACCCTTCCATCTGTGGTACAATGCTCTAACCACTGAGCACACTAGCCAGGGCTACATTAGTGTTTGTTTAATGAACAAGTAGGTAGGTGGCAGATATGTATAGGCAGATAAATTCCAGATCTACGTAATGAACTTTCAAGATACAAAAGTGACTTCTATGTGTCATACAGCCTATGATTTAAGACTTCTGAATACAGTGATATTATATAACAGTAATTTAGGAAACACATGAAATAATCTTTTCCCCCAGCTCAATGCTACCCTTTCATGTTTCTTCAAAAGCCTTCCTACCACAGGACAAGAATATGTTAACTCAACAGACAGTGGTTTCAATCTGAGGAAAAGAAAGGACCCCATCAGTAGTAGGCTCAGTTAATCCATGCACATTTTCTAGAACTGGGCTCCACAGTTTTCCCTCACTGGCACTATAAGTACATTTTCTAGAATAGTTGACATTTTAAGCCTTCAAACAAATGATGAAGGAATATAAATTTTCATGTGTGGGTAGCAACAAGCTGCAAGTGGTAGGCACAACCTGGCCAGCTAGGCCAAACCTTGTGGGACCTGAAGTGGGTGCTTTAGGAAAGGAGGGATCAAGCTGGACGATGATTAAACAGTGCTACCACCTAAGACAGGTTACCTCTACTTCAGTTTTCTTAAAATTGGCCCTGATCCCCAAAGCCTCCTGAATCTAATCATTCTGTTATCCATGAGATGATTATTTAGGTCAATGTGCAACCATGCCAAATATTATTAAGTGTACCATACTTTACCCTGGCAGGTTTGGATCAGTGGTTAGAGTATTGGCCCACAGACCAAAGAGTTGGGTTCGATTCTGGTCAAAGGCACATACCTCGATTTTGGTATGATCCCCCGCTCTGCTTTGGGCTGTGCGGGAGGCAACCAATCAATGTGTCTCTCTCACATTGATGTCCCTCTCTCTCTGTTTCTCTCTCTCTCTTTCCCCCTCCCTCCTACTCTGTCTGAAAATCAATGGAAAAATATCCTTGAGTGAGGATTAAAAAAAAAATGTACCATACTTTAAAGTGAGTTGGTTATACACATCTACAAAGCTTATCTTATCCCACATAATTTAACAGAATTCTACAAAATCGTAGTTGTTTCTATACTTATAACATTAATTTTTCACCTCTCCAGAGATGTTTGAAACATAATTTGGATTTTCCCTCTCTATTTACTGCTCAAACTTTGTAATCTCATTTCTCTTTTTTCAAATTATTTTCTCTACTTCACTGACATTGTAAGTTTTAACATTTACATATAAAATTTATTATGTTGTGAAGCTTTAATTTCTACTAAATTGATTCCCACGAATAACATTGCTGGCTTAAAAAGTATAAGTATTTGGTTGCAGTCTGTCTCCGGCCCTGGTTGGGTTGTGCAGGTGGCAGCCACTCAATGTGTCCCTTTCACATCGATGTTTCTCTCTCTCTTCCTCTCTCTCCCTCCTGCTCTATCTGAACAAAATATGAAAAAATGTTTTGGGCGAGGATTTAAAAAAAAAGTATAAGTATTTTAAGTTTTACATATTTTCCCACATTGTTTTTCCCTAAAAAGGCTATATTTCACATTTCCACAGGTAATATATGAAAACTCTTTTCCCAGAACTCCTACCAGCAATAGGTAGCATCACCAATTTGGGGTTTCTCCAGTCCTATAAATGTAAAGTGACATGGTATAATTTAAATTGTCCTTCTGTAACTTTTTCTGAATTTCGTGATCTTGTTTGTTTTCAAGCAGCTTATTCAAATTCTTAGCATAAAAAAGAGTTACAAGTAAAATATTAATTTAAAAACCAGTATTTAGCATAACAAAAACACTTAATGTGCAAGTAAAAGTTCCTTTCTATTAAAAAATTAAACTGATATGTCATTTTTAACTTAATCAGATTAAAACATAGATTAACATCTATTACTGAAGATCCATGGAGAACTAGTACTGTTGATGAAAGTATTAAAATAGTAACCATTCTTTTGTAGAGGAATGTGGCAGGAAGAACCACAGTTTTAATATGTTACTAACTGACCCAATAATTCAGCATTACACTCAAATCTCCAAAATGTAATGTAAATGAATATTGTAGGAAAGTTGTATTTTATAACAACTAGTTGGATATATTCTAACAATGTATCAAGAAGGGCTTAATTGAAAATTATGGTATACCCATACAATAAAATACTAAAAATCATGAAGCAAATATTTTGTGTGCATTTTCAGGAAACCAGCATGAGACTGGTTAAAAGCTCAAGCTTGGAGAGAAATAGTGCTCAGAGCAAACCTCAGCTCCACCATTTATGAGCTGTGCTGCTCAGTTCCTCATTTGTGAAAGAGAAATTCCTGCCTTATGTACTAGGAATGAGAATTCAATGAGGATGTATATAAAATGCATAGCACAGTGCATTTAGTTAATAGTAAAAAGAGGCTAACAAAACTATTTATATGAAAATTTATTATAATTTTTTAATTGTTGACATGGCAAAACTTTTATCAAAATATCAAATTTTTATATGTTAAAACGTGGGATATTGTAAAGAGGCGGGAGGCAGAAGAACAGAATGTGTATTTGCATGTGTATATGTGTGTGTGTGCATGTGCATGCACGTGTGTGTGTGCGCGTGCACGCACATATCTTATACTTAGAGACATATCTGGAAATATGCACAACATTGTTAACCATGTTATCTGTGGGTGGTGGAATTTGGAGTAATTTTCACTTTCATCTCTATATTTGATTCTATATTCTACCATAAACGTGTAATATATTTGTAAATGGAAAAACTGTTTTCTAAAATTGTGGTTAGAATATGCATCCAAATAAAGAAAGAATATTCCCTCACTACCTCCCCCTCCTCATTGTGCATCTTTTAAGGTCCTGTAAAATGTCAATTAACTTACATGGACACAAAAATGGATAGACATTTATTTTGGATCTTGATCTTTTTAAAATTCAAAGTATCTCTGATATAACAGAGTGCCTTTAAAATACTCAGTGTGACAAAGTAATAGGATTTCTTGAAACAAAAATCAATGTGAGAATACTGTAGTCATGCTGTGTGCAGTTATGAGTTAAAGACTGCAAGCACCACACAAAATAAGGTCTTGCTGGTAAGTCTTAATATACGATTTCTCCAAAAATGGACAAATAATGAACAGAAATGCTTGAACAAACAAACCGATGTAAGTGCAAACACTTACTGTTCCTGTTACATTTGC